>NC_090923.1:315001424-315626424 GCF_040938575.1 Ambystoma mexicanum
TTTCAGGGGCTCGCGGGTGGTTTCACACGCGATCGGGCCTGGGGGAGCGTGTGCGTGTATTACAGGGGTGCGCGAGAAGTTCCACACGCGATTGGCCTGTGCGCGTGTATTTCAGGGGCTTGCGGGTGGTTTCACACGCGATCGGGCCTGGGGGAGCATGTGCGTGTATTACAGGGGTGCGTGAGAAGTTCCACACGCGATTGGCCTGTGCGCGTCTATTTCAGGGGCTCGCGGGTGGTTTCACACGCGATCGGGCCTGGGGGAGCGTGTGCGTGAATTTCAGGGGCTCGCGGGTGGTTTCACACGCGATTGGCCTGTGCGTGTGTATTTCAGGGGTTCGCGGGTGGTCTCACACGCGATCGGGCCTGGGGGAGCGTGTGCGTGTATTACAGGGGTGCGCAAGAAGTTCCACATGCGATTGGCCTGTGCACGTGTATTTCAGGGGCTCGCGAGTGTTTCCACACGCGATCGGGCCTGGGGGAGCGTGTGCGTGTATTTCAGGGGTGCGTGAGAAGTTCCACACGCGATTGGCCTGTGTACACAATTCCATTGGACCAAAGGCCCTGACAGCGCAGGCGCCACTGTGACGTGACACGCGCGGGCGTTTCCCTGTACCCACGTCCGAGTGTCAGCCTGCGTGATTGGAGGATAGTGCCTCAGTGCGTATACGCGGAAGTGACGTTGGATGTGTGTTGCGGTTTAAAAGGTGCGTGTAGTACGTCATTTCCTTGTACGTGCTTCCCGTGGAGAGCGAGTCGGTGAAATCTGTACTTCTTGTCGGTTCACACGCGATTTACTTCACAGCGTTTCCAGTTCGTACTCCCTGTAACCTCTGTCAGTATTTTTCTGATAATCTTTTCGACCTGTTTCCTCAAACAGCGTTGACTTCTCCTTTTGTCCTGTCTCCTCAGACAGTGTACAATTCTTCTTTTTCACGCTCTTTTCCCAGGCAGACGGTGAGTCGTGCACGCATTTACCAACTGTGCTAGCCCCGTGTGTAGCGTACCCCTTCAGAGGTCATTGTAGGCTGCGTGTGACACGCATACGTTCATTTTTGTGTTCCTGGGTGCCACAGCGTAGTGCAGGTTCCTTTACCCACGCACGTGGTCTACGAGGGGTCGCGTGCACGTAATTTTCTGTTTTAGGGGTGCCTGTGCGTTGCGTGACCCGTCATCTTACCCCAGGGGTTACATACAGCCTTGCTAGAGCACTTGGGTACGAATTCCATCTAGTACCCTACCCCTTTGACCCCCAATTGCCCAGGACAATTGTCCACTGCAACTCCCATACGCACAACTCCATCAGTGCCATGGCTGGGAGGCGAGCAAGTGGTAAGGGTGGCAAAGGTGGCCGAGCTTCAAGAGGTGGGCATGGTGGGCGTGGTAGGGGACGTGGCCGAGATTTGCAGACTCCCCCAAGCCCCCCACGTGTGGAGGACCAGTCAGGGACACCCCCCCCCATGGTTGAGGGAAACGTGGCTGACACCATCCCTGCTCAGCCCTTGTTGGACCGGCCCATTGTGGCACCTGACCTAGCACAGGGTGACTCCCAGGCTGACTTCCAGGTCGCCAAGTCTAGGCCACGGGTGGCGGCGCAAGCCAGTGTCACCAGGCCACGTGGTACAGGGGCAGCCATGTCATCTGCTGCCCCGAGTAGGCGGGGTGGGGAGGCTGCAGGGGCAGCTGCAGCTCCGTCCACCCCATCTCTGACTCCCCCAGCAAGGACAGTGTTGGTCCCGGTACAACAGACTGAGGTTCCCCCTGCCATCATCACACTTCAGCTAATGCCTGCAGAAAGACATGTGGTCAGTGTGCCATCGCACACTACGACTACACAGTCCACCGATTCTCCTGCCTCTAGTGTCCAGAGTGGCATAGGGCACTCCGGATCCCCACCACCCACAAAAAGAAAGAGGAAGAGTGCTCGTCCAGTACAGGCTGATGACCCCGACACGGCTACACGGTCCGGCACGCCAAGGAAGCCTAGCTTCAATGATGCCAAACTGGATGCACTTGTGCAGTATGTGTCCGAACATGACGCCGAAATGTTGATCACTTCAGGGTGTAGGATTACATCTGCTCGACGTCAGGCACACTGGCAGTCCATTGCAGACAGCATAAGTGCCCTTGGGTTCATGAGGCGCACAGCTGTTGAGTACTACAAGCGCTGGAACGACCTTAAGCGTAGGGCAAAGACAAAGCTGGCCTCAAGTCATGCCGCAACTCTGGTGACTGGAGGTGGGTCTCCACAAGAGGACATAGAACTCACTCTACATGAGCATGTTGCTGGGACCTACGTCACAGAGGAGCAGATCCAAGGTGTGGGAGAACTGCCAGATTACGAGGCATTGTCCGGTGAGTGCACATGCATGTGTGTGTGATCCATGTGTATGTAGTTTGTGGGAGGGGATTCGGTTGAGTGCCAGGTCAGGGTGTGTGTGCCTGAGTGTTTTGTCCCACCCATGTGCTTCATCCAATGCATTCTGCGCCCCGGAATTTGGGTATTACAGTGTCCCTTCTGGCCACAGTAGGCGTTTTGCACTACATTGCGCCAGTTGCCCTTGAAGTGGCATCTTGCTACCACATTGTTCCGTATTAAGCTGATTAAGCAGGCCGATTGTAGGAATTCACCTGGTTCTACTGTGCATCACTCTGCCCCATTGTCACATATATGTCATGGGCATGGTACATGCCATCTGTGTGATGGCATGTGTCATGTATGTGTATTGGACATGCCACTCACAGGCCAATGTGTGATGGCACTGCTAGCCAGCATGCAGCTGATGTGTTGCTCTCCCATCTTGGTGTCATCAGTATCTGACATTTTCCTCCCCTTCCAACTCACGCCCAGTGCATGCATGGGAGGGTGATAGTCATGTGGGACATGTGTAAATCAAGTACTGGTACTGTAGCTTGTCTGGTCTAATAGCGTGCCATGGTGCTAATGCCTGTTTCCATTTTTTTCTTTCTTGTTTTTGCAGAGGATGACGCACCTGATGCTGTTGAGGGAGAGGAGATGGTGCAGGCCCAGGAGGGATCTGAAGCACGACCAGGCACCAGTGGGGGACGTGGTTTGGTTGTGGGGGAGAACCCTCTCTTGCTGCAGGCCATACTGTCCCGGGGTGTCCCTGGCTGCACCTCCCCAGAACTCTTTTCAGGTGTTGATTCGGATGAGGCCTATGTGGATTCGCAGGTATGTGTTCATGGAAGTGATACTGTTCTGTCCGACCCACCTGCCCACTATGGGGATGTCAGTGTTGGTAGGGGCACCTGTGGTGGTTACGGATGCAGGGCCACACTCCGCAACATCTGATCCTGTTCCTGGGCCAGCAGTTCAGATGGGAAATGCAGTCCTGCAGCCTCAGGCAGTGCCGACACAGCAAGGCGCAGTTTGCCTTGCCCCAGACAGGTGTGGTGCCTGCCAACGCGGTGGCCGTCCGCCACCAGGCAATACCGCATGGGAGCAATCCATTTACGGTATGGCCAACCAACAGGCAGCATCATCCGAAATGATTGCTCAGGCCATGGAGTGGGTGGCCACTTCCATTTGTCCCCCCAGAAAGGCAGATGGAGCTACTACAGCAGGCAACTGACTCCATTTGCCAATCAGTCAGGGAGGACATGTTGGCGTCCAACAGGGACAGACAGGCGGCCCTGGACAATCTGAGGGAATCTATTTCTATAGATGCCCAGGGACAGAGGGTAGCCCTGAGGGGAGAGGTCCGGCACCTCAGGCAGACTCTTGTGGACCTTGAGGCTTCCACTTTCACCAGGACGGAACAGCTGCTGGAGCGCGTCACCCGTATGCTCTCAGCAGAGATGCAGGCAACTCGGGCGGAGGTCTGGGCAACACGTCGGGTGTTGCATGGTGATCTCCGCACCATATCCCTCCAGAACGAGGCCTTCCAGGCCCGCATGCTTGCTGCCATGGAGGACCAAACTAGGGCATTGCGTGGGCTGCCTCCCATGGCACCACCACCTCCTGTGGCAGCAGCAGCAGAGGTTGAGGAGAGCAAATCCAGCAGTGAATCTCCCACTATTTAGTAGCCGTGCAGGCCATGAGCCCATGGAGGTGTTTTTTTTTCGCAACATTCACACAGGTGACTGTTGGTGGGCACCCTGTCCTCGGACCTCCTGGGTGGCCTCCCCCACCCCCCTGGCCAACACATGGCCATTTTTGAATTTTGATTTTTGATTTTCGATTTTTGAATTTTGATTTTTTGTTGCAGTGTGTTGCCTTGTGTGGCTCCCGTGGGCATCCACTGTATTCCGGCTAGGCACATGCAGGCTTGTCCTGAGTTTGGGTTAGATGCTTGGGTCAGTGAGACACACACCCCTCCTGCTTCCCGTTTCCATGGGCTTGCAAAGGGTGTGCCCAAGTGACAGTGAATTACACAGTGACGTTGGACTCCCATGAGCTGTGTGGGCAGTCTGTAGTCAATACTGTGTATACATTCCTAGTGCATATTGTTGTTGTATTGTGCACTGCATGGTGTATTGATGTGTGCTTGTGCATCCATGTCTCCCTCCTGATTTGCAGGTTCATTCCTCATGTCTTCACAAGGTCGTCCACTATGGAGATGGGGCTCATGTTGTGAGCAGTGGACTTCCAGATGTGCGTGGCAACAACACTGTACAGTTGGAGGTGGTGGATGTGCTGGCATTCTCATGTTGTAAGACTACGTATCCTTTGCCTTAGTACTGTCATGTTTATGCTATGTCGATTGTATTGTGGTAAGTATTTGGTCATGTGTGTTGTTGTTTCTACATTCATGTGGGCATATTGTGTGTGGCCATTTTCCATTAGGGACACTGTACTTTGTGACATGTGTCATGTTTGGGGGATTACTTTGTTTGCTCTCACATGGCATGTCATGCCATGGTGTGTTGGGTGGCGGTGCTGGGGAGGGGTTGGGTGACATGGCACTGTTGTCATGTTGTGTCTTGCAAGGGGGTAATGATTTCAGAAGCATAGAAGTGTGTCTTTTGAACACAGCATTGGTGCTTTTTGTGTAGTTTGGGAAGCACACAATGGAACACTTCCAGATGTACAATCTCAGGCTGGTATGGTTGTGACAGTTGACTGTCCATTGACACATCATAATTGTCAGTAACAATCATCATTGATTGTCAGCTGGTATGTGCCAGGGCTGTGTGCACTCCACAGGGGTGTGATTTTTTGTGAAGTAATTAGCCAAGAGCTGCGTACGGGCTGCCTCACCCCGTGCCCTTTCCCCTCCCATGCGCAGTGGGCATGCATGTGGTTGGGGATGTGGGGGCACCACCATGTCCACGGCCAGGCCCCGGCGTGTTGCAACGTTGTGCAGGACACATGCTGCCACTATGATCCTGCACACTACTGGGGGAGCGTATAACAGCTGTCCGCCAGAACGGTCAAGGGAGCGGAAGCGTGACTTGAGCACTCCGAATGTGCGCTCCACGATGCCCCGGGTTGCAATGTGGGCTGTGTTGTATCTTACCTGGGTCAGCGTGGTGGGGTTCCGAATTGGCGTCATCATGTGGGTGCTGAGAGGGTAGGCACTGTCCCCTGGGGAGGTGGTGATGGGTATCATCAGTGGGGTTGTGACATTACTCAGTATCTGACATGCATGCATGCGCAGTGGCATTTATACTCACCGAGCAGCCATGTATCGCCATGCCGCCCAGCTTCTATGTCCCGGTTTAGGGTAGACATTCTGTAGATGAAACTGTCGTGGGTGGAGCCTGGATAGTTGGCGTATACTGAGGTGATGATTCCCTTGGCATCACATACTACCTGGGCGTTGATGGAATGCCAGTGCTTGCGGTTTCTATAGATGTGCTCAGTTGCCCTGGGGGGACGTAGAGCCACATGGGTGCAATCAATGGCACCTAGCACTTTGGGGAATTGTGCCACCCTGTAGAAGTCCTGGGCAACAGCCTGCCTTTCTGCAGGTGTTCTGGGCAGGTATATGTGCCTGCGGACTGATGGGCGTGCAGTGATGATGGCCAAGACCTGGTGTAGGCAGCGTGACTGCGTGGCCTGTGACACCCCCCCCACTATGGCACTTGTCCGCTGAAATGATCCAGTGGCCAGGAAGTGCAGTACATTGAGGACCTTCTCCAGGGGGCTGAGTGCTTGGGAGCACAGGGTGGTTGATGTGAGGTCATCCTCCCACTCACTGACCAGGTCGAGTATTATGTGAGGTGGAAACCTGTACCTCCCATACACATGGTCATCAGGCATCCCAAAAAGGCTGGTTCTGGGTGTAAAAATCCTGGCCCTGACTATCCTCCTCCTCCTCCTGCGGTATCCCACGGCCACTGCTGCTAGGAACGGTATGTTCATCCTGGCGTCTGAGCTTGTTTGTTGTTTGCGTGCACTTTTATGCTGTGTGGGTGGACGTACGCCTACTTCCTGCTGGCGTACGTGTTTCCGGATTGGCCACGTTCATTTCCATGATTACGTGTTGTAGGCGAGCGTGTAAGACTTCCCGCACAGCCCTTGAATACCCGCACCCAGCCCAATCGCGTGTGAAACCACCCGCGAGCCCCTGGAATACACGCACACGCTCCCCCAGGCCCGATCGCGTGTGAAACCACCCGCGAGCCCCTGTAATACACGCACACGCTCCCCCAGGCCCGATCACGTGTGAAACCACCCGCGAACCCCTGAAATTCACACACACGCTCCCCCAGGCCCGATCGCGTGTGAAACCACCCGCGAACCCCTGAAATTCACGCGCACAAGCTAATCGCGTGTGAAACCACCCGCGAGCCCCTGTAATACACGCACACGCTCCCCCAGGCCCGATCGCGTGTGAAACCACCCGCGAACCCCTGAAACTCACGCACACGCTCCCCCAGGCCCGATCGCGTGTGAAACCACCCGCGAGCCCCTATAATACACGCACACGCTCCCCCAGGCCCGATCGCGTGTGAAACCACCCGCGAGCCCCTGTAATACACGCACACGCTCCCCCAGGCCCGATCGCATGTGAAACCACCCGCGAGCCCCTGTAATACACGCACACGCTCCCCCAGGCCCGATCGCGTGTGACACCACCCGCGAACCCCTGAAATTCATGCACACGCTCCCCCAGGCCCGATCGCGTGTGAAACCACCCGCGAGCCCCTGAAATACACGCGCACAGGCCAATCACGTGTGGAACTTCTCGCGCACCCCTGTAATACACGCCCACGCTCCCCCAGGCCTCGATCGCGTGTGAAACCACCCGCGAACTCTTGAAATACACGCGCACAGGCCAATCGCGTGTGAAACCACCCGCGAGCCCCTGAAATTCACGCATACGCTCCCTCAGGCCCGATCGCGTGTGTAACCACCCGCGAGCCCCTGAAATACACGCGCACAGGCCAATCGCATGTGGAACTTCTCGCGCACCCCTGTAATACACGCACACGCTCCCCCAGGCCCGATCGCATGTGAAACCACCCGCGAGCCCCTGAAATACACGCGCACAGGCCAATCGCATGTGGAACTTCTTGCGCACCCCTGTAATACACGCACACGCTCCCCCAGGCCCGATCGCGTGTGAAACCACCAGCGAGCCCCTGCAATACACGCGCACAGGCCAATCGCGTGTGGAACTTCTCGTGCACCCCTGTAATACACGCACACGCTCCCCCAGGCCCGATCACGTGTGAAACCACCCGCGAACCCCTGAAATACACGCGCACAGGCCAATCGCGTGTGGAACTTCTCGCGCACCCTTGGAATACACGCACACTCTCCCCCAGGCCCGATCGTGTGTGTAAACCACCCGCAAGCCCATGAAATACACGCGCACAGGCCAGTCGCGTGTGGAACTTCTCGCGCACCCCTGTGATACACGCACCCAGGCCATTCGCGTGTAATACTTCTCGCAGGCGCAGCCCTTTGCGATGGTTTTGCGATCTTGATGGCTTTTCCTTGCGCGAGGGCGTTCTTGGGGGCGTAACTGGCGCTGCTGCAGGGTCGCTGCGCCACTCTGCGCCACGTCTGCTTTTGGAGGTGGGAATCCATGAATACGATGTGCGCGGAAATTGATTTTGTCGCACGCGGCTGGCGCAGACATTCGCACGGGCACGCTGTGCGCCAGCCGCGTGCGCCACTTTTGTGCGAAAATCTATGAATTACCCTGTAGGCCTTTAATGGTGACGTGGCTGTCACATAGACATGTGCACATTGCCTCATTATAATAGAGCTTTAGGATGATAGTTAAAAATACACGCAGCAACATGCACTCAGCAAAAAAAGATACATGCAGAAATGTATTGAAACAGACATGTAGCAAAAGCCTTTAAACATATTAGGGCAGGGCGTTTTTCTTTCTAGAAGTAAAAGTGCTTTGTTAGAAATACCTTAAGCTATCTTCACGCTTTTCAGAAAGGCTTCATAAGAAACGTGAAAGAAAAATGTGCTAATTTTTTTGATTATTTAATATTTTACAAATGTTTTCTTATAAAGACTAAACAACACAATGTTTTGTTCTTCTTAAAAACTGTTTCTGAAATATATAACTGTACATGTGAGCAGCATGGAGATTCCTGAGCAGCATGATGGGCCATGCACCCAAGAGTCTAGTAACTGGCCACAATCACCACAGCCATGCACCCAACAATCTGTACACTGGCCACAACCCACACACATAAGCCAGTCGCCTGAAGCCCTTTCCTCTTCTGTACACATACTATTGCAGTACGTGCAACCAGTCAGCACACTCTTGGGTGCAATAAGCCAGCTGCGTGAGGCCCTGTGCACTTCTCTACACATACTATTACAGTACTTCAACCAGTGGGTACACTCTTGGACTCTTGGGTGCATGGCCTCCGGACATGCATCCAAAACTGTAGTAGCTGGCCACAATTACCACCCACTGCACAGATGATCGTACACCCAAGAATCTTGGGGCAGTCCGATAAGCCACCTGCCACACACCCTGTCCAATTCTGTACACTCACTACTTGCAGCCAGTGGGCAGGCTCTCCGGCCATGCACCCAAGACTCTAGTAGCTGGCCACAATTACCACAGCATAATACAACCATGCACCCATTATTGGTGTCATTCTTCTTTGTAATCAGCAAATTGCATTTCTATGCACAAATTTGTGCAATCCATATGCCAGTGTCACATTCTTGAGTGCATTGCCGTATTATGCTGCAGTGGTTGTGGCCAGGCCCTAGCCTCTTGCGTGTATGGCCTACGGCCTCCAGCCATGCAACCAAGAGTCTAGGGCCTGGCCACAACCACTGCAGCAGAATACAGCCATGCCCCCAGAAATGTGCCCACTGACCACAACCCACACACATAAGGCAGCCACCTGAGGCCCTATCCACTTCAGTTCACATACTATTACACTACTTGCACACACAGCACAGACTCTCATCCACCCAAGAATCTCAGGACAGTCCAATAAGCCAGCTCCCACACACCCTGTTCACTTCTGTACACATACTATTACAGTATTTGCAGCCAGTGGGCAGACTCTTGGGTGCATGGCCTCTGGCCATGCACCCAAGAGACTAGTACCTGGCCACAATCACCACAGCATAATACAGACATGCATCCAACAATCTGAACACTGGCCACAACCCACACACATAAGCCAACCCCCAGAGGCCCTGTCCACTTCTGTACACATATTTTTTTTTTCTAAATCAGGGCTCCTGTAGGGGGACCTATTCTGCCCAGGAAGGCTACTTATAAACACGGATACAATTGAACAGGTCAAAGGAAGGAACACCTTTACACTCTCCTGTGTACCCTGTTGTCTAAAATAAATGAACACAGACACTTCAGTGATGGTATTTTACTCAAATGATTGCTTGGACTGTATTATACATCGTGAATGGAATTGATTGATGTGTAAACATTTCTTTTCACCAAACATTACTTTCTATACCACACATATAGACCATGAGAGCAGACACCAGAGATGCCGGTGAAAGCTTGTGTGACAGAACTGAGGACAATTCAGTGCTAATCACAACATAGTGAACAACATAATAACAAGTACAAAACAAAGCGAAAACAACATAGTATTCTTGACATAAACAGTGATATTCCACTGTAGGTAAGAGGTGCGTCTACACCAAGGTGTTTCTGCCGTCTCAGGGGGCCAGATGGGCCTCGTGTCTATTTCGGCATTCATCAGGACGTGGTCTGTGTGGGGGTGCTGTAGACAGGGAGAGGGAATATTGTTTAGGACAGAGTTCAAGTGAAATGATTCAAAGGTCAACTTAATGGTTAGCTGTATCATGTATACAATATCATGGGTGGAAAACAGCTTACCTGGGTGGAAGAAATTCCACCAGGTATTTGTGTGTGTGGCCGACAGTTGGGGCTCCTAGAGCAGAAAAAGGACGTATTAGTCTCCTTAGATAAAATCATGTGTGACAAAACAACACATGCGGCACCGAGTAATTGTGCAGCTTATTGTATCCGTAAAAACAAACTCTTACCTCACATGCAGGACTGGGATCCGCGAGGATTTCGTATGATACACAGTCCTGCAAGAGGTCACTAAATCAGTACCGTGTTATTGATACGAGAACCATTATCTAGGTGGACAGACAATAACAGCGCCGTAAGCATACCTGGCGGCAAAGCGCGAGCGGTGCTCCGTGCAGGATGTGTTGTGCAGAGGTCTGCAAGGACTGCTGAGTCACTCCAAGACAGAAAGAAAGCGAAAGACGCGGTGAAAGAAAGGGGCGGAAGGAGGCGGAAAAAAGCGAAAGATGGACGCCGTCGCTAAGCAGCAAGTCATTATATACCGGCGGCCATGTTGGAATGGTTTAATGGCGCCGGGATGTCACGTTTCACCCGGTGGTAACCCAATTCTATACAGAGGTGTGGAAACAGGGGGGTTCAAAATGTGTGGGCAATGAAACAGGTGACTGTTGGGTACTCATACGGGATTATGGAGTAACCAGAAGGGTAAGTTGATAATGGTTGTCATGGTAACCTATCAAACGTGCTGCAACAGCAAGAAAACATTGTACAACCGCGAGCATAATTCAACTAGACATATATGGCTAGACATCGCTTGAATTCATGGACAAATACAGTAATTGGTTAAATAATCAATCGCTGACCGGATGGTGATAACAGTTGTCATGGTAACAAATCAGACATGCTGTAGCAGTAAAAGACCTTTGTAGAGGAATGAGCATAATTTACTGGACGTATATGACTAGGCATAGCTTGAATGCATGAAAACACAAAGTATTCAATTTTTAACCACAGTGTATGTAAGCAGAATTCTGCACGTGTTGCCCATCTCTAGAATGCAATCTAACATGTTGGAGGCCCAAAAGTCGGCGCTCCCTGAATCATAACAGATTACTATGTGGTCTAGTGTAGTCTGTGACCCAGAGCCCTCTGCATCAAATCTGGGCAGGGGCGGACATGCAATGGAAGCATGTTTGTGTTTATAAGAAAGACTTCCACTCAAGTGAAATGTTGAGTCCCGCTTGCACTGTATCTAGTCTATGGACCCATCTTTGCTCAAGTTGGGTCAGGGTCTTGTTTAGAGCGGTTGTATGAGTTTGAAAAAGATACACCGATAAGTGCTTCATTCAGCGTGTGTGCACAGTCTTCTCACCTACGTGTTATCTACAGTGTGTGTGCGTGGTCTTCGCAGCTACGTGTTATCTACAGCATGTGCGCAAGGTCTTCACAGCTATGTGTTTTCCACAGCACGTGCGCATGGTCTTCACATCTATGTGTTTTCTACAGTGCATGTGCACTCTCTTTGCAGCTATGTGTTTTGCACAGCGCGTGAGAGCCGTCTTCGTAGCTACGTGTTTTCTACAGCATGTGTGCGTGTTCACAGATGAGGCGTGTGTGAGCTCGGATTCATCTCATTTCTGCGTGTTTTTCTTCAACGCATGTGCGTGTTCGGATAAGGCGCGTGTGAGCTCGGATTCATCTGTTAAGAGCGTGCGTGTGAGTTTGAAAAAGATACACTGCTACATGCTTCCTTCAACGCACGTGTGTGGTCTTCTCAGCTACTTGTTATCTACAGCACGTGTGTGCGGTCTTCGCAGCTATGTGTTTTCCACAGCACGTGTGCGCGGTCTTCACTGCTACGTGTTTTCTGTTAACTCCTGTGCGCGGTCATCATTTCTGCGTGTTTTCTTCAACGATGTCCTAGTTCGGATGAGGCGCGTGTGCGAGTTTGAAAAAGAAACTGTCTGCGCGTTTTGACTGGCGCGGTATATGTCAAGAGTGGGTGAAGTAGTTGTGCGTGTGCGCTTTACCACATGAACTGTTCTATGCGTGAGCGTGGTCTACACCGCTACGTGCTTTCTTCATGTTCGGATGTTTTTTACTTAACATGTTTTTTTGCTTCCTGCAGCCATATTCCATCCCATCCTCATCACCCCTCACCTCCCCAAAGATTATTTCATAATAAGTTTGACTAGTGCAATGTTGTGTTTTTTATATATGTTTTACTGTGATGTCCGATGTCCGCAGACAAAAGACGTTAATCCAAGTTGACGGGTGCCTCCAAAAATCTGACGCACTTAACGCTTCACCCCAGCCAATCAGAGAGCACGTCACATGTCCGCGGACATGACGCAAGCCACTTGGCCAATCCGTGTCATGTCCACGGAGCGAAAGGGAAGTGCGTCCGCGGAGCGGACATAGATATCACTAATCTTTTTGCCTTACGTTTTGGTCATTTAAAAAAAAACTACTGGACGGATTTACATAAAATTAACAAAAGCACGCAGTCGGGACCAAGCCGCTGCTCCTGCCGCAAATTTGGTGAAAATCCGTCCAGCGGTTTAGGCTTTAGGCGTGAGCAAAGTTTTTTCCCATTATGTCTATGGGAAAAAAAGACATTTTGGGACCCCCCTATAACTTTGCCCCCCCTGAACCAAACCTCACCAAACTTTGCAGAAATTCAGAGTGGGCCATATACTTTTTTTGCAAAGTATGGTGAGGATTCGTCCAGGGGGAGCGAAGTTATAAACCGCCCAAAAAGTGCTCTTCCTATGGGATTAGCAATTTAACCATAACTACACGGCCACTACTGTGGCTGTGTAATATATGTTGATAGTTAGCTGATCATTTTCATCAGACAAAACAAACAGCACTCTCCACAGGATCACAAAATATAATGGTCTGGATTCGCATTCGTTAGTTTGTCAATTTTTTCCTTTATTTATTCCAAAAATCGGGGCAAATCACGGCACATATAAAAATTCTTTACAAAAAAGAAACCGTCATGATACGGTCCTCCCAACATATGGCTAAATAATTTTGCCGAGGAGTTTACGTGTTTCGCGGCTGGCTTGCCGCTTGTTCACAACAACAGATGCCTCGTCTCAAACATTCATTTAAAGAAAGAGAGAGAGTTTTGGGACTAGAGAGAGGACTGGATTAGCTTGCTTGCAACATTTCATGTTCACCATGTCGGCAATCTTTGCATGTTTTAAAATGTGGGCCATTACTGCGTACATTCTGACACTTGAACTTAGTCACATTACCATTTCATGATAAACATGGTGAGCAACAGTAACCTTTACATAGTTTCATATCTGACCAATTGTTTAATGTGTTCAATACATTCTGTCACAGATAGAATTAACTGCGATGAAATGGAAAACCGCCAGCTACCGCAGGATTAATGTCTGCACTTATAAGATATCCACTAGACCTATTCATGCATTAGTGCCTTTGTCCGATTATATAAGTGCAGATGACACCATAGTGTTAATCACCCTGTAAACACATTCTATTGGTAACAAACCCCTTTAGAGTGCAATCAAAGCTTGTCCAAATAAATATTAATGTCTACTACCTAACATTTTCTTAAGTACATAGGGCAGATTGCAGAGTGTCAGGGTAACATGCTATACATCCTAGCTTGCCAGCAATTATGGCAGATGCATCATCTCATCGTTTTCCAACAATCTGATAGAAAACTGTATGTCTAGATGTTAAAAAGTGCATAGTGCTGTGGCATATTCACATGTCCTAAAGTGCATATATTTCTTTATGGTATGAGTCCATGACTTCATAGACAACATGCGTATAGTCAAATGTCCATAAAGTGCACAATATAATATCTCTTTATGATATAAATCCATGACCTCTTCCTAGACTATATACATCTAGCCAATATCTACTTCAAAGGGGGTTAAAGTGCTATGTGCTACAGTACACCTTTTGTTCGTACTAAAGTGCCTAGTGCAATAGCAGCCTGACATCACATCATAAAGTGCATCTTGCATCACCCATCATGGGTAGAGTTCATGTTTTAGCCATGCAATGTACCAGTATCTATATCATTAAATAGGTCCATAAAATATAACCA
Source organism: Ambystoma mexicanum (assembly GCF_040938575.1). Lineage (NCBI taxonomy): Eukaryota > Metazoa > Chordata > Amphibia > Caudata > Ambystomatidae > Ambystoma > Ambystoma mexicanum. Next base: position 315,015,731 of record NC_090923.1, read on the forward strand.
CATTGGCCCCACCTACGCACACAGAGTAGCTCAGATATGTAGTGTGATTATTGCATAGCACCCAGTCTAAACTTCACTCACAACCCTACTTCTCTCTTCTTACCAAGCCTGTTCAATTACATCATTGAGCAGAGTGAATAAGAAACAATCACCAATTAAAATCAATTGAAAATGACACAGTTAAAATGCAGCATGATCATTACATTTGAGGTTAGTGGGAAAGGAGTCAATCTCTGAAGATTGCTCTGAAAAGAAAATGAGCATAGGTATGGAACTGACAGCTGCTGGTTTATCAAACATGAGCCCACAAGCCAACACTACGGAGCCTAAAACCGAAATTCAAAGTTTCAAGAAAATCATGCCCTTCTTAGTTGCTCATCATATTTCCTCTCTCAAATGAACTCATTGTCCCAAAAATGTATAAAGTTCTTCATCAATGTTATGTCCATTCTGCTGTTTGCTCTCAAAGTCAAGAATACAACAAGTTTCTTTTTGTCGCAATAATTTTTCTTTATCTCCTCCTCTGGGCCCAATTTCAATTTTGTGGATGCCAAAGAATCCAAAGCCATTCATATTACCCTTGTCATATTCGCTAAAGTGTTTGGTCATTGGACAGTTAACATCATTGTGCTGGATCGCTCTTACATGTTGTTGTCTTTGAATTTTCAATTTGTACTTTGTTCTGCCTATATACCATGTTTTGCAAGCATGAATTAAAAAACATACACCACATGATCTGTCTCACAAGTAATTTTTTCTGATATTGTCATAGTCTGTCCTGTAACTGGGTGTTGGAAAGTTCCACAGTTAATTGCATATTCAAAGATGTTACAACGTGTGCATTTGAAAAAACCATTCTTTGGAGTCGTCAGCCTACTCTTTTGATTTGTTTCTTCACCTTTGGACATAAAACTTTAGACTAGAGTATCTTTCAGAGATCAGCTTAAGGCTATTTGTCATATCGTGTCTGCGAGTAGAATTTTCCAATGTTTCTGTAGAGTATGCCTGATGGTTGTTGCTTAGCTATCAAATGTTAGGATCAGATGTGTACTTCCTTTATCCGCCTCCATTTTTTCTTTCTTGCGTGATCCGGAAAGGAGGCCATGTCGGTCTAATATTCTTGCCTTCAGATAGGCCCTTTCAATTATCTTTTTGGGGTACATTTGTCTGTGAAATCCAGCAGCTGTTATTTTGCTCTCCAAATCGTAAGTTTCTAGAGTGGTGTTGTTTCTTCTCAGTCTTATAAATTCACCATAGGGGACACTCCATGTCAAATTATTTGGGTGTCCACTTGTCGCATATAAAGGTATATTGGAGCCAGTACTTTTTCTGTGCAGTTCACAAGTTATGGTATTATTGACAATTCTTATGTTCATGTCCAGGAACGTTATTAATGTCCGACTATGTGTCTCTGTGAATTTGAGATTGTTTTGGTTTAAGTTTAATTTCTTAACAAACTCCAACCAACCTTTCTCCGTCCCTTTCCAGATAATGAATAGATTGTCTATATATCTTAGCCATATTGCAACTTTGTTTGTTGGTTGCCACCTGTCCACACCTCCAGTTCCTCCCATGTGCCCATCGTGAGATTTGCATATTGCGGTGCGAAGGTCGTCCCCATCGCAGTTCCTTGCACCTGTTTGTTTGTGAGACATATAGCAATCATGTCCATCACTATTTTGGTGTGTTCAAGATAGTTTAGAGACTTGCTATCTAAGTAATGTTGGCAAGCCTTTTTTCCATACTCATGTCCAATTGAGGTATATAGCGAAACAACATCCATCGTCGCCCTTAAATACTCTTTTTCCCACGGTATACCTTCAATGCGGGACAGAAAGTCAGTAGTATCTTTTATGTACGATGAAAGTGTAGACACAAACGGGAACAATACTTTGTCTATATATTTAGACATATTCTCTAATGCTGAGCCTGTTAGGCACACAATAGGTCGCCCAGGCGGTTTTCGGATATTCTTATACACCTTCGGGAGAAAGTATATAGTAGGAGTGATAGAGTTAGTTGTCATTAGGAATTTGCAGGTCTCTTCAGACAATATTCCCTTGTGTTCCCATCTAGACAGAAATGTTTTCATCTTCTGTTCTAATTCTTTGACAGGATTATTTTGTATCTTATTTTTTCCTCCCCATCCCCCCTCCAGCACTATCTGAAATGTCAGCAGGCCTAGTATGATAGTCGCTTGTTTTGTTCCTCCTGTTTTGTTCCTCCCCAACCTTTCTGTACCCCTCTCCCTCACCTCTTGTTTTTCTCTGGCTCTACCAGAAATGTCGTTAGGCCTAGTACGGTAGTCGCCTGTTTGTTTCCATTTCCTTCCCACTCTCCCCCTGCCTTCCCTATCTATGTCTTAGCTCTTGCACTATCTGAAATGTTGTCAGGCCAAGTATGATAGTTAATTTCACATCCTTACTGTTCATGGCCTGTAAGATGTCATTCTATTTTCCCTTGATCCCTCCTTGCCTTGAAGCGCTTTGAAACACATTGTGTATAGGCGCTATATAAAAAAACTATGATATCATATCATATCATATCACAACATGCGTATAGTCACATGTCCATAAAGTGCATAATATAATATCTCTTTATGATATAAATCCATGACCTCTTCCTAGACTATATACATCTAGCCAATATCTACATAAAAGAGGGTTAAAGTGCTATGTGCTACAGTACATCTTTTCTTCGTGCTAATAGTTGTAGCACTGAAGTTGATAGGTTTTTCTTAGGGCACCTGAACCATAACATCCCTTTAACAACGTTTGTTGTCAGTAAATTTCATAGGTTTTTAGTAGGGCACTTTAACCATAACGTTCCTTTATGATAGTTTTTTCAGTGAATGGGATAGGGTTTTAGTAGCGCAACTTAACCATAACATCCCTTTAACAACATTTTTTTCACTGAAAATCATAGGATTTTTACCAGGATACTCTTTTTTTGTATAGATGTACTGTACAGCATACTGAAACCGGTGGCTCCATACTAATAGCCACAGTGGTTGCGAACAGTGCATCTGTTTGCAGACATCGAGTGGCATCCACCCTGCCGAGAAATGGAGGGGTGGTCATACATAGTGGTACCATGCAGCAAAGACAAGAAACATATACAAACAGCAGCAAGTACGTGAATTGGTAGGGAAAATGAAGTAGGTGTACAAACTCTGCACTTTGGAAACAAACAGCGCAAACGCATAGGGTATGCAGCATAATGGAATGCACCACCAAGTAATGTCTGCCTTCAACAATTTTACTGCACAGCTGCTTAACATAGGAACAAAGAGACAGAGTTAGTGCAAACTTATAATTGCACAGGTCCTGCAATGCACAATAGTAGGAAAGCATGATTTTTTTTTGTGTGCACAGCAATGGCAACCACCCTGGAATGGCTGGAAGAAAATTTCCTGCATGACGAAATGGGTGAGGGCGATAACCCCATTGGTATGCACGACAGTCTGAAAAGTAAAATAATTACTGTAATTGCAAGCACCCTAGAATGGCTTGAAGAGAATTTCCCGCATGACTAAATGAGTGACCATAGTAACCCCATAGGTAGGGAACGTGGTGTGAAAAGTAACACAATTACAATAGATTACTTCATGTATACCAAACACATTTCTTTTTCTTTAACAGAGCATACGGGAATAGAAAGGAGTACATCACAAGTGTCATCTCTTCCACAGTAACATACGGCCACAGGAACTGAAAGAAACGCGGTAAATAGCAAACTGTAATGCCTGGATGCCAAAATGGATGAATTGCTCAACAATTTTGCTGCCTTGAAAGATTTCGTACAAGGACATATTATGGGGAAAATAAGATACCACTACCCCACCTGCACATGTCTCCTTCCCATTTTCCAGCCCGCAATCCCCGCTAATTCCGTGTCATGTGAGACGCTTCGATGAGACCTCAATCCCTTCCTCCCCGTATGACCAACTTGTAGAAATGCCGAAATCTCTGGTATGTGTATCTGTTTCCGGTCCCCCTTCCTTTTCCTAATAGTGGCTATAAACATGTGGAAATAAAGGTTGATATGTAAAGTGTTGCTCAATTTATATGTGCCTTCTCCTTTGTTTTAACAAGCCCGTTATAACTCTGAGGGGCACAGTACTGGTTGGGATGATCGCAAGTGAGGAAAATGGAGGAGTCCTACGACCACCGCACCTGGCTGGCCTATGCACAATCACAATGGAAGCATCCGTAGGACGCAACTACGGGCTGCATGTCCACATCCACAGAACCGCCTGTAAGTAGTTGTAGGACCGTACGTTTGTCAGTCGCACAACTTCGCACATGCGTACCTCTTCCTCTGATGCCTGGTAACGCCGCCCCTGGCCAAGATATGCGAAGAAACGTGTGATGTACTTTTAGTAGGTGGAATTGCTCACCCACGTCCTGTGGGTACCTTTGCATGTGAACATCCCACCTACTGTACCGTTCACACACCCAGCTTGTTTAGAAATTTTCGGGGCACGTGTGCTGTAATTTTAAGTAGTCTGGGGATCTCAACGGTATCCATAGGACACCTATGCACATGGGCACAAAATATTCCTGACACTATGTGTCCCGCGGACAGCCATCCCAATGGAGAACAATGGCGACGTCACCATGGGAATGGAACCATCCTGCGGGTGGGCCCTTATTTGTCGGACACATTCCGGGCCTGTGCACATCAAAAAAGTACTATTTTCTGCAATGTATGCAGTGTTACTGTGTGTTACGCTCCGGCAGCGCTGCTCTTGCCAGTGTCAGGTTCCATAGTAAATAGGTGGTAATTAAAGAATTATTATCCTTATGTTCTTTGTTTATTTCATTGTTAGATTTAAAAACTAAATATAGTCCTTTCACTGTTAAAATGGTTGGGCCTTAACTTCCATATTCAGAGTACTGCAGATACCCCAAGCCAAGATGGAGGGCAGAGGCAGGAGTTCTGATTGGGTGGCAGGTTGACAATGGTGTGACTCCCAACATTCTAAACTGCCTTTCATTAGTTTAGTTTCCTGAGCTGGTCAAGTTTCTGTTTATCTCCTATGTTTTGGGCCTTGGAAAACTCTTAAGAAAATATCTTCAACACTAAAAGAAAAAGAAACAACTCATTCAAGTTACATCTACTCTAAAGAAATTAATTTTCCCTGTGGAAGAAAATGCTGAGAGGTCTTCTAAAGCAAAAAATAAGATAAGTACTTTTTATGTAATTAATCTAAATGAACTGCCAAAGTTAGCCTTATCTTCTGTTATTTTCTCCTCTGAAGTGCAAGGATTAAAAGACGTTGTGTTGTGAAGCCAGTGTTTTTACATGGCAAACTCATTCATCAGAGATTAAGTCATGAAAACATGATATTTAAAGGCTATTAAAGTTAATGACTGCACAGGCAACCTTGTTTTTTAAAAGCAGCACCAAGAAGGATATTTATTTTTGAGCCAAGGTATTTTTAACAAAGAGGAAAATATATAAGACTTGTTTACCATATTATATGAGGAATCTTCCAAATGCATCTCATTACATGCAAAGACATTTTTGAGGAATAACTTTACTTTAAAACTGCACTCAACATTAAATGGTATTTCCTTTGGCTGTTGAACTATTTCCATAAAGAGAGGTAAATGAAATGGAATGAACTGATTAAGGAAATAGTATCATTTTAAGGAAAACAAAAGATTATTTCTGTGTTTTCAACTATTTTTTCAAGTGTGCTTCATTCAAAAGACTCATCTTCTTGAGACATTCTGGAGTTTGTGTTCACAGTTTTATTGACATTGTTTGGAAACACATTTTCTTTTCTTCAAGTTCATTTATTTCCACAAGGAACCTCCATCAGTTTAGCCACTTGTAATGACATTCAGTTCATTGGTTTTCAGCAGCACAGTTATGAAACATGACCACCAAAGTTTGCTTTTAGGGTAAAAGAGTTGGAGTTTTTTGAAAACTAAAAGAAATATATAGAAATAATTATCATCCTCTGGGCTTTTTGCAGAGGGTATTCAGGTAGGATTGTTTATATTCATAAATAATAGTTGTTTAGTTTTGTAATATTATTTAATGCTTAACAATTTTCATTCATGCAGAGACCGGATGAAGATAGAAGATCCAGTGTCTGATTTGTTATTTTATCCACTTTTCCCCCTTCCCCCCAGGGGTGTCTAGTACTCAGCTGTTCAGTTTGGTTGTGAGCTAGACATCTTAGTGGGATCGTGGGACTCAGAAGCTCCTGCGTTGGATGTGGATATTACCAGCCTGACAGCCAGTCTCCCTCAGCATTTACACTGGCTCACACAGTCCGGGGAAAGGCATCAGTGTGGCAGCGTTATCGGTTTCCATGGAGACTGTATGGACGCCGGCATCGGTATCGGCCGTGTCAGCTGACACGCTCATTACGTACAACGCCTACACCGATGCTCGGCCATGTCAGCTGACTCGATCAGTACGCACAACGCGTACACTGATGCTCCGCCCCTTGCCTTCTTAGCACGGCTCCTCTCGGGGCTCGGTGCTGCTAATTGTAGTCTACACGTATCCTTACGTGTTTAGCCCCTGAGCTAATTTCTTGCTGCAAACCTTCCAACGTATTTTCGACTTTGCCTTCCATTCGGACTGATTACGGATTGCCCTGTTGACTTTGGTTCTACTCGCTGTTACGGCTCTGAACGTTTCCTGGATTGTTGGCGGCTTCCTGTCAGAAGTCGTTTTCCTACGCTCTGTAGCTTTTTGGTTCCTTCCACAAGGGCTGTATCGGAGTGATCATTCCCTGGCAATAATTGCCTTTAGTAAGTGTGCTTTCATTTCAAACTGTGTTCATTGCTTCCTGTGATTCTTGTTCTTGGATAAACACTGTGAAGAAAGCTACTCTTTACCTTGGACATTGTGCTGGATTTATACTCTCATCCTACAAGTGCAGTTCAGGACGCTTTCCAGTTATTTGCACCAACCCGTACCTAGTGCGTCCCTCGTGCCGTTCGTTTGTATCTTTCCTCACTAACTTCCCTGTTTATTATTTTCTCCTGTCGTTGTGTTCTTTCCAACTGGATTTCACTCTTGCTCCTCAACCATCTCCTTCCAGGTTAGTTGTGCATTCTCTAGGGTTCAAGGGGAGTCCTTAAGTCGGTTAAGCTAGTTCCTTATTGTCTTTTGCATTGTCCTTCTAGGCTCTGTACCTACTCTGCTACTTCAACCAACTAGTTATTCAGGTATTCATGAATTGTTGATTGTCCTAAAATTGCTATTCTTATCTATACCGTGTATAACCCTTTCTGTGGTTTCTTTTCAGCTGTTGGTCTAGCGGTGTGTGTGTCTACCCCGCTCTTTTATTTGATTGATGCATCTGTCTGTCTTATCAACACAGCAGAGGGATACATCATAAAAAAGAGCCCCTCATTTGAGGAAGCCTGATTCACTGAAATCAGGGTAGCTGAGGTCGAGACTGGTTGCTCCAAGAATTCCACCACTTCTGTCTTCGAGGTCCTGTTCCAATCTTCCGATCCTTGGTGTGGTGAGTAACACTGTGAATGTCCACCCTTACAGAGGTCCTACACTCTCCCTTCTGCATCTACTTATTTTTGGGAAATATTTAGGGCCACTTTCCAGTAGCACAAGCTCCACAACAGTCCTATAAAAGGCTGCACCCCACAGCTGCACTGCAATCCGTATTTGGCTTTCCAGAACAGAGCAGTGGTGCACATTGCTTTGTGCAGAAATTGCATTCTGACCAATTCTGTGCCTCGAAACTACCTTTCCAAATAATGGCCACCAGAGCTGCTGCTACTACCTCTGACTCAGCAGCACCCAAACCGTCACCACCACCACAACCACTTCCTTCTGAAGGGTCTGAACAAGGCTACAGGCTTGATAATGTAGATGGAGGGCAAGAAGGAAAAGAAGATGAAGTAGAGCGATTCCCTATTGCCTGCAGCCAGCGTGCGTCGTGGGTGTGGAAACTATTTACCACCATATGAGATGTGCCCAAATCTAGCGCTAACCAGGTGAAATGCACTGAGTGCAACATAGTACTCAGTCACGGAAAACCTGGCTTGCACAGCTATGGCACCACCACCATGCGGCAGCACCTGAAATCGAACCACAAAGCAGCTGTTCGGAGGGTTGTCCCCTTTAAACAAGGCAGTAGGTGAATTTCCTCTGCAGAATCCTCTGCATCTGCGCCTGCCACCACTAGGTACACTCCAGTAGGCCAGCGCATCCCGAAACCAGCCTTGCAGGCCATACACACCGCAGCAGACCATACCTTTCAAAGGTCACTGTATTGTGCATGTACTGCAATGTGGTACTGTGCAGGGGGGAACAACTTTGAAGTGCTTTCGAGGTTTCAGTCCAGAAGCATGACAAAGAGTGCCCCCTACTCAAGTAAGGTCCAACCAACAACTTCTGCGCTCTACTTGCAGTTGCTTATCCCTGCGGTTTGTACCCTTTACCAAACCTCCCTTCCATTCCTTTCCTTCTGTGGCATGTCTTAGAACAACAGGAAAAATGCAACACAACCAGTAGGGGGGAGACAAAAAGGCTCTTTTCAGAGTCACCTTGCACTGTTTAAAAATAGAATTTCAATAAAAGCATGGTCCCGCAGCCTATAAGCGCCGCGTACAGGGTGGTGAACAATGGGCGGCGTGACTCCGTCAAAAACATTGTACGCATTCCCAAAACAAAGTGGTGGCTCTGAAAAGAGCTTTTTTGTGCTGTTTTGTGTTTGTAAGGTTAGAAGTGGTGAACACCCAAAGGGGAAATGATTGCAGGAAGCACTGCACTGCATTTTGGATATTACACAGAAACAGCTCATTGCAAACATCAGTCAGATGAACTCCATCCGAACGAAAAATGTTCCTACTACGAAATGTAATGTTATCATTGTGGAAGGAGAACATGCCAACGTCTCACAAAAAGGCGCAAACAGCCTTGTTCACATTGCTTTGTGCTTTCTCCATTTGTGGCCCACACAAGGAAGAACGCAGCCACATCTGTCTCTGGGCAATGCGAGATAAAATTATGTGCGACTTTGGAAACATTACTATGAGTTGGCGAAATGTCTCCTTCATCGCCAACTGCAGTGAGATGCCACTAACATGTCTCAAACTGTTCCCTCCACAATGAACAATAATAACGTCTGGATGACCGAGTGTCACCAAACTGGCACAAAGAGGACCCACATGCAGCCACTTCATCCCATGCATTCCGTACCAGTGGACATTGACATTTTAGAACCCAAGCTGTGCAGCCAGTGCACAGCGTTCGGTGTAAACCTTTAACCAATGTATCCAAGAGTCGCCCAAAAGCCATTTAGTCTGCCTACTACATGGCAGACCCATGCCCGTAGCCATGTGCAGTCCTATTTGCAAACACACCTTCTGGCACAATCTGTTGTTACACACCACACCCAGGAAATCTTATATACCAATCCCAACTGATGCACAGTCCCATTTCCATGCCAGCCACCCTGAAAAGACCCGGATGTAGCATGTGCGCACCGCCAAATGCCCCGACCTTTGTGAACATACCAACTACCGCAAGGCTGTGCCCCAGTCAAACAGGGGCAGTCCTTCTTCCCTTTCCAGTAGTCTTTTCCCAGCACTCCCTCATTGGCTACTGTTAAACGGTCACACATGCATCCACCAATAACATCCACGATTTCTGCATCTAACGCTATCATCTCTGTTTAACAGTCCATACTAACCCTTAAACACACAGACATCAAGTGTCCTGTGAATCAAAAGCACCTGCACTGGAAAGTACTGTAAAATGATCTACGAGTCCTGCATCCACATTCATCGGCATTGCAACCCATCACCACGCCCTGCAGGTATCACTACCTTTTGTACAGTACATGTGCAACTGTGTTATAAGTCTGTCGCAACAGGATACCTGGCACTGAATCTCCATAACGTACTGAAAATGCATACTATTATTTCTCCCATCACTTACCATGAAATGGCTCCTACAGTGGTAGCTGCTGGCAAAGTTGGCATTTGTCCATAGAAGTCACTGTTATATGCAAACGGTTACTCTGTTCTTTCGTTCCATCAATTTTACGATGCTTTCCCCCATTAACGCACCTCCTATGAAATTTGTAAAAATGGCACAGAAAAGGATCAGTCAGCATATCCCACCAAACTAAGTCAAGTGCATACATTGCATGCATTGTAACAGTTTCCTGCCACTTACCCTTCACAATGTATTGATTCCAACATTACTTAAAAGAGAAAAGAATATATGTGTGCATTGACAACAGTACCATTCATAAATGCACAGAAGGAACTTAAAGAATGTAAACAATGGCTCCACTCATGTAGCAAGCATATATATGTAGAAAAGTATATGCAAATGCACACACAAAAACATTCTGCTTTGCAGTCCGTACATTTTTCCCAACTTTATTGTCATCCTTCCACAATGAGAAGTACTCATTTTCAAAATAAATACTCCTACACTAATACACACACTAGCTAAATAGGACGCCATACAATACACTTGCAAACAACCCACCTACCCCCTTACCAAACATGCTTATGCTCCCAAGTCCCCATTCATATAGTAAGCCATCCATTTATACACACACACTTTCTCTTCCTGAAGACATCCCCCTTCACTTTTAAAGAATGTATTGTACAAATGCAATCACTATGCCATCAGCCAACATAATGTTCTTACCATCTTCTTAAACAGGTGCAGTACGCACCTCTCTTCTGAGTGTGCACTTCAAAATAGAACCTGCAATTCACCTACTCTCACCAAGTAACAAAGTAACTACAATACCATCATAGTGTTTTACGTCTTACTAGGAGAGTGCACTATTCTTGTATTGTAGAATATAGATTTGCGGGAACCCACCAGTATGCACTTCATTGTTACTCATGACACCTCTACAGGTGCTCAGTGTTTATTATGTTGCCACCATTAGACTAATCCCCACATTGTACGATACTGTCCCCAACTTTTTATATGCCTGCACTCTTATTCAACCACTCATGCACTTTGCACACATATACATTTGAACATCTGCACACCCACACTTCCCTTTCTTCTCCAAAAGCTAATACACAATGCCTACCAAACTACATCTCCATAGAAAGCAACGCAGAAATAGAGCCACACAACCTAAAACCATAGAAAGTAGCTATCCACTGCAAGCAGAACTTCTGCAGAAAGTTGAAAGAGAAACGTTAAAACAGACATTAAGCAAAACGGATGCACCTAGCAGTAAAGAAAGTGGAATTCATCTATCAAAATCTGACCATGAAAAGAAAAGCACTAAAAAGAGTGCATCTCGCACTATTGCTAACAAAGTATGTACAAATGGTAATGTAACCACAAGCAAGCATTCCAAAAAATGTATTTTACAAAAAATGTTCCATCACAGAGTCCTTCAGAACCTTATAAATAGAGAGGAGAAATCACGCTCAACCCTCAAAGCATACAGGGGAAAAGTATTCCTGGAAGCTCTTGTAGACAGTGCAATGATGGTTAAATGGAAATTGTTTATATTAATATTAAACAGAATGAAACCACTAACAACATTAATTGGTAAACCACAAGCAGTACTTCGAAACAAATGCAATATCAGCATAGATACCTTTGGCCACATCTGTACAGGTGAGTGGAGTTACACCACCAACACAGAGCCATACTTCAATGAAGAATCATACAAAGAAGAGCAAACACACTAAATTGCCTTACAACGGAGTGGATGAGGGTATGAAAACATACACAATACCATAATGGAAGAAGAAACACTGCTTTCAGAAATATCCCCATCAAACTTAGAGGTCATTCTCCATTCAACCACACCAACATGCCAGACCTACAAATGGCCTTTCACATCAATGTGTAACGTTTGCCAATGCTTAATCAAATCGTTGCAGCAGTTCCTCAATCACTATTTAAAAGACAAAGAGAAAAGAAAAATTAAAATACTACAAATTATGGACTCCTGTCCAGTGCACACCTACACAGGAATACGAGGACATTCCCTGGCCTGCATTTCTGGACCTGCTTGCAAAAGCACCTTCCACTGCATAAAAATGTTAGCAACCCACCATTCAACTGTCAGAAATCTAGTTTACAAACTGTACTATGCAAAAAGTCCAGCTTTATCTCTGCAACATTTAAATGATATTCTCCTACACGGTACAGCCAAACAAGTGCTCGAAGAAATAGAGCACATCCAAAGGACATATTGCACTTACAAACTTCAGAATTTTTAGACAACAGTACTGACAACATTGCAGATGTCAACTTTTTATGGCACACATAAAAAAAAGAAATACAAAAGTTCAAAAGCACACCTGTGAAATGCCAAACCAAGTATTTGTGTGTTGTCTTAGAACTTTCTATAAAAAGAGCACCAAAACTATAGAAACAATGCAGAAAATAGAAGACAATGAGGAACCCCAATGGTTTCAATTAGCTCTGCACCGTATAGCTGAAAACAAATACGAAATTACTGACACCTCCAAAACTGGACAATAACCAAATGCCTTCATGGGTGATTAGTAATATTTTGGAAGTATTTCCACTGCCAAACGCACTGCAGCATCTTAATTTGTATGAGAGCATTATAATCCAAACAATGCACGCATTTCAAGCAATAATACAACTTCAAACGAAAACTGCAATATAGCCTCCCACCGAATTACTGAGAGGCATTCGTGGGAAAGTAGTTTATTTACCATTAGATCCGAAAGAAAATGTAGACACTCTACTAGTGGTGCAAAGGCCAATACAAGAATCTTTGATTATCCTGGTAAATGGTGTACCTACAAAAGACAAAAGAATTTGGCAGCACCAGTGGACTGAAAGTTAGGAAAGCCGTGCAATACCTTAAAGAAAACAATGAATAGGAGGGCGTCGCTTGGAGCGCCATCGATGTGGTCGCTCCCTTGAGGCTGCCCGTGGGATGTCTGCCGCCGCCGTCAAATTCAGGCGGTTCTGATCGAGTATCCGAGTCGCCAATGCCATCTACAGCGATCGGAACCGATGAGGCACAACCTGGCCCACGATGACCTCCGAACGCAGGAGCGTTCTCCTAGAACTTAACGTCCGTATCGCTCCCCCGTCACGATTCGAAGAAACCAAGATGGCAGCCGCGCCAGAACTCAACAACATACTACGAATCCGATGGTGACGGGGTTCTGGGGGACCGAAGAAGAGTTGCGGATGGACCCGCCAACACGGATCCAGCCGGATCCTATAGGGGTTGCCCGGAGAACATGTGAGAACTTCATCGGGGGCTGCATGCGCCCAGAAATACGGAGGCCACGAGATAAGCCCTGAGAGCCACCCAGAGAAGCCTTGACCTCGCGGGCCATACCCTCTGAGATCCTCCATGCACTATTACTTCCTGGGGCGCCCCGGCCCACTCATCCAGCTAGCGACCCAGACCACTGCGGAATCACGGCTACTCCACTGGCTTCTCACTCGCACTCCCATGCTTGAACTCTCCTGGGCGGCTGGCGCCGAAAACACTCGACCTCCCACCCCTAGAACGCGGACCTAGAGGGGGCTGAGTGCCGTCTCCCACAGCTTTGGTCCCGCCGCAACTCTTCCAGCCAAGTCCGCCAAACACGATCATCATGTCCAGGCAAGCGAAGATTGGCAAGGGCGCAGATATCTCCACCATGCTCACTGCAATTGATAAAAGCAAGAAACAAGAGCCCCCCAAACTCACCCCACAGAAACAACAGGAGGACGGGGGAGCCCTCACTACCAAAGGGGACCTGATAGCCTTCATGGCGGACATCAAGTCGGAGTTTCGCTCATGCCTCTCAGAACTCACCACCAAAATCGAACAGACAGATCAAAGGGTTACAGAGGTCGAACAGAGGCTCGGAGAAATCGAAGACCACTCTCGGGACCACACTACCACTCTAGGGGAAATGCAAAGAGCCATTGACTCCCTGCATCAGAAATGCGAGATCCTGGAGTTTAAACATGAGGACCTTGAAAATAGGGCGCGCCGCAACAATCTTTGCATTCGGGGGGTCCCAACCTCCGTCCCCGACAACAGGCTAGCGGACTACGTGGGACGCTTCTTCGAGGCCCTCCTCCCGGACCTGGATAAATCTCAGCTCTTGCTAGACCGGACCCACAGACTCTGCACCACGCCGAGGGGCAGTCTCGGACCCCCTCCCAGATGGCATTACTAGGGTCCACTTCTTTACAACCAAGGAAGCGATTTCGGCGATTAGCCGCCAAGGGGAGGAAATTACTTTTCAGAGCACGCCACTTCAAATTTACCAGGACCTCTCAACACTCACCCTTCAGAAAAGAAGAGCGCTCCGACCCCTGGCACTGTTCCTCCAGGAGCAGCAAGTCCGCTATAGATGGCTGTTTCCAGCGGCTCTACAATTCACATATAAAGGCACCTTACGCCGGATCAGTCACTTGGAGGATGCAGAGAGAATCATGCATCCAACCTCGCCCCAGGAACTCTCTACACCAAACCCGGATGGAGCTGAGGACTCTGGGCCGCTTCCCTCCCCAAAACCTAAACGTACGCCATGGTCATCAACCCAGCGGATCAACAGAAAGAGATGAACAATGGCACCCCCGCGCCCCCAGGTTTCAACAGCATCTTTCCCTGGTCTCCTCTGACCCGACCTGAACTCGGATCCACCACATAACGCTTAGTCTGATGTGCCTTGAGGGCGGAGACGGCGGACCAAACCCACGGTTCATACCCACTCCAAGGAAACTTTCCAACTTTCGATCCTTGGAAACCCACAGTACTTGATACGTGATGGGACAACCGGCCCCGTTGGCCAAGGGTACGCCCGTACTTACAATGTCGGTCTACCCACCAGTTAAAGTTGCGGCCCCCCGTTCGGGCTCCGCGTTAAAACCTCAAGCGCAGGATGGTGCCCCAAGATCTCACGACAAACATGGCAGCTGAACCACCGACTCAAACCCCCCCAACCCAAGAGATAGAAAATGGGACACCACTGGACCACCAAGTTCTGCGAATCCTCTCCCTAAATGTTAATGGACTGAATTCCCCTAACAAACGAAAGGCAATCTTATTAAAGCTCCAGGACGAAGACGCAGCGATAGCTATGCTCCAAGAGACCCACTTGCTGCCGGCGGACGTGATCCGGCTTCGCTCTCGATTATTCCCGCTTCAATTTTTTGCCTACGGCCCAAGCAAAAAGGGAGGCACGGCGATCCTCTTTAGAAAAGACTTGAACCCACAAATCCTGGAAACAAAAACATGCCCGGAAGGCCGATACACAGCAGTCAAATGCCTCCTGCTGGGAGACCTATACACCTTCATCTCGGTGTATGCCCCTAACACTGGACAATCACACTTCTACGACTTCTTGGGCACGACTCTCGCTAGTTTTGTGGAGGGTCAAACAATTGTCGGAGGGGACTTCAATGGGGTTCCCGACCCCACTAAAGACCGGTCACACCCCCCGACTCCAAGCGATTTCGCCCAAGCACTTAGCCTCCTCTGGCTGTTCAGGTCTTTGGAGATAATAGACTCATGGCAGGTGTTTCACCCCGATGAAAGAGAATACTCCTTCTACTCGTTCGTACACCGCACCTTCTCAAGGATCGACCTGTTCCTGATCTCCCCGCACACCTTCCCCTCAGTCAAAGAGGTCTCCATTGGCTCGAGAGCCATGTCTGACCATGCTCCAGTGTTCCTGGAACTCCGGGTTCAGGACCCCAACCTCAATAACCCACGCAAATGGTCCCTATATGACCCGATTCTCAATGACATGGCTAGGAGAGACAAGATCGCGACGGGAATAAAAAACTTCTTTGACGAAGACACTTCACTAGCGAATAACTGGGATGCCATGAAGGCAGTAATCAGGGGCTCCCTAATTGCCCAAGGAGCGGCCTACCACCGGAACAGACGCCAGACCCGGATAGCTCTAGAGGACGAGCTAAGAGAGGCTGAGGCAATCCACAAGGAAAAAGGCTGGTCCCCTAAGACTCAACGGATCATGCAAACAGCGAGGAAAAAGCTTGAAGCCCACTACGTGGAACAAACCGCCCTACTGATGGCAAAAGCCAAACAATCATACTACGCGAAGGGCAACAAGGCGAACAGGTTCCTGGTGGCCAAACTAGCCAAACGGAGACGTGTCAACACGATCGCAGGTCTGCGTGATCCTGAGGGGGTCACACGGTACTCGGAGCCTGAAAAACGACAGCTCGCGACAGACTACCTGACCCAAATCATGAATGCAACCCCTCGGAACCTACCGCAACAGGTGGAATATCTGCAGAGGGCAGCGAGCGGTACCACGTCTCGCCAACACAACGAGAGACAAATTGGAGGAGCCCATTACAGGGGAGGAGGTCGAGGAGGCCATTAAGTCACTTAAAACACGAGCCCCAGGTCCGGACGGCTTTTCGACCAGGTTCTATAAACTATTCAGGCCACAACTGACCCCCCATCTGGTGACCCTGTTCAACTCCTTTAGAGAAACAGGCTCTGTCACCCCATCGATGAAGGAATCAACCACCATCCTCCTGCCCAAACCAGGAAAGGACCCAAGGAGTCTAACCTCTTACAGAACAATTGCACTCTTAAACATTGATGCAAATATATACTCAAAAATCCTGGCAAACCGCCTGAACCGCGTCCTCCCGAAGATCATCCACCCCGACCAAGCAGGCTTCATCCTTCATCGGTCAGCTGGTGACAACACACGGAGAACCTTGAACCTGGTGGACCTTGCCTCCCGGAACTCCCAAAAACTGGTCTTAGTGGCTCTGGACGCATCCAAGGCATTTGATCGAGTAGATTGGCCCTTTATGAAACTCACCCTAGAGGCCTTCGGCTTTGGGTCAACTTTTCAGACGATGGTTCTAGCCAACTATAAGAGCCCAAGTACGAGTCTAAGAATTAACGGACACAGCTCAGCTCCGATCCCCCTGTCATGGGGAACCAGGCAGGGCTGCCCGCTGTCGCCCTTACTCTTCGCACTCACCATGGAGCCTTTGGCCCAAAGGATTAGGGGAAACGACCAAATTAAAGGGCTGCAGAACGGCCCCAGAAGCCCAATCATCATTGAAACAGGCGATACGAGAACTTACCACCTATGGTGAGGTCTCAGGCTTCACTATAAACTTTGACAAATCCTCGGCCTTGGGCATCGGGCTCACCCCAACAGAACGGGAGCCACTGACTGCGATGTGCCCGATGACATGGGTGAAGAAGGCCATCCCCTACCTAGGGGTCCACATCCCGGCTAATCCAAGAGACACATACAAAGCCAACTTCCCCCAGCTACTAAAAGAACTGGAAGGTGACTTGAAACGATGGGAGACCCAAGAGATCTCACTGCTGGGGCGCATCACAGCATGCAAGATGAACCTACTGCTGAGGTTCCTGTACGCCTGCGCCTCCCTCCCAGTAGCGATTCTCACACCAACCCTCAGGGACATCCAAAGGAAAATGCTGAAATTCATCTGGAAAGGTAAGAGATCGAGAATCCCTCTCAAAACGATGCTGGGGGGCTCCAAGCTAGGAGGTCTGGGGGTTCCGGACTTGCGGGCCTATAGTGTGGCAGCACAACTAGCACAGATTCAGGCATGGCAAACTATAACAAACCGCCCCAGATGGGTAGAGCTGGAACAATCACAAGTACCCCTACCCTTGCGATTTCTGCCACACATCCCGCCCCCCCTCAGAACACACTGGGGAGACCTCCTTTTATCAACTAAACACACCCTTAACTCCTGGGACTGGGCACTAAAGCAAAAGGGAGTGCCAAGAGGACTGAGCCCACGCTCCCCGGTCTTCCATAACCCATCCTTCTCACCCGGAGCGAACCGCCGCAATTTTCGGAACTGGATAAAGGGCGGGCTGGAGGCCATAGACCAGCTATAGATGGGAGGGACACCCCTCACCTTCGCCCAATGTAAGGAGAAGTTCCAACTCCAGGAAAGGGATAGATTTACTTATATCCAGCTACGCCACTGGTGCTTGCACCCCCAAACTCAGCAGCAACACGCCTGCCCACCACCCTGGAACTGACACTGGGGGACCTTCCAACCCGGGGCAGGGTATCCACCCTATATAGGCGCTTCTTAAGGAACTTCCTGTCCACAAAGACCCGCTGTATGGCTCAATGGGAGGCGGACTTAGGTCATCCGGTCAAGGACCAAACCTGGGTGGACATATGGACCAGAACACATACCTCTTCCACCTGCGTTACCAATAGGGAATGTGCATACAAGGTGCTCCTCCGGTGGTATTACCCGCCCCTTTGACTTCACCACATGAACCCACAAGTGGATCACGCCTGCTGGAGAGGATGTGGCCACCCAGGCTCCTTCTTCCATATGTGGTGGGCTTGCCCAAAGATACGACAGTTCTGGAGGACATGCCTGGAGACCATCACACAAATTACGGGAACAGCGATTCCCCTGGAACCTGAACCAGTTTTGCTGGGAACTCCGATCCCCGCGATCTACCCATGCTCCGGGACCAGGTCTAAGCTATTGACACTCTGCCTTCTGGCGGGAAAAACGGTGTTGGCCAGGTCCTGCAAATCCCCAGAAGGCCCTCACATAGCCCAATGGTGGTCTAAACTCTGGGACATCCTGATAGCGGAGAAGGTGATGGCAGCACAGGCGGGAACGCTCCATCGCTTCCAGAATGTTTGGAGCCTAGTGCTAGAATACGACCAGCGCTTCCCCGCCCAGACCTATAAACCGACCAGGTCCCGATGGATCCTGAAACACCAAGAGAACCATGAGGAAGACACATAGACGCTAAGGCGCGAACTGGATAACCCAGGAGGGAAAATTCTGCCTCCAAACCTGAGGGGTGGAGAGGCCGGAGGGAGGTGGGAGAGAGGAAGCCTGGTGGGGGGAATGAGGACTGGGGATCAAAAACCTGAAAAAGCATTGCTTGTAATATGTTGTGATATGTGTATTTACCATCCTGCCTTGATTTAAAATAAACAAAGTTAAAAAAAAAAGAAAACAATGAATAATACAAGGAAATAAATGTTCAAGACAACCTGCGAGAAACCACCAAAATAATTCAGGACTCCTCAAGAACTGGCCAGTTTCAACGTCTAGATCCTACTGCAGCCTCCAATATTTTGGATCACTATACAATTCACCCACTGCACTCCAAAGACACCCTAAACGATGCACTAGAAACATATGAAATGCGGCAAGCCAAAGGTGCGCCAATCAGTATATGGGAAAAGAGTGTAGAAGCACAAGCCTTTCTTCTACTCTTCCCGACTGGAAAAGGTGGAAGATATGATGAAAGATGCACACAAATAGCATCAGAATACTGCTGTTTACGAATGTATTCTGAAGACCCTATATTTAGACAGAATGTGGAGTACATATCCCACCTCCTCTTTGAAAGTGAACTGGCAACGGTATGTTATGGAGTTGCACACACATTGAAAACAGGTTCCCATTTTCAAAACATGTCCGCTACACAGTTACTTCAAAAGGTGCAAGACAAGGACAAGGTTTTACAGCCAAGTATTACAAATCTCTTGGCAAACATGCGTGGTACGAAAGAGTACTGGTTCCGACGGGACGCAGATGTACAGTGTATGCTACGCAACCTTGGCCCACCCACATGGTTTGTCACTTTAAGTTGTGCAGAGTATGCATGGGAAGACTTGCACACTTTCCTACGCATAGTAAACAAAAACAAAACAGGTGTAGACATGAAAACACCTGTTGAACTTTTCTCTCTTGATCCTGTTAATGTTTCACAGTTCATCCATCATCGCTTCCTTGCCATGCTGCACTTCATTTGCAATAAAGAACTTACTCCCCTCTGAGAAGTGGAACACTTCTTTTGGAGAAAAGAATATCAAGCCAGAGGAGTACCACACATCCACATGTTTTTGTGGATTAAAAATGCTCCTAAATTAGGTGAGGAGAGTGATGAAACTGTTTTGCAGTTCATTCACAAATATGTCGCTTGCAAAATCCCTTCAGAAAGTACACATAGTGACCTACAAGCACACATTTTGCAATTCCAAAGACACAATTGTGGCAAGTATTTTCGGCGCAAATATAAGAACAGAGGCAAATACTACACCAAATGCTGCTTTGGTTTCCCGAGACCAGTTTCGGCAACAGGGCAATTAAACAGCTTCATGTCTTCGATTTGACACAGTATAAAAGTGAAATCTCCTAAGAACACATACTGCATAAAACGGAGTGAAGCATCAAAGTACATCAATGATTACAATTCAATAATTGGCCTCCTATAGAATGCTAATGTTGATGTACATTGCAAACAATGCCACTGCAGTTGCACAATATGTCACAGCCTACTTAAGCAAAGCAGAGAAAACCGAGCTCAAAGACCTCTCGGAGGACATATCATCTGACAAAACACTGGCACAAAAATTTTAGAGCTTTGGCATAAAAATCCTGTCCCATAGAGAATGTGGCTGCTACGAAGCCGCTGAACATTTAACCGGCACTGCCTTATATGGGAAATCTGAAAACACAGTGTGGCTAAGCCTTGGTCCTGCTGCATCCAGAAAAAGAGTACTGAAATCATACAAAGACATTCAAACAATATTCAAAAACTATCCCAACAGCCAGGACATTTTGAAGAACAACTTATTGGACACATACTACCCGAACAGGAGTATTACTTTAGAAGCCATGTGCCTATACCAGATAGCCCAAAACTTCTCATACAAAAATAACATTAAACCAGATGAGAAAAAAGGTAGATACAGAGTGGAAAGTTGTGAAGGCAGCCTGGTGAAGCTTACCAAATGCAGCCTAATTAATCATATGAAATTGTCATTGAAAACTCCTCAACACAAAGAACTGTACTACATGGCTCTACTGCAACTTTTCAAACCATGGAGAAAAGAAGAGGATTTATTAGCCACCCACGCCTCCTATGAAGATGCTTTCAATGCAAGTGAAAGTACAATTACAGATGGAAACTTTACACAGTACAAACCCATAATGGACAATGAACACCAACAAGAAGAAGAACTGCAAGCACAACTAAATGTAGACACTTCTGAGAGCAGTGAACCTTCTCTAACAGGCAGCCAAGAACCACTTGGACAGCCACTCAAACCAAATGACGCAGAATTAGCCACGACGGACATATTCACCACCATGTTTCAGTATGAGCAATCTGCAGAACAGTTGGCTGTACTGAAATCTCAACTAAACAATGAGCAGCGTACCATTTTTCTAGAAGTAAGTGAAAAAATTGAACAGGGCATACAGAACGAACATAAAACTTGTACCTGTGACAACTACAAACCTGTACTGCGGTATGTCAGTGGTGAAGCTGGGTCAGGGAAAACATTCTTTATAAAAATGATCAGTAAATACCTCCAACAATTAACAAACAACAACCTTTAAGCTGTTGTAACCGCCCCGCAGGTTTAGCTGTCTACAACATAGGTGGAGTCACTCTACACCAATTGCTACTCCTTCCAGTAGAATACCAAAACAAATTAGAGTACTATAAACTTTCAGCAGAAGCTGCTATGGAGCTATGCAGGGTTTTGAAACAAATGAAAATGCTCCTAATAGATGAGGTGGGCATGGTTTCTAACCTAATGTTCGCTTTGATTCACCTCAGATTGCAAGAGGTCCTCAAAACAGACTTTGAAGAGCTGTTTGGAGGAAAACATGTAATTGTTTTTGGAGATCTTCTTCAATTAACACCAGTGAAAGGGGAACCTATCTTCAAAACCTTAGGACACAAAGTGTGCCGAAAAAGTCTTGGCAGCATTGGGAATATAAATCTCTGGCAACATTTCCAATACATAGAACTAACTCAAAACATGCGTCAGTCTGCAGACCTCACCTACGCCAACATTTAAAAAAACATACAAATGTGTGTACTGTCAAAGGAGGCAGAGTCTACCCTCTATAAAAGACACATCCATGAACTGTACAGGCGTAACACAGGTGTGACTGATCTCATGGAACAATTAGCTCACAAAAATGTCACCTGTATGTCCTTAATGCCAATTCTAGCAAGCTGTGCACAATTCAATGCAACAATGCTCACAAAAGAAAAACAACCACTAGTGGAAATTCACGCAACAGACAAACTGGACCTACGCGGTATGACAATACATATGTGTCAACAAGCCATAGCACGACTATATACCTTAGAAAACTCTATCTCCAACACAGCTGGTTTGGAGAAAATATTAACATTATGTGTGAACTGTAGCGTAAGGATGAAGCGTAACCTTGACGTAGAGCAAGGTTTAGTTTTGGTACAGTTGTTGGCTTCCAGACATACCCACGGGACAACAGCATTCAGTTTGTCAACATCCAGTTTGACAAAATTCCAGAAGTTAAAAAGATAGGACGCACAACGGCTCGATACCTTCTTTTCAAAGACATGTATGCACGCAGAGAACAGTTTTCTCTGTAGCTAGCTTATGCAGTAACTATTCATAAATCGCAAGGTCTAACCTTAGATCAAGCATTGATTGATATTGGCAGCACAGTCTTTAAGGAAGGCATGAGTTACTTAGCACTGTCACGGCTACGTACACTGGAAGGACTATATCTAGTGAATTTTGATGCAACTGCTGTCTGCGCAGACATTCATTGCATCATAGAGTACAATAGACTATGTGCACTCTACACACCCGATCTGAACATGCACCCTGTTCCTCAGAAACCCAAAGGTTTCAAAAGAAACCTCATTCAATCAGAAGTTCAAAATAATTTGGCAACAGTACCACCAAAGAAAAACTGAAATCAGCTCATACTCCATCAACTACCAAAAGCACAGATAAAAGGAGTAAAAAAGACAAGACATACCCAACTCCACACATAAAAAAGTGCCTCTTCAAACAAACCACGCGCTCTTCCATCAAAGTACTCAGACACAAAATTACCTGGTTCATTCAAATATTCTAATACAACAGGTGTAAATTGCTATGCAAATGTAACAATGAATGTACTATTCCAAATGCCAGCAATTGTTGAAAACATTTATGCAAATGGCGCAAACCAGTTGTGTTTACAAATGCTCGTCCTTCACATAAATGCAGTAAGTAATCCTGACAACATTTACAGTGTCTCAGAAGTAAGGCAAGGATTGGACTACTGTGCTGGAATGGTGAAATTCATGTTAAACAGACAAGAAGATCCACAGGAATTTCTAATGTACTTACTACAAATACTGGAAAGGAGAAACATACTCATGAATGAAATCTTTCAGATTTCCTACATGTGGAAACATACATGCAGTCTCTGCAACCATGTCATTCAGGAACAAGTCCCGAACAAATGATTTGTGTATGCATCAATACCTAACTGTGACTCGATTCCATTTCAGCAACTGGTGCAAAATGTCAACCATAGCATATTGTGCACGTCTTGCAATTAAGATAATCATTCAACGCTACATATAAACTCACATAGTCAATATGTCATTGTAATGCTCTTAAGATACAAAGCAGATGGCACCAAAACCAACTGCAAACTGACTGCCTTTACACATGGGCAGGTATCAATTGGCGAGAAAATCTTCAAAACAGTAGGCATAGTGTACCACATAGGCCACAAAACCAGTGCAGGTCAATATACCGCATACATTAGAAAGCAATGGTCATGGTGGGAATGCAATGATATTCCATCATTCCAAAGCAGAGCTTACGTGCAAATCTTGCTAATGCCTACTTAATATTCTTCTATAGTCATTGATGTACAAACCTGCTATACCCTACTCCCCAGCACCCAACAGTACCTTCATAAGTGCACAAACAAAGAGGTACCTTCCACACTGTGGACCTAAAGCAACTCAGCATACAGCAAGTATTCAAGAAATGCATTAAAGTATGTATTGGACAATTTTATTCCCAATGAACCCAATGAGTACACTCAGACAAACAATACATGTACAGAAATGACACTAACAGTATTTTCCACATCAAACGTTAAAGGGAAAGTACCAAGTTTGAGGATTCAAACCTATTCTCAGTAACCTCTGAAACCAGCAAGTATGCAAATGAGTCACCACCTGTCTAAGAATACTCATACAAATGCAATATATATATGCAACTGTCACTACGTAAACCCATAATGGTACACCACCACTTCTGAATGTACACAAATGTGAAAGTAGCAACAGCAATGCAGGAGCTTGTAAACGTACCCTATCGGAATGGAACAGTGTATACAGTTAGAATATGCCACCTGGTACCTAACTGCAACCAGAATACTACAATGTTGCTTGCAGCATTAAAACAATCCAACTCAACCTTCAACAACCACTGTGCGACAAACATATCCTCGAACACTTCCAAAGTATAAACATTTACAGTACGCCAACAGGTGCATAACTACCCTCACAATTCTGCAGGAGCATAGTACAATGGCACAATACTTGCAAAACACCAGCAGAAACCAAACGCATAAAGAAACAGTGCTACAGAAAGGAAGCAGGTAAACATTTATAAAACACCAATGGCTATACAACGCCACACATACTACCAACATGTATAGACCAGAAATCGTAAACCATTACATTTCCTCCTACTTCAAGAGCACACCTTAAGAATTGCTACAACCACTGCAAACATCACTGTAATTTATTGTGCACCATAGCAGCAAAGCAATTCAGGCGTATTTTTTTAAATCCATCATGGATTCTTTTTCCCCACAGACCCAATCATTATGCAAAGAAACACAGGAAGTGGGCCCATTGCACAGTACATTTGTTCAAAGCATAGTACTTATGAAGTATTAGTTATGAGGGTCCACAAAGTAAATAAAAATAATATGCAATGTAGTGGACTGAAAAGTAACAGAATACCTACTCTAACATGTTATGTTCTCTTTTCCCACAGATAATTCAGCAACGATTAGTACAACATTTCAAATCCCATACACAAAAAACAGCACAGGCCCTCCACAATCCAAAATGTAAGTCTGAAATTATTTGTATCAAACTTCTCTGTAATGTCCACAGTGCAATGTGTGCACATATTTTTGCAATCCACATAGCAATGCCACAATTTACAATGTACACCTACATCACACTATGTGCCTTGTGCCTACGCCCTACATGCTTCACTACACCCCATACAGTGTAGGAGCTCCAGCCATGCACTCAATATAATAGACCCTGCCCACAACTACCACCGCACAGTACAACCATGCATACAAACATTTATCCATGTACCACAAACCCCACACATAACACAACCACCTACCCATTAGCCAGTGCAGTTCACATTGAATGACATTTCTTCCACCGAATGGATAACCTCTTTCCTACATACACTATTCACCTAAGCCTTTAATAGGTGAACCCATTGAATGCACCATAGTACAGTAACCTAGCCGATAATCTGCACAATCACAACAATGCAAACTGAACAATTAATCCATATATCTTATGTAACTGTCCTATTTGCTGCAACATTTGCCTCCTTGCATGCCACTGGCACCGTTTAGGGCATTAGGTCATCTTTATTGTTATGTTCACCATTTCAAAAGAAGGTATACAACACAGTTTTAACTGGAGCACATGGAACATAGCTCGGCAGCCATATTTGACACTCTGCAATACTCCTTACTCTTTCAAACTTCTGATTCCCTTTCTTAATGTGTAATGCAAACACCATTTGAAAACCATACCCCCCTTAGAGTGTTTGAAGGAGGTATGAAGTAATTCATTTTCTTTGATCAACGAGAGCCCCCAACCATCTTCATGCTGCAAGACACCAAACTGTGCACGATGGCCCAGCCATCCACATATGCTGACCCATCGCATACACAGTCTACCATCGTACACCATTGTCTCGTTACACACTGCACATATAAATGTTCCTTAGGGCCTGTAAATGCACATTTAATGTATGTTGCCCTCTGTGCATTCAGTGCAGCATGTGTACGGCACCCGCATCTCTCCTTAAACGTCATACTAACTTCACCGTACCAACATTCGGAAACACATGGTAAAATCGAAACACGTTGCCGCTTGGATCCTTTTTTTTCCGCCATGTTCTCCGGAAAGCAAAACCTAACATTCCTCTCCTTCAACAGGACAACTGCTCATTGTAAAACAGCCTTGAGTGGGAAGCATGATTAGCTCCAAGTGCAGACATTGTATGGAATTGTAGAAGAAAAGGAAAGATAACTTACAGTGCAGTTGCTCTGCCCATGTGCCCCAAAGGTAGTCTACAACAATTCAATACGCTGTACACAGCAATTTGTCATCCACCCAATACAAGCATGGAATTTGTAGAGGTTATGTAAGTAGAACTTTACATTACATGTGTCTTAGGATTCACATTTATTAGGCTGCAGTTCTGTATGCATAATTATGAAGTTACTTTACCGAACACTTTCTCTGTGTGCATTGTACGGGGGTTTGTAACAGCAGTAGTCACGAGCCATTACAGTGCCATGTCTCCACCATTCAGCATAAATGGCAGCTTTGATTGTAGGTCGTTTTGTTGGCATGATTCTCCAGCCCCTGCAAATCCAGACAAAAAGGACAAGACGAAAAGGGAACGCAACTCGTGCAGTGAAACAGAACACTTTATGCTCAATCGTGTACTACTACATTGCCTGTTTTGTCCTTACTAAGCCCTTTCAGTTACCAGTTCTACGCACCCTCATTGTATTGAAAGTAATAACGGCCAGAGGTGCACGTAGCACTCGATCGGCACACAAACGTCGACAGGTGATATTTTAGTGTTGCATTTTTTAGCAAAACAGCTCATGCATTCTCCTGCAATCAGAGGGGACCCCTATGAGTTTTTTTAAATATTTCCTTGGACAAACACACACAGATGTTGTGCTGTGGGTCCAACGACACTCGCTAGCACTGCATTTTTCATAAAAAGGAAACACATGAAAGGAGGGTCTGTTGCCAACGTTTGAAAGACATTTCGCATGTGTGGAGTCGTAGAAAGACACTATCACCTACAAAGCAGAGAGCAAGGCAGAGGGTGAACATATGATGCTACTCATTAACACACAGTAGATCACCCAAACGTCCATGAGGCAGCCACCTACAACCCGTTTACAACATCCTTCCCGTAAACTGTTGTCTTGTACGCTGCCACTAATGACAGCTACTTACATGTATTCTTATTCCTGTTTCTTTTCAGATACCTTGCACCTCACTGCGTGTGTTACTCCTTCCACATTCCAACAGACGGGCGGTGGATGAATCATTGCAAGATTACCATAAGCAATGTCTTTTCCGTCGTTTTTTATCTGGGCTGACGGATATGGGCCTCTATGTCCGTTTGCGGTTCCGGCAATAAGAACCATCCTACAAACCTTTATGCTATAAGGCATCACAGAGGCAACAGCTGGTACCTTTCCTACCTTGCAAAGAAAATGTGTTTTTCCACACAGTCTACCAAGGACCACAAAGTAATCCTTTTCCCACTTTGCCAGACGGAAAAAGAAGTACAGAAGTGCACAAAAGGCATTGGACACTGGAATTTGTTTGCACAGTAAAAGACCGGTAGTTTTAGCCACCTTACATGTTCTTGTGAACATTCTGCAGCAAAATAAAGTACTTCCAACAATTCACAGGGTTGTGCGTAAACTAGGGAAATGTTCTGGAAACGTACGCTCTGTGTGCGCATGTCTGCTTTTGCTTTTGTTTATGTTGTTGGTTTCCGGACCTAGTTGCTCACATGACAGAGTGGGCTATGCTGGGCACACACATTAGGAAAGTACCCAGAGTGCATGCAGTGAACAACGACTGTCCACGATTAATGTCTGCTATGCAAGTGAGTGTTGCAATGGTGTGTCAAACCCACACGTAAAGGTAATGCAAGCGAAGGACACATAACAATTGCACACCATAGGAATGCCAACCGCGTTTGTTGGCCATCTCAAAAAGTAATCAAAAGAAAGTGGTATGGCTTGCCGTCCTGTATATGGCGATACTTCACTGCGTGGATGGTTTTCTCTGGTGCAAATGTATGTGGGTCGGTTTGTAAATGATCCATATTTCAAATGTGCAATGCTAAGTAACTTGTGTCATGTCGCAATGTCTTCCTTCACTCTCAAAGCAAACGGTATGATCAGAGGCAAACCATACCAAACACAAATGATAGCATGTCAGTCCGTGAATGGCAACAGGTTCAATGACGCACACCATATTCAACACCAGGCACTTCACGCCACCTCTGGTGGTGTACCAAGTCTAAAATATCCTCCACAACCATTCTGTAATCGTGACCACCCACATGCATATTTCCAAGAGTATACGCTGGAGTTACGTATGAGTATAGGAACTTACCCAAAGAAGGCTACAATCTGAAACCTTCTTCCAACCAGTGGCGCCAGACTGTTAGGTCCAAGGGCCCTAGCCATGCACACAAGGCAGTAGGGACTTGGCACTCACACTACAACATGGTACACCAAATGGAAATATCCTGATATCATCTGCAATGCACTCCCCATCCCCAATGGGCTCTGCTTGCATTCATCACAGAAGGTAGTCGCCTGTGCAGCTACCCGCCAATGGAGTAAATGTGAGTAGCTGCGTACAATGTCCATATCGCAAAAGTGTGATGGTAAAAAAATCCTTTCATGTCACAATGTCTTACTGCACTCCCTGAACCAAGGCACTGGTCACGGCCACACCATTCCAAACGCAAATGGTGGCATGTCACACCACTGCTCGTGTAGCAGGTCTAACATGTCCTACACAATGATTCTGCAAAGGTGAGTACCTTAGGATAAGTACATATTTAAAAGTGTGTGGGATGGAACAAGGTATAGTTATAATATCTTTCCCAAGTGAGCAAACACAAAGAGAATGCACTCTGTATACATATGTGTGCAATCCACATATCAATATCACAGTGATCCCATGCATGGGCGCATTGCGTTGCAGGGGTGCGTGTCCAAGGCCTAGGCTCTTGGGTACATGCGGCGGCCCACGGCCTCCACCCATGCACCCAAGAGCCCAGTCCTTGGGCACTCCCACTACAAGGCAATGGAGTCATGCTTGCGAACATGTCGCCACGTACCGTAACTGACTGCAGTTACGTATCGGTATAGGAAATGACCCAAACAAGGTAACAATCTGAAACCTTCCAACCAGTGGCCAGACTGTTAGGTCCAAGGGCCCTAGCCATGCACACAAGGCAGTAGGGGCTTTACAGTCACAAACACAACATGGTATGCCTAATGCAAATATCCTCATATCATCTGCAATGCACTCCCCATCCCCAATGGAGTCTGCCTGCACTCACCACATAAGGTAGTCACCTGTGCAGCTACCTGGGAATGAAGTGTATGTGAGTAGCTGCGTAAATGGTCCATATCGCAAAAGTGTGATGGTAAAAAAATCTGTCTCTATGTCATACTGCACTTCCTGAAGCAAGGCTGTGCTCACACCACATCATTCCAAATGCAAACAGTGGCATATCTCACAGCTGCTGGTGTAACAAGTCTATCATGTCCTCCAGAATAAATCTGTAAAGGTGAGTACCTTAGGACAGTTACATATTTAAAAGTGTATGGGATGGAGCCATGTATGGTTATAATAACGTACCCAAATGAGAGAAGGAAAAGGGAATGCACTCTGTATACATATATGTGCAATCCACATACCAGTATCACACTGATCCCATGCATGACCGCATTGTGTTGTGGGTGTTGTGCCTGTCAGGTTGACACATTCTTACTTACATTGGGTCAGGTGTTACATTGGGTCAGGTGTTACATACATTGACATGTTCTTAGGTCAGGGGTTACATACATTGACTTATTTTTACATACATTGGGTCAGGTGTGGCACATATGTAGTTAGTAAGGGTTTTGGTGTGTTATGATTGGTTTTATTTGAGATACAGACAATTTAGCCTTAACCCTAATTGCAGCCTTTGGAAAAGGCCCCAAGCCAAGATGGAAGTGCTCAGCCTAAGTTTTGATTGGCTGGTGATTGTTTATAGGAAGGACAGTGAACATTCTAAACTGCCTTTCATCATCGAAGCCCAGCTGAGAGGTCGTGTGAAAAGCTGCTCCTGCTTAACTTGATCAGGGGTTTAAAGTTTCAAGCGGTCGAGCGGCTTCTTAGAGTAATAAACTGGAAAAGAGTTTGGATTTCGTTTTGGACACAGAACAGGAGTGAGAAGATTCCATTATCAGTGAGAAGAACTTTTCTGAGACTCATTCATGAGATAAGTGCTTTCTAATAATTTTTAAGTGGAAGGAAACTTAAATACAGAACTATCTTAGTCTTACGTAATTTTTGTAAAATGAAAATCTGATTGAAAAGGTTCACGAGCGCGAGCAAGTTCATCGTATCCACGCAAAACTGTAATGCGCGCGCATGCTTTCATAAGCTACGTGACTTTTCAGAGCAAGCGCGTGTTTGAGCCGTTAAATAAAGCAACCACGCGTGCATGAGAATCCTGCTATGTGAGTCAACTGCACATGTGTGTGTTTGCTATGGGAATTAATTGCGCGTGTGCGAGAACTTTGCTACTGGAACTAAAGCACGTGTGCATGTTTTCTGCTACGTGGATCTATAGGACGTGTACGTGTTTACTGCTACTGGAACTAAAGCACGTGTATGTGTTTTCTGCTACGTGGATCTATAGCGCGTGTTCGTGTTTACAGCTACTGGAACTAAAGCGCGTGTACGTGTTTTCTGCTACGTGGAACTAAAGTGCGTGTACGTGTTTTCTGCTAAGAGAAGCAATCGCGCGTGTGCATGTTTTTTGCTACGTGGATGTAAAGCGCATGTGCATGTTTTTTGCTATGTGGAATTTTAGCACGCAAGCGTGAATTTTACTACGTGAATTCCCTTCGCAAGTTTCAAGCTCTACATCTTTAAGAGACTAATATTAACATACAAAAAACCTTTACCAGATTGGATTTCGTTGGAACTTCCTTGCTTCATCTTGAACTAAAAAAGTTTGTAAAAGTGAAAGAAGATTAAGAAGTTACTGGGAAAGACTGCTAATGCATTCAAGGACCTATCTAAGAAGGCTGAATGATCTTTAAGCTTTCCTGGCAACTATTAAGGAAGTCTTATCTACTAAATCACTTCTCAGGGCATTTTCAGGAGAAGTATCAGTTATGGTCTTTTTAACTATTTAGTAAAGGATATAGTTTATAAGGTCAGTGACTCAATGAGTAATTGTGGTGCTGTATATGCTTTTGTCTCAACTACAGGTGAGGAACCAGCTAGTCAATAGCGCCCAGCCTGGTGTTTGTTATTTTATCCACTTTTCCCCCTTTCCCCTAGAAGTGTGGTAAACTGAGCTGAAAAACAATTTGGAGCACTGAGTGCTACATTTTAGGTGGATTGTCCGGGGGTTCAGCAGCTTCCGCAGACGCAAAATCAGAATCTCAGCCTGACAGAATGAAAGGCCAATAAAGGTAGTCTGCCCGAGCTGTTATGAACCCCGATGAGACAACCATGGAGGCGTTGGGAGTAATGGTTAGAGAAATGCACGAAGAGTTATGGGTTGCTCATCAGGAGTATTCAAATCTTTGTCAGAGGTTTGAAGAGTTATACTTAAAGTAATTCAAATGCAAGAAGTAGAGGTTTCGGTGGGTGCTGGGTCTCCCCCTGAGTTGGTGAGAGAAGGGGAAGAACAAGAACCTAGGCTTCCAAGAAGAGTGGAGGCGGTGGGGGGTTTAGGAACTTTAGTTATGCCTGTTCCTTTGGCTGCCCCGGAGCGCTTTTTGGGAGATTGTAAAAAATTTCACATTTTTCAGACTCAGTGGGCCTCATTAAGACCCAGGCGGTAAGTTACCGCCTGGGTCGTACCCTTACCACCATGGCGTAAACTACGTTTACGCCATGGTGGATGGCGGATTTACCGCCCCATTCCAAGGTGAGGGGGGCGGTAAATCCCCATTTCCCATTTTACCCTTCCCCATTCCCATTTTTGCCCCATAGGGCATAATGGGAATGGGGAAAGGCGCTAATTACGCCACCGTAAATTACGGTCTTGCGTCTGCGGAAGCTGCTGAACCCCCGGACAATCCACCTAAAATGTAGCACCAAGGTCCCTTTGCAGCATGGGTTTTAACGCCTGCAAAAAGCAGGCCCTTAACGCCTGCGTCCTAATGAGGGCCAGTGTGAATTACATTTCTTAAGTCGTCCAGAGTGTAGGGGAGGACTGGTCCAGGAGACCCTCTCGCCTGCGTTTTCTCCCCAGGTGAGGGCAATGGCTCATTGGGCGTTCCCTCATGCCACCCGGGCCCAGGTGGTGGAGGGCTCACCCGCTGGAGTCATTGCCCACACGTATTGATTGCCCACACGTATTGATTGGCCATACAAATTTAGCTCGGCCCAGAAACCATTTTTTGTCTAGTAAAGATGGTGTGAGCTCAGCGCACTGTAGCGCGGCCCCCACCCTTGGAGAGTCTCATCCCTGTTACCGCAGCACCCTGGCAGATCCGCTGGGAGCACGTTCTCACGAACAAGACGGACATGAGCTAGCGCAATACGCTAACATTGTAACAGTTCACCTCCCGCAGTGTACTAGCCCTATCAGCATGACCCGGCCAGCAGGCCTGAACAATGAGAAGAACGGTAAAATGGTCATCTGATGGCAGACAGTCTTTATATATATGTATATATTAATGTCAAGACCTCTTGCAAAGTTTTTTTTTTTTTTTAATTCCAATTAAAATATTTTTATTATTTCTATTTGCATGCACACTGCCATTACAGCTTATTATGCATTAGACTTTTATTTAATATTTATTAGTTGTGCTAACGGATGTAGACATTCTCTAGGGCACATATAAAATGCAAGCGCTTGCCTTATTTAATACAATGACTACCATTACCACAATTCCATGCACTAAATTTAACCACATGACTGAGTCATGTGACACATTTTTAGGTTCTTTTCTCTAAACACATGGAAGGAATGAACTGCACAACACTGATTTCGTGAAGCGCTTGGACTTTGGCCACAGTGGGGAACCAGCCCCTGAACTCACAGGTATGGGCTTGACAGTACCTTCAGAGTATCTCACTGTTAGAACGATTTTCATAAATATTCATGTTATTTGACCCATCTGTGGAATTGGGTTTTGATGCATTGTCTTTCCTTGGCAGTTGCAACGTTTGAACAAACTCCCATGTTCTGGGAATGTACCACACTGTATCAGTAACAGAGACTGCTTCAGGTATTGCTGTCCATTATTTTTACGCATTTGGATTTTTTTGACAACCCATTCAAGTCATAAGTCGATCTCTTGTCAAGGCAACTCATGCCTTGGGCTTCTCTGTTTATGTATTTTTCAGTTATTTGCCGCTTATTTTCTTGAGGAGAATCAACTACTTTAGAATTGGCCCATATATCTGCCCCCCCAGGAGGGCTTTGGGTTTTCCAACGCAGTTTGAATAACATACGGTAAAACATTTATTCATTCTAACATTTATATCACACACGGGTGACAATGTAACAATACATTTTACCACCATGAGGCGCATGAGGGATGAGCATTTTGATCCTTGGCACAATAGTTTGATACCTTTGCACTATGGGTGTACATGGGATTAACTAATTGTAAAAATGTACCAGTTGTTTATTCATTTAGGATTCAGGCTTATGGTGTTTTTTTTTTTTTTTTTTTTTTCTTCTCTCTCTCTTTTTTACATATTATTTTGTTTTCATCATATGGACATTCACATATTGGCACTTCGACCGCGATTTTTGGTTCGACAATATATGGTAATAAATCAAATGTTTTTTATTTACTTCTTATTTACTTGGAATATGTTTCACATTGAAATGGTTGCTTTGCTCTTTGACATGATGTAATGTACATATGGGCTTTTTTCTTTCTTGTTTGCATTTCTCTTCTTTAACCCTGGCCTCCTCTTCTTCCTCTGCTGGTTAATTTTGTTTAAATTTCAAATGTTCTTATCTTTATGGCATGATTACATAATATATTGCTGTATTTGAATGCATATGAATCATACTAACACCACAGTCTTGCCTTGAAAAGGACCCGTTGTTCTGGGTCGAAACACGTGTCGGCAGTCTTGTTTTTGCATCATTTCATAAAATCTGTTTCAACAGCGTATTTTGACTGAAGAATCTACTTGCTTTGGACTCTTTGTTTCACCGTATCTGTTGTCCTGTTACACACTCAATTTGAATAGGTCATTTACCATTTGCTCAGGGCTGCGCAATCATTTAGAGGTGACAATTTCAAGTGTTTGTCTCTTGCAAAGTATGCTTTCTTCCACAAAATCTCCTATATTACAAACGCCTGTAGAATGTATTAAAATGAGAGAGCATGCTCCCATGATATAAGCAATGGCGAGCTCACACCATTACAGGTGGATGCTAATAATAAAGGAACGCTCCAGGGATCTGTTTGTTGCGTGTATCACTGGGCAGCCTACCTCCCATGGTTTTGCGCCATAACTAAGCTAATGCTGCTAGAGTACACGAGAAAGCGAATGCAACTATACTATGAACTCATGTAAAGGATGCGCGAGAATGCACTTATCATGTGTGTATGTCTAAGCCCCTTATGTGCCACCACCGTCACGTACAGTGGCGAGTCGTTTTCTATGTACTCCACCGACCCAACTACTACCTCATTTACTGCGAATGTATCTAAAGATACTGTAACTGCTAGAACATAATATACAAATGTGGTGCTCGGACTGGGTATAATCGAGACACATCCAGCAAAGTTAAATGCATGTTTTAAAGTGATTTTGAATAAGTATTATAGAAAGTGTTCAAATGTTTGTGATGTCTTTACCTACATTCGGCAACACACGAGGGAGATACCTTTGTGAATGCGTACAAGGCCATTCCCCCTCCCATCCTGCGAAGGCTGCCAAGACATGAGAACAGAGGCCCGCTCTGCGCTATCCCACCTCCCCCGACTGGAGCCACTTCAAAGATTTGTAGCCCCACTGCAGCACCCAAGGCCGTGGCCAGCCACCTGCATTATTTACAGCACAGCGGTAAACCTTTGTCTAAACTCCCGCGCGCCCTCGTAAACCCCACAACCCACCGGACCGTCTCAGACTTATGGCCCTGTGCAGTCAGGACACCCAACACTTTGACAACACACAGCGAAACATCCATAACAACTTCTAACAAGACAGAAAGACCTGTACCACCCATCCCAGGCCCCGAAGCTTAGCCCCTCGACCTATGGCCCCGGTCAACAGGACACGGGTAACCAGGCCTCGATATATTACCTCCAGACCCCTCACAAGGTGCATTCCTCCTGTGTTGCATTAACCTATAAAATAACCTATCGGAAGATTTACTAAAGAGAATAACACTGTAAATGACTGAATGACTGCGGTGTGCATGGCCGAGGGCAAGTAAGTCAGAAAAGGCATTCATCTCTGCCACAGGCAGCATTGGCACACCAACACCGCCCGGATGAACTCAAGCCGACCTGCCAGGCCCAGCCCAACCCACAAGGGTGACCAGTGACGTCCTTCAGCCAAGACCAACCACGCCGCAGCAGCACCTATAGTTAGTCGTCGCCACCCAATCCCAATGAACTTGTGCCCCCTATAGTATGTAGGTTTTGATGACGTTTTTTGTAAATATATACGCCTGTCTTTGCTATTGTCAGACAGAGCGCTCTCAGAGTTTGCAGAGTTCTTTGCATGCCCAAATCTGATTGATAAACTCCCATTTACGCTCACCCGCACTCTGTCTTGGCCTTATTCCCATTTTGGGAGAGTCCTTCATTGTCTCTCATTGCGGGGAGGATCGTGCTGTTTGGGGATGCTTGCTTTCAGTGGTGACCCCGATAGCGTGATTTTTATTTCTTCCTAATTCCTTATAACCGTCCCCTTTTGGCACGAGAATCTCCGGTCGAAAAGGGATACGCACGGTGAGCCGGCTCCGGGAGGCTGCCCGCCAACGGCGACCGGTACACTAAGAAGTGTGCACTCAATAGAGAGGGGGTACGGGATCCCGGTTGAAAAATCCCCTTTGAGTACCGCTCGCCGGAGCCGGGGCTGACTGTTGAGCTGACGGCGACACTGCCTGGACGGACCCAGTTTCGGAGACTATCGGTTCAAGACGGGCACGTGAGTACTGAGTGCGAGCGATTCTAAAGGGAGCGGGGAAAGAAGTGTAAGACAGATAACGATAGGGGGGGGGTACGCAGATCTTCTAAGGATCATCTTAAATTTTCCTTGCTTTTTCTTTGCATATGGCCATTAGGATCAAGAGGTGAATAAGAGATAAAAGTGACGGGAACCTAGCTCCGAAAGGGGGTGGAAGGCGGCGCCGCATAGTGCTATCTTGACTAGTACTGGGAATATATGAAGAAGTGGAGTATAAAATAAAAGTGTTCAGCAAAAGGGGACACTGAGAGTACATTAGTGACCGCTATTACCTTTTTCCTTTCTTTTCTTTAAGGGTGGGGGGAGAATAAAGAACTGTGATTAGCACAAACTTAGGGAGACAGTAAGAGAAAAAGAGTACTACTAGAAGGGGGGAAAACAGGTTAATATCTATATATATATGCGCATCTAGATATTTAAATAAGACGAACAGGGACAGCCGGCTAGGGAGGAAAGGGAGGGCAGCGTGAATGGTGAATTGAGTGGTGCCAAGAGGTGTGTGCACCTCGTATGTGCTAGAAGACATTTTGATGTTGTGAATGTGTGAAGCGGTTATAAATGCATAATAGTTAAATGGTCATGGTAAGTGTGGTCGGATAAAACTTTTTTCCCTTTTCAGATAACGTCAATATAGTGAAGTGAGTGGGTACCTCTTTGATTTCCAGGCTGACATTGTCAAAATAAGGGATGGGTTGCTCTTGTATGTGCCCCCCAAAGAGAACGGAATAGACATTGTGTACGGCCAGTTCTGTATTGCGCAGTCAGGGAGGAGGAGAGCCCAAAGGGACCCAACATTGAATGTGAAGTAAAATATAAAGAATAATACTGATACTACATTTACATTGTAGTTGCAAATACACGGAGACACACCAGTACTAGGAGAGCACAGAGATGGGGGCCGAAACACCCTTATCACATATTTGTAAGAATCTCCCGGGATACGTGGAGCGGATTAAAAAATATCACGACCAATGGGTGACCGAGCTAAAGGGGGAGGGGTTACCTCAGATTTGGCCCGAGGGAGGGTCATTTGATAAAAGTGTTCTGGATACGGTGGCCACATGCATTTTTCAAAAATACAAAGGAAAGCAGCTGCAGAATAGGAGGGAAATATTAGATCTTTGGAGGTTATTTGAAGAGATACCACCGCCTAAAACACCAGCATTAAATCCTGATCTCCTGTCCACCACAGACAATCCACTACTAATACAAAGAGATGTCAAAGAAGGGTCAAGTGTAGCGCCACCAGTAGAGGTAATAAGTTTGTACCCGATATTAAAGAAGCCTGTGCCCGCAGAGGGGTACAGTGACCCCACTTACATACCTCCCCCGAAAGATACTACACCCCACCGGCCCACGGCACCTCCGCCATATGAAAGCACGAGGGAGCGAGCCCAGGCAGGCACACAAAGGGTAGATATAGAGAAGCTCACAGATGATTTAGAGTCAAGACTATCGATAGCAAAAGATGAGCTCTCAAGGATAAAAGACATATGCGAACGAACAGCACTAGATGCAACTAGATCAGGGCGTACGTCCAGAGCAC
This sequence comes from Ambystoma mexicanum, assembly GCF_040938575.1. Taxonomy (NCBI): domain Eukaryota; kingdom Metazoa; phylum Chordata; class Amphibia; order Caudata; family Ambystomatidae; genus Ambystoma; species Ambystoma mexicanum. Next base: position 315,053,320 of record NC_090923.1, read on the forward strand.
CAGGTGCACATAGAAAGCCCGAAGAGGGGTGGAAAAAGGGCGAGATCCTGTTCAGAATTGAGGAAGAACCAACGCAAATAATAGAAGTTTGGTCCAGAGAGGGAGATGTTGTAAACGAAGAAAGGTTTGGGGGAATTAGAGAGGAATTGCTGTGTGATATAAGGGACGAGTTAGAAGAAAGCGACAGGTTGAGTATGGCGATGGGAGGGGGAAGCGAGGGGGAGGAAGGTACGTGTTCAATGAGAACACTGGACGATGAATGGACGGGGCGATTAAGGAACAGAGTGGGGAAAATGGCATCACTGGGAACATCAGCAGCCAAAACGGGCCCGGATGGGACGACGAAAGGAAAGCTACAGCTCCCGTTGATACACAGGGGAGGAGGGAGGCCCAATTATATCCCATGGGCGCAGATGGATAAAGCCAATTTATTAAAGCTATTGCCCCCGTTGTCAGGAGGGGCAAGTAAGTGGATATATGCCTTTGAGAAACATACTGCTGGGGTACCCCTAGCTATAGGAGATGTGAAAAGTCTGCTCGTGTCAGCAGTGGGCGATCAGGCTGAAAGAGTATGGGTAAAAGCCGGTTTCCCGGGAGTAACGTTAGACTGTGACCGCCATGATGGGGCATCCTTTAACACAGTGCGTGCCAGGGTGTGGGATGCCTTACGCGAAACATTCCCAGACACACCGGACTTACAGTCAGTGATGCAGTGTACAATGAATGACGGGGAGGAGGCTAGGGATTACATTTTTCGGGTTCAAGAGATGTGGAGAGCAGAAACGGGCACGCCCTGGTATCAATCGACATCTTTATTTTATTTTATTATAAAGAGAGGGCTCCCAACGGAAGTGCAGAAGGCACTTGACAAGATAGCAGGTATTGAAGCAAAGGGATGGCCAGATATTCAGAGCATAATAGTACACCATTGTAAACGAATTAAGGAAAGGGAGAAGGAGGTGGCGCAGAAAAGATTGGCAGACGAGGCGAAGTTAGTACAGACAAAGTTAGTGAAGGTTGCAGCAGCAGTAGCCGCGCTCCCACACAGTAGGGAGGGAGATGATGAGGAGGAGGGGCTGATAGCACTCCAAGGAAGGGTGGCAACTAATTGGGCGGGAACAGCACAGCGGCAGTGGACTGAGCAGGAGCAAGGTGGAAGTCCGCAGTGGCAAGAGTGGACCCCTCGAGCGGGACGAGGTGGGTACCGGGTGTCGGAGAGGAGGCGGACAGGGGTACGGGGGAATGGGAGGAAACGGATGGCAGGGTCCCAGGGGCCCCCAGGGGAGTTGCTGGAATTGTGGACGATGGGGGCATTACTCCAGGGAGTGCAGAAGTAGACAAAACAATGGGTTCCAGGAGGAGGAGAATTATGGTCATCCACACCCAGGTAGCCCATTTGGTCTCCCAATGGGACAGCAGCAACTAAGAAACCCCGGCCAGGGTACCACGGGCCAGCAACAGGGACCCCAGTATAGGACACAGAACCACCCACAAAACAATGACAGTATGCAATACACACCAGGTAACCCTTTCGCGACAACAGCAAATGGGGCCCCCGCACCAGCACCTTACAGTGGCATGTCAGTGGTTTCAGGGAGTGTTTTAATGAGGGAGGGGCGATGAGATACCCCGCATAGGACAGCCCACAGAGAACACTTGCGTGTCCAGTTCTATCCACCACCTACAATGCAGCAGAGGAACCATTGGTAGGGGCGCAGATCGGAGACAAGCAGTTTATATTCATGGTTGATTCGGGAGCGGAGAAATCATGTGTCAGAGAGGGCCGATTCCCGTTATCTAACAGGAAGTTAGAGACGCAGGGGTTCTCTGGGGCTGTAATTGAAGTTCCTTACACAGAAGCTTTGGATATAACGGTGGGGGGTAAAACTGTAAAGGCACCCTTGCTGTATTATGAGCATTCACCCATAAATTTATTAGGGAGGGATCTCCTAAGCAAACTTAACATGACCATATCATTTACCGAGAGAGGGATAGTGTGTTCTACACCCGGGATATGCCCCTTGCGTGCGATGTTGGTAGTGCAAGCCTACACAACCACACAGGAAATACGAGGGCTGCCACAAAACGAGGAAATGTTTATCAAAGGGCTAAAGACTCTGGCCCTCATAATTCCCGAGCTAGGAGGCATGGACTGGAGGATTCCGGCGGAGTTCCTCTTCCGCCCCATAGTGTGTCCCAACACAGCACCGGGATCAGTGGTATCATTAGACTTGCACGCTGTACAAGTGTCAGCAAAAAGGATCGCTGTGATTGGAGTGGACGAGGAAGGGTGTGAGTGGCGCACAGTGCTGTGCACAAACGCCAACATCGCCCTACGAGAGGTAACAGATGAGGATCTCTTTTCAGACACGGAAGGGGATGGTGAGATAGTAATGGAAATAGCGATGCCCTGTGATATTTTAATACAAGCAAGGGAGACCCCCGTCCAATTGATGACAGTGGTAGGAGCACCACCGTCGTTTTTTGATGACGACATGAGGCTCGTACCAAACAACTTATGGACAACTGGCCCCCATGATGTGGGACTGTTGCATGGAGTACAGCCTGTGGTAATAAAGCTAAAGCAAGGAGCAATTTTACCGCGAGTTAAACAGTATCCTTTGTCTCGTGAAGCTGAAGAAGGGATAAAAGAGACAATAAATGCCCTACTAGCACAAGGGATAATAGTGCCTTCAAACTCCCCATGTAACACCTGTATTTATCCAATCAAAAAAGCAAAAGGGGGGTCTTGGAGGATGATACAGGCCTTACGCCCCCTAAATGATGTAATTCAGAAGGAGTTCCCTCTAGTCCCGAACCCTGCATCAATTCTATGCAGCATCCCGAAAGAGGCATCACATTTTACAGTAGTAGACTTGAAGAACGCATTTTTCTCTATACCCCTGGCTGAAGAGAGTAGATACCTTACCGCCTTCACACTGGGGGGTAAAAGATATGAACATTGCAGATTACCACAGGGATACTGCGAGAGCCCGAGCATCTTCAATCGCGTATTACATGAAGACCTAGGAAACCTATCAGTTGAGAGCACCATTATTCAGTACGTAGACGATTTACTAGTCTGCGCACAAAACGAAGAGAAATGCAGAACAGATTCCATAACATTATTGACTTTGCTGGCCAACAAGGGGTACAAAGTGGACAAGGGAAAGCTACAGTACTGTCTGACAGAGGTCCTGTACCTGGGACAGCTGATTTCAAAAGATGGGAAAAGAATAATACCAGACAGAGTGGAAGCGATAAGATCAGTAAGAGAACCCACAACAGTAAAAGACATGCAGAAATTCTTGGGAATGTGCAATTACTGCCGAGCATGGATATTAGATTATGCGGCATACACCAGACCCCTATTACAAGCATTAAAGGTGGCCCAACAGGAGAACAGGAAGATGGAATGGACGGAAGATATGAGCTCCTCTTTCCAAACATTAAAGGATTTGATTTCAAGCGCCCCAGTACTCGCAAACCCTGATTATGGACGCGAATTTTACCTATTCTCACACTGCAAAGAAACTCTCATGACAGCAGTGCTGACTCAAAAAACGTCCTTAGGACACAAGCCACTGGCTTACTATAGTGGTACTTTAGATGCCGTGATGCAGGGGCATTTCGCGTGTGAGCAATCACTCGCTGCAGCCGCGTTCGCGATTGAAAAAAGTGCCACAATAGTAATGGGTTGCCCTGTGACATTGTTTGTGGAACATTCATTATTTGCAATACTCGAGAGATCAAAAAGCACACTGACCACACAGCGGGCGACCGCCTACGAGATTATATTGTCCAGTGCCAACATCCATATAGTGAGATGCAAGACAGTGAACCCCGCCACATTCATTACAGAAGCGTGCACACTGGAAGACATGCAGAACCACGATTGCGCAACCTACACAGGAGAGAGAGGGGAGGACACAGTGGTGTGTGAGAACGCTCTAAGCGAGGGGGAAGTGTATTTTGTGGATGGGTCCGCATCAATTGACGTGGACACGGGAGAAAAACACGTTGGCATGGCAGTAGTGAGGTTAGAAGACGGTGAGCATGAAACACTGGTACAATATCGCCTCCCATCACATTACTCCGCACAGGCAGCAGAACTGATTGCGCTCATAGAAGCACTACATGCAGCAAAGGGTTGTGCAGTGACAATATACACAGACTCAGCTTACATGACAACTACAGTACATGGAGGCCTAGCAAGATGGGGGCGTAGGGGATTTAGGCGGGCAGACGGAACGCCAGTACAGCATGCAGAATTGTTGAAAGAGTTAATTGAGGCCCTGCAAAACCCTACAGCAGTAGCAATAGTAAAGTGCCAAGCACATACATCCAACACAGATGTTGTGTCTTTAGGGAACGCGGCAGCGGACGCTGCCGCCAAGGAGGCTTCCTATTTTCAGAAAAATGACACAGGTGAATACATGCTTAAGCACAAGACGAACGAAGAGCCCCCAGAGGGATATAATATGATGCCCATAGCACAAATAATAGAATTGCAGGAAGGAGCCAGTGCAGAGGAAAAATTAATGTGGACAAAGCGAGGGTGCAGCAAGTCAGGAACAGACCTGCTGTGGCGGCAAAATAACTCGGGGAAAGTGGTAATGCCAATACAGCTATTAGAGATTGCATTTCAACAGCTACACTTCCCTGCACATAACACCAAACAGCACATCGCAGCAGAAATACAGGAAGAATGGTTCGTGCCCTGTCTCCAGGAGCATGTGTCTCGATTGGCAATGGAATGTACAACATGCCAAATATACAATTCAGTAATGACATTACGCACTCTCCGGGGAACAATTCCTAAACCCATTGGCCCATTCAAGGAACTGCATATAGATTACGCAGACATGGGGGAAAGGTGTAATGGCGCACGGTACATGATCGTGGTTGTGTGCCCATTTTCAAGGTGGGTGGAAGCAGGACCTTGCGCACGACCTGATGCCAAGAGCGCCGCCAAGTTCCTAGTAAGGGAAGTGTTCCCGCGCTGGGGAATTTGTGACGTGATTCGCTCAGACAACGGCACTCATTTTGTGAATGAGCTTTTTAAGGAAGTCACTACATTATTGGGAATAAAACATAAATTATGTTCAATTTATCATCCTCAAAGTAATGGCGTAGTGGAAAAGATGAACGGACTGTTGAAGGGCAGGGTATCAAAACTATGCTTCTCATTAAAGAAGAATTGGATTTACTGCCTACCCCTTGCGCTATTTGAATTACGAAATCAGCCAAGCAAAGACCACCATTTGTCCCCGCACGAGATCGTGACTGGGAGACGGATGAACACAGCACACTCGCCACTGCGCGAACACTCAGACGCTCACAGAAGCGCCGCGATATTGGGAGATGAGTTCACAGATTATTTAAGGAAATTGACAAGGGCAGCGCGCGTGATATCAAAGCAACTCTCCCCACCCTTCACTAGAGAAGAGGGAAATGTAACAGGCGCTGTCACGGAACCAGGGCAACAGCTACAGCTAATGCCAGGCGACTGGATTTATGTCAGAAGCTTTGTGCGTCGGTGGAATGCACCACGATTCCATGGCCCATACGAAGTAATATTTTGCACGCCCACGGCAGTGAAGGTCAAAGGGTTGAGGTACTGGGTGCACTTGACCGACGAACGGAAAGCATATAGCAACGTACAAGAGGAGGTAGATGAGGAGGCACAGACAACAGCAAACGATGCAACTGAGCAGAATGACTGAATATGAACTTATGTGTATGTGTTGGCACTAAACTTGAATAAATGCACAACTGATAAAGATATTAACTTTTACCTGGTTGAGTGTATATATATATATATATATATATATATATACATAGTTAATGGAATGCCAAATTATAGCCTGTATACACCCTTGTCTGTGAATGCCCCTCCCCGCCTCCCCACCCCTTTCCATTCCCCGTCACATGTATATTGGCACTGATGGTGCTAGCAAAATGTTTACATGTATGCACTCAATGCACTTTTATATCTTAAAACAGGAGCTTCCATGGCATCTAACGGGCAGCCTGCAACGGATAGATTTACTAGAATTAGAAAGTGGTTAACTGCGAAATGCATATATTCGTATGAATGTGGACTATCTGCGTGCATTATATTGTTTATTACATTAATGTTTGGTCTGGTTACATACTGGTTCATAGCGTTCATCTCTATCGAGATGAACGAGGGGGGAGGGAACAACACAACTACTGGGGCCAATACAACTGCAAGTGTCAACGCCAATACAAGGGAAGGTGATTTCTTGGTATGGGACGGAACTAAACTTGTGTGGGGCTACTATACTACGCCATCCAATGTTGTCATCTCACAAGATGGAGGCCCAAAGGGTAAAAGGCAAAATAACACACTGTCCCCACCTGAGATGTCCAATTACAATGCTCACAGCTTAAACGACCGGAACCCCTCTGCAATATCCTGGTTGTATAACACCCCCACCAGCCAACCTGCCCCCATGGCCATAGACAATCAAAGAATGAAAGCAACACATGAAATATTATATGATGACTGGGTGAAGGGGGGCGGGAAGGGGAAAGGGGGGTCTGTTTTACCCTTCGTTCAGGAGGCTGGGAAGCACCAAAGGAACAAGAATAACAGACGAAAGAGGGAAGCAGGGAGGAGGAAGTATGATGAGTACTATGGGCTAGGTCTAGATAAGATGGAAGACCCACGACACCCCCACCAAACAAATAAGTGGTATGCAGACATGAGTGCCACAGCTAAACAAACAACAAACGAGAGCTGTTATGTTTGCTCCCTCATCCCCCACGCATCAGGTACACCCAAAGTACTGTTACCCAAAGAGTTGCTAATTATAGATGCCCAATGTCTCCTTCATCTCACGTTATGCAGAATTAAGAACACCTTCCAGGCACATGAAGTGACTTTTCAAATGCTGCAGAACGAGGAAACGTGCTACCCAAAACCGTCAGGGGTTGTATGTCTGAAAGAAACGTTTTTTGTAATTGAAGGGACACTCTTTTCTGATAACAAGTGGAAGAACGAAGAAGTAATGTGTAAAGCTGAAGCACTAAGGGGTGTGGCACCGGAGAAAATGCAATGGATAGAAGAAACGTGCACACCCGTATGGAAGGAACACATTTCAAAGTTAACTTGGGTTACTCCCATCGAAAAGCCTTTCAAGCTGCAGAGTGTAATAGACTATGAACTGTGTTTTAAAGGAGAAGGGAGAACCCCCATGGGAACAAACAAGAGCTGTAACAAGACCCTCACCATCCCAGATCTAAGAAAAGGGACTGCGGCACTTATGGACACATACTGGGTATGCGGCAACCAGGCATACCTACACCTCCCCCCGTCATGGAGTGGCAGCTGCTCAATGGCCACTCTGCACTCAGCCCTAATGGTGATACCCGAAAGCCACATCGATGGGAGCAAAAGGACACAGGAACGCATGCAGCAAAGTGTGGCTCAACCAACTTCAGAGTCACAAATGTATGTCCTGTCTTCCGGAAGCAAGGGAGAGGTGCTGACCCGTAACAGACGAGCATCAAATTATATATCAAAGGCATCATCAGAACTATTGGCTCAGATCCCAGACAAATATCGATTATTCAGCTCAGCAGAAACATTTTTTGCCTCGCTCGTATCAAGTGTCCAAGCAAGGGCTAACGAAAAATGGCTCCAGATAACCTGTTGGGAATTAATTCAGCTGGCAAACGACACTGAAGAAGGTTTTAACATAATAAAGGTCGAACTAAGAGCCTTGCGACTGATGACCATGCAAAACAGGTATGTCCTAGACCTGTTGACGGCGATGGACGGCGGTGTTTGCCGAAAAATAGGAAGTGCCTGCTGCACTTTCGTACCTTCTGAAGACGCAGAGAACGGCTCCCTGTCCCATGTGATCGAAGCAGTCCACAACCTAGGAGAAAAAATGAAGATGGAAGGCGGAGCAGAAGATAGCACATGGTTCGATAACATCTTTTCCTGGGTCCCCTCATGGCTTGGAACAACTGTGAAATTTTTGATGCCAGCTGTGGTGTTCCTCCTTTTGATTTTCTGCCTGTGCCAGGTGGGTCTTCGAGTCTGTGCTAACGCAGTACCAAATGGTGCAATGATGATGGTGACAATGGGCAACTCACACGGTACAATAAAAACGATGCAAGAAGCACAAGTACAAACAGGGGTAGACAACACACCCAGGTACCTGCTAGTGCCCATGTACCACGACAAGGAGATTGTAGATAAGCTGTGGCACACCACCATCAAAGAACCCCGCATACTAGAATGGTACGAGGAAGTTTGGGTAGATTTGGAGGGAGATGGCAGGTGTATATATCTCACGTGTACTCCAGATGAATACGCCAGGAGAGGTGAGAGCTTAAGGGGGGTGTGCAGAGCATGGATGCCTATCAAAGGAACTCCTGCATGGGATGAGGCGGTTATGGACGAAGCAGAATGTAGGAGGATAGAGGAGCTAAAGAATTCGTTACTTAAGTAACGAAAGGGGGGAAATGTAGGGGAGGACTGGTCCAGGAGACCCTCTCGCCTGCGTTTTCTCCCCAGGTGAGGGCAATGGCTCATTGGGCGTTCCCTCGTGCCACCCGGGCCCAGGTGGTGGAGGGCTCACCCGCTGGAGACATTGCCCACACGTATTGATTGCCCACACGTATTGATTGGCCATACAAATTTAGCTAGGCCCAGAAACCATTTTTTGTCTAGTAAAGATGGTGTGAGCTCAGCGCACTGTAGCGCGGCCCCCACCCTTGGAGAGTCTCATCCCTGTTACCGCAGCACCCTGGCAGATCCGCTGCGAGCACGTTCTCACGAACAAGACGGACATGAGCTAGCGCAATACGCTAACATTGTAACAGTTCACCTCCCGCAGTGTACTAGCCCTATCAGCATGACCCGGCCAGCAGGCCTGAACAATGAGAAGAACGGTAAAATGGTCATCTGATGGCAGACAGTCTTTATATATATGTATATATTAATGTCAAGACCTCTTGCAAAGTATGCTTTCTTCCACAAAATCTCCTATATTACAAACGCCTGTAGAATGTATTAAAATGAGAGAGCATGCTCCCATGATATAAGCAATGGCGAGCTCACACCATTACAGGTGGATGCTAATAATAAAGGAAAGCTCCAGGGATCTGTTTGTTGCGTGTATCACTGGGCAGCCTACCTCCCATGGTTTTGCGCCATAACTAAGCTAATGCTGCTAGAGTACACGAGAAAGCGAATGCAACTATACTATGAACTCATGTAAAGGATGCGCGAGAATGCACTTATCATGTGTGTATGTCTAAGCCCCTTATGTGCCACCACCGTCACGTACAGTGGCGAGTCGTTTTCTATGTACTCCACCGACCCAACTACTACCTCATTTACTGCGAATGTATATGCATGTAACTAAAGATACTGTAACTGCTAGAACATAATATACAAATGTGGTGCTCAGACTGGGTATAATCGAGACACATCCAGCAAAGTTAAATGCATGTTTTAAAGTGATTTTGAATAAGTATTATAGAAAGTGTTCAAATGTTTGTGATGTCTTTACCTACATTCGGCAACACACGAGGGAGATACCTTTGTGAATGCGTACAAGGCCATTCCCCCTCCCATCCTGCGAAGGCTGCCAAGACATGAGAACAGAGGCCCGCTCTGCGCTATCCCACCTCCCCCGACTAGACTGGAGCCACTTCAAAGATTTGTAGCCCCACTGCAGCACCCAAGGCCGCGGCCAGCCACCTGCATTATTTACAGCACAGCGGTAAACCTTTGTCTAAACTCCCGCGCCCCCTCGTAAACCCCACAACCCACCGGACCATCTCAGACTTATGGCCCTGTGCAGTCAGGACACCCAACACTTTGACAACACACAGCGAAACATCCATAACAACTTCTAACAAGACAGAAAGACCTGTACCACCCATCCCAGGCCCCGAAGCTTAGCCCCTCGACCTATGGCCCCGGTCAACAGGACACGGGTAACCAGGCCTCGATATATTACCTCCAGACCCCTCACAAGGTGCATTCCTCCTGTGTTGCATTAACCTATAAAATAACCTATCGGAAGATTTACTAAAGAGAATAACACTGTAAATGACTGAATGACTGCGGTGTGCATGGCCGAGGGCAAGTAAGTCAGAAAAGGCATTCATCTCTGCCACAGGCAGCATTGGCACACCAACACCGCCCGGATGAACTCAAGCCGACCTGCCAGGCCCAGCCCAACCCACGAGGGTGACCAGTTACGTCCTTCAGCCAAGACCAACCACGCCGCAGCAGCACCTATAGTTAGTCGTCGCCACCCAATCCCAATGAACTTGTGCCCCCTATAGTATGTAGGTTTTGATGACGTTTTTTGTAAATATATACGCCTGTCTTTGCTATTGTCAGACAGAGCGCTCTCAGAGTTTGCAGAGTTCTTTGCATGCCCAAATCTGATTGATAAACTCCCATTTACGATCACCTGCACTCTGTCTTGGCCTTATTCCCATTTTGGGAGAGTCCTTCATTGTCTCTCATTGCGGGGAGGATCGTGCTGTTTGGGGGCGCTTGCTTTCAAGAGTTATTCACCACGGATGCCTCAAAGGTGACATTTACTTTATCCTATTTATCTGGAGAAGCTCCGGCGTGGGGAAGTCCTTTGGTGAGTCAAAAGAGTTTGGCATTGAATAATTATTCCCTTTTCCTGGCTGAATTTAAAAGAAATGTTTGACAAGAGACAGGTATCTTTAGAGGTTGATGGTGAACTACTGGAACTTCATCAGGGAGGTAAGGAGTTGATTTCTTATATCACTCAATTTAGATCTCTAATTCTAGAGAGTAGGTGGCCAGAGGAGAAGAGGGCTTTTTTATTTTATAGAGGTGTGCAGGATGAGTTAAAAGATGCCTTGGCGGGAGTTTTGGAGCGTCCTACTACTTTGGATGCTCTAATTGATTTGGTTGTTCAGTTAGATTTCTAACTGAAAGACGTCTAGAGCGTAGACGTTCTCAGGGAGATGTAAGGTTTCAGGGAAGGATGGAGAGGTCTAAGGTTGAGATGGTGAACAGAGAAATGAAGCCAAAAGGGAATGAACCGCAGAGTCGGGTAAGGGGTCCATTGTCCTAGGACGAGAAGGTTAGAAGAAGGGAGAATAATTTGTGTCTATACTGCGGTAGGAGTGGTCATTTTCTTGGAAACTGTCCTTTTGCTCCCAAGAAGATCTTCTGTTCTTTCGGCAGAATGCAACAAGTGGCTAACCCTATGCAGACAGCTGTTCCTCACATAACTATAAACATATCCTTGCAGTTTGAAAACGTGATTTTAGGTTCTGGGCCAGTTATAATTAATTCTGGGGCTACAGGTAATTTTATGGACAAGGGATTGGCAAAGACGTTAGGGGTTCCCTTGGTGGAAAAGAAGGAGGTGGAGCAGGTCAGAGGAGTTGATGGAACATCTCTTTCTTCGGGTCCAATCACTCATACTAAAGCGTTACTTGTGATGGAGTTGACTGGAGGTCATAAAGAAAATATCTCTTTTGAGTTAATAGATGCTCCAATCCTGAATATTATTTTGGGTATGCCCTGGCTTTCCCTTCATAATCCTAGAATTGATTGGGGTGCAAGAACTGTAGCTTTAGAATCTACTTTTTTGTCAGGAACATTGTTTCTCTGAAATTTGTCCAGAAGAGGGAGAAAGAGTTGTGAATTCAGTTTCATTTTTGCTTGCAGAAGGAGGGGCAATAGGTTTTGACATCGGAGCAGTTTTGGGTGAACTTCCTGCTTGTTATCAGGATTTTTGGGATGTATTTGATGAAAAGGAAGCTGGAGAGTTGCCTCCACATCGGGCCTTTGATTGTAAGATTGATTTGGAGCCTGGGGCCATTTTACCTAGCAGTAGGGTTTATGCTTTAACAGAAAAAGAGAATGATTATTTGAAAGAATATTTAAAGGAAAATTTGTCTAAGGGATTTATTCGGCACTGTCAATCGCTGGCAGCTTCACCATTGTACTTTGTGCCTAAATCTGATGGATCCCTTAGGACTTGTATTGATTACAGGGCAGTAAATAGAGTGACTGTGAAGAATCGGTATCCTCTCCCTCTCATCTCAGAAATGTTAAATCAGATCCAAGGTGCCACCATTTTTTCTAAGTTGGATTTACGTGAGGCTTACCATCTTGTACGAGTCCAAGAGGGAGATGAGTGGAAAACGGCATTTAAGACCACGTTTGGACTGTATGAGTACCAAGTGATGCCTTTTGGTCTCTGCAATGCCCCAGCGGCTTTCCAATTCTTTATCGATGAGGTTCTTAGGCAATATCTTGATATCTTTGTTATCGTTTATATTGACGATATTTTGATTTTTTCTCAGGATTTAGAGGAACATAAGATTCATGTTCGACAGGTATTAAAGAAATTAATAGAGAATAATCTTTATGCTTAATTGGAGAAAAGTCAGTTTCATACTGATTCAGTTGAATTTTTAGGTTTTGTGATCACTCCAAGTGGTTTGGAAATGAATCCAAAGAAGGTACAAGCGGTACGAGATTGGCCAACTTCAACTAAGGTAAAGGAGATCCAGAGTTTTTTGGGCTTTGCAAATTTCTACCGAAGATTTATTAAGGGATTCTCCAGTGTAGTAGCTCTAATTACTCGGCTTTTGAAGAAAGGAGCTCCGTTTATTTGGGAGACTAAAGCCGATGAAGCTTTCCAGATTTTGAAGGAGAGATTTGTTTCCAGTACGATCTTGATTCACCCAGATACATCTAAACCATTTTTTGTAGAGGCGGATGCTTCCAATGTGGCAATGGGAGCAGTGTTGTCACAGAGACATAATGTGACTGGGAAATTACATCCAGTGGCCTATTTTTCTAAGAGGTTTTCACCAGCTGAGGAAAATGACACCATTTCAGACCGTGAGCTTCTTGCTATTAAAGTTGCATTTGAAGAATGGCAACATTTCCTTAAAGGAGCACTTCACACCATGTCGGTATTAACTGACCATCAAAATTTTTTTTTTTTGAAAACAGCAAGAACTCTGATGCCTCGCCAACTTAGGTGGTCATTATTCTTCGCAGAATATGATTTTGTAGTAACTTTCAAGGCAGGAAATCAAAATAAAAAGGCGGACGCTTTGTCTCGCCAATTTCTAGAAAGTGAAGTTAAGTCGGTGAGTGAGCCAATTCCGTTAATCGCTCCTGAATGTTTTGTTCTTGCTGGAATTGAAAAGGAGAGTGAAATTTTCAAGAAGGTACGGAAATGCATCTCTGGTACGCAACTTGAAGATTGGGCTCGTCTGGACCCAGCTCGCAAAGATGGTTTGCCCTATCTCGATAACAGACTCTATTTACCTTCTGTAGAACTGAGAGAAAAGATTTTGAAAGAGTGTCACAAATCTGTTTTAGCAGGACATCCAGGGTATCGAAAGACTTTAGAGTTGGTCAGAAGAAATTTTTGGTGGAATAAGATTCGACAAGATACACTTAATTTTGTTAAGACCTGTGAGGTTTGTGCAAGATCAAAGAGCCTCGTCGGAAAGCCGTCTGGGTTATTGGAGCCTTTACCTGTTCCACCGTGGCCTTGGTATTCAGTATCCTTGGATTTCATCACGGATATTCCGCTGGATAAAGGGTGTACTTTGGTTTTGGTTGCAGTTGATTTACTCACTAAAGAGGCACATTTTATACCGATGGAGGGAGAGGTTACCGCCGATAGTTTAGCTCACAGTTTCCTGCAAGAAGTTGTTAGACTACATGGAATTCCCAGTCTGGTCATCTCAGATAGAGGGTCTCAATTTATTTCGAAATTTTGGAAGGCTTTCTGTAAAAGGTTGGGAGTTTCCAGGTATCTCTTTCATCAGGTTACCATCCCGAAACTAATGGTCAGGAGGAAAGGATAAATCAAGAGTTGAAAAAGTATTTGAGGTGCTATCTGCAGGTAGGTGAAGAGTGGGTGGATTTGATGTGGGTTGCGGAATTTGCATATAACAACTGCAGTAAAGATGCCACGTCTATGTCCCCTTTTTATTTGGGACAGGGTTTTCTTCCTCGTTTTTTAAGTATTGAGGTAAATAGTGATTCAGGAAACCCTGAGGTGGAAGAAAGACTAGAAGTTGTGAAAAGAAATTTGGAGAAGGCTAAGGGTGTAAAGTAAAGTGTTGGTGGAAAGTAAACAAAGATACAAAAGGTTTGCTGATCTTAAACAAAAGGGGAGTCCTCAGTATTGTAAAGGAGATTTGGTGTGGTTATCAACCAAGTTTTTGAGAATAAAAGGAAAAAATAAGTTTAGTCCTCGTTTTGTTGGACTGTTTGTTGTAGAAAGAGTGATAAATCCTGTGGCAGTTCGTCTTAAGTTACCTGGGCATATGAAAACTCACCCAACTTTTCATGTTAGTTTGTTAAAACCTGTGGTTAAAGGAACTAGATTAAAACCTTCTCCTTCGGCAGTTGTGGTTGAAGAAGATGCTTCAGAAGAATTTTTAGTAAAGAGAATTTTAGATTCGAGAAGAGTGAGAGGAAAGTTGCAGTATCTTATTGATTGGGAAGGTTTTGGACTGGAGGAGCGCACTGGGGAGAAGCAAGATATGTGCATGCTCCTCGTTTGGTAGAACAATTTCATAAGAAATTTCCTTTTAAAAGTGGCCCAGGGACTGGACTTTAGAAGGGGGGTACTGTCAGGTTGACACATTCTTACTTACATTGGGTCAGGTGTTACATTGGGTCAGGTGTTACATACATTGACATGTTCTTAGGTCAGGGGTTACATACATTGACCTATTTTTACATACATTGGGTCAAGTGTGGCACATATGTAGTTAGTAAGGGTTTTGGTGTGTTATGATTGGTTTTATTTGAGAAACAGACAATTTAGCCTTAACCTTAATTGCAGCCTTTGGAAAAGGCCCCAAGCCAAGATGGAAGTGCTCAGCCTAAGTTTTGATTGGCTGGTGATTGTTTATAGGAAGGACAGTGAACATTCTAAACTGCCTTTCATCGTCGAAGCCCAGCTGAGAGGTCGTGTGAAAAGCTGCTCCTGCTTAACTTGATCAGGGGTTTCAAGTTTCAAGCGGTCGAGCGGCTTATTAGAGTAATAAACTGGAAAAGAGTTTGGATTTCGTTTTGGACACAGGACAGGAGTGAGAAGATTCCATTATCAGTGAGAAGAACTTTTCTGAGACTCATTCATGGGATAAGTGCTTTCTAATACTTTTTAAGTGGAAGGAAACTTAAATACAGGACTATCTTAGTCTTATGTAATTTTTGTAAAAGGTAAATCTAATTGAAAAGGTTCACGAGCGCGAGCAATTTCATCGTATCCTCGCAAAACTGTAATGCGCGTGCATGCTTTCATAAGCTACGTGACTTTTCAGAGCAAGCGCGTGTTTGAGCCGTTAAATAAAGCAACCGCGCGTGCGCGAGAATCCTACTACGTGAGTCAACTGCGCGTGTGCGCGTGTTTGCTACGGGAATTAATCGCGCATGTGTGAGAACTTTGCTACTGGAACCAAAGCGCATGTGCGTGTTTTCTGCTACGTGGATCTATAGCGCGTGTATGTGTTTACAGCTACTGGAACTAAAGCACATGTACATGTTTTCTGCTATGAGAAGCAATCGCACGTGTGCATGTTTTTTGCTACGTGGACGTAAAGCGCGTGTGTGTGTTTTTTGCTATGTGGAATTTTAGCACGCAAGCGTGAATTTTACTATGTCAATTCCCTTTGCAAGTTTCAAGCTCTACATCTTTAAGAGACTAATATTAGCATACAAAAAACCTTTACCAGATTGGATTTCGTTGGAACTTCCTTACTTCATCTTGAACTAAAAAAGTTTGTAAAAGTAAAAGAAGATTAAGAAGTTACTGGGAAAGACTGCTAATGCATTCAAGGACCTATCTAAGAAGGCTGAATGATCCTTACGCTTTCCTGGCAACTAGTAAGGAAGTCTTATCTACTAAATCACTTCTCAGGGCATTTTCAGGAGAAGTATCAGGTATGGTCTTTTTAACTATTTAGTAAAGGATATAGTTTATAAGGTCAGTGACTCAATGAGTAATTGTGGTGCTGTATATGCTTTTGTCTCAACTACAGGTGAGGAACCAGCTAGTCAATAGCGTCAAGCCTGGTGTTTGTTATTTTATCCACTTTTCCCCCTTTCCTCTAGAAGTGTGGTAAACTGAGCTGAAAAACAATTTGGAGCTCTGAGTACTACATTTTAGGTGGATTGTCCGGGGGTTCAGCAGCTTCCGCAGACGCAAGATCAGAATCTCAGCCTGACAGTGCCCAAGGCCTAGACTCTTGAGTACAAGCGGAGGCCTACAGCCTCCGCCCATGCACCCAAAAGCCTAGTCCTTGGGCACACCCACTACAAGGCAATGGAGTCATGCTTGCGAACATGTGGCCACGTACCGTAACTGACTGCAGTTACGTATGGGTATAGAAACGGACCCAAACAAGGCAACAATCTGAAATCTTCTTCCAACCGGTGGCCAGACTGTTAGGTCCAAGAGCCCTGCCCATGCACACAAGGCAGTAGGGGCTTTACAGTCACAACACAACATGGTACGCCGAATGCAAATATCCTCATATGATATTATATAATATGATATTTTATTTGTATCACGCTCATACACATGTGTTTCAGAGCACGACTAGGCAAGGGAGGGGAACAGGTGAGAAACAACACAACAGAACAATGATCTTACTAGGCGCAGTGACATTGGGAACGTGCAAGTGCATGGGAAAGGGCAAAGGGAAAAAGTGCATGGAAGGGGGAGAGTGGAAAGTAAGGAACAGAGGAGTGCAGATAAATAATAATAAATAAAATACATAGAAAATGGAGGCAATAAACAGTGGTAGTGCAGCCAGCAAGTGGCATGTGCTGTGTTTAAGGCAGCAGACTGGGTAATTCTGATAAGTGCAGAAAAAGAAGGAACGAAAAAGTGGGGGCTGTATGGGTACAGATACAATCCCCAGTGCAAGGGGAAGCCAGGAGGCAGTGCAGGAGGGTGGCAGGGTTGAGTAGGTACCTGGCCCAGGGGACAGAGGGTGGCCAGGTGCACAGTGCCAAGAGAGAGCAGATCAGCAGGGAGAGACGAAGCGAAGGCAGAAGCAAAGAGGAAGGTCTTGAGGTGCTTCCGGAACCGGAGATGGTTCTTTTCAGGTTTTAGAGTGGCAGGGAGGCTGTTCCAGAGGGAGATCCACCCTACTGATGAGGTCCAACCAGACCGAAACACGTGTCTGGGGTTTCTGTTGGTACTCTTGTTCAGAGGAGAATTGCCTAGCATTTCGGTGCTGGACTGCCCCAGGGCAGGACAAAGACTGATATGTTTGGGATATTTCTTCTCTGTGAAAGATAGTGAGCTAAAGACTCTGGGTAAGTCTCTCGTAACCAGGACTAATGTCTGGCAGAGGGACTCCCAGGACCCCCCTTGTTAATTTGCATGTTCCAGAGGGAGGCCCCAGCCGAAGACATAGAACTACCCCAGCTCATTTCTTTGAAAAATAACTGATCCTGAGGGAGTTAGAGGTAAAGGAGCAAAGCGCTCCAGAGGGGAGGTATTTGCGGAGGGATAGCTGAAGGTATTTTGGACCCAGGCCCCCGAAAGCCTTGTGGACAATGCAGAGGGTTTTGAATTTCAGAGCTGGTGAGATACGATCCCAGGGCTTGAGGCCAAGGACAAGTCTTGCCGTCCTGTTCTGGATAAGTTGCAGAGGGCGGAGAATAGAGGCGGGTAGATTTAGAAAGAGGCTGTTACAATAGTCCAACCTAGAGAGAACCAGAGCTTGGGAGACAGTGAGCTTCTGAGGGAAGGAGAGGAAAGGCAGAGTACCTCTGAGGAGGTGCAGTAGGAGGTTAGACTTTTTAGAGACCTCAGAGATATGGGCAGAGAAGGAAAGTGTAGAGTTAAAGATGACCCTGAGGTTCTTAGCCTCGTAGGAAGGGGTAGGAGGAGGGCCCAGGGAGGCCGGCCAGATAGTGAGGGAAATGGATGGTGATGGTGTGCCGATGAGGAGGATCTCAGTCTTGCTGGTATTCAGACAAAGACCATTGGTGGCACACCACTCTTGAATGGGAGTTAGACAGTCCGAGATGAGAGAGGGAGAGGTGATGGCCGAGGGCATCCGGAAAATGAGTTGAATGTCATCAGCGTAGCACTGGAAACTTGAGCAGAAAATGGCAATGCAGTGGGCGAGAGTTGCCAGGTATTGGTTGAAGAGCCAGGGTGAGAGGTTAGACCCCTGGGGAACCCCACAGGTAGAGAGGAAGATAGAGGAAAGAAAGGACCACAGTTGGACCTGGGAGGGTCGAACAGAGAGGAAAGAGGTAAGCCAGGCCATAGCCTGATCAGTGATACCCAGGTTATCACAGAGATGGTTCAGCAGGATGGTGTGGTTGACCGTGTTGAAGGCAAAAGAGAGATCAAGAAGGATGAGGACAGAGGGAATGTTAGAGTCCTGGTTGGAGAGCAGATCTTCACGGATGTTCAGGAGAGCAGTTTCCGTGCTTCTGGCTGCTCTGAAGCCAGACTGGTGGTCATATCATCTGCAATGCACTCCCCATCCCCAATGGAGTCTGCCTGCACTGACCACAGAAGGAAGTCACCTGTGCAGCTACCTGACAATGAAGTATATGTGAGTAGCTGCGTAAATGGCTCATATTGCAAAAGTGTGATGCTGAAAAAATCCTTTCATGTTGCAGTATCTTACTGCACTCCCTAAAGCAAGGCTGTGTTCACCACCACCTCATTCCAAACACAAATGGTTGCCTGTATCACTGCTGCTGCTGTAACAAGTCTAACATTGCCTCCACAAACAATCTGCAAACCTCAGTACCATAGACATTTAAAAGTGTGTGAGATGGAGGAACGTATGGTTATAATGACTCACCGAAATGAGCGAAGGAAAAGGCAATACACTCTGCATACATATGTGTACAATCCACATACCGCTATCATATTGCTCTCATACAAGGCTGCATTGCGTTGCAGGGGTTGTGCCTAAGGCCAACCATCTTGGGTACATTCGGAAGCCTACGGCCTCCACCCATGCTCCCAAAAGCCTAGGCCTTGTCCACAGCCACTACAAGGCAATGGAAGCATGCATGGGAACATATGGCCACGTACCGTAACTGACAAACATACCACAGCCACCGGCACCCCTACCCAAAACCATAACACAATGGGAACCCACAAAAGCAACATAACCACCGGCACCCCTAGCCAATAGCACAACACATTGTCAATACCCTTGTATCATCTGCAAAGCAGTCCCCATTCCCAATGGAGCGTCCATGCAGTCACCACAGAAGGTAGTCGCCTGATGAGACACCACTCACACACCACCGTCCTCTTCAACCTAAACAAATATATCATATGTTCTGCTTTTCATTCCCCCAAACTTTTCTTCCCCTCTTTCACCCACCCGATCCTGAAAAGCATGCTTTGCAACCCTTTCCGGGGCCGCACTGTCCTCCCATACACCGTGGCAGCGTTTTTGCAAACATTTTGATCCATAGCGCGCATCCTCGAGCCAATCACCGGCCGCGTCCAATGTTCGCCGACATCATGGAGCACTGTAAGCCAATTAGACATTAGTCTGCGGAGCGAACAGGGAAATGGGTCCGCAGAGCGGAGCCAAATATCACAATTATTTTGAGACGTACATTTCAGTTCTTTGTAACAAAAGTACTGGTCGGATTTCCACCAAACACACAAAAGCACACTTTCAAAACCAAGCCCCCATCCATCCATTCAATGAAAAAACTGTGTTGCAACTTAACCATAACGTCCCCTTAACAATGTATTTTCATTGAATTTCATAGGTTTTTATTAGTTCAGCTTAACCATAATGTCCCCTTAACAAAGTTTTTTCATTGAATTCCATAGGTTTGTATACTGCAACTTAACCATAACATCCCTTTAACAAAGTTTTTTCATGGAATTCCATAGGTTTATATTACTGCAACTTAACCATAACGTCCCCTTAGCAAAGTTTTTTCATGGAATTTCATAGGTTTTTATTGGTGCAACTTAACCATACATTTTTTTGTTGAATTTCATAGGTTTTTAGTAGTGCAACGTAAACATAACGTCCCCTTATCAAAGTTTTTTCGTTGAAATTCATAGGTTTGTACCAGTGCATACTATTTTCCTACAACTTACTAATATCATATTTACCCAATATAGCAATATATTTTTGCCCATTTTACATATTGTCACCTTAAAACTTTTCCATTTCCCACCGTCTAGAATCATTTTTAACACTTCTATACACTTTTTGCACCAATTTCAACTAGTATTGCATCCGTAGACGTCTACGAACATCTGACTTCATCGCAAAACTTCCGGACAGTGCCACATGACCATACACTGGCGCACGGCATGATGACATGTCCGAGATTCAGTGCGCACTTCACGATAAAATCCGTACTTCACAGACAGTTCGGAACAACATTTGCTACTGATCTAGGAACTTTCAACTTCAAAATTTCTCTTGCACAGCTCCAACACCTATTCCTACTCATCCATTAACAGCCTAGTACACAGTACATACTTTTATCAAAACTGCTATTTATCTTACAATGGAATCAGCTAATGCCATCCTTCCTCCCCAACAGACACACCACTGCTGTAATCAAGGAGCATGAGAAACACTGCCCCCTACCTTGGAAATAACACATGCACAACATTTTCCCCTGTCCACCTGCCCCTCCATATTAGTGTTTGGTGCCTCTTCCATCATTTCCCTCCGCACATTTCGTACTAAGCTCTCTGGCAAACAAACACAAATACATCCAAAAACAATAAAAGAAATGTTCCTTTAGGAACCACCTTTCACAGTTAAAAAATAGAGCTAAAAAAACGTATAGAATCCATCTACTTTATATTTCTCAGTAAAGTACATACACACAATAGGATTTTCCAACATTTACATTTGCATTTTGTGTTATGCTAATGGAAATATTGTGGTGTTTACCCCCCGTTCCAGTGACTGCAACAGTGGATACCTGCCTGGCAGCTCAAGTTATCAGCCCAAGCGAAGCGAGGATGGATAAAGAGGTCTCCGGACCATTATCCCCCCGTTCCAGCCCCTGCAATGGGGGATGAAGGCCAATAGTACCCTAGGTTCCCAAAGCGGAAACCCGGGGTGCTAAAGCAAAGAATTTTCTTCCTACACCGGGATGCCTTCAGTGTCCCAGTGTAGGAAGGATAATCCTTTTCCAAGATGGCTACGATGGAAATGGAAGGCGCGGTTCCGTACAGGGCCCCTCTTCCCTTTCCATGGCAGCCTGCAGAAGGCGAGAAGAGAATCCTATGATCATATTACCACAATCACATTTTTCTTCCCTTTCAAACCTATCCCAATTTATTATAACTTTACCACAAAGCCAGTCCCAGGTGGACATGGCCACTTTAACCCCATATGTTGTCCCTCGTGGTCATGGCCAGTAGCCAGATTGTCTGGATCATGACCTTATTCCATGACCCGAACAATCTGGCCACTGCCCATGGCCATAGGCTACACCTCATTCGCCAAAGGTATATCACTATTTTTTGTACCTACATTGTGACACCTGTCAAAAAATAAAACACGGGCACATTTGCAAAACCATGCTTTCATGTCCTTGTCAATGTTCCTTATACAAGATTGCTGGAAATCCACCCACGTTTAATTTTTTCAAAAGTGTCAAATGTATGCACATACAATAGTCAATGTAACCTAGACCCCACTTGACAAAATCCATTCTGACTTTACGAAAACATATATATCTAGATCTATGATCTTTTTGCAAACCTTTGTGTACATTTGTCAAATGGCACCACATTTATAAGCCTTTACAATATTTAGGGACCCCCCCTCTAATTTTACCCCCGCTTGGCAAAATCCCACCAAACTTTGCAAAAACATTTATATCTAGATCTATTATCAGTTCGCCAAAGTACTTATAGATTTGTCAAATGGCATTCGGACCCCACTCTAATTTTCCCCCTCTTGACAAAATCACCAAACGTCACAAAAACAATTATATACAGATCTGTTATCAGTTTGCCAAATCGATTGTAAATTCCTCAAATGGCACCTCATTTATAAGCCTTTACATTATTTTGCTACCCCCAATCTAATTTTGCCCCCTCTTCACAGAATCCCACCAAACTTTGCAAACTCATTCGGAAGTCGGTCGGGAATACAAAACACTGGGCCTCATTACACAGTAGGCGGTAACCATGGCGCTACTAGCGCCATGGTTGCCGCCGGTATTTTACCGTGTCCGCCTTGGTGGATGGCGGAATTACCGCCCTACTCCAAGGTGAGCGGGGGCGGTAATTCCCCATTCACCAATGCTCTTCCCCATTCCCATTTTTGCCCCCATAGGGCATAATGGGAATGGGGAAGGTGCTAATTACGGTACCGCAAATTGCGGTACCGTAATTAGCTCCAAGGTCCCTTTGCGGCACCCTACTTTAACGGCTGGTAAAACCAGCCGTTAAAGTCGGGTCCCACAAAGGGAACTCGTAGTAAGACGGTAGGGGTTTACCGGTACCGGTGCCCTTACCGGTACCGGTAAACTCCTACCACCTACCGTGTAATGAGGCCCACTAGCTTTAAATGAAACCGCAATACTCTGCAATTTATAATGTGCTTTTATTTCACAATAAACACTCAGAGAACATCCGCCGATTTCCATATGCAACCACATTTTTTGTTTCTTTCTTGGTTCTCGATACACAAATGTTTATTGTGAGTCACACATTGTTCATTTGGGTATAAGCTCATTGGATGGAGGCACCGTGATTCACAAGGCTTTGGCATAAGCTTGTTGCTACACCACCGTAAACAATGTCACAGTACTCCTTATTGCCAGTACCGCAAAAGGGCATATGGGCCCGGGCGATCATCCCAAAACAGCGTTATGCTCATCCAACCTATGAGGTGTATCATCAACACCTGAAGAAGCCATCAATTTGTATCTGGAAATTATGACATTCACAGTAGGACAGGATGTGGCTGTGTAGAAAACATAACAGAAATGTGTCTCAGTAGCCGCTCTTAAATCTATTCTAATCGATCCATTACTTATGCACTGTGTGAAAAGTAAGGATGAACACAAACGAGAAACTGTGCAAAAACAGAGAAACAACCATGTGCAATGTTGGAGTCAACGATGTGATTGAGAGGTAGTGCTATGCAAGTTGTTTAGCTCGCAATTGGAGGACAATGCAGAAGTTGGCTGAAGAATTCGAACAACACATAGACAGCATTTTAACGTAACATTACCCTAGAATGTTCGTTGGTGGAACCTGTGTGAACACAGCTGTGGACTCCATGCATTTCAGTGCTGGACTGCCCACGTGCCATGGGACAAATACAAGTACACACAGGTTGTTTCTGAGTCTCCTCACCAATTGGCAAAACCAACAAGCCATTGCAGCCATTTCGTATCGAAGCATCCCAAATTCGCCAGCAGTTCTAAATTGTTGTCTGCCTATGTTATTGTTATGCGCTAATAATGCAAGTAGTGTGTGAGATTCCATACCCTGCATACCGAAAGCAATCTCTTGGGCCGGTACTTTAGGGACATATTGTGGAACATCTCCAAATCTCCTGTGTGACAGAATTCTGTGAGTTTCTTCAGATCTCTTGATATAGTTTTATCAAACACGATCTTCTCAAGAGCTTTGTGTGCGGTGAAGATGGAACCAACCACTTTTTCTTGCATTCCTGCTCCTCCGTTAATGGTCCATGTTCACATTTGTGAAAATGTTGGTTTTCTATCCATGAGTGAACGTTACAGCAGTGGTGCATCAATGAGTGCTATTTTTCAATAATAATTTCCAACTGATTTTCACCAACCCTGTAATGCTGAGGTGTCATCACCTCTCACCTCCCCAGAGATTATTTGATAAGTTTGACAAGTGCAATGTTGTGTTTTTTAATATGTTTTACCACGATGTCCGCCGGTCGCTGTCCGCGGATCCAAGATGGCGGGCGTTGCCAAATATCTGACACACTTCACGCTTTTCACCATCCAATCAATGGGCACGTCCGATGTCCGCAGACACCACGTTGCCTTCTAAGCCAATCGGTGTCCGGTCCATGGAGCGAACAGGGAAGTGTGTCCGCAGAGTGGACATAGATATGACCAATTTTTTTAGACCAAATTTTTGGTTGTTTAAAAAAAAACTACTAGACGGATTTTCACCACATTTACAAAAGCACGCTTTCGGGACCAAGCCGCCGCTCCTGTCGCATATTTGCTGAAAATCCGTCCAGCGGTTTGGGCTGTAGGCGTGAGCACAATTATTTCGCTGTTCAGTCTATGGGAAAAAATACATTTTGGGACCCCCTCCTATAACTGTCCCCCCCCTTGACCAAAGCTCACCAAAATGTGCAAAAAAAATCAGAGTGGACCATATACTTTTTTTGCACAGTTTGGTGAGGATTCATCCAGGGAGAGCAAAGTTATAAGTTACCCAAAAAGTGCTCTTCCTATGGGTTTAGCAACTTAACCATAACTACATGGCCGCTACCGCAAGCCATGTAAAATATATATATATATATATATATATATATATATATATATATATATATATATATATATATATATATATATATATATAGTGTGTTACATTATCTACTGCTTAACTTCTGTCCCTATGTTATCCTATTGTTGCTATTTCTCACATGGCTTAATTCCTACCTATAAATGCACTTATCTATGTGCACACATTTTGCTGGTTGCTACATATATCATGTTACTAAGGGCACTATGAAGTATTCTCCCTGGTCTTAATGCAAGTAATCACGAAGCAGGAACCACTCCAGACCAGTTAATGTAGAAAAGGAATGCTTATTTATTCAGTCTTTGTTACAGGTAAGGTTAGATGAAGGAGAGAGGTAACTGAGCATCCTTCTGGTTCCTGTATCTCTCCACTTGTGACCAACCGTCACCCAGAGAACTCTCATCATACAACCGTTCTTCATACATCATCACATTCCATTCAGCCTAAAGGCCGACATACACACACCTAGTATCACAGGATCCTACACATCCTCCTCCCTTTAAACAACCAAAAGATAAGCCACAATTGCTGTGCAAAATGATTAGAACAGACATCAACATCCATAAAAATAATAATCCATATACCTTCCGTCCTGACTGCCACCCAGGGCGCAACCACTCACATGAGAGCATAAACTACCCAACTAGCAAAAACTTCTAATAATTCTATCGCCATATATCAGGATATGCCACCTCCTGACCCAACTATCCTATGAAGCACAATGCTTGCTCTTTGCAACAAAAGCAAAGAAAACATCCTAACATTCTGTGTACTGTCCAGTAATCATAACTCCACTGAAATACGAGGAAACATACATGTGAAGACACGCCACCACATCATTTCCCCCAACGGAACATAGAAAAGTAGGAACAGTATAGAAAAAAAGGTACTTACAAGACAAAGATCACACAAAACAAAACTGCAACACAAGGTATTGTTGCATAAAGAAAAACCACAGATAACCACAAGAACAAAAAGTTTCACTATGCCCTACATCCTTATAATAACTGTGAAAATCAGATATACATTTTATCAATAGATACAAACCCTATCTATGTATCAGCTAAGGTGTTCCTATTATGAGAAAGGGGAAATATGTGATTGGTGGCTGGTGCACCGATTGAGGAAAATGAATTCTGACAGGGCTATATCCTCAATTACAGGGCCTAATGGTTTAACCACGTTTAATCGCAAAGAGATTAATGATATCTTTAGGAGTTACTACATGAACTTGCACCGCAACGAACCTGAGATAGCTGGAGTGAGAAAACCTTTCTTTGGGACTCTAGAGACAATGAGGATATCTGAAATTCAACAAATGTCTCTAGAGAAAGAGTGAACGGTTGAAGATTTGAGAAAAGCAATAGGCAAGCTGAATACGGGGAAGTCGCTCGGGACTGACGGCCTTCCAGTTTCATTCCATAAAATGTTACCGAATTCTGCCCTTAATTTAATGAAAGATATGTTCGATTCATTACAAGAGAAAGCCTTATGCCTCATATGAATACTCACGCCATGATATCTGTGTTTCTGAAGAAAGGGAAGGAGGAGAACCTGCCATTGAGTTACCGCCCAATTGGTTTAATAAACACAGACAATAAAGTACTGTCCAAGGTCGTGGCCATGAGGCTGGAAAATGTACTTCCAAAGTTAATCCATGATAACCAATCCGGCTTCATACAGAACATACGAACTTCGGGTACCGTACGTAAACCTATCCAAACAATGTCACAAGCCATGGACTCAAGCGACGATATTGCAGTATTGTCCTTGGATGCCGAAAAGGCTTTTGACTGTGTCAATTGGAACTATCTTTACTCTGTTGAAGTGGGAGATTGGGACAAAAGACTCCCCCCGATCACCTCGCGCCCCTGGCCTAGAGGATCGCGACCAAGACACCCGCCACGAGATGAATTTGCCTACCTACCAGACGACCAAATACCCTGGTACAGGAACATACGATGTGCCCATCAGCCTGCCCACCAGCCTGCCCTGCTCAAGCCGACACCTGCGGCATGGATGAACTCGACTAAACCTTTCAACAGTAAATTAACACTTCGTTAGAGATGCCATGACGACCTAGCCAACTGCCAGAACACCCGTGCAACCATGCACATTGGACACCCCCACACCAATCCACACGAAGAACATATTCAGTGCTATGACGTAGGTGACTGACACACCCACTTACGCGCATTTTTATTATTTTTCACATAGGTTTTTCAAAATGCAGAAACGCAAGACGCACAAAGCATCCATCTAAAATGCTTGCTGAGGCTTCCCCTAACCCTTGCATTGTAATGAAAATACAACAAAGACATGATACTGGATATGAAGCAATGTGATACTGCAACTTAAAGTGCCGTGCATTAAACATCCCCACCTATGCACCAGGCCCAAGTAGGCCGCAAGCAAGAGCCTCAACGAACATTGAACGAGCAAGAGTACAATTGCTGACCCTGCAGAATGAGCCCAGCGAGAACTGACAGCCAAGGGGGCAATGTTGCAACTCACATGCCACAAGCCGAAGCCAAGGTCACACCTGCAAACTAAGCCAGACACACAGTGGAGAATACAACATTAAATGCCAGAATTCTGCCTCAACCACGGTCTCTCCTCACGTGACCAAGCCGAACCTGACAGGGTGCCAGACCCAGGAGGGGGAAGTCGCCTAGGTCCCACGTTTGAGACACAGGCTGCAACAATGAAATGACCCAATGGACACCTACAGCGGTGGGAATAGTCTGCTCTCAGGCATATGAGCAAATCCACGCATTGTCTGCACAAACACATTGTTACATATTGTTGCAAATGACAGGTACACCGCGAGCTGGGAACAACGATGGTCCCAGGCTGGGGGTCTCGCGAGTGGACCAATCAGAACATGGGGCACTCATCACTGACGCCATTAACATTAGCCAATCATTAGGGGTCTTCGTGTAACAATTTTCATGTATCTAGTAGAAGGGGCAACCCAGGTATACCACCTGACTGACCCTTAACCACTAACAGCGTTCTCTATATGTATGCTATACTAACCCTACCACTCGAGGAACCAATCCAGAGTGGCGATAGGTTTTTTGCTAACTTTCCCAGATGACACAAGTAGCGCGTCATACTGAGGCAAAAAGGGGTCTGCGAGTCCCACGAATTTCGAGAGTCAGGACGGACGCGTACGATCCTAGACCCATCCCTTGCCGTTATTCAATAAACAGCAGAACCACCTTGCTTCTTGTGTGTGTCTCATACTCATTTTTGGGATACGCGGAGGAGTTGGGGCCTCCCAGCCCGGAGGTCCGCGGAAGGCCCTGCCGACCCTGGGAGAATCCCCCCGACACTGTGCTGGGCAAAATGGGTCTAGGTGAGAGCTATATATCTTGGATTGCTTTACTGTATGCTAATCCAACTGCAGGCATAAAAAACAATGGATTAAGATTGGATATTTTTAAACTAGAAAGAGGTTCTAGGCAGGGTTGCCCTCTATCCCCGCTATTGTTCATTATTGCAATTTAACCTTTGGCCATCGCTCTCAGGTACGAACAAAGGTTGAGTGGGGTGAGTTGTTGGGGTGTGGAACAGAAGATTTGGTTCTATGCAGACGACCTGCACTTGGTCCTGTGGGATTTGGAGAAGTCATTGCCCATTTTGATGGAACTTCTGTCCAATTTCAATGAAACATCTAGATATAAAATTAACTGAGCGAAATCGGAAGTGATGACTTTCACAATAACGTATAATAAACCGTTGATTACTTCTTTGGGTTTTAGTGGGTGTGCTGAAAGGTTACGATACTTGGGTATTTGGTTAGCACCTAAGATTGAGGACATAGTAGATGAAAATCTAAAGGAGCTTTACATGGAATTCAGACTAGATCTGGAGAGATGAGCGATTCTAAACCTTTTGCTATGGGGGAAAGTAAATGCTCTAAAAATTACCTCTACCCCAAAGATTAATTATGTGCTTGGTATGTTGCTGCTGAGAATTGGCCCACATTACTGGAACGAAGGCTAATGCAGAATTTTATCGTGGACCACAAATCTCCAAGTCTAAAGCTTTGGAAGCTTCATTTACCTCTGGAAAAGGGTGGTCTTGGGGTTCCTAATTTCCACGCTTATCACCTGGTGTTCATGGCTCAATTTTTTGCCCAGTTGCTTAATAACAGTCAAGATGATTGGCCGATTGCGGAGGCAAGGCTTGCAGGGCCATTGATGCCTAGAGCAATTTTATTGAAAGTACTCACTCCCCACAGTACCAATAAAACTCAGAATAAAGGACACATCCCAGTAGGGAATGAGACCACGAGAGTTGATTGTGAGGTTGTCAAAGATGTATATGGTATTCAGCATCCAGAGAACTCTGCTGCCTCAAGAGCGCTCTGGCAAACAGTACAAATACAATGGGCCTCATTACGAGGTGGGCGGTAAGGGATTACCGGCACTGGTAAGGGCACCGGTGCCGGTAATCCCTTACCGCCCTACTACGAGTTCCCTTTGCGGGTCCCGTCCTTAACGCCTCTGGTGAATGGGGAATTACCGCTCCCTCCGACCTCGGAATGGACCAGTAATTGCTCCATCCACCAGACCGGATTTGGAACGATTTTGGAGGCAGCCATGGCGCTAACAGCGCCATGGCTGCCTCCAACCTCGTAATGAGGCCCAATATGTTTTAAAGGGTTACAGAGTAATCAGTGATACATTCTATACAGTCTAAAGGTTACAGTTTCATTGGTTAGAAAGGAGGTGCACATATAGTTCTGTATGGGCTGGCTCAACGGGATTGGCTGATAACTTGGCGGAGGTTGGACATCACGTAATTCAGCTGGGCCGGTCCGTGCAAGGTGAAGGTTAGGCTAGGTTGGAGAGGCGACTGAATCTCACTAACTAATCTGTACACTTATTCTAGACATGCAATAAACAATGAACATCAATATATTTTGAATAAATCTTAGAGATCTGTAAATTACACACACATGATTGCATTGTCATACATTGGGTCATTCATAAGGTGAGGGGGCTGGGGGTCTTGTCTTCTGCAATAACCTGGGGACTGGGCTGGTCTGGCACATCAGGGCGAGGCGAGGAGTGGAGTGGCACATGTTTAGCTTTGGACAGGATATACCGTGACAGGGGTCTGGGTTTATTGGGGGCACTCTGTGGTGGTCAGCCCAGTGGGGGCACACTTCTGTTACAGAATACCTTAGGAGGGCACAGAGTTACACAAACAGTAATTTTCCTAGAATGAGGATGAGGGGTGCAGGAGCAGGTTTGTGGAGATGGATGAGTTACAAGTCATGGTTCAGATCGGTTCACACACAGGACAGTGATCTCAGAGGAAGAGTGATCCGATACATAGTTTTAATTGTAGCAGTTAGCTTCAGCGCATCCATGAGAAAAGGACTTGGGAAGCGCAGAAAAGGTGGGAGCGGTTGGTGCTCGCTGTGCGCGGCACTGCAGAGGGGAGAGGAGACTTCATAGTGCCGAATTGCGGCCTAGTCCAAAGATGGAATCGAGGGCACACAAAATGGAGTCCAAGTGTGTCTTGCAATAGCCCCACCTCTGCTCCAGCCGAGGCCTTATTCCTCATGGCAACAGAAGGGCGATGGAGGCGTCCCTCACTAGTGCAAGAGCAGGTGGTTCATTTCATGTAGAATGTATGGGGGGGCTAATTCGCCCCTTCCTTCCTTATATTATCAACAACGGCAAGACCTGGTTGTAACAAGAATCCCACCACTGAATTTTTGAATAGCTCCTGGAAAAAACTGCTTGGTCTCCTGGGTGTTGATGCATTAAAGGCCCCGGAGGCTTCAATTTGGACTAATGCAGGGATTAAAGATAATGGGAGAAAACTATTTTGGTCAGAACGGTTTTTGCGAGGGGTCAAGTGGATTGGGGACCTTCAATAGGATGGGAAATGGCTTATGGTCAAGGAGGTGAGAGAACAATCTGATATTCCAGGCTTTTCGGCCAAGGACTACCTGCGGTTGAAAAAAGCCATAGGAAAGGTGGATTGGGCAAAAAGGCTAAACTTATTTTTACTATCAAATCCAAAAAGGGCGAGGGTGGTCTGGCGAGCAAGATTTATAAACTGATTGTTGCAGTATATAAAGAGAATGACTGTTTGCGGGAAGAGTGGAGTAGGAGACTGGGCTGTGACATTTCTACAAAACTTTGGTTGAGAATGTGCAAAAACGTCAACCTCTGCTCAATTAGTCTAAGTGAAAGTTCCAGGCAAATTCACATTTTGAACAGGGTCTATTGGACACCAGAACGTTTATGCAAGAGAGGTCTTACTGGCTCCAATGATTGTTGGGGCTGTGTCCACCAGACTGGAACGCTGGAGCACATGATGTGGGATTGCGTGAGAATACATTATTTTTGGCTGGATATTTTTGCAATATGTGAGGAGGTACTTGGCGAGAAAAATGTTTATGACTTTAAAACATTGATCTTGGGTGGAGATGAGTTTCTGGAAGATTTGACCACCACTCAAAAGAAATGGCAACTTAGAGGTGCTGCGATTGGGAAGAAAATGATCCTGCGAGGGTAGAAATCTAGGGTGTCCCCGATTATAGATGACTGGATTGATGAAATGCATAAACTTGCTGACATGGAGAGGATAAACTATAG
Source organism: Ambystoma mexicanum (assembly GCF_040938575.1). Lineage (NCBI taxonomy): Eukaryota > Metazoa > Chordata > Amphibia > Caudata > Ambystomatidae > Ambystoma > Ambystoma mexicanum. Next base: position 315,084,488 of record NC_090923.1, read on the forward strand.
AAGGGAAAGGAAAGTTTCTCTTTTTGAAAAATAGTGGGGGAGATTTATGGACTTGTATTAGTTTCTGTATATTTTGTGGATAACCGGGGAGGAGGGGAGTGGGGTATGGGAAATGTATATACCATAAGGTTAATGTATATAGTTTAACACTGCTTCAATTTGTTTTGACTTGATCTCCTTTGCTTGTTATCTTTAAATTTGACCAAAATGAAAATAAATAATTTTGAAAAAACATTTTATCAATAGAAGCACTTACACTATTCCATAACTTCACTCAACACTGCTGGCAGCGCTCTACATACCACCCAAATTGCATGACCATACTTCCAAAATGTTAACTAGAATTTCAATGGATCGTGTACTCCTACATGAAACCTGCTGGGAAAGGTGCACCAACCGTATTACCAATTTAATGCTACAAAACTTCCACTTAATTGTTGGTCAGGTACAACACATTAAAACCTGTTGCCAAAATCAGACATCCAAATCACCTCAATAGGATAGGTGCACAAACTGTACAACCATTTTCCAAAACCCAGACTTTCACTTTGCTGGCCAGGTACAAACCCATTGCTACCTGTGTGCAATACCAGACTCCCCAATACTCACAATACCCACACTTCCTTGCAACTGCTGTCCAGGTGCACAAAAGAGCAACCTAGTTACCAATAACCAGACTTCTAATGAACAATAACGCTGGGATAGTCACTAATAGCGCATTATCAAATACTTCGCAAATTTTAAATCACTACCATGCGCTAGAACATCCAGAATTCCTTATCCCTTAACAATGGAACCATTAAGGTATCACACAAAAAATAAACTGTAGGGTTGGCCATTCCCCACAAACTCAACAATTCAACAGTATAAATATGCATGTACTCCTGAAACACATTCATATGCTTTACCAACCTTGCGTGCACACATAACTATGCACACCCCAGTTGTCATTAATTACATCAACACAAAATGAATACAAACATTTAGTCCTCATGACCTGCTAATAGAGAAAACTGTTCCATTGTAGCTCTTAACAGCATCAAATCATAATGTCACATTGTCTGAAGCAAACAGACCCATGATGGTGTTGACTTCAACGTTCCTTAACGGTTGGTATCCACTGGCCACCCAGCAATAAGCCCTTCTCAGACCTCGCAGTGGGGCACAAGATCACTGCATGAGGCGATTGATAACCTCAGTTAACACTGCTATTCTCCATGCTCATTCCCCACACAGCGATGGACTTCAAGTCCCAAGATGCTCTTCTTTGCAAGCACCACAGTGGCTTCAGTTTTAACAGATGCATTCCCTTGCACAATCTCAGAGCTGAGCACAGACTTTTCATGGGTTACAAGAATATATTGGGCCAATGTACTTCACAGTGCCCATTCCCATATAGCTTCTGGGCACAATGTTCTTCAAGTCAGCTCTCTGCAAACAGCATAGACTGCAGGGGGCCACATCTACCAAACCTCCACGGTCATGGGGACAAACAGCTGCTGGCCACTGTGAGGAACCAAAGGGTGTCTCACCCGCTAGTCCTCAGGGACTTATAATCCAGGTGGCAAGGACACAGCCATCGCTTTTGGATCGAGTTTCTGGGGGTGCACCATTGTGGGAGGATCATCACCTTGGTGAGGGGCCTTCGGAGAGTGGGGGTGAGACAACCGATGGTGAGACACAGTATTCCCCCCTTACCCGTACCCATGACCCATCCTATTTTATAGGATTCTCCAACGTTCCAACTCCCCCACCTTTTCTACACAGACACTGGGCAGAGGAAGAGGGCGACTGAGTAAAGAGGCTACCCCTTACATATCTCATTGGACATGTCCCGCTAATAATGTCAGGCAAACTCAGGCACTTGACTTTAATTACATTCATCTGATACCCATTAGCTCTTCCCACACGGAAAGAAGGGGGAACATAGAGACACACTCTGAGGAAGGTGCAACACGAAAAGGAGCAGAACTTCTGGGGCAAAGGCGAACCTACTGGAGCAGAGCAAGTGACAGAGGGATGAGAGCAAAGGGTAGAGAAATCCACCCTACTGATGAGGTCCAACCAGACCGAAACACGTGTCTGGGGTTTCTGTTGGTACTCTTGTTCAGAGGAGAATTGCCTAGCATTTCGGTGCTGGACTGCCCCAGGGCAGGACAAAGACTGATATGTTTGGGATATTTCTTCTCTGTGAAAGATAGTGAGCTAAAGACTCTGGGTAAGTCTCTCGTAACCAGGACTAATGTCTGGCAGAGGGACTCCCAGGACCCCCCTTGTTAATTTGCATGTTCCAGAGGGAGGCCCCAGCCGAAGACATAGAACTACCCCAGCTCATTTCTTTGAAAAATAACTGATCCTGAGGGAGTTAGAGGTAAAGGAGCAAAGCGCTCCAGAGGGGAGGTATTTGCGGAGGGATAGCTGAAGGTATTTTGGACCCAGGCCCCCGAAAGCCTTGTGGACAATGCAGAGGGTTTTGAATTTCAGAGCTGGTGAGATACGATCCCAGGGCTTGAGGCCAAGGACAAGTCTTGCCGTCCTGTTCTGGATAAGTTGCAGAGGGCGGAGGATAGAGGCGGGTAGATTTAGAAAGAGGCTGTTACAATAGTCCAACCTAGAGAGAACCAGAGCTTGGGAGACAGTGAGCTTCTGAGGGAAGGAGAGGAAAGGCAGAGTACCTCTGAGGAGGTGCAGTAGGAGGTTAGACTTTTTAGAGACCTCAGAGATATGGGCAGAGAAGGAAAGTGTAGAGTTAAAGATGACCCTGAGGTTCTTAGCCTCGTAGGAAGGGGTAGGAGGAGGGCCCAGGGAGGCCGGCCAGAGAGTGAGGGAAAAGGATGGTGATGGTGTGCCGATGAGGAGGATCTCAGTCTTGCTGGTATTCAGACAAAGACCATTGGTGGCACACCACTCTTGAATGGGAGTTAGACAGTCCGAGATGAGAGAGGGAGAGGTGATGGCCGAGGGCATCCGGAAAATGAGTTGAATGTCATCAGCGTAGCACTGGAAACTTGAGCAGAAAATGGCAATGCAGTGGGCGAGAGTTGCCAGGTATTGGTTGAAGAGCCAGGGTGAGAGGTTAGACCCCTGGGGAACCCCACAGGTAGAGAGGAAGATAGAGGAAAGAAAGGACCACAGTTGGACCTGGGAGGGTCGAACAGAGAGGAAAGAGGTAAGCCAGGCCATAGCCTGATCAGTGATACCCAGGTTATCACAGAGATGGTTCAGCAGGATGGTGTGGTTGACCGTGTTGAAGGCAAAAGAGAGATCAAGAAGGATGAGGACAGAGGGAATGTTAGAGTCCTGGTTGGAGAGCAGATCTTCACGGATGTTCAGGAGAGCAGTTTCCGTGCTTCTGGCTGCTCTGAAGCCAGACTGGTGGTCATATCATCTGCAATGCACTCCCCATCCCCAATGGAGTCTGCCTGCACTGACCACAGAAGGAAGTCACCTGTGCAGCTACCTGACAATGAAGTATATGTGAGTAGCTGCGTAAATGGCTCATATTGCAAAAGTGTGATGCTGAAAAAATCCTTTCATGTTGCAGTATCTTACTGCACTCCCTAAAGCAAGGCTGTGTTCACCACCACCTCATTCCAAACACAAATGGTTGCCTGTATCACTGCTGCTGCTGTAACAAGTCTAACATTGCCTCCACAAACAATCTGCAAACCTCAGTACCATAGACATTTAAAAGTGTGTGAGATGGAGGAACGTATGGTTATAATGACTCACCGAAATGAGCGAAGGAAAAGGCAATACACTCTGCATACATATGTGTACAATCCACATACCGCTATCATATTGCTCTCATACAAGGCTGCATTGCGTTGCAGGGGTTGTGCCTAAGGCCAACCATCTTGGGTACATTCGGAAGCCTACGGCCTCCACCCATGCTCCCAAAAGCCTAGGCCTTGTCCACAGCCACTACAAGGCAATGGAAGCATGCATGGGAACATATGGCCACGTACCGTAACTGACAAACATACCACAGCCACCGGCACCCCTACCCAAAACCATAACACAATGGGAACCCACAAAAGCAACATAACCACCGGCACCCCTAGCCAATAGCACAACACATTGTCAATACCCTTGTATCATCTGCAAAGCAGTCCCCATTCCCAATGGAGCGTCCATGCAGTCACCACAGAAGGTAGTCGCCTGATGAGACACCACTCACACACCACCGTCCTCTTCAACCTAAACAAATATATCATATGTTCTGCTTTTCATTCCCCCAAACTTTTCTTCCCCTCTTTCACCCACCCGATCCTGAAAAGCATGCTTTGCAACCCTTTCCGGGGCCGCACTGTCCTCCCATACACCGTGGCAGCGTTTTTGCAAACATTTTGATCCATAGCGCGCATCCTCGAGCCAATCACCGGCCGCGTCCAATGTTCGCCGACATCATGGAGCACTGTAAGCCAATTAGACATTAGTCTGCGGAGCGAACAGGGAAATGGGTCCGCAGAGCGGAGCCAAATATCACAATTATTTTGAGACGTACATTTCAGTTCTTTGTAACAAAAGTACTGGTCGGATTTCCACCAAACACACAAAAGCACACTTTCAAAACCAAGCCCCCATCCATCCATTCAATGAAAAAACTGTGTTGCAACTTAACCATAACGTCCCCTTAACAATGTATTTTCATTGAATTTCATAGGTTTTTATTAGTTCAGCTTAACCATAATGTCCCCTTAACAAAGTTTTTTCATTGAATTCCATAGGTTTGTATACTGCAACTTAACCATAACATCCCTTTAACAAAGTTTTTTCATGGAATTCCATAGGTTTATATTACTGCAACTTAACCATAACGTCCCCTTAGCAAAGTTTTTTCATGGAATTTCATAGGTTTTTATTGGTGCAACTTAACCATACATTTTTTTGTTGAATTTCATAGGTTTTTAGTAGTGCAACGTAAACATAACGTCCCCTTATCAAAGTTTTTTCGTTGAAATTCATAGGTTTGTACCAGTGCATACTATTTTCCTACAACTTACTAATATCATATTTACCCAATATAGCAATATATTTTTGCCCATTTTACATATTGTCACCTTAAAACTTTTCCATTTCCCACCGTCTAGAATCATTTTTAACACTTCTATACACTTTTTGCACCAATTTCAACTAGTATTGCATCCGTAGACGTCTACGAACATCTGACTTCATCGCAAAACTTCCGGACAGTGCCACATGACCATACACTGGCGCACGGCATGATGACATGTCCGAGATTCAGTGCGCACTTCACGATAAAATCCGTACTTCACAGACAGTTCGGAACAACATTTGCTACTGATCTAGGAACTTTCAACTTCAAAATTTCTCTTGCACAGCTCCAACACCTATTCCTACTCATCCATTAACAGCCTAGTACACAGTACATACTTTTATCAAAACTGCTATTTATCTTACAATGGAATCAGCTAATGCCATCCTTCCTCCCCAACAGACACACCACTGCTGTAATCAAGGAGCATGAGAAACACTGCCCCCTACCTTGGAAATAACACATGCACAACATTTTCCCCTGTCCACCTGCCCCTCCATATTAGTGTTTGGTGCCTCTTCCATCATTTCCCTCCGCACATTTCGTACTAAGCTCTCTGGCAAACAAACACAAATACATCCAAAAACAATAAAAGAAATGTTCCTTTAGGAACCACCTTTCACAGTTAAAAAATAGAGCTAAAAAAACGTATAGAATCCATCTACTTTATATTTCTCAGTAAAGTACATACACACAATAGGATTTTCCAACATTTACATTTGCATTTTGTGTTATGCTAATGGAAATATTGTGGTGTTTACCCCCCGTTCCAGTGACTGCAACAGTGGATACCTGCCTGGCAGCTCAAGTTATCAGCCCAAGCGAAGCGAGGATGGATAAAGAGGTCTCCGGACCATTATCCCCCCGTTCCAGCCCCTGCAATGGGGGATGAAGGCCAATAGTACCCTAGGTTCCCAAAGCGGAAACCCGGGGTGCTAAAGCAAAGAATTTTCTTCCTACACCGGGATGCCTTCAGTGTCCCAGTGTAGGAAGGATAATCCTTTTCCAAGATGGCTACGATGGAAATGGAAGGCGCGGTTCCGTACAGGGCCCCTCTTCCCTTTCCATGGCAGCCTGCAGAAGGCGAGAAGAGAATCCTATGATCATATTACCACAACTACATTTTTCTTCCCTTTCAAACCTATCCCAATTTATTATAACTTTACCACAAAGCCAGTCCCAGGTGGACATGGCCACTTTAACCCCATATGTTGTCCCTCGTGGTCATGGCCAGTAGCCAGATTGTCTGGATCATGACCTTATTCCATGACCCGAACAATCTGGCCACTGCCCATGGCCATAGGCTACACCTCATTCGCCAAAGGTATATCACTATTTTTTGTACCTACATTGTGACACCTGTCAAAAAATAAAACACGGGCACATTTGCAAAACCATGCTTTCATGTCCTTGTCAATGTTCCTTATACAAGATTGCTGGAAATCCACCCACGTTTAATTTTTTCAAAAGTGTCAAATGTATGCACATACAATAGTCAATGTAACCTAGACCCCACTTGACAAAATCCATTCTGACTTTACGAAAACATATATATCTAGATCTATGATCTTTTTGCAAACCTTTGTGTACATTTGTCAAATGGCACCACATTTATAAGCCTTTACAATATTTAGGGACCCCCCCTCTAATTTTACCCCCGCTTGGCAAAATCCCACCAAACTTTGCAAAAACATTTATATCTAGATCTATTATCAGTTCGCCAAAGTACTTATAGATTTGTCAAATGGCATTCGGTCCCCACTCTAATTTTCCCCCTCTTGACAAAATCACCAAACGTCACAAAAACAATTATATACAGATCTGTTATCAGTTTGCCAAATCGATTGTAAATTCCTCAAATGGCACCTCATTTATAAGCCTTTACATTATTTTGCTACCCCCAATCTAATTTTGCCCCCTCTTCACAGAATCCCACCAAACTTTGCAAACTCATTCGGAAGTCGGTCGGGAATACAAAACACTGGGCCTCATTACACAGTAGGCGGTAACCATGGCGCTACTAGCGCCATGGTTGCCGCCGGTATTTTACCGTGTCCGCCTTGGTGGATGGCGGAATTACCGCCCTACTCCAAGGTGAGCGGGGGCGGTAATTCCCCATTCACCAATGCTCTTCCCCATTCCCATTTTTGCCCCCATAGGGCATAATGGGAATGGGGAAGGTGCTAATTACGGTACCGCAAATTGCGGTACCGTAATTAGCTCCAAGGTCCCTTTGCGGCACCCTACTTTAACGGCTGGTAAAACCAGCCGTTAAAGTCGGGTCCCACAAAGGGAACTCGTAGTAAGACGGTAGGGGTTTACCGGTACCGGTGCCCTTACCGGTACCGGTAAACTCCTACCACCTACCGTGTAATGAGGCCCACTAGCTTTAAATGAAACCGCAATACTCTGCAATTTATAATGTGCTTTTATTTCACAATAAACACTCAGAGAACATCCGCCGATTTCCATATGCAACCACATTTTTTGTTTCTTTCTTGGTTCTCGATACACAAATGTTTATTGTGAGTCACACATTGTTCATTTGGGTATAAGCTCATTGGATGGAGGCACCGTGATTCACAAGGCTTTGGCATAAGCTTGTTGCTACACCACCGTAAACAATGTCACAGTACTCCTTATTGCCAGTACCGCAAAAGGGCATATGGGCCCGGGCGATCATCCCAAAACAGCGTTATGCTCATCCAACCTATGAGGTGTATCATCAACACCTGAAGAAGCCATCAATTTGTATCTGGAAATTATGACATTCACAGTAGGACAGGATGTGGCTGTGTAGAAAACATAACAGAAATGTGTCTCAGTAGCCGCTCTTAAATCTATTCTAATCGATCCATTACTTATGCACTGTGTGAAAAGTAAGGATGAACACAAACGAGAAACTGTGCAAAAACAGAGAAACAACCATGTGCAATGTTGGAGTCAACGATGTGATTGAGAGGTAGTGCTATGCAAGTTGTTTAGCTCGCAATTGGAGGACAATGCAGAAGTTGGCTGAAGAATTCGAACAACACATAGACAGCATTTTAACGTAACATTACCCTAGAATGTTCGTTGGTGGAACCTGTGTGAACACAGCTGTGGACTCCATGCATTTCAGTGCTGGACTGCCCACGTGCCATGGGACAAATACAAGTACACACAGGTTGTTTCTGAGTCTCCTCACCAATTGGCAAAACCAACAAGCCATTGCAGCCATTTCGTATCGAAGCATCCCAAATTCGCCAGCAGTTCTAAATTGTTGTCTGCCTATGTTATTGTTATGCGCTAATAATGCAAGTAGTGTGTGAGATTCCATACCCTGCATACCGAAAGCAATCTCTTGGGCCGGTACTTTAGGGACATATTGTGGAACATCTCCAAATCTCCTGTGTGACAGAATTCTGTGAGTTTCTTCAGATCTCTTGATATAGTTTTATCAAACACGATCTTCTCAAGAGCTTTGTGTGCGGTGAAGATGGAACCAACCACTTTTTCTTGCATTGTGTTTTTTAATATGTTTTACCACGATGTCCGCCGGTCGCTGTCCGCGGATCCAAGATGGCGGGCGTTGCCAAATATCTGACACACTTCACGCTTTTCACCATCCAATCAATGGGCACGTCCGATGTCCGCAGACACCACGTTGCCTTCTAAGCCAATCGGTGTCCGGTCCATGGAGCGAACAGGGAAGTGTGTCCGCAGAGTGGACATAGATATGACCAATTTTTTTAGACCAAATTTTTGGTTGTTTAAAAAAAAACTACTAGACGGATTTTCACCACATTTACAAAAGCACGCTTTCGGGACCAAGCCGCCGCTCCTGTCGCATATTTGGTGAAAATCCGTCCAGCGGTTTGGGCTGTAGGCGTGAGCACAATTATTTCGCTGTTCAGTCTATGGGAAAAAATACATTTTGGGACCCCCTCCTATAACTGTCCCCCCCCTTGACCAAAGCTCACCAAAATGTGCAAAAAAAATCAGAGTGGACCATATACTTTTTTTGCACAGTTTGGTGAGGATTCATCCAGGGAGAGCAAAGTTATAAGTTAGCCAAAAAGTGCTCTTCCTATGGGTTTAGCAACTTAACCATAACTACATGGCCGCTACCGCAAGCCATGTAAATATATATATATATATATATATATATATATATATATATATATATATATATATATATATATATATATATATATATAGTGTGTTACATTATCTACTGCTTAACTTCTGTCCCTATGTTATCCTATTGTTGCTATTTCTCACATGGCTTAATTCCTACCTATAAATGCACTTATCTATGTGCACACATTTTGCTGGTTGCTACATATATCATGTTACTAAGGGCACTATGAAGTATTCTCCCTGGTCTTAATGCAAGTAATCACGAAGCAGGAACCACTCCAGACCAGTTAATGTAGAAAAGGAATGCTTATTTATTCAGTCTTTGTTACAGGTAAGGTTAGATGAAGGAGAGAGGTAACTGAGCATCCTTCTGGTTCCTGTATCTCTCCACTTGTGACCAACCGTCACCCAGAGAACTCTCATCATACAACCGTTCTTCATACATCATCACATTCCATTCAGCCTAAAGGCCGACATACACACACCTAGTATCACAGGATCCTACACATCCTCCTCCCTTTAAACAACCAAAAGATAAGCCACAATTGCTGTGCAAAATGATTAGAACAGACATCAACATCCATAAAAATAATAATCCATATACCTTCCGTCCTGACTGCCACCCAGGGCGCAACCACTCACATGAGAGCATAAACTACCCAACTAGCAAAAACTTCTAATAATTCTATCGCCATATATCAGGATATGCCACCTCCTGACCCAACTATCCTATGAAGCACAATGCTTGCTCTTTGCAACAAAAGCAAAGAAAACATCCTAACATTCTGTGTACTGTCCAGTAATCATAACTCCACTGAAATACGAGGAAACATACATGTGAAGACACGCCACCACATCATTTCCCCCAACGGAACATAGAAAAGTAGGAACAGTATAGAAAAAAAGGTACTTACAAGACAAAGATCACACAAAACAAAACTGCAACACAAGGTATTGTTGCATAAAGAAAAACCACAGATAACCACAAGAACAAAAAGTTTCACTATGCCCTACATCCTTATAATAACTGTGAAAATCAGATATAGATACAAACCCTATCTATGTATCAGCTAAGGTGTTCCTATTATGAGAAAGGGGAAATATGTGATTGGTGGCTGGTGCACCGATTGAGGAAAATGAATTCTGACAGGGCTATATCCTCAATTACAGGGCCTAATGGTTTAACCACGTTTAATCGCAAAGAGATTAATGATATCTTTAGGAGTTACTACATGAACTTGCACCGCAACGAACCTGAGATAGCTGGAGTGAGAAAACCTTTCTTTGGGACTCTAGAGACAATGAGGATATCTGAAATTCAACAAATGTCTCTAGAGAAAGAGTGAACGGTTGAAGATTTGAGAAAAGCAATAGGCAAGCTGAATACGGGGAAGTCGCTCGGGACTGACGGCCTTCCAGTTTCATTCCATAAAATGTTACCGAATTCTGCCCTTAATTTAATGAAAGATATGTTCGATTCATTACAAGAGAAAGCCTTATGCCTCATATGAATACTCACGCCATGATATCTGTGTTTCTGAAGAAAGGGAAGGAGGAGAACCTGCCATTGAGTTACCGCCCCATTGGTTTAATAAACACAGACAATAAAGTACTGTCCAAGGTCGTGGCCATGAGGCTGGAAAATGAACTTCCAAAGTTAATCCATGATAACCAATCCGGCTTCATACAGAACATACGAACTTCGGGTACCGTACGTAAACCTATCCAAACAATGTCACAAGCCATGGACTCAAGCGACGATATTGCAGTATTGTCCTTGGATGCCGAAAAGGCTTTTGACTGTGTCAATTGGAACTATCTTTACTCTGTTGAAGTGGGAGATTGGGACAAAAGACTCCCCCCGATCACCTCGCGCCCCTGGCCTAGAGGATCGCGACCAAGACACCCGCCACGAGATGAATTTGCCTACCTACCAGACGACCAAATACCCTGGTACAGGAACATACGATGTGCCCATCAGCCTGCCCACCAGCCTGCCCTGCTCAAGCCGACACCCGCGGCATGGATGAACTCGACTAAACCTTTCAACAGTAAATTAACACTTCGTTAGAGATGCCATGACGACCTAGCCAACTGCCAGAACACCCGTGCAACCATGCACATTGGACACCCCCACACCAATCCACACGAAGAACATATTCAGTGCTATGACGTAGGTGACTGACACACCCACTTACGCGCATTTTTATTATTTTTCACATAGGTTTTTCAAAATGCAGAAACGCAAGACGCACAAAGCATCCATCTAAAATGCTTGCTGAGGCTTCCCCTAACCCTTGCATTGTAATGAAAATACAACAAAGACATGATACTGGATATGAAGCAATGTGATACTGCAACTTAAAGTGCCGTGCATTAAACATCCCCACCTATGCACCAGGCCCAAGTAGGCCGCAAGCAAGAGCCTCAACGAACATTGAACGAGCAAGAGTACAATTGCTGACCCTGCAGAATGAGCCCAGCGAGAACTGACAGCCAAGGGGGCAATGTTGCAACTCACATGCCACAAGCCGAAGCCAAGGTCACACCTGCAAACTAAGCCAGACACACAGTGGAGAATACAACATTAAATGCCAGAATTCTGCCTCAACCACGGTCTCTCCTCACGTGACCAAGCCGAACCTGACAGGGTGCCAGACCCAGGAGGGAGAAGTCGCCTAGGTCCCACGTTTGAGACACAGGCTGCAACAATGAAATGACCCAATGGACACCTACAGCGGTGGGAATAGTCTGCTCTCAGGCATATGAGCAAATCCACGCATTGTCTGCACAAACACATTGTTACATATTGTTGCAAATGACAGGTACACCGCGAGCTGGGAACAACGATGGTCCCAGGCTGGGGGTCTCGCGAGTGGACCAATCAGAACATGGGGCACTCATCACTGACGCCATTAACATTAGCCAATCATTAGGGGTCTTCGTGTAACAATTTTCATGTATCTAGTAGAAGGGACAACCCAGGTATACCACCTGACTGACCCTTAACCACTAACAGCGTTCTCTATATGTATGCTATACTAACCCTACCACTCGAGGAACCAATCCAGAGTGGCGATAGGTTTTTTGCTAACTTTCCCAGGTGACACAAGTAGCGCGTCATACTGAGGCAAAAAGGGGCTTGCGAGTCCCACGAATTTCGAGAGTCAGGACGGACGCGCACGATCCTAGACCCATCCCTTGCCGTTATTCAATAAACAGCAGAACCACCTTGCTTCTTGTGTGTGTCTCATACTCATTTTTGGGATACGCGGAGGAGTTGGGGCCTCCCAGCCCGGAGGTCCGCGGAAGGCCCTGCCGACCCTGGGAGAATCCCCCCGACACTGTGCTGGGCAAAATGGGTCTAGGTGAGAGCTATATATCTTGGATTGCTTTACTGTATGCTAATCCAACTGCAGGCATAAAAAACAATGGATTAAGATTGGATATTTTTAAACTAGAAAGAGGTTCTAGGCAGGGTTGCCCTCTATCCCCGCTATTGTTCATTATTGCAATTTAACCTTTGGCCATCGCTCTCAGGTACGAACAAAGGTTGAGTGGGGTGAGTTGTTGGGGTGTGGAACAGAAGATTTGGTTCTATGCAGACGACCTGCACTTGGTCCTGTGGGATTTGGAGAAGTCATTGCCCATTTTGATGGAACTTCTGTCCAATTTCAATGAAACATCTAGATATAAAATTAACTGAGCGAAATCGGAAGTGATGACTTTCACAATAACGTATAATAAACCGTTGATTACTTCTTTGGGTTTTAGTGGGTGTGCTGAAAGGTTACGATACTTGGGTATTTGGTTAGCACCTAAGATTGAGGACATAGTAGATGAAAATCTAAAGGAGCTTTACATGGAATTCAGACTAGATCTGGAGAGATGAGCGATTCTAAACCTTTTGCTATGGGGGAAAGTAAATGCTCTAAAAATTACCTCTACCCCAAAGATTAATTATGTGCTTGGTATGTTGCTGCTGAGAATTGGCCCACATTACTGGAACGAAGGCTAATGCAGAATTTTATCGTGGACCACAAATCTCCAAGTCTAAAGCTTTGGAAGCTTCATTTACCTCTGGAAAAGGGTGGTCTTGGGGTTCCTAATTTCCACGCTTATCACCTGGTGTTCATGGCTCAATTTTTTGCCCAGTTGCTTAATAACAGTCAAGATGATTGGCCGATTGCGGAGGCAAGGCTTGCAGGGCCATTGATGCCTAGAGCAATTTTATTGAAAGTACTCACTCCCCACAGTACCAATAAAACTCAGAATAAAGGACACATCCCAGTAGGGAATGAGACCACGAGAGTTGATTGTGAGGTTGTCAAAGATGTATATGGTATTCAGCATCCAGAGAACTCTGCTGCCTCAAGAGCGCTCTGGCAAACAGTACAAATACAATGGGCCTCATTACGAGGTGGGCGGTAAGGGATTACCGGCACTGGTAAGGGCACCGGTGCCGGTAATCCCTTACCGCCCTACTACGAGTTCCCTTTGCGGGTCCCGTCCTTAACGCCTCTGGTGAATGGGGAATTACCGCTCCCTCCGACCTCGGAATGGACCAGTAATTGCTCCATCCACCAGACCGGATTTGGAACGATTTTGGAGGCAGCCATGGCGCTAACAGCGCCATGGCTGCCTCCAACCTCGTAATGAGGCCCAATATGTTTTAAAGGGTTACAGAGTAATCAGTGATACATTCTATACAGTCTAAAGGTTACAGTTTCATTGGTTAGAAAGGAGGTGCACATATAGTTCTGTATGGGCTGGCTCAACGGGATTGGCTGATAACTTGGCGGAGGTTGGACATCACGTAATTCAGCTGGGCCGGTCCGTGCAAGGTGAAGGTTAGGCTAGGTTGAAGAGGCGACTGAATCTCACTAACTAATCTGTACACTTATTCTAGACATGCAATAAACAATGAACATCAATATATTTTGAATAAATCTTAGAGATCTGTAAATTACACACACATGATTGCATTGTCATACATTGGGTCATTCATAAGGTGAGGGGGCTGGGGGTCTTGTCTTCTGCAATAACCTGGGGACTGGGCTGGTCTGGCACATCAGGGCGAGGCGAGGAGTGGAGTGGCACATGTTTAGCTTTGGACAGGATATACCGTGACAGGGGTCTGGGTTTATTGGGGGCACTCTGTGGTGGTCAGCCCAGTGGGGGCACACTTCTGTTACAGAATACCTTAGGAGGGCACAGAGTTACACAAACAGTAATTTTCCTAGAATGAGGATGAGGGGTGCAGGAGCAGGTTTGTGGAGATGGATGAGTTACAAGTCATGGTTCAGATCGGTTCACACACAGGACAGTGATCTCAGAGGAAGAGTGATCCGATACATAGTTTTAATTGTAGCAGTTAGCTTCAGCGCATCCATGAGAAAAGGACTTGGGAAGCGCAGAAAAGGTGGGAGCGGTTGGTGCTCGCTGTGCGCGGCACTGCAGAGGGGAGAGGAGACTTCATAGTGCCGAATTGCGGCCTAGTCCAAAGATGGAATCGAGGGCACACAAAATGGAGTCCAAGTGTGTCTTGCAATAGCCCCACCTCTGCTCCAGCCGAGGCCTTATTCCTCATGGCAACAGAAGGGCGATGGAGGCGTCCCTCACTAGTGCAAGAGCAGGTGGTTCATTTCATGTAGAATGTATGGGGGGGCTAATTCGCCCCTTCCTTCCTTATATTATCAACAACGGCAAGACCTGGTTGTAACAAGAATCCCACCACTGAATTTTTGAATAGCTCCTGGAAAAAACTGCTTGGTCTCCTGGGTGTTGATGCATTAAAGGCCCCGGAGGCTTCAATTTGGACTAATGCAGGGATTAAAGATAATGGGAGAAAACTATTTTGGTCAGAACGGTTTTTGCGAGGGGTCAAGTGGATTGGGGACCTTCAATAGGATGGGAAATGGCTTATGGTCAAGGAGGTGAGAGAACAATCTGATATTCCAGGCTTTTCGGCCAAGGACTACCTGCGGTTGAAAAAAGCCATAGGAAAGGTGGATTGGGCAAAAAGGCTAAACTTATTTTTACTATCAAATCCAAAAAGGGCGAGGGTGGTCTGGCGAGCAAGATTTATAAACTGATTGTTGCAGTATATAAAGAGAATGACTGTTTGCGGGAAGAGTGGAGTAGGAGACTGGGCTGTGACATTTCTACAAAACTTTGGTTGAGAATGTGCAAAAACGTCAACCTCTGCTCAATTAGTCTAAGTGAAAGTTCCAGGCAAATTCACATTTTGAACAGGGTCTATTGGACACCAGAACGTTTATGCAAGAGAGGTCTTACTGGCTCCAATGATTGTTGGGGCTGTGTCCACCAGACTGGAACGCTGGAGCACATGATGTGGGATTGCGTGAGAATACATTATTTTTGGCTGGATATTTTTGCAATATGTGAGGAGGTACTTGGCGAGAAAAATGTTTATGACTTTAAAACATTGATCTTGGGTGGAGATGAGTTTCTGGAAGATTTGACCACCACTCAAAAGAAATGGCAACTTAGAGGTGCTGCGATTGGGAAGAAAATGATCCTGCGAGGGTAGAAATCTAGGGTGTCCCCGATTATAGATGACTGGATTGATGAAATGCATAAACTTGCTGACATGGAGAGGATAAACTATAGAAGGGAAAGGAAAGTTTCTCTTTTTGAAAAATAGTGGGGGAGATTTATGGACTTGTATTAGTTTCTGTATATTTTGTGGATAACCGGGGAGGAGGGGAGTGGGGTATGGGAAATGTATATACCATAAGGTTAATGTATATAGTTTAACACTGCTTCAATTTGTTTTGACTTGATCTCCTTTGCTTGTTATCTTTAAATTTGACCAAAATGAAAATAAATAATTTTGAAAAAACATTTTATCAATAGAAGCACTTACACTATTCCATAACTTCACTCAACACTGCTGGCAGCGCTCTACATACCACCCAAATTGCATGACCATACTTCCAAAATGTTAACTAGAATTTCAATGGATCGTGTACTCCTACATGAAACCTGCTGGGAAAGGTGCACCAACCGTATTACCAATTTAATGCTACAAAACTTCCACTTAATTGTTGGTCAGGTACAACACATTAAAACCTGTTGCCAAAATCAGACATCCAAATCACCTCAATAGGATAGGTGCACAAACTGTACAACCATTTTCCAAAACCCAGACTTTCACTTTGCTGGCCAGGTACAAACCCATTGCTACCTGTGTGCAATACCAGACTCCCCAATACTCACAATACCCACACTTCCTTGCAACTGCTGTCCAGGTGCACAAAAGAGCAACCTAGTTACCAATAACCAGACTTCTAATGAACAATAACGCTGGGATAGTCACTAATAGCGCATTATCAAATACTTCGCAAATTTTAAATCACTACCATGCGCTAGAACATCCAGAATTCCTTATCCCTTAACAATGGAACCATTAAGGTATCACACAAAAAATAAACTGTAGGGTTGGCCATTCCCCACAAACTCAACAATTCAACAGTATAAATATGCATGTACTCCTGAAACACATTCATATGCTTTACCAACCTTGCGTGCACACATAACTATGCACACCCCAGTTGTCATTAATTACATCAACACAAAATGAATACAAACATTTAGTCCTCATGACCTGCTAATAGAGAAAACTGTTCCATTGTAGCTCTTAACAGCATCAAATCATAATGTCACATTGTCTGAAGCAAACAGACCCATGATGGTGTTGACTTCAACGTTCCTTAACGGTTGGTATCCACTGGCCACCCAGCAATAAGCCCTTCTCAGACCTCGCAGTGGGGCACAAGATCACTGCATGAGGCGATTGATAACCTCAGTTAACACTGCTATTCTCCATGCTCATTCCCCACACAGCGATGGACTTCAAGTCCCAAGATGCTCTTCTTTGCAAGCACCACAGTGGCTTCAGTTTTAACAGATGCATTCCCTTGCACAATCTCAGAGCTGAGCACAGACTTTTCATGGGTTACAAGAATATATTGGGCCAATGTACTTCACAGTGCCCATTCCCATATAGCTTCTGGGCACAATGTTCTTCAAGACAGCTCTCTGCAAACAGCATAGACTGCAGGGGGCCACATCTACCAAACCTCCACGGTCATGGGGACAAACAGCTGCTGGCCACTGTGAGGAACCAAAGGGTGTCTCACCCGCTAGTCCTCAGGGACTTATAATCCAGGTGGCAAGGACACAGCCATCGCTTTTGGATCGAGTTTCTGGGGGTGCACCATTGTGGGAGGATCATCACCTTGGTGAGGGGCCTTCGGAGAGTGGGGATGAGACAACCGATGGTGAGACACAGTATTCCCCCCTTACCCGTACCCATGACCCATCCTATTTTATAGGATTCTCCAACGTTCCAACTCCCCCACCTTTTCTACACAGACACTGGGCAGAGGAAGAGGGCGACTGAGTAAAGAGGCTACCCCTTACATATCTCATTGGACATGTCCCGCTAATAATGTCAGGCAAACTCAGGCACTTGACTTTAATTACATTCATCTGATACCCATTAGCTCTTCCCACACGGAAAGAAGGGGGAACATAGAGACACACTCTGAGGAAGGTGCAACATGAAAAGGAGCAGAACTTCTGGGGCAAAGGCGAACCTACTGGAGCAGAGCGAGTGACAGAGGGATGAGAGCAAAGGGTAGAGAAATCCTAGTAGATCCCTGCAGGAGGTTGTTGCCTCTGAGGAGTCATGAAAGATACGCAGAGAAGGCCAAATCCCAGACACGAAGACTGCATTGTATTTCAAGGGCGCAAGCAACCCTCCCGGGTGAACGACAGAGTTGTGGAGGCGAGGCCAAGCCTGTGGTATCAACCTTGACTCATTAATTAAAACCACAAACACAAGAAAGGAATGCACACAGCGAATGAGTTGGCGAGCGGCATGAAAGGCTGGTGTGTGTTAAGGAAAGATTGAAGGTGCAACAGTATATCTCACAATTGAAGGCTGCACGCGTGTGGATGAGGCACGAAGGAAGTCAGACCTCTGGGGAAATTTAAATAATTGATAACTGTGAAGCCAGTGATACAGAGTGTAGCAGAGTGGTCCGGCAAAAGGAAGTAGCCCATTCGAAAGTCTCTGGCAAAGGTGAAATGTTTTGTTATAAAGCGACAAAGTGAATGAACTATAAAATGCGTAATGGCCAAGATTAATCCTGACAAAAAGGGAAGTGAAAAGGTGAATGTTAATCTTTTGTGCTTGTGATACGGAACTACCCCGACCAAGGGACACTGGGGAAAACAACACAAGAGTTTAAGCTGAAGGAAAAGTTGAAGTGGTGCTGCCGAAGTCTATAGAAAAAAACCCTTGCACATTTGAAAGTCTTTGACATCAGGAAAAGGTCTGAGCCCGACTGAGGGAGACCAAAAGTGTGATAAATGGGTGAAGGGAACCCCTAGAGAAGGTGAATTAAGCTTGGGGAAGGGAACCCCTGCAAGTGGTATGATTAAGAGTTCCGAGCCAGACCGAGGGAGACCTGCGTGAACTTTTGTTGAACTGTGAAAGAACTTTTAAAAGCTGGAATAAGTGACCTTAACGTGGAAGGCCAAGCGGGCCTCGATCCACGTTTTGAACTGCCTTTGTTTTGAGAACCTGAGCCAGAGTGTGCCATCCTGTTTACAGGGACCGCCTTACTCCATGCTGCCCAACGTGAGAAGGAGAGCTGACTCAGCCACATTGATTCTTTATGTTATGACACTGATTTTCCTTTGCATACATATTCCCCTTTGCACACTTTCTCTATAAGAGATAGGACAGGCATTAGGTTTTGTTAGTATAGGCCATCTTTGATTTGGCAGAGACTGACTAGGACGGTGTTTGTTTATTATTTGATGGTAGAGACTACTCCCATTCTAGCTATAGGGCAAAGCAGGAGTTTTTCCAAATCCTGAAAATTGAATAAATGTTTTGAAATTGTATCTCTTGTGTCAGTGTCATACGTGTGACACCATGGCTCCCTTATACAACCCCGTTCACTAGCAGATCTGTGCCTACAGACTTATTCTCATCATATTCATCAGGATTACAATTCTTCGTGCTGTATCCGCATCAGGATTTTTATGGCCTGCACTTCTTCATGGGCAAGCAACGGCACTCCTTCCCTGGATTCATCAATCCGCCATCCCTTCCGCGTCGCTTAATGAAGTATTCTCCCTGGTCTTAATGAAAGTAATCACGAAGCAGGGACCGCTGCGTACCAGGTCTGGAGTTTATTTCCTCTCACATGTGAGATATAAAATGTTCATCCCAATAATCCCACAATATGGAAAGTACTTCATACATCGGTACACCGGCCTCTAAAATGCTCATTTACTTGCTTGTTCTATGCTTTGTGATCAAATAGGAATGCCCCATACCTATCTTGCTTGATGGTGTGCATGTTGTGCCTGTCCCCACTGTTACCAATGTTCCTCATTGGCACTTTGAAACAATTCTGTTATAAAATGGTGTGCAATAATGTGCACATATCCTGACACATGTACAGCATTCTAAATAGTTTTGTGTATGTACAGAAAGACTTAAAATAAGTAGGAAATGCAGTGTGTATGTGTAGAATTGAGGTGGTGAGTGACTTCATTGCTGAATAGTAGCTTGCAACTTGAAATGTTTACCCCAGTGGTAACATTGGCGGGCCCCTGAAAGTATTTTACACTTCATATAAAGTGACCCCCAATGTAATTATCTCGCATGGATGAATGGATGAAAGAATAAGGTGGCCATTCGTACCAGTTTCCTGCAGGGTACACAATGAAGTGCTAATTATGATATGATAGTTTGATATGATAGTTTATTTACAAAGCGCCTATACACAATGTGTTTCAATTCTTTATCCTATCCCTATATTGAATCCCTGCTCACTTCTTTACTTGTCAACAGAAGCCATCTGTGCAAAAAAGAGACGGTATGTCTCTCCTACCTCGCTTGACGCTATTTGTACTGTGGAAATGTCACAGCTGTGCATTATCTTAGTGGAAGGAGAGGAATGTGGAATGTAGATGATGTAACATAGAATAGGAATTGCATGCAGGTTTCCAACAACATTAGCACTTATGGGTTGTTGGGTCTTCTGAATGCAATTTCCAACTTGAAAAAAATAAGGGTGAAAATGAAAGAATAAAAACAAGCAAAATCGACCTCCCTGTTTTATTTAACTCTCTGTTTTGTATCAAATGTAAATGATGGAGGCGAGGCCATCAGGCTTTGCTGGTGTCCTTTACAATGGATTACTATGGCATCCACTTGCTAAATGCAAGCAGAGCCGATAGGAATCCATTTGTTTTATGCCTGCTTGAAAATCCCATGCAGGTGTAAAATCAGAAGACCCTTGAAGGAGGAGGAATGCATGGTGAATGCTTAATCCGTTTTGTGCCCTTGCCCCTGGCCCTCCTTCAAATGCATTCACAGTCCCCTACTTTTACACCTTATTCTTATGAACCACCCCTTACAAAAACGAACCACTGAAAGAATTGTGCCCTGCCATCTACAATGCCTTGCCTGTTCAGGAAAGAGTAGAGATGAAACAGAAACAGACAAGGATTCCCTATCCCACCTGATTGTTATCTCTGTGATGGCAAAGAAACAGACACTCACCTGCAATCAGGCAGGATTTAGATGCCATCTTGAAGGTCGTCATCAACGTGCCCGTTGCCTGCACCCACGGAATCGATGTTTCCCCACTCTAGGGTTTCCAGTGAAGGTGCTTTGATTTAGCCATAAGTTGGCATGTTTGGCACTGCAAAAAACATACACGAGTAAATAAATAAATAAATGCATTGTACCCTAGACCGTGGGCCCCTCCACAAGACCCTCACTTAGTGACTGTTGATTCGTCATTGTGCACGAATCACAGAATATATCTGCCAGGTTCTTCAGTTTCTGCTCAGCAGCCCGGCCTCCTCATCCATTAAAACCTATGTTAATTCTGATTCAGATCCATTGAGACATTGATTGAGTGCCCCAGTGCTTTCTTGTGCCAGCCTCAAGTGCCTCCAGGCCATAGGGACACAGGCAAATATTTCAGGGGCCAGCCTAGCTTTGTCTGCCCCCACATGTGAGCCTCTAGCTCCCCCACCCAATGTTCAAGACAGATTCTGGATACTTAATCAGAAGAATGTATCTTTCCCTCAAAACTGTATTTCTCTATCCTATCCCTATATTGAATCCCTGCTCACTTATTTACTTGTCAACAGAAAGTCGTCTGTACAAAAAAGAGACCGTATGTCTGTCCTACCTTGCTTGATGCTAGTTGTACTGTGGACATGTCGCAGCTGTGCAGTATCTTAGTGGAAGGAGAGGAATGTGGAATGTAGAAGATGTAACAGAGAATAGGAATGTTAAAGATGTAACAGTGTTCTAGATTGTGGGATTGTGGGAGAATTCAGAATCACTTGCAAATCACTGGAAAGATGACCCATATTCTGTGCGGTTCTCAGGAAGAAATGCAATGTTTTGAACTGATTAAAAGACCATCGCTCTTATCTGATTCGATTAAAAACCTGTGTTGTATAAGACACACAAAGATGCACTGGTCTGTTTGATGGGAGATTCTCTGGGGCAGTGTTAGTCATTCTGTTGCCATGAGTAAATCCCAATGGCCTATATGCACATTCCTCTTATGAGATGATTAAAGAGGCAAAAGGTAAGTATATGCAGGGATATAGAACCTACCAAAATGGATCCCCTCACAGACCTGGCAGGAATGTAGCGTGATCTGTTAGATTGTGAGATGGGATGAGATATTGCAAATCAAGCAATGTAGTGTAGATAACTAACAAGGAGAGCAATGGAGTGTACTGAAATAAAAAAGAAAGTGCATCAAGTCAAGCACAGGCACTTTATTATGCACTTCTTTTTTTCCATTATCCCTTTGTATTATATTTTTCAATAAATTACAATTTCTGTCATAAGAAATGCATATCTATCATCCAACAGTACATTCCTTTTCCTCCATTTTTCTTTCTTTATATGACCAATGGTACCGTATTTTGATCTTTGATCATAGGATGATGATGAAAGTCTCAAATACGAAAAGCAACATAATAATAAACCACAAATACACACAAAGAAACATTACTCAGCACTGATATCTTGCAATTCTCATATTTCCAATGTCCATATACTGGAGACGATTTCCTTTTCTGTTATAACCTGTAGAGACCCCTTTGACTAATTCCTAAACAATTCTAAGCTATGCCTTCGCTTTGATTTTTATTTCTATTGCGTCTTTGCACCTTACTATTCAATTTGTATTTCTGAATTACCCATTTCGTTTCCATATTTAGGAAGGAATGGGTACCACTCAATCTCATTGATCAGATGGATTCATTTCTCCATTCCAAATATCTCATATCCTTTCCACAGCCATTCTTTTTTAGTTGTCCTCCAGGATATGGTTAAGCATGCTCTCACAACCAGTAATAGATTGTGGGCCATGTGTGGCAGAGCTGGGGAGTTTCCTCTTTCACCTGGTAGTTGAAATAGTACCAGAAAAAGAGGTCTAATTCCACCATTTCCCGATCTAGTGTTGTATCCAGTCCAGTATCTTTTCCAGTATATGTGTATCTTGCCACATTGCCACCATATATGCCAATAGGTGCCTATGTGCCTGCATCCTCTCTAACATAGCGGGCTAGTGTTGGGGAATATTTTGGATAGCTTTTTATGGATAGCTTTGGGAGTGTATATTTCTGTTTATGCATTAGTTTTATACCATGTACACTATACTTGTATTGGTTTTATAGTCTCTTATTGGGTAACATATTAGGTAACAGAGCTGGTTTCAGAAGGCCCTTCCAAAGTATTTCCTGTATTTTGCCTGTCTGATAGTTCTTCTCTTTTTGCCAACACTAACGCTCTTTAGTGTCTTGTTGTCAGAGCTGCTGACCCACAGTGTCGGTCTAAAACAAGCTCAAACGATGTCAGTGAACGCCCCATCTTTGAGTTCCATCTTTTATCCCGCAAACAGCCCTTTAATCTCAAATATAGAAATGCAGAGAGCTGACTTAGCCCTAATGCATCTTCAATCTGCAATAGGGTGAGAAATTCACGAGTTTGCCACATCTTCTCACTCTCTCCAATGTTGCTTCGTACCATCTCTGATCATTTTCCAAATCTTTTATAAGGTCCCTTATAGGTGGTGCCCATATGCAGCTCAAGGGGGAGGGTCAATTCGTACCCTCTCCATGGTTTTCTTTTCTTTCCACAGATCCCAGAGCCCTGATAGAATTAGATGCGTTCTTACTTCTTACTCTCTTACTCTATTTGTAGGGACCCAGAGCCATTTCCTTACTGACGCTGGTGCCACTATCGGATTCTTTGACAATTGCAATTATTTATTGTTCGATTTACGCATGTGTGGCAAAATTACTTTGAATTGTGCTACCCTATAAGAGTTCAATCTTCCCATCCAGGATGGAACAACCTAATTCAGCCCTTCATTTTTGCTTTAATATTGTGCCATAAAGTAGGGAAATTAGCCCCCAAAGAAGTCCTCCAATTAGGCTGTTATGGTATTTCCCAGATACTTTAGCTGTTCAGTTTCTATTTTAAACAGGAACTGCTGTAGATATGGTAGGTTTTTAGGATTGAAAATTTGGTAGTGGAAAGATAACTGACTTTCCATAGTTTCCTAAATCTGAGTATTTTCCATACCTTTGAATTTTTGGAGAAGACTTGCAATAGAGAGTATTAGTCTCAAAATGTGAGCAAAACATTGTCTGTGAACAAGCTTACTTTACATTCTCGCCCCACAGACCTGAATCCAAGGATATCTTTATTACATCCATGTCTAGTTCCCCTTCCCAGAATGAACCTTTTAGATGTAACCCTGTTAATCAATATTTTTGTCAACGGGGCTGAGTATAAGGGTCGTATACATCCCACCCAGCTCTCTCCCATTCCAATGGTCTTCATTATTCTTTCATACAAATTTAAATGATCCGGTCAAATACCTTTTTGACATTAAGGGATATCAGACCAGGTCATCTGATTCCATGGCTCTCCTGGATGCACCCGACCTGATATGAGTGGATGAGACCAGGGAGATATGTTTCACGTCTGAAGGCTAAAATGTGCGTTAACATGCCTAAGTCTATATTTAACAAAGACATGGGCCTAAAAGACCTGCAATTTCTGGGGGTCTTTTCCCTCCTTTAAAATAACCAAAATGATTGCTTCTATGAACCTGGCGGAGGGGGTGGAGGGTTTGCTCACCTTGTAATATCTTATTAAAACGCACTACTAACTGTGGCGCCAATTCATTAAAAACGTTTTATAATATGCCTTTGTAAACCCATCCTTTCCTGGAGATTTCCCCAGTTTCATTCTCCCTGTCGCTGATATGACTTATTGAAATGTCACAGGGTTTCCAGGGCGCCTGATGCCAATTTCAATAGTCTAGGTAAGTTCAATTGATCTATATACGTTTTCACCTGCCAATAGTCTTCTTCTTCATCAGCACTGTCTAAACAATCATAGTATTCTGCAAACCACTAGGCTATGTCTTCCAGTTTAATGCATGTCTGGCCCTTCTAATTTCTTATGTCTACCACCCCTCTTGCCAACCTCCTTGCCCAAAGGTTTGCTAACAAGGAATCTGCCTTATCTCCATTTTCATAGAACTTCTGTTTGAGGAATTTCAGTTTCTTGAATGCATTGCCCACTAATAGAGCATTAGTTCTTCCTTTTTCACCTGTATTTCATTAGAATGCTCTCTTTCATCTTCTTGTTCTGCATGTAAGGTGTCCTTCATCGGCTGAATATCTTTTCTCAGCCTATTTTCCAGCAAGTCTCTTTTGATCTTTTTCCTATCACTTTCCCTTATCAGTAAACCCCAAAGCATAGCTTTAGATACATCTCATAGGCTACCCATGATGATCCCTATTATCATTGGTCTCACAAACATTTTATTTCTTAGTGCATGCAGTCTCTAAAAACAAGATTGTTACTTTGTCACTGTCTGCTCGAGGTGTGATGACTCCCATTACAACCAAGCCATGGCCCGACCATCCCACCTCTTGAATTTCTTTTTTAAATACTATATTTATGGCGTGCTCCAGCAAAAAGCTTTTCACACCAGCTTTTCAAAATCCATATAAATACAGTAAAATAGAACCATTACCCAATATGATAAATATACACATGAATCACATACATTACTAAACTATTCATGTAGATTATTGCTCATATCATTCATTATTCAGTCTATAATTCATATTAAGATCATATACTGTTGGGTGTCCTGACCCACGTTTAAGCTATCATGCCACCACATTTGGTGCTGTGGGCTTAGAAAATTCAAGATGGCGGAAAACCCACATGTGCGCCGAAATCCAGGAAAGCTGCGCAGTTTGTGCGCACACTAAAATGGTTGCCTCACTTGCCACCCACCAGTGCGGGAATGAAAGGCCGGGTTGCCATGAGGGAAATGGGTTGCCAAAGGAAAAACAGTAGCGCCGGTTAGCTTCAAAGCGCTTTAAAACCACCATTGGACTACCCGCACAGTAGTCTGAAACCATTGGGAATGGAAATGCTGATTGCCAAATGCAACCTAGAATTGTGGGGAATTCATTTCTTAAATCCCAAAAATGGGTGCAGTACCAGTACTCACCACTATCCAAAAGCCGGCGTTTTAAAACCACTCTGTTTCCCTGAAGGCAAGTCAAAATGCCTATTTTCAAACATTACAATATGTGCAAAATATTTACTGAACACCAGCAGACATTTGGCAGAATGGAGTTTTGTGTGCCTACAAAATCTGGGAAATGAAGATCATAAGACAAGGTTTATAACAAGACTGGCTGAGCTGTGGATTGCAGCAGTTTAAGTTGCACTGGATTTAAAGACACTAAAATCGAAAATGTTTAGATTAAATGAGTGACCTATGTTTGGTATCACATGCCTTTGTAACTGTTGAAATGTCATAGTTTTGCACTTAGACTCAGCATCCTAGCTGCATGTGTAAAATTGCAAGTTAAGTTAAAAAGCAACAAAAAACCTGCCAGTTAGCTGAAGGTCTGGCTTAAGGAACTTGATTTTGCTTGACAGCTACCCCCATCAGGAGTGAAACTTGAGTCACCACTGTGTTCCCAGGCCAACCTTCCTTTTGCTGCCCACACTAAGGATATGCCATCTATCTGATAATTGAATTACCTGTGCTCTGCAGGAGAGTGAACAAAGCCCTCTTCACTCAGGCAAAGGTTTTATTACGCAGTCGTAAAATGTAGCTTCCTCTTGGCAGGAGCTGGGAGGGGCACTGCCTGTGAGAGCAAGCTGGCTTGGCAGAACTGGATTAACCAGTATTTCTACCTTGTGCTGAGAGAAAACCACACCCCTTTGTAGCCAGAATATTGTTTAGAAAAAGATTAATAACTCATGGTGCGGACATGTGAAAATTTTATAAATGATACCATAATTCTTGTGATTTTTCTGCCCACAGTTTAAGAGGTTTTTAGAACCGGTGGTATGTACAGGGGGGTGTCAGCGGAAAAGTGGATATTACTCTAAAGGTGTGCATGTTAAAAATCTGAAACTTCATCAGTTAATGTCCCTACTCCCTGGGCACATGTATGTAAAGTTGGGTCCATGTCAGAAATTGAAAAATCAGTTAAAAAGTCAATTATGTACCATCTCTGAATGCAAGCTCCTAGAAAGAGCAGATTTGGACAGAGACATGGCTAAATTCAGCCACACCATGTATATGTAATTTCAAGCAACTGTGTAACTGTGAAATATGTCTTTTATTATCAAATATAGAATGTGTGCAATCTGACAAGGGAGTGCCCTCTTGGCAAGCCATAAAATGACATCACTCTGACTCACAGTTCATTCCCCAATCAAGGGGAGGAATGAAAGCTGGACCAATGACAAGTGAGAGGGGCAAGTCTAGTGATGCAACACACACACCCACTCTCAAAAACACATAAAGGCAGACAGACAGGACAGATAGGGACCTTCAATTCCATTTGCTGCAACGCGCTCTGCCGGACCATACAACATCCAGAGATCCAGACTTCAAATTCATCAAACCTCCAGAGAGCCAAACTAGAGACTTCAATCTATCCAGAACTAGAGACCCAGACCAGAGAACCAGAGAGAGCTGACCCAGATCACTGTGAAGTGCAGAGACCAGAGACGAGTTTAAAACCTGACCAGATCCATGGCGAGGCCCATTTCACTCAAGAATATAGTGTGAGTACATAGCAAAACTGTGCAGAACCAATCTCTTAGTTAAAATAATATAATTCAATCCTATTTTAATCTAAGTAGAACTGTCTCCTAACTGTCACCTGTCATTTGTAAAGCTGTCACTTGTTCTTTCCTAGTTGCAAGCTGCACTTGTCTTTTCGAATTTTAAAATTTCAAATCTGAAAAACGACCTTTATTCAATCGCTCATATCTCCGCAACCGTTTGTACTAGAGACTTGCAGTAACTTTCATTTTGAAGCTGAGATCCTAGGCTTTCCTAGGACCCCAAAACGATAGAGATAGTCCTTGTGGTTCCTCTGTAATAGCGCTCGGCGCATCCGCGAATTTTGCCGCGATTTGCAAATTTCTTCACGTGTAAAAAGACAGCAGTTTTGCCTTCCATTTGCCAGAAATTCGTTTAACCTGCTACCTATCCCTGCATCATTGCTAGTGTGAGCCTGGACTAATATTAACTAGATACCACTCACCCTGAACCTCTGAAAGGGAATTAAAAAGCATTTCCAGCATATTTCTCATCCATTGCTAGCACATATCAAAGCATTTGGGCCTGTGTTTTCAAAACTCCTATCTGTTTTCTGTAAGCTTGCTGGGATTGAACTGATTACAGTTGATTGCATTTCTGAGAACTGTGTGTTTTCCTTCCATTTCCTTGCCTTGCATCAAGGGGGGGAGGGGATTGCCAGAGAAAAGTGATTACATTGTTTGGTTGAAATCATATTGAGTATTTTCTGTACTGCATTCATTGAATATTGCATCCACCTGAGCTTACATAAAGCATCCTCTACCACATTATACTTTTGTTCCTATTTACCAGTGTGCTACCTTATCCATTTCATGTCAACTCATTAGTGATTATAAGAAGTGTGCTAGTGCCAGATTCTCCGTTGTTGATCTTTATCATATCAGATTAAGTGTGCTATTCAATTATTAATTTATTATAAAGTGTGATATATATATATTTTAAATTATCAAATAAACCTTTTAAACTTGCAAAACAGAACTACTTCTTGGCTCAGTGGGGTCAGGGGGATTCCAAGAGAGGGGTGTTATATAGGGGTAGTCATCCAGAACGCATGAACTGGACATAAAGATATATCAATAAGGGTTTTCATTCAGTATTATAGACTAGGCGTTGATTTAGCTGTAGTGTTGAATTGAATCCTCTTACAATACAATACCATTTTCTGTGCAGTGAGTTGGGGGTCACCTCGAAAACTCAAAAAGGAGTGTACACCGGTGCAAGAAGTAACACAGTTTTATTCAGGGCCCAGACGCAGCTGAAACAACAAATTCAAACAGATCATGGAACAGAACTGCGTGAAAAGGCGTTGTCCAAGAAATGCCCATAAAGTTAGAACTTTTATACAATGTAAAGTAATTAGTATTTGTGATTGTGCAACATGAAACAATCTCCCCACACAAAGCTGATTGGTTTTCGCACTTTGAACCCTTATAGAAAAGCATACATTACATTTAATAATTGGGTCCACGACCCTTCCCACACCGCCCTCAATTACAACATGTGATGTCACAATCCACCCCCCAAATCCCACAACACAAAGTTAATTCATTGAAACATTTGAGATGACCAGAAGAATTTGAATAAACTGCCCTAGTCGGCTCATCCTGGTTCGCATGGGAAGCGCTACCCACTATGTCACTGTCAGAGCCTTAAACCACAGATGCAGTGTTACACACATGTTGCACATCGGGGGCACTCTAACCCTTTCCCCAGAGAAACTGCACTACGGGGCAAATTGAAACTGATGTGGTTCTTTTCGGCTCTATTAGAAAATCATAAATTACAAGTGATTTTCGATTATAAAATGGTCATGCATTCATTATTCGTTGGTGTGACTTGTGAGCTCTAATCTATGAACTCGAAAAATAAAAACAACTGTGTGCTTCCTTTAGCGCTTGCCTGGGATCGCAGACACATCAGCTTTCTCCGCACACAAAAGGCAAACCCCCGTTTTGAGAACAAGCCAGCTTTTAAGGCCTATTTACTGTGTTTCATCCTAACACTAAGTTTGATTATACTTACCTGTGCCCCTGTATTTATGGATTCGTTTTATTATTGGTTTTTATTACAGAAGCATCGGAATGAGCCACCCTCTCCTTTTTACAGTGCTACTCTCACAGCTTATGTGTGTTCCTTCATACTGCGTTGAACTTGCATCTTTATTACATTATTCCCCCCTTTTACTCATTTATTAATAACTGAATCTTTTTGGGTCTCTTGTTCTTTTTTAGCAACTTCATCTTAATGTATCTACATTTTTTCCAATCTGGTCATGTCTCCCCCAGTTTCCTCCAAGCCATTCATATCTTCCCTCACCCATACTCACCCTGTCCCATCCTTTAGACATTGGATCCAAAACTCTTCGTCATTTTCAGCATCAGCAGGCTGTGTAGAGAACCATCCATCAGGATCCTTCCCCTCACTTCCCCCCATTATTGTGTTGCTACTCCTCATTTTCAAAACCATTGTTGTCAACACTCAGGTATAACATCAAATGTCCTTTTTGCTTATTGAAATATGCTTTAAGAATGTTCTTAACGCAGAAGGTGATGAGAAGGAGAACCAACACAGGGACAGTCACTTGAAACAATCCGGAAAACTAGGTGGGTACCCATGCAAAGATGTGGACAGGAAACAGAAATGGGGACATGTAAGAGGGTAAGTCACACAAGCAAAGGGGAGCGGGTAGTTGGCCTAGAGACAGGGTAGAAGGGGCAGAAGATAGGTACAGGGGAGGGGTGAGGAGGCGAGAGAGTTCCAGGCCCCCAGGGGCAAAAAATAAGATAAGGAGCTGGAAACTGGGGGTCGGTGTAGCAAGGGGTTGAATGAAAAGTTTAGAGCGCTTACACCTAGCCAACATGGAGCATGGGGGGGCAGGTGACAGGGGAAAATGCTGTTAACGATCTTGGACCTGGGAAAAGTAGTAAAGTGGAAGCGGCTGAATTATAAAGCCAATGACTGCAATGGGGAGTGTTTGGCTTGATAGTTAGTAAAGTGTAAAGGCGGCAGCTTCACATGTCACGAAGGCTGCCCACCAACAAGTGGGGAAGTGTAAGGGCTTTCAGGTCAGAGCAGAATCCTGATGCTGCATTGCCAATAAAAAACAGAACACCTGTAAGCTATTTTCCTGGGGACTCATTGGGCTGTGCCAAGGTGGTGAAGAATGCAGTGCTGACGCGGGGAACAGCAGCAGTGAAGGACATTTGGTGGGCCTGCGGATCCAGAACATAATGGACTCACATGGCCTGAAACACAAAGGGAATCCTGTAAAGCTCCTCATGTCAACTGATGTTTTCATGTAACCACGTTAAGGCATGCACATATTTTCCCCAAACAGTTTGGCAGCTACCATTCACCTTGGCTGCCAAGTTTTGTTCAAAACCCACCAATCCTTCAGCACAGCACTGCATTATTCCCCCTTCCACGTATGCCCATACCATACTGCTCCCTCCATTCTCATCAGTGGCCATGTATGACACCAGGGGACGCTTTGCTCTTCTTCAATTGTGCACTGCAATCTATTATGGTCTTTTATTTGTAACTCCCCCTCTCTCTTTAGGACCTGTTGTCCCATATTCTAGATAGACTTCTAGTTTTGCATAGGGACAAGTACATTAAACATCCTGCTTCCTCATAAGACACTACCTGGGGCAAGAAAACCTTGGGTGCTCCTACTACATGTGCAATGAGAGAGCCGACATGGCATGTACCATTTACTCTCTCTCTTCCAACATGCATCATTTCATCGTACCAAACTTTTCCAGTTAATGAACTATGTAATGCTCTTCTTCGTTGCCATGGTGGAAGCCCTCTGCATTCATCATACTTCTTTTTCCCCTATTGCTTTTTTCACTCATTTGTGTCTCACTCTTTTCTTTAGAAATCAAATAAAACAAAAGTAAAACATAATGCTATACTAAAACATATCAACACCCTCTGGTTGTTGGTTTTTGGTAAACTCTAAAGCTGTAAAAAAATAAA
Organism: Ambystoma mexicanum; assembly: GCF_040938575.1. Taxonomy (NCBI): domain Eukaryota; kingdom Metazoa; phylum Chordata; class Amphibia; order Caudata; family Ambystomatidae; genus Ambystoma; species Ambystoma mexicanum. Next base: position 315,115,901 of record NC_090923.1, read on the forward strand.
ATAAAGAAAGTTTTGAAATGCTCCCCATTATCTTTTGCTTCAGGAGGCGGCGCTCTTGTCTTTGCGAATGTCCGTCATATGGACCCATCCTAGCCGACCTTCAAGCTTGGCAGCAGCTGGCATTGAATAGATGACGCTGTGTAGGCCAGTGAAGGACTCCTCTTTCCACTTTCTAACGTGGTGCCTTACAAGGACTTCATTACCCAGATAAAGAAGTGCTGGTGGTGGAAAGTTTTCATTTGGGTCACCTGATTGTCCAGATTATTTTGTAGACCTCCTCTGCAAGGGGATCTAGTGAAGGGATTTGGTAACCTCTTAGAGATACGTATCAAACACCCCCCAGAATAGCAGAAGAGGAATGAGCATCAGAGATTGCATGCAACAGCAGAATAGACGCATGCATTCCCTGTAACAATCTCATGAGAAGTCAGGTGATGATCTCCTGCTGGCATATTTCTCAGTGCAAACAAATCAAGAGGCAAGTAGTGCGCCCATGATTTTTCAAGTGTTTGCGTAAGCTTTGCCAATCTGAACTTAAGCAGTCCATTCATCTTTTCTACCAAACTGTTGACTTGAGGATGGTAAACTATGCAGAGTTTATGCCTTATCCCCGGGAGTCTTGTTATTTCTTTATTAAATCATTGGTAAAGTGCTGCCCATTATCAGAATGAATTTTATCTGCAATCTTCCACCTTGGGAACACATCCCTCACAAGATATTTAACCACAGAGCGCACATCATTATGGGCACAGGGAGCTGCCTCAAGCCAACGTGAGACTGGACATACAACTACAGGGAGGTACCTGTAAGACGTACATCTCTCTTGCATGAAAACATAGTCAATATGCAGAAGGGGCCTTCCGGTCACGGCAATGTTGCCTATACAACTCTCTGCCAGGTCATGAAGTTATTCACAAACTCTGGAACACACTCATACAAATTTGGCACAAACCAGTCTTCACTTATCCCTACAGCCACATGCTCTTTCCATACGTGGACAGGATTGTGAAGCTGTTCCAATGCCACTTGTAACGGTTTTCTTGCCATAACAAACTTTCCTGTGCTATCATGTCGTCAGACCAAGTCGGTTGGGGACAAAGAACATCCTCGCCTTTTCCACAATTCTTTTTCAGCATCTGTGCTTTTCCCTGCAACTCAATGATCTGCAATATTGGTGTTGAATTGATGTTTTCTTGCAATGCATTGTTTTTCTTTGCTCATTTTGTTAAAAAGTATTTTTATTGACATTTTCAAACACCTTAACAATAACACCCACCTCCCCTCCCACACACCCTTCTTCCCCCCTCGCCTGGGCAGGGTTGTCATTCATTTTGCCACTGCACAGATAAACAACAATTGTTCTTATTTACATAATATTCAATATTCTCAGGTTGTGAGGACACCATTGCTGTACAAAGTCACCTTTTAAAAAGTCCAATATGATTGCCCCACTCTTGTTGAAATCTTACATGATCCATCAGCCAGCCAGGACAGCATCCATGAACAGAGATATGCTAGCCAGCTCTTGTCTTTCCCAGTTCCATGTGCTTCGTCTTCCGTCTTTGCGTGCATCTGCACCAATTGTGTAACTGTGTCTTAGAGAGTTCCGTTATCTTCATCGTTGGCAGGTGTGAATGTGCAACAGGAACTTCTTATCTTTGTGCAAACTCCTCCTTACATTGCTGGTAGGAGGTCCAGAACATATCTATTCTGGAGTGCCACCAACCTTACCGCTCTGAGCTCTTCTTTTATGGCAATGAACCCATTCATTGTTGGGTTTATAGTTACCATCCACTCCCAGCGAGTGATCTCTAACCATTTGGCATTTGCGTATATCTGTACTCCAGGGATTAGTGATGTAAAGAACATTTGTGTTCTGCTAAACAGTCTATACGATGCTAGTATTTTGTCCAGTGCTGCTTCCGATTTCCCTGAGAATTAATTTCTCCCTCTCTTCACTTTGCTCAGCCCATTCTGCAGGTCTGAATGGTTATAGGTCAAAGTATCGAATCAAAAGGATCGAATGACAAAAGGGTTGAATCAAAAGGACCGAAAACAAAAGGTTAAAAAAAAATGTTTGTTTTTTTTAAACATTATTTTTTTGGGGGGTTCCCCCCAACCCCTGTTTTTGTGGTAAAAACCACTTTTTTTACCTAAACGAAAATCCCCCAAAAAATATATAATTTAAAAGAAATGTCGAACATTTTGTTTTCGATCCTATTGACTCTCACCTTTTGCATTCGATCCTTTAACCGGACGACGGTCTCAATTGTCTGTTTGGTCAGCTGATACCGGTTGCAGTGATCTCTTCTTTCTCTTGTGGTTTTCCATTTTGGGAAAGTCATCGAGCTTCACATCCTTTTTCGGTACCACCAATGAGGGCATGTTGACGTGTGCTAGGGAACATATTCCTTCCTAGTTTGGTGGCAGCTTGTCACATGCTTTGTATCAGGAAGCCCAATAGTGGTCCATCAGCACTGCTCTTCCTGCTCCCATTTCCGGTATTTTCTATATCCTTTTTACTCCAATATTTTCCTCGACTTCTTCATCGCTGTTGTGTTGGTAACACAGAGCTGGTGTTTTCAGGGGAGTTATAGGTAGTGGTCCAGCTTCATTATCCACCCATGTCACTAAGTTTTCACTTCTGTCCCATTTCTTGAGGCATTTGTCATTTTCTTCTTGTACCTTATTCACTGCAGCTTTTGCTAGAGTTAGTGCCTTGCTTCCCACTACTGCGTCTTCCCATCCATCATTAGTATATACTCTTCCATTAATCATTATATGTGGTCTTTCCCAGCAACAACGCTCTCCTCCAATTTCCTTTGCTCTTGACCATGTGCATGGCAAGTACTGTAGCGTGATAGTCTTTGTTTCTCCTTTCTCTGGCCCTTCGGTTATGTATTGCAGCCCTTCACTGAGCTGCCAATAATTGTTCAGCATAGGTAATGTCTTAATGTAATTATCTTCATATGGAAAGGTCCCCTTGGACATCCACCTTAATGTTGCTGTTTTGCCTTGAAATCTTCCTCGTGTTTGGAACATTGTGAGATACATCAAGCATGGTGCCCTTGCTGCTGGTATTTCTGTAGCTACGAAGGTTCTGGAGGCACTCATGGCATAAGGAATTAAAGAGGAGACATAACAGCTTTCCCTGGTTCTATCTTTACCAATTTTGGACATGTGTTTGTACCACATGTTTGTTACGTGTGCTTTGTCTGTGAGATACATGTTAACTCCCTTCATGTCTGTGCTAACACTGCGCTTACCTCTCCTTACCTTATCAGCAGTGTCTTCACTTCCACCTGACATTGTCGTCCTTGCTGCTTTGGTCGGGGGAGCGCTAATAAGGGACACAGCGGTGGCATGCATAGCAAATTACAGCTGCCAGAAAGCAGTACCCAGTGGATAATATGAACCACACGACAGTCATAACAATCTGTATTTTATTCATTTAACCAACTTACGCTGCCTTTTGAGCAGCTTAAGAGATGGTAAAGTTGCCTGCCTGAAATTTGAGACAAAAGCGTTATTTGGTTAGTAATTGAAAGTATTATTCAAGCTCTGCGAACTAAATAATCACTAAGTGCCCATGCAAAGATTTCCTCCCACATTTTCTGTATGGATAAGTTTCGTAATGTGGGCAGGATGGGGTATGCACTATGTTCAGGTTGTGGGTAGGCTTGGGTCAAATACTCTATGAATACCATGAAGTACATTTCAGGGGACTGTGCTCTTAAGTGTCTGGGTCTTCTTATGGCATGGACTAATTGGTTGGAAAATGCTTTGAGGCGATCAATGGGAGGTAGCATCAAAATACTTTCCGAACACTTATATCAACAGTTGCAGCACCCTGGATGTGCGAGGAAGAAGAAAGGTTAAATCGTGTTACAGCTGTCAAATGTGCATATCCTGCGTGTGAGAGAAAAGAGAATGTTAAATCACGTTACTGCTGTCAATGTGCACACATATCCTCGTTGTAGGTTGGACAATGGGCATGTGCTTTGGGCGGGGGAAAGAACGTTGTCTCCCATTGGTCCATTTTCATCAATGTTGCTGTGAGTATTTCAGTGGTTTGGGAACGCCTGACCATATGGTGGCCAGTAGTCTCTAGTTCTGGGATATTCAGGCTTTCTTGTGAATGATCGGTTGTTGCAGCGTTGGCCCTGTCGATCTCTACAGTTCTGCTTCTGGGCAAGGTCGATACTTTGTAGGGCTTGATGTCCTGCAAGTGGTTCCAGACTGTTTTCTCCTGTAGTCGCGCTGCTCGGTTGGTGACTGCCTCAACTATGTGAGGTCCTGTGAAACGGGGCACATTGCAGGGCCGGAGAAAGTTCTTCAATAGAACAAGGTCACCGATTTGTACTACAGGTTCTTTATGGATTTTCTGCTCTGTGTCGTCAGTATTCTCTTGCACGTTGTCTTCTGGCCTACCCTGGGTCTGCAGTATCTGGCGAGAGATAAAAGAAGCACTAGAAGCCAGTGAAGTGACATAGTAGAACATTTCTTGACCTACAATTTCAGCAACATTCTCACAGTCCTTTAATGTCCTAGTGGGAGGAGCCAATGGAAGATGCATGAGCCGCCCTGTCAACACCTCGTGGGGTGTTAAATGGTGGTCGGACCCTTGCTTGTTGCGCAGTTCGAACAGTGCCAATGGCAGACCGTGGGGCCAGTTTTTATTGGTGCTTTGCTGAGTTTTGGCAACACACTCCTTCAGGAGGCCATTGAGGCGTCCACACATCTCATTTGCTTGCGGGTGGTATGCACATGCAGATTTGTGTTTTATTTCTAGCAGGGTATTGATGTGTTGGAACATTTCATTGGCGAATTGTGGGCCATTGTCAGACCTCAGGACCTCTCAAATGCCCCATCTTGGGAATACCTCCCATATCAGAAATGTAGCTGCTCAGAGAGCGTCAGCTTGGGAAAAAGGCCCAGCCTCTATACATCTGGAAAATGGGCAGACAAGCACTATCATGTAGCGGTATCCTTGACATACTTGGATCATGTCCACGTAGTCAACATGGAGAGGTAAAAATTAGCCTTTGGGTCTGGGTAGGCTCCTCTCACAACTCTCAGGGTGTGCCCAGCAGTGACCTGCTGGCACATCAAACAGTTACTGATAAAATTTGCCACATTTTCATTTAGGTTGGGACAGAACCATCATTCTCCAATGCGTGCTGCAATGACCTCTTGCCCTGTGTGTGTTGGATGATGCAACTGCGTTAGTGCTGTTTTCAGTAACGCAAGTGGCATGACCACTTGCCCTGTGTTGTTTTGTCACCATAGGGTGTCTGTAGGGGACATTGAACATCCTCTCTTTACCCAGAGTTCCTTTTCATCGCTGGGTGCAGCTCCCTGTAGTTCCATTGTTTGAGTTTCTGGTAGGTAAGTGTACCCTTCTTTCAACACCATTTGCCTCACTCCTCCCTGTATCTGTGTCCTTTCCTTCAATTCCCACAATTCTCCAAAATATGATGCACATTCTGCCTTGTAAACAGCTGCTTCATTTACTTTTGATATTGCACCTTCCCCTTTGGTGTGTGCTTGGCACATTACCAATGCTAGCTCCTGTGGGTATGTTATCACTTCAATTAGTTCACCAAACAGTAGGGCGTGTTGTACTGGAGTTCCATCAGTTCTCCTGTACCCTCTCCTCAGCCATCTGTCTAATCCTGAATGTACTGTTGAGGTGACATAGACACTGTCGGAGTACATTGTCACCCTCTTTCCTACGCTGTGTTGTAGAGCCAATATGAGGGCCACTAGTTCTACTGCTTGCACTGAATAATGAGGTGGTAACCGAGCACTCACCACCACCTTGCTTGTCCAGTCCGCCTTCAATCTTCCCATCACCTTGATCGATAGTTGAAGACTCATCAATGTAGAGCACCTGTCCCCCCTCAAGTGCATCTTCCTCCACCTTGTCTGTCTCAGTGAATTGCTCTATGTTTTTAGTACAGTTGTGAGCCCAATCTCCTGGTTGATAGACATCTGCCATGAATAATGCTGGGTTTACAGTCTTGCATCTCACTAGCCTCAATTTTGCTTTTGATAGTATTATCTCGTAACCTGATGCTCTTTGTGTTGTCAATGTGCTCTTTGGCTTGTGCAGTATCGCAAACAGGGCGCGTTCCACATAGAGGGTGGTTGTGCACCCCAATGTTATTGTTGATGCCTGCTCCACTGCGAGAGCTGCAGCAGCCATTGATTGTTTACACGGATAGTGTCCTTTTATTACTGGGTCAAGCTGTCCACTGTAGTAAGCAATTGTCTTATGGCCCATGCTTGTTTTTTCTGTCAGTACTGTCTTCATACTTACACCGTCTGTGTGTGAAAACAGGAAGAATTCACTTTTGTAGTCTGGGGTTCCTAACACTGGAGCCATGCATATTGCTTCCTTCAGCTCATTGAATGCTTCAGTCATCACTTGTGTCCAGACCAGTGTTTTTGATCCTCTCTGAGCTTCGTTTAATGCAGTTAGACGTGATCTGGTGTATGTGCTGTAATCAAAAACCCATACTCTGCAATAGGTGCACAACCCGTGGAATTGTTGCATTTCCCTCACTGTTTTAGGCTGTGGTGTGTGTTGTATTGTCTGTGCTCTCTTTGGGGCAATGTGCCTGCCGTCCTTCGATATCAGCTATCCAATGTATAGTACTTTCTTTTGACAATACTGGAGTTTGGCCTTGTCTACCATGTACCCCTTGTCTGCTTGTACTGTCAGCATGTGTACTGAGACTGTCCTGCATTATTCTTCTGTCTTGCTGCTGATTAGGATGTCATCTACGTACTGATGTACTGTGCTTTCTGTGGTAATGTTGCCTAAGTCCATCTGAATTACCCTGTTGAATATAGATAGTGACTCGCAGTACCCCAGGGACATCCTGGTTGCGGTACATAAGGCTGGTCAGATCTTGTGAGTCTGGGTGTAGTGGTACTGAGAAAGAGGCATTTTTAGATCAATCACGGTGAAACAGGTGGCTTCTGCTGGAAGGGTTTTGCAGGGTTTGCTGCTACCGGATACTCTGCCTCTACAATGTGGTTAAGAGGGCATACATCTTGTATAAAACACCATGACCCCAGTTCCCCTTGTGCACAGGGTACACTGCAGTGTTGCATGGAGATTCTGATGGTACCAACATGCCTCTTTCAATGAGGGCATTGATCGTTTCATAAATGCCCTTACCTGCCTGCTTGTTCAGGGGGTATTGTTTCATTCATGGCAGGAATGCTCCAGGATTACATTTTATCCTTATTCCCATTATGCTTTTACTGCACCGCACATCATAGGGACTTGTGGTCCATAAAATGTCAGGTACCTTGGCCAAATATCCCTCCCAGAATGGTGGCGGTGCTTCCAGTGCCATTGCCATTTTCTGTGCAACCTCTCTGTAGGTAATCTGTAACCAAAACCTCACACTCATTTCCAACATCATCTCTGTCTCCACTCTTTCTTCCAAAAACAACTCCTCATCTGTTACTTGTGTCCGCCGGCATCCCTCTGCCACTGAAATTATTGCCCTCCATGCTCTCCCTTGGTCATCTGTTGCATATACTGCAACTCAATCCTCTCTTGCCACAACTGCCTCAATGTCTATAGACACAATTGTTCCCTCTTTCATATCCAATGGTGTCTCTGGTCTGAGCAGGTATTCACCTGGCATCCTCCATACCTTCCCTGCTATTCCTGGCATCCATGTAAGGGCCACGTCTGTCCCGTAGTGGAACATCTCAGGGTCTGATGGCACCCCCCTCTGTACTGTGTTCCCACAATATGCTTGAACAATCTGCCTTTCATTTAGCATGTGTATGCCTGGTGTAGAGCATACTATGCCATTGTCTGTGAATGAGATGGTCATGTTAAGTCGCGTCCCAATATGTTTACAGGTGCTTGTTTGGAGTAGAGCAAGGGTAATGATAAGTCGCGATCCCCAATAGATAAGGAGATGTTATCAGTAAAAGGAACCACTTCTCGAGCCCCAGAGAATCCTTGAGTGTTCATGGCATCGCCTGACAACGCAAATGTCCCTTCCCGAATACATGACCTAGTCACCCCATTGTCAACAAGAAAAGAAAAAGTGTTGTCACCTATCGCCACCCTTATGTGAGGTTCCTCTACAGGATTGGATGTGACCAACAGGATGGGACACAACAAGTTCGTCTGTTGGCTGTCCTGTTGGGGGTACAATGATAATCCGTTTCCTGCGTAATCATTGTTCCCCACTATGGTGACCCCTCCCAATCTTCTGACCGGTACTGTTGCCACTGTGTCCATGGGTTCTGGGGAGTGGCGGTCCTATATTTGTGCTAACTGTTGTGCTGCTTGCAAATATTGTGGTAGTGGGGCTGTCATTTGTGGAGCTGCCATTCGGGGTGCTGTCATCTGTGGTGGTCTCTTAGGTGCAGCCTGTGGCTGTGTCTGTACTGGATGTGATACCTGTTGCTTGGTGTTCTGCACCTGTCCTTGTTGCTGTATGTCTTGGGCATAATAATCATCATGTCCCCCTTGGTAGCTCTGCTGCCCCTGATCTCCCCATCCTTGTTGGACCCCCTAGTTCTGCATGCTCTGCAAATGTGTTCTAGCTGCCCACAGGTCCAGCACTGGGGTTGCTCCCTCCCTTGCCCTGGGAAACCTCCCCCAAATTCCCCTGGTCTCTGTGGCATCTGTTCGGTATACCTCTGAAACCCGCCTGGGTTTTTATGTGATTGCGGTCTGTAACCATGCCCCCTCTGGAAACCACCCTCCCTCTATAGCTCTGCTGGTACCCACCCCTTCCCATGTACCCTCCTCCCATGGGTGGTGCATATTGTTGCATGGGGTGGTACGGTATCTGTGGTTGGTATTGTGGCTGTTTTGTCGGTGCTTGTGTCTGTGGGGTGGGGCTTGTTATTACTGCACCTTCTAGTGCATATTTTGACAATTTCTTTTGAACTAACTTTGCCTCATCTGCTTTTCTCTCTTCTGCTTTTTGTTTGACCTTTTCTTGCCATAGCCTGCAATGATGCACTATGGTGAGTTCTATTTCTGGCCACCCCTTTGCTTCCATCCCACCAATTTTCTCAAACCTTTCTGTACTGGTTCTGGTAACCCTTGCACCAAGATGTGATGAAAGATTGCGATTGTCTTGTCCCACGGCTCACGAGTTTCAAAGTGCCAAAGCTCTTGAATCTCTTGAATATAATTAACAGGATCTTCATCGTCACGCATCTTACGTGATGTAATAGACCCTATCTCTGACGTGTTGGCATATTGGGTCTGTAATGCTTACCATACTGCTGCTCTACAATTTGCAAATGGTGACCAGTCATGGGTTGTATTTTATATGGTCACCCCGGGGAACCCCGCCCTCTTTCAAATGTCGTCAGCAGTGTCACGCAATATGGATAGCAGCAACCCCCTTGACGTCTCCCACTGCTAACCTGTGCCCTTCTGTTAGCTTCTCCATTTCATATATCCATTTACCAGCCCTGCACTCAATGAGATAATCAGCATTTAATGTTTTCCTTGTCTGTGTGTTTCCAGGGTATGTACTGCAGCCTTGTCCCTCCCCTCTCTAGCAGGGGCATCTGAGAGTGTGCTGCTCTTTCTTCTGGTGTCTGTCTATATTGTCTGATCTGGATAGGCACTCTTTCTTCCTCAGCGTCTCTACACATGTCTATAGGTTCTAGTGCAGGTGTCCACTGTAGTAGGTCGTGTGCCCTAGACAGTAATCCTATTAATAAATAAAAAAAAATAATTTGGCATTTATATAGTGCTACGAACCCTCCGGTATCTGAGCGCTTCTTATTATTACCCACGGTGTGTGGTGCTCATTTATCGACCTCGGAAGGATGAAAGGCTGAGTTTGGCCTTGCCAGGATTCGAACCTGCGTTAGCAAGCTCTGCACGGGTGTCAAAGCGAGCACTCTCCTCGCTGTGCCACTTGACCGACTCTTGATTCTGCGAATATTGCCTTGTCTCTCCCGTGCCCTGGAAGATCTTGTAGTCTATTAATGTACATGTTTTGTGGGGTGTCCCTGTCAGTAGTGTTTTGTGTTTGTTTGTCTGGGTTTGGCCCTCCTCCCCTTTGTCCCTCCGACCTGCACTCCCATGATGTTCCTTCACCCGTCCTTGTGAGATACAGTTTGTTGGGCCCCCCTCTCTCGTCATCACTGTGTTTGTCGTCATTGTCAGAACCTTCGTCCCTGTTGCTACAGAACCCTTCTGGAAAAATCAATTTTCACGTGGTTGGGCTGGAGTTATGCTCTACATTAAGATCGATGTCTGTTAATTTACATTTGTTCTCCCTTTCTCGTACCCCTAGGCGAACAGCGCCATTTCCTGCTGAACCTTCCCTATATATATTTGTGCTGTCTCATTCCCTTTGCCTCTCCTCATCATGTATTTTCCTATCCAACTCTAGTGCAATTTGTTTGCTTACTTGCTTTATTACTCATGCATCCTCATCCTCCTGTTGCCTTACCAGCCTTTCCAATCGTAACTGCTTCAGCCTTCTGGCCTCATGATATGATATGATAGTTTATTTATATAGCACCTATAAACAATGTGTTTAAAAGCGATTGAAGGCAAGGGATGCAACAAGTGAAAATACAATGACATTCTTATAGGCCATGAACAGTAAGGATGTGAAATTAACTATCATACTCGGCTTGACGACATTTCAGATAGTGCAAGAACTAAGACATAGAAGAGTGGGAAAGAAATGGAAACAGACATGCGACTAGCGTACTAGGCCTGACGACATTTCAGATAGTGCTGGAGGGGGGGAACAAGCAAGGGGAGGGGGGAGGAGACAGACGAGGTTGCTATCATAGTAGGTCCAGGGACAATTCTGGGGGAGTAAGTGCATAGAAGAATGTAATGGGAGGAGGGGAGTAGATAAGAAAAGGGAGAAAGGGAGAAGAGGAGAGAACAGAGCATAAGCAGTCAAAAAGAGTGGAGAAGCAAGAGGGGAGAGCGAATACAGTTGCAGAAGTCAGTAGTAACACATAATGTTTCAAGCCTGGATACAAGATAAAGATGGGAACAGCATGATTCAGAACCACCACGAGAAAGGGTGACGCACTGTGAATCAATGAAGTCCATAAAGTTAAATTCAGCATTGGCTACAAGACGGTGATGGTGAAACCAGAATGTATCTAGACAGACTCCTGCAGAAGTAGGCTGGGAGGGGGGACTTACGTGTTTTCTGCAGTAATATTTTCTTCCTCCATACTGCCATCTCTGCCTCTTTCTCGTCTTCCCCCTTCTTCTCCCACTCTTCCCTCTTCTTTTCTCACCGTTCCCTTTCCACTATCTCCTTCCGTTCCCTCTCCATTATCTCCAACTCCTTTTCCCTTGTCCGCTCGCGCTGTTCCTGTTCCAATTCCTATCCCCTTCTCCTTTCCTTGTCCTCACGTTCTAGTCTTGCTGCTTTGTCCCTTTGTTGTTGCTCCTCCTCCTCCACCTGCGTTGCCAAGTCACACCTTCCCTGTTCCGATTCTAGGCCGTCCATTGCTATAGTGGCCCCTTCGTCTACCCCTGTCATCTTCCCCTTTAACTTCAAGAGTATCTGTGCGGCTATCCATTCCTCCGCCCCTATTCCCACGAATTCTGCTTTCGGGTGCCGCAGCCCCTCGTCATCTGGCTCGGAGCTGTTGGTGGCCTGCCCTGTACCTCGCTGTTGTTCGTCTTTGTTATATGGCAGGGGTTTACGTGTTGGGTTTGAATACCCCTCTGCTGCCCTTAGTTCCCTCAATGGATATATTCCCTGTTCATCACCTGCGTCATCGGATATTACACTAGGCAGGACTGGAGGAGGCGCGGAGGGATCAGATCCCTCCTCCTTTACCTCCTGTTGGCTCTTCATCCATGGCCTTTCTCCCGCCCCCTTCTGAAACATTCGCCAAAGTTTGAATATGGACATGCGGTTTGCTAGTCTCTTCCCCTTGTATGTGCTCTATAAGTATGCCAGTAGTGATTGTAGCATGTCCTTAGGGAAGCTGCCATTAGGCAGCCATGGCCTTGCTATTTTCCCTTTAGTGCCTTTTGACCACTGTATACCATATTTTACGATCTTGTCTTTCTGTGGTGGCAGGGTTACACAGATGTTGTATTGGCATTACTCCCCCCACCATCCCATTATACATCGGATACATCATTGATTGTTTACCTGACCTCTAATCGAGGATTTCGATGTGCTGTCAGTGGAGAAAAGTTACAATGCAATGGTTATCACCTTCAATTGCTACGAGCCCCAATGGCTCTGCACCTTACACAGCGTACTCTGCGTAATGCCCCTCCTTCACCAGCGCTGCCATTCTCCGACAGACAACCTCAATCCTGCGAGTGTGCCTTCTGCGCACCACCACTTCTTCACCTCTCTATCAATCCCAAGTTCACACCACTAGCTCCTCACCATCACAACACGCAGTCCTATGCACCAACCTATGGGTGACGTAACCAAGCTAAAGTTTGAACATTTAGACAGACACTTTATGCACACATAGAACAATGACCCGTTTCTCCAATCCCACACAAAACCCCACAGAACCCCGCAAAACCCCCACGGACCCCACAAAAAAAACACAGCTTTCTTCCCACCTCTGCAGGGTAGAGTATACTTTTATTTCTTGTTACTAACTGCACCCGTCGCATCGCCTAACGTGTGAAACGTCTCTCCAGGAGACTTAACCAGCTAATACACCAGTCTAGGATAGCTCCAGCTAACCCTTACGGGGATCCCGTAATCTATGCTCTGAACTAGAACGTCCAACTTTGATTGAATGATTAGTAAGTGGCCACAGTTAACCACCACTAGGGCCATGAATTGTGATTGGCTGAGCTGTGAGCCCCCAGGCCTGGAACAAAATAAATACCCACCTTGAAATGCACCTGTTCATGGAGCTAAGTGCAACTATTGTTCCTTCTTCTGCTGCCTTGAGGATGAAGTGCTGCTACCTACGCTCCTGCAGCCCTGATATGGACACCTAACATCTCCTGGACCCGACGCGGATGGGGTAAGCACTATGACAATCTGCACGCAAAAATTGTTTTTCGAGTTTAAAATGCACAGTATTTTCAACAATGCCCAGATGATCCACGCAGAACAGCATTCTGTTATTTTGCACATCCTTTGTGCTGTGGGCTTTCTCCTTTACACTGCTTTTTCTGTTACTGCCTATCCTATACTTCCTTGCCCTCCAACATGGCGGCACTATGTTACTTCTAAGTGTGCTTGCCTGCTGCCTAGCCTGCTCCCGCCCCCATTGGTTGCCTCGGAGTATTTGGTCCAATTACAGAAACTGGGAGGCGGGAGCGGGCCCATTACATCGAAGGCCCGGAACAAGGCCCCTCACCTTCATTCTTCCTTCTTCTGCTGCCTCGAGGATTAAGTGCTGCTACCTACGCTCCTGCAGCCCTGATCTGGGCACATAACAGCTCCGGGACCCCACGCGGATGGGGTAAGCACTATGACAATTTGCTGCTGAAATGCACACGGTGCATTTAAAAAATGGGTTTCGTGTTTAAAATGCACAGTATTTTCAGCATTGCCCAGATGATCCACACGGAACAGCATTCTGTTATTTTGCACATCCTTTGTGCCGTGTACTTTCTCCTTTACACTGCATTTTCTGTTACTGCCTATACTTCCTTGCCCTCCAAGATGGCGTGACTATGTTACTTCTAAGTGTGCCTGCCTGCTGCCTAGCCTGCCCCCCCCCCATTGGTTGCCTTGGAGTATTTGGTCCAATTACAGCAACCGGGAGGCGGGAGCTGGCCCATTACATCGAAGGCCTGAATCAAAGGCCCCTGTCAGCTACAGGTATGCCCTGGTCTGCCCCCAAATCCCTCCCCTTGGTTGCCTGTGATGTCACCTGTGATTCTGTGTGACCGCCACCCCTTCCCCTTGGTTGCCTGTGATGCTGTGTGCCCCCCACCGCTTCCCCTTGGTCGCCTGTGATGCTGTGTGCCCCCCACGCATCCCCTTGGTCGCCTGTGATGCTGTGTGCCCCCCCACCCCTTCCACTTGGTCGCCTGTGATGTTGTTTGCCACCCACCCCTTCCCCTTGGTCGCCTGTGATGCTGTGTGGCCCCCACCCATGCCCCTTGGTCGTCTGTGATGCTGTGTGCCACCCACCCCTTCCCCTTGGTTACCTGTGATGCTGTGTGCCCCCCACACCATCCCCTTGGTCGCCCGTGATGCTGTGTGCCCCCACACCCCCTCCCCTTGGTCACCTGTGATGCTGCGTGCCCCACCTCCTCCCCTTGGTCGCCTGTGATGCTGTATCCCCCCAACCCCCTCCCCTTGGTTGCCTGTGATGCTGTGTGCCCCCTATCCCCTCCCCTTGGTCGCCTCTGATGCTCAAAACCCAAAGTCACGTGATTGACTTTAATATGTCACTTTTAATATGTTGCTCCTGATTTTACCTGCATTCTTTGCTCAGAGCCCCCCGTAACATGAGGTGCGGCCTGTAATGTGATGCACCCACCTGATTCACTTTAATATGCTGCTCCAGATTTTACCTGCATCCTTTGCTTTGAGCCCCCCTTAACATGAGGTGCGGCTTGTAATATGTTGTGTCCACCTGATTGACTTTAATATGCTATTCCTGATTTTACCTGCATCCTTTGCTTTGAGCCCCCCTTAACATGAGGTGCGGCTTGTAATATGTTGTGTCCACCTGATTGACTTTAATATGCTATTCCTGATTTTACCTGCATCCTTTGCTTTGAGCCCCCCGTAACATGAGGTGCGGCTTGTTATGTGTTGCACCCACCTGTTTGACTTCAATATGGTGCTCCTGATTTTACCTGCATCCTTTGCTTTGAGCCCCCCGTAACATGAGGTGCTGCCTGTAATGTGTTGCGCTCACCTGATTGACTTTAATATTCTGCACTTGATTTTACCTTGTATCCTTTGATTTGAGCACCCCCATAACATGAGGTGCGGCTGTAATGTGTTGGGCCCATCTGATTGACTATCATATGTTGCTCCTGATTTTACCTGCATCCTTCGCTTTGAGTTGAGCCCCCTCCCCGTAACATGAGGTGTGGATTGTAATGTGTTGCGCCCACCTGATTGACTTTAATATGTTGCTCCTGATTTTATCTACATCCTTTGTTTTGCGCCCCCCGTAAGAAGAGGTGCGGCTTGCAATGTGTTGCACATACCTGATTGACTGTACCTAACCATGTACATCACACTAAGCACTTTTGTAACCAAGTAAGCCTTCAGTAACAGTGCCACAATGCCTCAGGGCTGTTTGGCGCTTTATAAATGCAAATAATAAATAAATAAATGCGTCTGTGATGGGCAACTATTTGTCTGCAGCATAACCATGTGTAGACCATCATTGCTGTGAGAGTGATTCTTTCCCAGCAGATAACTGTTGCTTGAGTGTAACAACTTTGTTGTGACCATTGTCTGGTCCGTGAGACAGTTGCACTTCCCAACCACCAGATTTTGGCTCATCATCAGCTCGGCCGGATCATGTGTTTGGAGACTGCGTTTGTGAGCTCTGGAGCTTTGAATTATTCTGTATTAGAGAGACTTATGCATCTCTGCCACGTTGGTGTTACTTTAGTTCAGGGTGAAGAATGTCCCTTGCAACAATGCAACCTTGGCAGCCACTTCGTTCCAGACGATGTAGTTCGGCTTGCACAGCACTCAGTGTGGCTGCAGGATTTCTAAGACGGTTGTGGCCTACTATAAATTCCTAAGCCATGGTCTGGATTCTACTGTTTCCACCTTCCCATAGTA
Source organism: Ambystoma mexicanum (assembly GCF_040938575.1). Classification (NCBI taxonomy): domain Eukaryota; kingdom Metazoa; phylum Chordata; class Amphibia; order Caudata; family Ambystomatidae; genus Ambystoma; species Ambystoma mexicanum. The sequence goes on from NC_090923.1 coordinate 315,131,647, forward strand.
TCCATAGGTTAGTGCGTTATGGCTATGTTAGGTCCCTCAAGTGCTCCTGCTATTTCATAGGATTATTTGCATGTAAGCATCTGCAAGCATTCACACATGATCTTCTTGCATCTTGCGTTTCTGTGTTGCTGCCTCAAGCTAATGGCAAAATAATAAACATGCACACAGTATGTACATGTCACTGTCCTCTAGCTCATAGAACTGTACGCATGTGTTCTTCGTGTATTTGGGTGTGTGAGTGTCCCAAATGTGCGGATGGCACTTGTACTTCATGTCTGATGCTGTTATGTCATCATGGTGTCTCTAACGACTTGAGGCATGGCTTCTAAGCGCTTTAGTCGATCCTGTCCATATAGCTGTCTCTGGTTTCCTCTTGGGCGTCTTCATCCACTTTGGGTAGTGTCCACACTGCTCTTGGGTTGTAGGTTTGACTAAGAGGGTATTTCTCGTGGTAGTTGTGCATCGTGGGAGCGGAGGGGATTGGTGTGAGCTTGTATGATCGGCGGTCAAATTGTCATTAGTGCTTCTGTCGTTTGGAGTTTCTTCCCGGGACGGGGTGGGGGGCATAGTCCGACCTTCCCTCTTCATGCGTGAACAATGTGTATATTATGCTTTATTTAGGTGGTGCAATGCATAATGAGGGGAGTCGTCATTAGTTACAGAGACAAGCGACAACGCCATTATATCTGAGTTGCATTTCTTTTTCTTTTTAGAGCTAATAAAATTCAACAAATTTCGAGTTTTGATATCTTTTATTAGAATGACTGCCAATGCAATGTTGCAATAGAAACGCATTAGCTTTCAAAGTCTCTGAGACCTTTTTCATCAAATTGTAATAGACATTCAGCCTCATTACGAGTTCGGCGGTAACCTTTAAATGCGGCGGTAGCACTATTACCGCCGCATTTAAGGGTCTGTTTTATTTATTTGTTTATTTATTTCACCAAATCCACCCAATCACGGGTTTGGCAGCATTTACCCCCCAGCTCTGAGCTGGGGGTAAATGCGTCGGGAATTTGGATTTACCACGCTGTAATACCGCTGATGGTAATCGCGCCAAAAATTCCCCAATGGGTCCAATGGGGAATTCCCTAATGGGTCCAATGCGGAATGGAAAATGACTGTTCCGCCAAACCCGTGATCCGGCGCTAATCGTGCCAAGGGGGTTGGCGGTAACGCTATTAGCCCTGGCGGTATCCCAGCAGAAATACAGTCAGGATACCGCCCAACTTGTGATGAGGCCCATTGTGTTACACTCTTTCGTACCTATTACCATCTGATGAAGAAGAATTTAAAGACTTTGAAAGCTAATGCATTTTCTATTGCAACATACTATTTGCAGTTCCTCTAATAAAAGGCATCCAAACTCAAAATGTTTTGATTATTTTAAAGAAACTGGGCTAACACGTCTATTTTATTTTTTGTTGCAATATGTGTCTGCCAGTATATGTGGGTCAAGGGTTGCAACATACTGTAGACAGATGTCTCCGTTGTCATGGTTACAGTTACTCATTGCTATCTGACGTTAAAGAGTGTCTTCTGCCTTTACACATTAACAGGCCACGGTCATGGTGAGCGAGCTTGACAGTAACAGTGTTGTTGATTTTTAGAATGTGATGCGTTTGTGGGTTTATTGTCTGACAATACAACCACGAACCTACTCTGTATGAACCTCGTCAAGTAATTTTTTCAATAAATATTCAGTTTCCCCAGGGCATCAGCTCTATAATGGCAGAAAATAAATAGGGCAGGCTCTTGACATAAGAAGGCCCATCCAGCACAATAGCACATGCACAGGTTATGCCAGCAAGTGAAACATCTGCCACACCGGGTACAATTGACCAATTGGTCCCAGAGACACCGTTCTGTTGCCTCATGGCCATCTACCACGACGTAGAGCACACAAAGGGGCGCCCCACTGCTTTAAGGAAATGCTCAAAAGAAACCTCAGAAGAAGGCGAGGCACCATGACAATAGTATTCCTCTGCATTTGGTGAACTTTAATCTTTATTGCTATAATCAGTGCCTTTGAAGTGAAGAAAGACGTTGCGCCATAGAATCCGAAAAAATAATATGGAAAGGAGGTGGCTGGGGCGTCCATGCTTGTAGAGCATGCTTATCAACCATTAGCAAAGCCAATCGGTTCGGCTGTTGTGCAGAAAAAAAACGTCTTGTGGTCACACACACGAGCGCACATGTATGCAGTGCAGGGTTTGCGAGTAATACGTGTAGGAGAAGCAGAGAGAGGAGGCACAGGGTGCATGAGGGAATGGACAAGGACACCAGGTCGAACAGAGAGTGTCCCTACCTGTAAAACACACTGCACGCCCTGTGGTGTGCAGCGCTTATCGAATAGGAAATAACGAATGTAATTTTACTGAAAGAACTATGCTAAATATATAGGGGGTGGGGTTAAGAAGTTGAAAGTTGTGAGGGGTGGTTCTGGGTGGTATTAGAATAATTAGTAAACATGGGGTTTGGTGGGGGGACACCCTAATTAAATCCGTATTTTGTTTTCGGTAAAATTGCATTCGTAATTTCTCAGTTTGTTGTAACCACACCTAGTCTGTGCATGGTAAGAGCACAACAAATAAAGTAAGGTAGCACAGTGGGCAGGGCATGAATGGACCCCTAAACAAGGGGAGGGAGCCCAAAGAGACACTGGCGCATTCAAAGAGCACTGCGGACACATGCATCCGCAGTGTTGCTGTATCACTCACAGACCTTCGTTATGAGTTCGAATTACTGTTCCTGCATGCAACAATTTGAGAGTTTCCGCATCATAGGGATTCACCGCTGCATGAATGGGAATGGTAATTCAAGTCTGTCACTGCTGCCGTTACCTCATGTATGCGAATCAGGAAAAGGTGCATCAACCATTTTGAAAAACTCAGCCTACTTCGAATACAACCTGTGCTTTTAATGGGCCGCTCCTATCCAGCTCTCAGGGTCAGTATTTCTCATTGTTCTCACTATTGAGTACTGTTGGAGGCCTGCCCTGGACCACCGGGCAGGCCCCAGATGCATTTCGGGATCACCCCACATGGCCATTCCGGCCAGCAGTCACGCCGCGAACAATGGAGTGGGGGTCACCTCACTCGCTCCAGGTTACTGGAGATACCCACGTGGCTGGGGGCTCCCAACACACGACAGCCCCGGCTCTGGGGGCACTCAGGCCGGGGTCACACCAACAGCCGTGATTACACGGCGGCCATATCCTTCGGGGACGGCGTTGCCCAGCAGGGGCACCGTCCTCGTGCTGGGCCCCGTCCTTGGGCCCACAGCACGCAGTGTAGCACCAGCATGGTGCAGAGCAATGAATACACCGGAGTCGTGATTGATCCGACTGACGAGCTGGAAGCGGCTCGTTTCTTTTAAGGTGGTCATGTGGCTACTGTCACGTACGTGACCCATTACAACATCCTGGAAGCTACCATGCTCCCAGGAGGGGCGCCATGCAACACTCCTCCTTTTTCATAACAACAAAACAAAAAAACAAAAAACACCCAACTTAACCCCACACTAATACTCCTGTAACCACTCTACTAGTTTTTCACACCCTTTATTAACTTGGGTGAGTGGTTCTACTATCACAAAACACAGATGAGAGCTACTGGCACCACATGAAGCATTCCATATGTACGGGTATGCATCACATTACTTTGCCCACCGACTAGGCCATTTTAAGCAAGTCTGTATCTGCAGGCTCACAAGCTTCATGGGGGTGTCAATGATCATGTCTAACTTCCACCCTTGTGAAATTGCAGGCAGCCAGTTTATGTCCTCCCCAGTGTTCCCCTCAGACAGCCACCAGAGTCCAGCTGGCCAAGCAAAGCCGCACCTGGGGGGGGGGGCCCAGGGGCCACATTGGCGAAAGTCCACAGTCCTGTGGGGTGGGGCACCTGCGATGGGGGTCCGGGGACACAGAAGCCGGCCGGTCATTGAAAATCCTTTTCCTCCTGGTGGCGGGTGGGAAGAAGACACCGATGGTAGGGTGCCTGAGCCGCAACCCAGGAGCACAGAAAACACCCATCTTTTTCCATTCCCCTTGCCCTGTGGGGCTGCAGGCATGATGACACTGGAGCAGCGGTGTTGGCCGCAGAATGACAGCCGCTCCATACGCTTTCCCTCCTTTTCCAGGGCTGCACCGCTGAACAGGTAACATGGCCAATGGGCTGTACCAGTTTAGTGGCCCCATCCCTTCCTGCCGTAGGGGCACAGAACAAGCCGGCATCCTTCTTACCAGTACCCCCGACTTGCCAGCACCACAGTTCTTTTGTGTGAGAAATGCACCCATACATGCCTTTTCCAGTACTCTGGGCTGTCACAGGCCTCCCTTCTTAACTCGTCCCCCTTTTTTTTTCTTTTTTTTTTTAGAGTCACCGCCGGGCCCAGGGACAAATTCAAGGCCTGTCCTGCGGGCAGCGCATGCGTGGAGTGCGCTTTTATATATATATTTTTTTCCTCGCTCCGCTCCGTAGCGCATATCTTTAGTAGCGGGCCCAGGTGGTAATGGGCCTGCCTCCTATTGGGGGGGCACCTCGTTGTTGGGTGGCCCTTGCATCGCTCTGAAGTGGGAAAAGTGAACAAAAGGCTCCCACCGATCCCCTCTCAACCCTGGCCTAGAGGATCACGGCCCAGACACCCGCCACGAGAGGAGTTTGCCCATCTCCCAGACGACCAAATACCCTGGTACAAGAACATACGGATGTGCCCACTCGCGTGCCCACCCGCCTGCCCACCAGCCTGCCCTGCACATGCCGACACCTGCGGCATGGATGGACTCGACTAAACCATCCAGCACCAAATCAACACATCGTTAGAGATGCCATGACGACCTAGCCAACGGTCAGCACACTCGTGCAAACATACACACCGGACACTCCCACACCAATCCACACGAAGAACATACTCAGTGCTATGACGTAGGCGACGGACACACCCACGGACGTGCATCTTTATTATTTTCCACATAGGCTTTTCAAAATGCAGAAACGCAAGACGCATAATGAACTCATCTAAAAAGGCTTGCTCACGCTTCTTCTAAACCCATGTACCATAATGAGAAATTTAACGAAGACACGATACTGAGGATAGAGCAATATGATACCATAACCTAAAGCGCTCTGTATCAAACGGTCCCACCTATGCACCAGGCCCAAGTAGGCCGCAAGCAAAAGCCTCCATGAACATTGAATGAGCAAGAGTTCGGTTTCTGACCCTGCAGAATGAGCCCAGCGAAAGCAGACAGTCAAGGGCACAACGTTGCAAACTCTCATACCGCAAGCCGACGCCAAGGTCACACCTGCAAGATAAGCCAGGCACACAGTGAGAAATGCAATATTAATTGTGCAGAATTCTGCCTCAACCACGGTCCCACCTCACGTGACCAAGCCGAACCTGATAGGATGCCAAGCCCAGGAGGAAGAAGGCGCCTGGATCCCCCGTCTCAAGACACAGGCAGATACAATTAAGCGACTCAATGGACATCTGCGGCGGTGGGAGTAGTCGGCCTTCCTGCTTATGAATAAATCCTCACATTGTCTGCACATACCCATAGTGAAACATTGTTGCAAGTGACAGGTGCACCGCGAGCTGGGAACAGCGATGGTCCCAGACTGGGGGGCTCACGGGTGAACCAATCAGAACATGGGGCCCTTATCACTGACGCCATTAACATTGACCAATCCTCAGGGGTCTTCATGTAACAATTTTTATGTATCAAACTGAAGGGACAACCCAAGTATACCACCTGACTGACCCTTAACCAATAACAACGTTCTCTATACGTATGCTATACTAACCCTACCACTCGGGGAACCAATCCAGAGTGGTGATAGGTTTTTTGCTAACTTTCTCAGGTGACGCAAGTAGCGCGTCATGCTAAGGTAAAAAGGGCCTGCGAGCCCCACGATGTTGAGAGAGTGTCAGGACGGACGCGTACGATCCTTGACCCATCCCTGCCGTTTTGTTTAATAAACAGCAGAATCACCTTGCTTCTTGCGTGTGTCTCATACGCTATCTCTTTTGGGATATACGGGAGGAGTTGGGGCCTCCCTGCCCGGAGGTCCGCGGACGGCCCAGCCGACCCCGGGAGAATTCCCCCCCGACAGCTCTTAGACCGGGGCCACCTCAGCTGTTCAGTGGTTGCCACCTCCTTTCCTGCTGCTCTGAGCAGGCACACCCTTGCGGTGCGGACCCCTTGTCATTGCCGATGCTGGAGGGTAGTCCTCCTCCCCCGGGGTCGGGCAGCTCACTTCTCTGCGGCAGATGCCGCATGTAGGCCGCTCCAGTGGGGGAGGGGCAACACCTCCCCATTGCGGCGTGGGCCGCCAGCATCCTCCCTTCTGTTTCGCTCTGGTCCGGAGCTCACTTCTGCCCTTGCGGGCCCAGGTGTTGGCGGGCCCGCCGCATGTTGGGGCGAGGCTCCTCCTCCCCATCTCCGCGGCCAACGCCGCCTGGCAGTCTTTCCCTCGGGGAGGCAGCGGCCGACTTCTCCAAGCTAAAGGGGAGTACCGATACTCAAGCATAGGTTGCATGTGTACATGAAAGATTTTTAAATACTGTGCGTGATAACAACTGCAGCCTTTACTGTGGGTGGCAAGTTGTGCTTGCTCCCCCACCTCTCACTAGCAACTGTTATGGGAGGGGGGGTTGGTCATGGACATCGCACCAGCGCCTGTGGTACTCTGGGACACCAGTACCACGGAGGCCCAGTGCCTCAGAGGTTTGAGGGATGGGGGCTGGTCATGGACATCGCACCAGCCCCCCCTGAGGTGCTATGGGACACCAGCACCTATGAGGCTCCGTGCCTCTAGGAGTGGCAGGTCGAGACCTACCAGCACATGCAGACCCTGGATGCACTCCTGGCAAGGGGGCCCCATGGCAACCTGGCCTGCAGGCTATGCCTGTACAGGGTGGGCCTGCAGGCCGTAATGAGAGACAGACGGTTCTGTCGCACGTGCCTGCAGGGCTCCCTTTTATTAGCTTGCGCCATGACACAGTCATGACCCATCTTAAAAGGGCAATGTACATGGGGGACCCATCCCCTTAAAGTGGCAACACACATGGGAGGGTTACTCCACAACATCCCTCCTTTTTCATAAGAAACAACAAGTTTAATTACAACATAGATAACTCCCCCAAACCCCCCTGGTTACAGAACGACCTTACTTGGACTATTTCAGAGTCGTGGGACCACCTTCAAATAGGCTATGCTACTGATACACATATGGTCTCACGTACTTATACACATATCACACATATAAACCGATCACCCTCCGGTGGCAGTCATAGTGGGTGACCCACAGGTGGATAGTTGGCAGTTGGACCGCAAGGCACAAAACACTTTATTAACCTGGGGTATGATATTGCAACCAATGCATGACGCCCATGGGTAGCCACTGGTACCATATAAAGCACCCCTCCCAACTGCAGGAGCACAGCTTCACATTATTGTCCTTTACTGAGACTACTTTAAAGGCATAGTCTAGTAAAAAATGTTATTTAAAAAATAGATAGGCAACATAAAAAAAATACTAGCATTCTCTTTTTTTAAACTTCCTATGTAAAATGTTGAGCTGTTCAAGCTCAGAATTTGCAAAAGCAAGCACATGGGCGCATCCATTTTGTGAAATGGATGCCCTCCTGTGCTGGCTTTTGCTTTTGCAGCACTAATGAAGGAACAGCCAGCGAGCTGTAGTAAACAAAAGCTACCGGGTGGCTTTCCCTTCATTAGTGCTGTACGCAGAGGACGGGGACCGGAGACCAGAGCAGGAAAGCTGCAGCTGAATCTCGGTAAGGAAAGCAGATTCAGGCAGAAACAACGCGGTTGTTTTCCGCAATGCTGCGTTGTTTCTGCCTGAATCTGCTTTCCCATTTGGGGCCCTCGGGGAAAGCCCCAAATGGGAAAGCAGATTCAGGCAGAAACACAACGCGGTTGTGTTGGAAAATGCTGCGGTTTTTCTTTCCGAGTTTCTCAGGCTCCTCCGAGACGGAGGAGCCTGAGAAAGTTGGAAAGAAAAGCCGCAGCGTTTTCCAACACAATAACGTTGTATTTATGTTTGCGGTTGCTTCAAAAGCGACCGCAAACATAAATACAACGTTTTTAAAGCTGCGGTTTTATTTCTAAGTTTTCCGGACTCCTCCAGCCCGGAAAACTTAGAAAAAAAACCGCAGCTAGTGCTTATTTTTTTAAAAAAAAATAAATAGCACTTACCGAGATTCAGCTGCAGCTTTCCTGCTCTGGTCTCCGGTCCCCGTCCTCCGCGTACAGCACTAATGAAGGGAAAGCCACCCAGCGGTAGCTTTTGTTTACTACAGCTGGCTGGCTTTTCCTTCATTAGTGCCGCAAAAGCAAAAGTCAGCACAGGAGGGCATCCATTTCACAAAATGGACGCGCCCATGTGCTTGCTTTTGCGAATTTTGAGCTTGAATAGCTCAAAATTTTACATAGGAAGTTTTAAAAAAGAGAATGCTAGTATTTTTTTTTATGTTGCCTATCTATTTTTTAAATAAAATGTTTTACTAGACCATGCCTTTAAGCATGTAGATACTATGCAGGTTCACAGCATCAAAACACATGTTTACTGAGTCCTCTTTAAGCAGTGGCAGGACTGCACGAAACCAATTCACTTCCCCTCAGCATCTGTTCAGGAGTCACTTCCCTGGGTCCGGGTCTGTTGATGGTACTGTTCGAAAACCGGCAAAGCCGCACCTGGCAGGTACCAGGGGCTACATCGGCATAGTCCCTTGATGTTGTGGGCAAGTCAGCAGGCCCATTGATGGTACAATTCAACACCGGCAAAGCCGCACCTGGCAGGTACCAGGGGCCACATCGGCATAGTCCCTTGATGTTGTGGGCAAGTCAGCGAGATGCAGATTGCTGGATGTCTAGGCTGCTCGGGCACAGGCTGACAGGACATCACTCACACCCTTTTTGGCACTGTTCCCCTCAGTCAGGAATGCCGCTCCTTCCGGGGGCACACAAGGGTGCACAAGCACTCCTGAGGAGCTGAAACCCTTACCTAGCCCGATGCACCGCCTCCTCGTGGTGGGCATCCGGGCCACAAGTGCTGGATGGTCAGACACCAGCTGTTAGCTGAACTCAGGGGGCTGGCAGGTTTCTCCCCAAAGCCCACGTTGGCCTGGCCCACTGATGGCATGGTATGCCGGGTAACACTATCGGCAGGCAGTCTGGGCCACTAGCTCTCTGGTTCTTGGGCAGTACCATAGGAGACAGTGGCATGGTGTTGAGGCCACCTGTAGGGCAAGCCAGGTGACTTCCATGGCATGGTGTCCTTTTTTCTGATTGCACTGTGCGAGGTTGATTACTTGCATCCTTGTTGTGCCATGCCTTTCAGCTGCTGGTGCAGTGCACGGATTCTAGCACTAGCAGGGCAGGAATTGTCTGATGTTCCAGGTGCGTGGTTGGATTTACCTTCACGGATCACCTGGCAGCGCAGAGCTCCTGTTGCCCGGTGCTTGAGAGTCTTAAGTTGGTCAAGTCCTGTGCATGCAGCCCCCCATACGTGATGATATTAATGAGATGTTCAGTGCGCAGAGCGCAGGATGCTCCGTTGCTCACAGTCTAGAATCTTGAGGAGCATCAGGGTGGAAGGTCCATGTTCGCCCCGTTGTGGTCATTATTGGTCCTGGTGCACTCTCTGCTGCATGTTGCACAGATTATGGGCGCCTGTGGCGGCGTGGCCCCAGTTAGCAGGCTGCTGCCACTTGCAGGGGCATACTGTTGGTGCCCAGCTTCTCCCCTCCTCAGCAGGAGGTTCTCTTTTCCTTGCTGCTGCAGCCACACCATACACCCACCCTCCACAGCAACAGATGCTGCATGGGGTTGTAAGCTGGCTCCCCTCCTGCATCGGCTGCTTCTTCTCTTCCCCATCTTCTGACGGGGGCAGGACCACTCTTCCTTTTGTTTGCGGCAGCGGCCGCTCATTGTTTCTGTCACGGGGGAGTAGCACAAACCTGTTCTTTATGGCGTAATGCCACGGGACAGCAAAACTCCTTTCGTTCGGTGGGAGGAGGTTGCTTCTTGGCCGCGGCTGGGCCAGTTCCCCTCCCCCGTGGTGGCGGATGCCGCAGGGCAGGCAGGCTCCTTCCCTGGCCGCACGAGCACCCTCAACACATAGGGCCGTGGCCAGGGAGGATCCACAAGCAGTTTTCTTCGTTGCTGTTGCGGCGTGGCCGTCACTTATCTTCTTCGTGATGGCAGCCCGGGAGCAGCAACCACCCGGCGGGTCCTTATTCTTCACTCCGGCACACGGGCTTCACACACTCCACCAGCTCGTCTCTTCTTTCTCCCGCGGCGCAGCACACCTCTCTCTGGGTGGAAGACATCCTTCTCTTCGCAGCAGTAGCCGCTCTGTTCCTTCCCCCTTGGGGGGTGGGGGGACAGTTATTTTTATGCGGTGGAATTCCGCGGTGCTATCCCTACCCGCAGGGTAGTCTGGGCCTGCACCTCAGCTAAGCAGTGAGGCGCAGGCTCCTGGCTTGCGGTGGGGGTCAGGCGCTCTGCCTCTCACTCTCCCTCCTTTCTTTTACTTACTACACAAGGGCAGCAGGGGTTGTGCTTCGTGGGCTCATGGTCTTCTCTTCTTTTTTCCTTTTGAGATGACGACTTCCTCATTGCCAATGTTATGGGGGGCTGGTCATGGACATCACACCCGCCCCCTGTGGTACACTGGGACACCAGTACTATGAGGCCCAGTGCCTCAGAGGATTGAGGGGTGGGGGCTAGTCATGGACATCGCACCACCCCCCCTGAGGTGCTATGGGACACCAGCACCTATGAGGCCCGGTGCCTCTAGGGGTGGCAGCTAGAGACCTACCAGCACATGCGCTCCCTGGATGCACTCCTGGCAAGGGGGCCCCATGGCAACTAGGCCTGCAGGCCCTGCTTGTACAGGGTGGGCCTGCAGGCCGTAATGAGAGACGGACTCAAGTCATTCCATTTCGGAGTCTGCAGCCGTTCATTCGCACGTGCCTGCAGGGCTCCCTTTTATTAGCTTGGCCTTAAAAGGGCAATGTACATGGGGGGGCGGGGGAACCATCCCCTTAAGGGGCAACACACATAGGTGGGTTACTCCACAACAGCAACCTTAACTGTTCCACCCCTCCATTCCTTCTTTCAGCTCCACCCTCGAGGAAGCCAAAGCCCTAATGTCTGTTCTTAACGTTGTTGGGACGCCAAGTCATAATATAGCCATCAGCAGCCTGGGTATTACAGGACAGTGTCACGCCATCAACAGGAGGCCCTGCTCAGACCTCCTGCCATGCCCTTTCCATGCCCCTGTCTCCGTCTCACCTATTACTTATTTATGGCCCCACTTGATAGATAATCTGTATCACAAAAGCTGGAAATAGCACAGCTGCAGCCAAACTTAACAGATCTCCCACATGCAGCCTGGGCCAAGTTCTTTGCAAACATACTAATTGTTTTCTTATTGGGCCAATTATAAACAACCTTAGATAAAATGAACAGGTTTGTGGTTTGCTTTGCCTACTTTAGTAGGTCTGGGTTCATTTTGATCAGTTGATATTTGTAAGGGCTATGCAATAACATGTCAGCCATTTTCTTTAATTGTTTGCATTTCTGTCATGGCTGCTCTTAATACTCCTCCAGCATTGACTCATGAAATGATTTGTCGATTTACAAATATATGAACTCCGGGGACTTTTAGGTGAGTTTATCCCCTACCATAAGATGATCTTGTCCTAAACAAAAGTTGCAAGATTCTTTTGTCCAAACATGGTTGACCACCTCTTTTTGGTCTTTGAGAATGTGTGATTTGCTGTATGTTCCAAAATCCGATCCACAGTATGTGGTCAAAACATACACACATTCTGTCGTGTTTGTGAGTAAAGACGTGCCTTATTTTGAAACCAGGAGGGCTATGATCGCATGCCCAGAAGTAAATATGCCTCCTTTACTCACACGTAAAAGCAGTGCACGTTTTAAGCAATTTTTCTAGTTGTTATACTTGAGCTTAATTGTCTTTTCTTTTCACTTCCGACCACACACAATGCTTTCGTTTTTCATTTTTTCTCAAATGACAAAATGGCAGCAAGTATCAAGGACAATTAGTCCACACTTCAAGAAATGATGTCAGTCCTTAATAGCAACCATGCTGAATTATCAGCACAAAAAGCGGTATTGTAGTGAGTTGTAGTGAGAGTAGATATATTCAAGCACAGTGGCTAAACTGGTAAACAGACCATGCAAGCAGAGAAATGAATTGCAGGAATTGAGGGCAAAATTGGAAAATATATAAAGGATATAAAGTTGCGGATACAGATCTTAAGACAATACAGATGAATGCTGAGGCCTTTGGAGTCAGATCGTGCAGGAATAATACACGCTTCTTGGGTTTGTGGGAAGGCATGCGGTTGGGAAATATGGAAATGTATATGGAATCACTGTTTATCAAACTGTTTCCTAGTCTCAGAACTTCTTTTGTAGTTTAGCATGCACACGGGTCACTGGCTCTACATCCCATTCCGGGTGGCCTCTGAGGCCCATAATATTATGCTTATTGAACAATCATGACCGAAACGCAATACTCAGAGTAATGTACACCGCTGAGACCCTTGGGCAGGCACATCTTGCAACAATGTTAACTTTTAACTGCGTCTGTGTGCAGTCTGCAGTGGTGTGAGCGAGAGCACAGCCTAGGAAGCAACACTGTCTCACGCTTTCCTGCAATGATGTGTCCTGTCCCTGATCTACCTGTATATTGTAAAATCACCAAGTGCTTCTAAATGTACATTCACCCCCTTCGAGTGACTCATAGAATCTGCTCTGCCTGCATTTTAAGCTGTGCACATGACGCATCTTTGATTCAGAAACCAGCACTTTATACACTGATCTATTTCATCAGCAGTGTGTGGGTGGAACAGAATGGGTTTGTGGGATTGTGACAGTGGGCCTCATCATGAGTATAACGGTCTGGGAACAATGCTGCCGGTAAGCTACCGGCACCGTTGTTACCAGACCGGCATACTCCGAGTTCTGCCTGCAGGTGCCTTTCCTCCCGCAAGGTCTTACCTGGGGGGCAAAAAAGGCACCCGCTTGCAGACCTTGACTGATGCACCGGCACTGTTGCACACAGTGCCGGTGCATAAGTCCTCCCCATTCCCATTGAGTCCTATGGGACTGGAATGGGAATGGAGAGTAATTTCTTCTGGCGCCTGGCTATGGGAATTACCGGGACCGCCGGGGCTGTAATGCCCCGGTAATTCCCTATTACCAGGCATCGGAAAAAAACGGCTCAGGCGGCAGCTGTGCCGTTTTTACTAGCACTGCTACCGCCAGGGTCGTAATGAGGCCCAGTGTCTTTCTTAAATAAGTCAAGAGCAGCTGCATAATAGTCATCATCATCATATGGCTTTTATTCGACAATCCATCATTGGCCAAAATACACATAAAAATCACAGCGTTTACATTTAGTTTAAATAATACAACACATCAAATTGATACAGAGCATGAGTTAAAAAGTTGGTATACAGTAATTATAAAACGCAATAGGACCAAGTCTTCGCGGTATCACAAAATGTAAATGCTTCATGGAATTTAAGTCTATTGAGATTAACATCCACCTGGTTAAAGTCAATATATGCCACAGATACAAGGTACTAGTCAAAAGTAGCACGCAAGGAATGGGTCAGGTCCACAGTTTCATTACTGGTCCATTACAATGACCAAAACCAGCAATACAAAAAATGCACTCAACAGGTCCAGTCTCGGGAGAATAGCTCAGGGGCAACGTGCTCGCCTTGGAAGTAAGATGACACAACAAGTACAACAGGATCGATCCCCGGGTCCGCGCTTAGAAACCTCTGGGTATTACGCGCATTATAAATAACCTATCATATCATATCATATCCATAGACAGCATTGAAAGAGGAAAAGTAGGATTCATAAAAATACAGCTTCATGAAGAGGTTGGCAGTAAACCGGCAGTTTGCGGCCAACCCGTAATTCCGAATCCACCACCGGGACATTACAAGTTCCAGCAGAGCGGGATGCCAGGCGGGGGATATTTTAAGTCCCCATTCCCAAGGAGTCCACTAGGACTGCTTCCATGTCAACACTGTCTACCGGGGCTTTGCGCCCAACAGGGTCAGACCTGCCAGGCGCGGCAGCCCCAGCAAGCAGACTTGTAGCGTGGCGGTCCAGAAACAAGGGTGCCGTAAGCTTACCAGCACCCTTGTTTCCGTACCGCCACACTTGTAATGAGGCCCAATGTTCAGAGGTTAGGTAGTTCTACATGTTTTTTTCTTTGACTAATCCCATAGGAATGTGCAAAAGAGCAATGAAAGTGGAATTATAGGTCTATTAGGAGCATCATTTAGGAGGAAGATATTTTGAACTAGTCCCATAGGAATGTGCAAAAGAGCAATACAGTGCATTTATAGATCTTATTTGCAGCATTAATAGAGGAAAAGTGCCTTTCTAGGTATGTTGATCAGATTATTTAATAAAACAGTGTGGGATTTAATGTGTTCACCACTTTGTAGCAGTAGCTTTAATTCCTATTTCCCCCAGCTTTCAACATTCTCGCTCTTCTGCACCATGCCTTGTGAATATAATTTGCCACATAATATACTGTACTTATGTCATTACAATGCCTAAAGAGCAATAGCGCTTCACTTGTTCGACGTATACCGTGTGCATTAGAGGCTGTCTTCAGGTACATACTCCTGACCACACGGTAACCCTGGCAAAAGAACAGGAAGTGGCCTAAGGATTCCCTGGCTGAACCATACCCCGGGCATACTTTGTTTACAGTTATATGCCACTTGCTTGTGTAATATGCCCAATTCAGGTGGGCTAGCATGAATTTCATATACAGATTACGTGCATGGGGGGGATTAACCACATCCAGATATTTTTCAAACCCCAGAAACAGTTTTCTAGCTAGGTATGAGTCTCCCATTGCCAGCCATGCATTACCAATTCCACTTTGGCTGCCTCCCTTGAGACTCTTTACTTTTTCTGCAAGGCCTTTTGTGATACCCAAGGAGTTATGACAATGTTCCTCTAAATTCAGTTTCGTCAAATATTTTTTTTGCGTGGACAAACCAAGGCAACAATCTACCACCCATGATCTGTGTAACTGCCTCACGATACTTTTTAAGCTCAGGGGTTGTCCACCCTCTAAACCAGTAAAGTACCAGCCTAAGGGCAACATCGCCGTTTATCATCTTAAGACCCACCTCTAAGTAGAGGGGGTTGCCCGGGCACTCAGATGCATGCCAAGCAAACGAATGAGGAAGCATCTTTCATCCATGCCCAATTTGCTACTGGCTGCGTTTCCCCAGGTCTCCACACCATACACTGCTGCAGATTTTGCATGAGCAGCGTACATTGTGAGTGCTGGCGTGATAGCCCTCCGGTCATGGGCAAGACATAATCTACAAATTGCCCATCCATACTTTTCTAGCAAGGGGTTAGATTTAACCAATTGGGATGTCCAATTGCTTTGATCATTAAGTCTTACCCCCAGGTAATCATAACATCAAACTTGTTCTATGGTGGTTCCATTAATATTCAATTTAATGTTGGTGAGCTTTATAATTTTTGACCAGAAATGTAGGGTTTTTGTTTTCCTTGTGTTTACCTCAAGTTGGAGCATGGTACAAACGCTTCAAGTGTGGTCTCCAACCCCCTTGCTGATGTTGATAGGAACACAGCATCATTCGCATAGAGGAGCATTGGAATTGCTTCTGGCCCAAGCTTTAGTTGGTCTAGGCATTTCAATCTGACATAATGTATGATTTCATCAATATAGATTAAAAACAACAGGGGGGCGGGCACACATCCCTGCCTCACCTCTCTGGTCACCATAAACAGATCTGTCAGTTCACCCCCAAGCCCCTCACACAGAGGCTTTATTGTACGAATAAAGTTGCTCAATGATCTGCAGGAGATTAGCAGGTTTCTCCCTTTGTGGTCAAAACAGACCATAGTATTCCCCGCGACACACAGTCAAAAGCGGTCTTGTGATCAATGAACACTGAGTATAAATTCATATTTCTCAAGACCGTGTATTTCTGTATGACTAGTTGTAGGTGGAATATTTGGTTCATGGTGCTTATTTTTGGACCAAAGCCTGCTTGTAGATGATCTACTAATTCATCCTGCACATCCCATGCCTGGAAATGCTCATATATAATTCTATTGAATACTTTCCCCACACCTTCCAACAGTGATATTAACCTAAACTTTCCCAGGTTCTCTCTCCCTCCTTTTTTGTAAATTGGTGTGATAGTGGCTTTTTGCCAGTAGGGGTGCATCTTATTGAGCCTATGGATCACATTAACCGATTTCCACAATATCGGTGCCCATGCAACCAGTTCTTCCTTGATTAAATTAATAGGAATTAAATCTGGTCCGGGGGTTTTGCCCCACCATTGGGATTGGATAGCATTAGTAACTTCCAGTATTTCTAGCTGAATTGGGTTTACGATGTTCCCTCTGTCTTGATTCCCACGGTCCACCTTCCATGGTAAAATGCCCTGGGTGTCAGCTGGCACTACCGTTCCATAGAGGTTCTGGAAGTGTTTCCTCCAAGTGCTCAGATTGATGTTAACAACCAAGTCATTACCACCACCTTCTCTGTTCCCACTAACAATTTTCCAGAACAGACGGGTGTCCCATGATTTGGAGGCTTCCTGCAACCTTTCTCATTCTTGCCGTACTTGGCTATCTTTAATGGTCTTAATTAAGTATCTATACTGGGCTCTTAGGTGTCTCAGCTGAACCCTGTCAATGCCCAGGCCACTCTTTAGGCAAATTAAGATGTCGAGCTTTGCTGACTTAAAATCCCCATTGTACCAATTGGTATTTTTGATAGCGTGTTTCTTTACACTCTTACTAGACTTAGGGCCTCATTACACGGTAGGCGTTATGGATTTAACGTTACCGGTAACAGAATACCGGTAACGTTAAATCCCCATGCGTATTACGACCCGGCTCACCGCTATTAGCGGCACCGCTAAGTACGGTGCCACTAATAGCGGGCAGGCCGCGTGCACGCGACCCTCTATCCCGTAAATTACGCCATGCCGCGATTAGCACAGCATCACGAGGCTAGTGGATATGCCAATACGGCATGGTAAAGCCCCCCAAATCCCTTAACGCCATGGTGCTAATACCTGCATCGCGAACCACCCGTTAAGAGAACGGAGCAGTGTTCCCACCTGCCACATGTGGACACAATCAGCACAGGTGGAGGCAATGGAGACTGTGGCATCTCAAAAGAGTCACACCACACCCCTTCCCACACCTGTTCCCACACCAAGATGGTTCCAATACTGGCAGCATTACATGGCCTGGAGGACCTCATTGCAGCACAGCTGCAACAACAACAGGCAGCACAAAGGAGATGCAGGAGGAGGAGGAGGAGGAGGAGGAGGGCAAGACAGGCACACCAAGCACCACCACGGCACCTAATCATACCACATAGGCACCCACCAATCCCCAGGATCAGAGCCAGTCCATTTAACCTAACCCCTGAGAAGATACACACCCTGTACCGACTGGACCGGGTTACCATCACCAGCATCGTGGACCTGATACACGACGACATTGTGAGTCTCATAGACATCAGAACTGCCATCCCCCCGCTACTGAAGGTGGTGAGTGTGCTCCACTTCCTGGCCACAGGCACCTACCAGCATACAGTGGGACAGATGCATGGCATCTCACAACCAGTATTCTCCCGCACGCTGAACCAGGTACTCGATGCCCTCCTGAAGCATGCAACTGAACACATATACATGCCACGGACTGCCCAGGAGATTGCAAACACCAAAGTTGGCTTCTATTCACTGGCAGGCATCCCAAGTTGCATCAGGGCCATCGACTGTACCCATGTGGAATTGGTGGTCCCACATCACAATGAAGTATTCTACCGAAACAGGAAGCAATTCCACTCCATCAATGTCCAAATGGTATGTGACGCCAACAAGATAATCACACATTGCTGTGCCCGATTTCCCGGATCAACCCATGATTTCATGGTCCTGCGGAACTCAACTATCCCACGCTACATGGAGCGACAAACCGCACGACGT
Organism: Ambystoma mexicanum; assembly: GCF_040938575.1. Taxonomy (NCBI): domain Eukaryota; kingdom Metazoa; phylum Chordata; class Amphibia; order Caudata; family Ambystomatidae; genus Ambystoma; species Ambystoma mexicanum. The sequence goes on from NC_090923.1 coordinate 315,149,740, forward strand.
TCGTGGCTACTTGGTGAGTAGCAGGGCAAGCACATGGCAGCGTGATTGGGGGCGGGAGAGATGCATACTCCAACTGGGTGTGATTGGAGGGGTGTGATACATACTCCCAACTGGGTGTGATTGGGGGGGGAGTGATACATACTCCAACTGGGTGTGATTGGGGGGGGAGTGATACATACTCCAACTGGGTGTGATTGCGGGGGGGGGGAGAGATACATACTCCAACTGGGTGTGATTGGGGGGGGGAGAGATACATACGCGAAATGGGTGTAGCTTGTCGGCTGTCGGCAAAATGCACATACAGATGTACGCCAATGTCCATCTGGGAAGGCGGCAACGTACTTGAGATGAACCGACATGCAAGTATAAGCTACACAACACAGATGACATTCCAGGTCTAGTAACATTAAACATCCATCCACATACACATTGCACAACATTCCAGGCCACAAAATACAAACATTTCACACATGCCATCAAGATAGTCATCCGGAATTAGTCCAACACAACATCAATATTGCAATTTGCCCTATAATGCATGCAAAGGGATCACCCCTAGCCATAGCATTTCACCACGCACCTATAGCACCACTGAAGTGATGCCTCTCTGCATGGCAACATCAATGTTGGAATGGCAGTACACCAGCAGTGTTGAACCAAATCTGCCTGGGCCTAGGGACACCGAAGACCTCGCCTCACCCAGGACATGTCAATTAATGTTGGAGGCATTAATGGGGCATGTCCACTTGCAGGGTCGACCTCCCCCTTGCACATTGCTGTCACACAGACCATCTGCATGTATGCTGTTAATTGTGTACTTGAATCACAATGCAATGTCAATTTGTGTGATATGAACAGGCTGCTCTTCAGGTGAACAGTAACAGGACCCCGTTCGTTCCCCCATACAGGTGATGCAGGCTATCCCCTGAAGACCTGGCTCCTCACACCTGTACGGAACCCACAGAACAGGCACGAGGAGGAATACAATCGTGCACATACCCGTACCCGCATCGTGATCGAGCAGACTTTTGGCCTTTTGAAGTCACGGTTTAGGTGCATTAGCAGGTCTGGTGGCGCTCTCCTGTATGGACATGAGAAGGTGGCCAAGATCACCATGGCATGTATCATGCTGCACAATATGTGTATCAGACGGAATGTGCCACTGCCCCCTAATGTTGAAATAGAGGCACCTGATGAGGATGATGATGGTGATGAGGACGGAGGTGAAGGGGATGCAGGTCTTGCAAGAGGGGATGGGCAGGAGGGACGTGCTGTGAGACAGCATCTGATCAACCAAATATTCTGAGGAACATGTTTTTGTACTGTCACATGGATATGGGTAGTAATGCACTGGTGTATGTTTGGAAGCACGATATGGACCCTGTTGCCAATAAAGTACACAAACACAATGAAGATGTCCAAGCCTGTGTTTTGATCAGAAACCAGTGTATTGAGTAACGGAAAGGTGAAAATGTGCAAGTCCCCAAACATCCCACCACCCTTCCCCCCACCCCCCACTACAGACCCACAACACCCTTCCCCCCACCCCCCACAACAGTCCCATAACACCCTTCCCCCCACACCCCACAACAGACCCATAACACCCTTCCCCCCACCCCCACCCCCCACAACAGACCCATAACACCCTTCCCCCGACCCCCCACAACAGACCCATAACACCCTTCCCCCCAACCCCCACAACAGTTCCTCATGTGTCTGCCATATTTGCGTTGGCCCATGCACACAGAGGAATCGCCATTAACCCCCTATAGGCCATTGTCTGTAGCAGCATTTGGCCAGACATGCGCCAGGTGGTGCGTGTCGAGCGGCGGAGGGGGCTTGTCTGTGTTGAGCCGGAAGATGACGATGGGGCAGACTGGCCTGGTTGTGTGAAGTGGCGGTCCATTATGTCGGCCATGAGAGTAAGGACCTCCCTGAGCCTGGATATCTTATTACACAGCCTGTCAGTGTTTGCGTCCATCCTCTCAGTGGAGTGCCTCGCCGTCTCCACGATATTCTCCCTGAGATCGGCAGCCTCCTCAACATGCTGGCCAACCAGCACAGTCAGTTCGTGTTGACGCTGCAGGATGGTGGTCAGTTGGAGGGCAGTGCTGGGTGATGTTGTACTGGATGCTGTGCCCTCAGATGCATCCACTGCAGCAGGTGAAGCCACCATGGGGGACATTATGGCTGGATCGTTGTCCTCAACAGTCACATCAGACCCAGGTGTCTGGAATGGTGCTGGCTCTGGAGTTCTAGGGGGGCTTGGGGTGTGCATCTCCATTGGCCCGACTAGGGTGTCCTCAGGATCAGATAGGGGGGCAGTGGCGGCTGCCTCACCAGCGGAGCTTGCCGCAGTTGATGGTGGGCCCTCAGTGGCTGGTATTGGTGCCTGTGGGTTCACCTCCGGTGGTGGGGCTGCAGTTTGTGGTGCAGCTACTTCTGCCCTGGCAGTGGCACTTCGACGATGTTTCCCGCTCATCAGCTGTGACCTTCCCCCCTTGCCCCTGGATGTTGTGGGGGTGTCCTCCGAGTCCTGTGCCCTTGGCCTCTTACTCGTGGCTGGTGCCTGGGATGCATTAGCGGCATCCTCACCATCTGAATGTGAGCCTGTCAGGGACAAGAAGGGGGATGGCATTGGTTGCGTTTCAATGTACTTAATGCAGATTACATAAATGATGCAGTTGTGGCCATTGGGACTTAGTAGTTGTGGATGCAGGTGATGTGGCAGTTCAGTGCCTCATCCATGCATGGTTGTGTTTGGAACTTGTCTCTGGTGATGTGTGCATGTGTGTGTGTTTGGGTCTGACACTGACATGGTGTGGGATGGATGCATGTGTGGATGTGTGTCCATGCATGAGAGGAGTCTGTGCTCACATATGGGGGAACAGTACATTCACATCGCATCCTGTCATGTGTACACTCACCTCCATCCGAAGTGGTACCCACGCCGAGCTCCATGGTGCCTACTCCCTCTATGGATTCCACAGCAATCAGGTTTCCACAGGTCTCCTCCCATTCTTTAAGTCTGATTGGTGAACCAGCTCCACCTGCACTGGCAATGCGGTGGTTTTCCGCAAGGATGCCCCTCACCCGCAGCCTGAGGTCGTCCCACCTATTCCTGCACTCACACACCGTGCGGGTGCTGGTGCCCACTACACTCACTTTTACTGCAACTTCCTCCCAGATGGCTTTTTTTTTTTTAGTAGTGTTGGCCGCCGCATGTCATTGGCAAAAACTACCTCTGCATTCTCGGCCAGGGTCTGTGTCAGCATATTCAATTCCTCTGCTGTGAATTTCTCCTTGCGCTGCCTGTCAGTGCTTTTTTTTAATGCCTTGGGCATGATGCAGGTGTCCCGGATGATTTAGAACTGCTGAAGACTCAAAACAGGTCCAGGGGGCAGAGGATGGCAATGGATTGTGTTTTTAAAGATGGCCGCCGTGCTCTTTCCCGTTCCTGTGCGATGACGCTATTTCCGGTTCCGCTATTTAATGGTCACCACTATTTGCGGTGACTGCTATTTGCATGCAGCAGGAGGGCGGAGGTGCAATCTGCACTTTCGTCGAGGGCGGTAGGTGACTTTTTTGGGTCTTTACCGCCATGGCGGTAGGGGGTTTGCCGGCATGGCGCTATGCTCGTGTCCGCGTACTCGTAATAGTGCGTTATTAGCGCACTCTTGCGAGGGCGGACACGTTGATAGCACCATGCCGATATTTGGGAATTTTTACCGCACAACGTGTAATGAGGCGCATAGTGACGAGGGGCTGTATGCGCAAAGTTAGAAAAGTAGACTTCTGCATCACAAGGTTCCATAGACAGGAGCCATTCCAACTCAGGCAGGATCGACTCATAAATACTAGGTCTCAGAGACAACAGGTCAAGGTCAGGCCATTTAATTCTGTGCTTAGATTGCCCTTGAATTTTGACTGATTTACTGGGATTACATTGATAATCCCTCTCTTGCATGTTCTTGTGTGTTAGCATTAAGGACAATGGCCTATGATCACTTCCCTGTTTTTTCAAGACCTCAAAGTCCTTTGCATAGGTTCACATCCTCATAGATAAGAGGATTTAGTCGATATGCTAGGTACAGTTGTTCCACTCGTAGGTAGATTTTGCTGGCTGATCTTTCACAAATCGCCCATTGCTAGCCCTTAGGTCCATGGCAAGAAAGGAAGCAGCACGGCCAAGAATAACGGGCACACCCTTCCTGGTGCAGGGAAATTCAATTGGGGGGATTTCCCACACCTCTTCATGGTTGTCCCAAGCCCCCTCCATGTCAGGCAAGGGTTAAATTTGCAGGTTCAGATCACCAACCAATATAATCCGAGGGCCCAAACCCTTATGTACTTCCTTATTTTCAGTGAGTATCCTTCCCAATTCTGGAACCTGTAACTTGTAACGTCTGTAACTAAGCTGTAAATTTCCTTGTTCTTTTGCGCCCTGCTACCCCAGGGTCCGGTGCGCACAATAAATAAACAAACAAACAAACAAACAAACAAAACATTAAACATGGAGATGGATTGACCACACAGGGAATCAAACACCAGATACTGGAAATTTGGGGAACTGGATTCAATATTTGATATTTGCCATTTAAGACCAGTATTGATCCATATTGCCGGGCCACCTGAAGGTCTTCCTTTCTTCCCTTTAATTGCAGGGATTTGGAACACCTCATACCCCTGGAATGGGATCAACACCCAATTCCCATGTTTCTTGAAGCACACTGCGTCGTATCCCTGAATGAAGCTACACCAATCGGGATCTGCCAGATGTTTTGTTCAGACCAGCTATATTTCAGGAAATTAATCTGATTGCTCTCCCGTTTGGCCGTTACTCCACTACAGGGCCAGGCCAGTACCTTCCTCTAGTTTGGTATTGTTAACCTTCCTGGTTCCAGTTCCAGGGGATACATATTTTGCGTTCGGGCTTTCCATAGTTTGCTTGTTGATTGTTTGCCTGATTGGTATTCTTGACCCGGGGAGTTGGGGTGGGGGGTATACCCGGAACTCAATGGACAGAAAAGCTTCCATCAAGTAGTCACTTTTCAGGAAGACCACAACCATATCATCACCACTATTAGGCATGATCTGTCTTACACAGTTTATTATGTCACTCCCGACAATGGATCTACACCCTCTTTTATGCTTAAAGTTAATGACTCCTGGGTTTCGTAGAGCCCATTTTATTCCCTCCATTCACCTGGTTGAGCACATGATTACACTCCTTGGTCTGTAGGCAAAAATTTGGCTTGTCAAGGGTTACATTTACTGAAGGTGAAGCTTCTTTGAATATTACCTCAGTCATTAAACTGCATTGGGTGCTACACACATGCTTGTTGATAACCTCCCTCAACAGCCTCTCCTTGATACATGCCGATTCAGTACCAAAGAGGTGAACATTTTTCCTAATTACTTTTTCCAGAAACCCATACATAGTTGTCAGGGATTGTAGATCACCCTGCAGTGTTCCTGCATATCTATTCCAGGTTCCATCTGGGATTTACTTTGCGTGCATGCAATATCAGTTTGAATGGCTGCACTGATTCCCCTGTATTGAGCTTGTCCTTGTGCTACCTCTTTTTCTCCTCTGGGTATCCCTGGGAATACACTTATCTCCTTTTGCTTAGCAACGCCACTGTCTGGATGTTGCTCATCCCCCAAGACCTGGTACCTGTTGGATATTAGTACCATCATTTTGATGCTACCCTCATTCTCAACTATGGTGGTTGGGGAGCCCCCCCCCTTGTAGTTGCCTTCTAGGGTATTTGGCTCTCTTAGGTGTCGAGTACTCTAGTAGGGCTTTCTAATATTAATATGTGTGACAAATCAACTTCCGGGGCACGAGTGGTCCAGGGATGAATATTGGTTTCTAAACCATCAATCAACCCCACACCTCTAGTACACCAGAAGGGATCCGAAAAGATTGGAATACAAGTAAATTATAAGACCTCCTTGTGCAATTTTAGTAACGTTGACGAATGGCAGGCTTATCTACGCAAGGTCGTGGATCGTTGGTTAGTTGCAACACAGCGAAAATACAATTATTACCCAATGATAAAAGGGACTGCCCAGTCAAGGTTGTATAAAAATATCTACTTTATTATTACTACAACAGACAGTTCTAGCACACTATAATTACAACCCACACTGTAAAGGAACACAGAGGACAGACAGTTTCACAAAGGAAAGGGATGCACTCTGGATACAGACAGGAGGGTAGTTGGCAAAGTAATCAGTCTTACAGTTTAAGGTTATTTGGTTTCAACACCAAAGAGGAAAAGAGACATAACTGTCTCTAGGGGCCATCGGAGAAGGAACAGGGGGACAGAACCACAATGTACCTGGTGCTGAAGAAGTTCTTGGTGCTCGATAACATCAAGGCGGTTCTAGGGGACTTCACAGCTCGTGAGACAGAGTTAGTGGTGGGAAACAGCTGCGGGTACCAGGCGGTAGGCAGTTGGACAAGCAAGGCTGGATGGACGTCTGCAGACTGTCAGGCGCCGTGGCTCAGGGCCAAGAATTGTTGTCTCTGTGCTGGTTGGTGGATCTGGAATGCTGGTCGAGGTGTTTCGGACGGCTCTGGTGACTTTGGCGTGACAACAGTCAGCGCTGCAGCCGGATGCGGTTTGAGGACGCGACTGTCTCTAAGTTGTCCTTAAAAAGATGGACGCTGGATGACGCTTGAGTGGCACTCCTTCTAGCTTCTTCTCAGGGCTCGTGTCCTTTCAAGGCAGATGGCCCAAAGCTCAGGAGGGTGTTAGCAGGCAACGGCCTTGTCCTTTGTCCAGAGACTCTCCGGCACTTCCCATCGAGGAAGCTTTCTGTCAGAACATAGAAGGGCATGCTGTGTGCTGGCTGGGTACCAGTTCTGGAGCTGCTGGACGTGTCCGCAGAGTCCGGTATCTCCCTTTGTTCCCTGGGAGATGTTTAGGGGAGGGATCTTGCTTCCCTCTCGGAACCCCTGGCCTTCCTTAACTGGCGGAAGATGTAAGGTAGACTGTATCTTCAGCTCGGGTCCAAATTAGTCCTTCTTACTCCTTGTGAAGTCTTCAGATGATCTGATCAGTGAGGGGCTCAGCCCTCTTTTAAAGCCAAGTGGGCCCCAGTGATTGGTGCAGGCTATGCCCACCTTAATGTTGGAGACCCAATCCTGGGTCCCCACCAACAGTGATAGGTCAGAATCAGGGCAGTTGGCAACAGACAGGGGAAGGATGACAACATATACTTCTAAGTCCCACCCATCTTCCTGTCTGCTGTACATCAAAGCGTCTCCCTAATTAACTGAGCCCTAGGCAGCGCTTGGTCACAACATGGGCCTCCTTTGAAGTAGGGGGTTGCAGGCAGACTTTCATCTCCTACTATTCACATACTTCCCTGCTTTGAAAGGAGTGGTTCCATGCAAGACATTCACTGCCCTTTCATACCAAGGAGCGGTGTTAGTACCAAACTGTAGAAAAGTTATGGTTTTTTTTTGTACCAACTTATAAGCCCATGCGCCTGGCTGCTAGTACAATTTGAGATTGTGTTGCAGTTAGTGCGTGGCAGAAAAGGGGCACCAGACCCCAACCCTTGGAAAAACAGTAGACAGAAATGCTCCACACTTTGGGAACTGTGCCACACTGTAGTTCAGGTGAAAAAGGTATATATTTAATATGTTGCCCTTTCCAGATAACACGTGTTTCGACACACAAGTGTCTTCTTCAAATCAGGGCTAATCGAAACTGACATAATGTAATAACATATATTAACAAAGTGATAAATTGAGGACATTTAAAAACCAAAAATACAAACAATGAACAAACCATACATAGGGTCTCATTACAACCCTGGCGTTGGACCATGGTGCTATTAGCACCATGATCCATGCCGGATTCCGCCATGGTGGATGGCGGATTTACCGCCCCATTCCAAGGTTGGTGGGGCGGTAAATCCCCATTCAGCATGGCCCCTTCCCCATTCCCATTTTTGGCCCATAGGGCTCAATGGGAATGGGGAAGGCGCTAATTACGGCACCGTAAATTACGGTGCCGTAATTAGCACCAAGGTCCCTTAGCGGGTTGGACTTTAACACCTGCAAAAAGCAGACGTTAAAGTGTGAATCTGGCGTTAAGGGTTTAACGATGCCACAGCCTTTTACGGCGCCGTTAACCCCTTAACGCCAGAGTTGTAATGAGGCCCATAGTCACATAAGTGTAAAAAAGATGCCACCAATTACCATGATACAGTTTAAAGTCACAGAAAGTCAGGGAGGGGTGAAAGGGGTGGAGGTTTAAGGTATATAAAAAAGAGAGAGAACAACAAATAGATAAAGGCAAAAAATAATTAGTTCAATTTAAATGAATGTTTCATCTCAACATGATATGACCAGCTCTTTTGGTGCAAAAGGTTTTATATAGTTTTGCTCATGGGAACCTTACCTATCATCCACATCTAGGTTTCCAATTCAAAGAAGCACAAAATGTCTCCGGATGAATCCCCCTATGTGAAATCAGATTGCAAATCGTGGGTTAAATGCCGGTTTGAGCACTCTACGCTTTTCCTAATGATATGAATCAACGGCGTCTTTTTAGCCATTATACATTTTTGGCTGACAGAGATAAATGATGTATATGTTTGGTCTATTAAAGGTAACTGAATATATAGAATATTATAGAGTCTAACGATTTCACTGTATTCGTACTCGTTAAACAACTTAAATATACGTGTTATGCTTTTCGCTGGATGTTGAAATTCCCCAGTGTTTTGTACATTCAAGTCGGATCCGCGTAACACGAGCACCCCCGCACAGCATCCGTGTAGCCACAACCGCGGGACCTAATGGTACTACGGACGTGGCCGCCCAAGTACCGAACGGATGCACCCCCACACGCGATCCCGCATTGTCGTGTTATTGTATAGTTAGGGAGCCTGTTTATTCCAGCATGTACTGCTGTTTGGGCTTACCTCCGTATCACGCAAAGTATCCTGCCGTCTGGTGCTGAAGCCGGCTGCACTGCCCAGTGTATTCAGTGGTTGTCGTGGCAACCCAAGTCCTTCTTCTATTTCGATCAATGTTTCCTCCTATGTATAGAAAAGCTGGGTGCCATGTTTAAGTTTCGTTCACCATATTACAGGTTACACAAAGTAAAGGATCATATCGTAAGGTCCCATTATCTAGCACTTTACAATTTATAATGTCTTATCTGTATAAATAAATGCATGTGATCAAGTAGTAGAACAATAAAACACTATAGTTCCTACATCATTCGATTATTGGTTTTGTGCGGCAAGTTACACCGCACAATTTCCCCTGATACGGTAAGTGAAGTATGTGTATTTTGCAATAAGTGTATGGCCAGATACTAGAAGGGGCAATAAACAGCGTCAAGTCTATTAGCATAAAGAAAGAGCCCATTACGTGGGGGACAAGCTGGACACATACCTTGTGCGCTAGTCGGGCACGACTGGTTACAGATATAATTACACATGTTAGCATAAGAGTGACCATAAAGAGATGACTAGAATTCAGAATTGATATTAGGTGTATCAAGGTAAATGGATTAGCATAGCCATACATACATAGTTCAAGTAGAGATTGGCTTACAGTATTAGATATACATATTCTTAATCATTAGTGATCCCAATTAGAGAAAGTGTGCCATCTCGTGTTCTTGGTTGAGTCCAAATTCCGTTGCTCTAAACTTGCAAATAAGGCGGGCTTCCAGCTGGCGAAGGAGGGCTTCTCTGTTTCCACCTCTTTCTCCCAGAAGAGCCTGTTTGAGTCCAATGAACTTCAAATTCATTTTGTCATCCAATTGATGTTTGGTTTGCCAGTGTTGTGCCAGTGGCAAAGTTGTATCCAGTTGTATATCCGTTCGCATAACATATGATGGCGTATACAATGTATTTACTGCGACAATTAATAGTATCCTTGATTGTGATAGTTGTTCCCTTTGAGTCTGCGAAAGACTTTGTGTTAGGGTGCGCGTGTTTGCACATGCTACATGATCCGCACTTCTTAAATCCTTTTGGTGCACTTGGTAACCATAGTTTTGGTTTTGGTGTAGGTACTTTAGGAAGTAGGGATGGACTTAAGCTGGACTTCAAAGTTTTAGCCTTTTTGAAGATTAGTACAAAAAAGAAGGTGGGTGAGGCGCGCACTCCCGGTCTTGGTCAATTGAACCTGTTGCAAAAAATAAGTAGCTGGGTCACATCCCAAAATGGACAAATATTCACAGGGTTAGATCCCTTCTGCTGCAAATCAGGTACTCAGTATTAACAGGGTTAGATCCTTTGCTGCAAATCAGGTACTCAGTAATAACAGGGTTAGATCCCTCAGCTGCAGTTCTGTGGTCTGTAGTTGTTCTCCTCCTAGCGCTTTCTTATCTCAAATAATCATCAGTACAAAGTACCTGTTACTGAGTTACTGAGTACCTGATTTGCAGCAGAAGGGATCTAACCCTGTGAATATTTGTCCATTTTGGGATTTGACCCAGCTACTTATTATATTTTTTGCAACAGGTTCAATTGACCAGGACCGGGAGTGCGCGCCTCACCCACCTTCTTTTTTGTACTTTTTGAAGATTAGTTTGGGTTCTTCATCGATAAATTCTTTGAGATGTTCATCCAGTTTGAGTAAATGCCAGTTTTTGGTCAATATTTTTCTAATTTCAAAATTGTTGTGTGAAAAGGTTGTAATGAAGCTCACTTTATTATGTTCCTCTCGTCGTTGGTGATTTTTAGGGATTAACTTTACATCTCTTTTCATTGTATTCACTTTTTCATATGCTGATTTTATACAAGTCTTATTGTAGCCTCTTTGAAGAAATCTACCTTTTAGTAATTCACATTCCTGAAGAAAGTCAATATTGTTAGTACAATTCCTTCGAGCTCTTACAAATTCACCTTTCGGTAGGTTACTGATCACTGTTTTCTGGTGGCAGCTCATTGCAAAGAGGGTTGAGTTTGCTTCTGTCTGTTTGTGAAAACTTTTAGTAAACAGTTTATCATCTTGCACATATATTGTGAGATGAAGAAAGTCTAAACTAGCGTCACTAGATGGTCCTGACAGAAAAATCCCTTCTTCATTGTTGTTTAAGCGATCTCTGAATTCGATGAGCTCTTCATCATTGCCATTCCAGATTAGTAGAATATTGTCGATAAATCTGGTCCACATCACAATCTTGTCTTGTGCATATTGGTCTGTGTAGACATACTTATCCTCGAACATGCTCATAAAGAGGCTTGCAATTGCGGGTGCATATTTTACGGCCAAGGCTACTCCCTGCTTTTGCTTGAAATATCTCTTGTCAAACAGAAAAATGTTATTTTCCAAAGTTGTTGTCAGCATTTCTTTCAGCATAGTCACGTAATGGTAGTGTGAGGCAGTTTCCCCACGGACTATGTACTCTATGGTTTCAATGGCTGACTCATGGTCACCTTGGTCACCCTCTAGCCTGGCTTTTGTCAGACCTAACCAAGGTCCTGTGTCTAGAGCAATAATTGTTCATGTTGTTTCTATTCGTTTGAGATAAATCTGTAACTTACCTGGTATTGTTATTAGGTGAATTATGAGAAGAACAAGTAATGTACTTAATATAAGAAAAATCTGCCTGTACATGTGTCTTTCTCAAAGAATGTCAGCATACGGCATACTCATGTATCCATTCACCCAGGTTCTGTTACATACGTGCCGCAATAGCCTTCATGCAGCACATTTTTGATAATGCGGAACAATTGTATAAATGTTTAAATGCAATTTCTGTTTTGCATATTGGAATTGATAATCCAATTTTTGTTTAATGACTGAGAAGTGAAAATAAAAACTACTCTCAGGTTTAATTTAATTTAACTCACACGTGTGCATATGTATTACTCTTCCTTTGTCTGTACACCTATCCTTTGGATATGCATACATTAGGCTACAATTCAGGATCAGATACACCTCTAATTTATTTTGCATACAATTAAATTGCAATTAACTTTGACTCCATAGACAGGACTCCCCCTCTTGTTTGCTTTCAGGGTATCTCCTGGCATGGTCCACCACCACCAAGATATATTGGTTCCCTGAGCTGGTTTGAGGATCCAAAGGACCCACAATATCCATGCCTATTCTCTCAAAAGGCCGCCCCACCACAAGTAGTGGAATTAAGGGGGCCTTTGTGACACCACCTGACTTGCCAGAAGCAGGACAGGACAGATTCCTTCCCTTTTATGCCGAACTGCGGCCAGTAAAAGTGTGCAGATAACCGGTCCAATGTCTTAGTCACTCCCAAGTGACCCGCTAATGGAATTTGGTGAGCCAAAACTTTCTGTGGCCTTGGGGAACCACCAACCTTCTGGTGTCCTCACCTTCAGAATCCTTTGGCTCACTGTACAGGAGTCCATCTTCCCAGTACACTTTGAACAGTCAAGGGGCCTCGTCCTTAGCCTGCTCCGCCACCTGCTTCTGCTGACCCACCTGAGTGGGACACTCTTTCTGGGCTGTGTAGAAGTTAGTCTGATCTGGACCCCCAGCATATGCGAACTCATTCAGATTGGGCAGACCCTTCAGATCTGCACCCACCTGGTCCTCCACCTCAGGTTCCTGCGCTGCACCTGGCAACTCTGAAGTCACGGAGTACCCTGCTACCAAAGTAAGGTCTTCCATGGCTACTAACCCCTCTTCCACAGGAGTAGGTGACTCAGCAGTCTGTGCAACTGAACTAGGGGCTACCGGCCACGCCAGTCCTACCAACAAGCCCTCTGGAAGCACTCCAGGCCCTAAGGATTTCTAAGCGTTCAATCTGGCATTCTCTTTGGTCCTCGATCGTGTAGCCGCTGTGACTATTTCAGGATCAGGAAGATCATTTCCCAACAGACATGGGACAGGGATGGAGTCTTTCACATACTTCCCTGCTTTGAAAGGAGTGGTTCCAGAGAGGACATTCACTGCCCTTTCATACCAAGGAGGGGTGTTAGTACCAAGTTGACACATTGCATTACAAAGAGGTGTTGGTCTCGGTCTCCATTGTCACTTCCTGCACCCAGGCCTTCCCTGAGGCCTACTAATGAAAATTCTTCGGTATTCTCTGCCACCAGCAAGGTGTAACAAAGGGGATGCAAATCCATGCGGCCTTGAAATGCTAATCAGGCTGCCCACGGCCAGAGGTTTTTGATGTAACCACAGCTGTCAGCTACGCATGACAGGGGAGGGCGACACTGGTAAGCTGTATCCTCCCAGATTACATGACTATTTTTGTCACTTTTTGCCATTTTTGTCACTGCAGTGAGCGTGGAAAATATGCCCAGGAATGGCCCCACATATTTTCCAGAGGTTGATCTCCCATCATTCATTCTTTAAACTAAACAAAAAATCAAATAACCCAGGTGAGTTTGCTCTCCCTGTGCCGTTGGTCGAATTCCTCACAAAATGTCCAGAGCTTTTGGGTGTAGTTCAATGGCCTGAACCACATTATCTCTACTAGCTCTAGTGGGCAGGGAATAAATTTGCCCCCCCCATGTCCTTCAAATTTCCCTATCTCATAGATAACCATATGGTATTTTTGCTTCATGTGCCACCTAAATGTATTTAATAGCAACGTTGGTTTTAGAACAGGTGCTACACTCTCTGAAAGATTTTCAATATCTTCTGTTACAGAAACACAATTTGGCACTGCTGCCGCCTTTCGGCAGTTTGAGCCCTCTTTTGTGGTAACATTTGGACCTTAAATATCATGCAATAGGTCTTTGATTTCACTTACGAGGGTATTAACATCCCTTAAGGGTTCAAGTAATTTAAAAACCCTCCTACTCTGCCCCTTTGGTGAAAAAGACTGAACAGCTTTTCTTTTTGTCGTTTAAACATATTTTAGCAAATTGGTGTACCTTTACAGCTCACAGTGGAGGTACAGGGGCCCAGGGTTATCAACACAAATAAAACAAATAATAATAATACCAAAAATCTAAAAAATATTTACAATATTGGTACGTTAAAATACACGCTCTGTAACAAAGTTCAAGTCAAGTTAAAAAAAACATTTTGATTTATGACCAACCAAATTGTTCAATTCAGCCTGTGTTTTTCTGGCTCCAGGCGAAGGTTAACCACACAACATCCTGAGGATAACAGTGCAAACACTTGCTAGGGATAATGTGTAGGTAGGGGTGGAACGCCCGACAGCTTAAGAAACACGATTAGTCCGAGGTTCCCCCATCCGCTCACCTACTCCGCTCGTATTGCTCTTCCGCCCCCTTTATACTTTAACTCTTATCTCTTAGGTAAATGTGGCTGGTGTGATTTGCAGCATGTTGCCCCGAACGTGTAGCAACCAACAACCATGCAATTGATTTAAATTGAGTAGGGGGACCAAATTTCACCTTCCTGGAGCAACAATACGGCGGTATGGTAGAACAGCAGTACAGAACAGCACCGGATCAGGTAGACTTCTTTTATTACGGAGCCGGGCTGCTAGTCTTCTGTTGTTGGGAGGCACACACAACAATCTCAGCTGCGAAGAAATAGAAGAAAAGATTACTTACGAGTTAGAATGACATAGCGGGGGACCCCCACTCTGCACCCCCCCGTACATGATAATACAGCAATGAGACCATGTGTAGGCAGCTCATAATAATCCACACAGAAACAGTTGCAAAGATTGGAAACATTTGATCACAGTTTATTGGAGCACAGAAATCGTGGCGGTCCAAGCCTCATCAGTAAACAAGATTATATACAAGGGGTGACCTGTGTCACTCCCCGTTATCATTTTGCAAAGAGCGGACATTCGTTTCTGGTTTTCATGACTGCTAGTCAGTCTCAAGAGCGGCTATCCGCTTCTGGTTTTCATGACTGCCAGTCAGTCTTTCTCTGGACACTGACTTCAGGTGACGGAGTCTCAGCTGTCCCTAAGGGTAGTCATTGCCCGTCAATCAGCTATGGCTCGAGTGCGGCCATACCTGAACCGCTCGTGACCGCAACCACAGTGTCAAAGTTCTCCTCTTCGGCTAGGACCGCCCCCCAACTCTGCCTGCAAAAGAAAAAAGAACTTAGTACAATGTATGCAATCATTTTAGTCAAACATTTCTCATCTTACATGTGGACCATTAATATTTCAATTCAAAACTACATGACCTTAAACATATCCATCAATATCAAAAATTAAAAAACATGACCTGGAACGTGTCCATAATATTACACATTAAAGTATATGACTTGAAACAAAGAGTCATCCATAAAAAGTTACTTCTAAATCACTATCAACTGAACTGTAACGAAAAAACAATACCTCACACTGCGTCATATGCATTATACCAATCCCACATTCTTCCAGCATAAAATGGAACCCATAAGCACCGACCGGCCTCTGGAACAACACCTCCACCTGTACCCACTGCAGGTGAAACAAAAAGGAAGAAGTAGGGTGGGACTTAAAGCGGGGGGCTGCAGCAAACAAGAGGATGCGCGAACGCAACCCCCAGCCTTATATGCAATCCCCGGGCCTGTGGCCGGATGTTGTAGGGCCCGGGGGATGCCAACTTCCTCCAACCCGTGGGGAGAGGAGGTGGGGTGTAAGTTGACCCGGGGGGTGGCCGCAGGGGCAGCCCGCTATATGGGCTGGACCTCTATTGCCCCCTGTGGAGGCCGGGCCAGCCTCTTAGCAGGGGACTCCCACTCTGCACCCCTCCGTACATAATAATACAGCAATGAGACCATGTGTAGGCAGCTCATAATAATCCACACAGAAACAGTTGCAAAGATTGGAAACATTAGATCACAGTTTATTGCAGCACAGAAATCGGGGTGGTCCAAGCCTCATCAGTAAACAAGATTATATTCAAGGGGTGACCCGTGTCACTCCCCGTTATCATTTTGCAAAGAGCGGACATTCGCTTCTTTTTTTCATGACTCCAAGTCAGTCTCAAGAGCGGCCATCAGCTTCTGGTTTTCCTGACTTCCAGTCAGTCTTTCTTTGGACACTGACTTCAGGTGACAGAGTCTCAGCTGTCCCTAAGGGTAGTCAGTGCCCGTCAGTTGGTTTTGGCTCAAGTGCGGCCATACCTGAACCGCTCGTGACTGCAAACACAGCGTCAAAGTTCTCCTCTCTGGCTAGGACCGCCCCCCAACTCCGCCATGCTTTGGGGGTGGTACCCCGATGCCCCCATACCTGTGCTCCCCCTCTTCCTAACCCTCTCCTACCTATGTCTCCCTATTCACCCATTCTATTGTAACACAACTCTCTGCCATGCGAGCCCCCGGTATTTGCCAGGTGGGTGCTCCTGTGACCTGACCCTTGTGTGGATCACTTAATCTTCACGTTCCACTTTTTTGGTACATGACTGCTAAATCGACCCCTTTCCCAGCGCCTGTGCGGATACTCCCTTACTTCTTGCGAGCAGTTGACAGCACATGTCCCTGCTAGGTCCGTTCTAGCCAAATCCGTACTTTAACCAAGTGTTTTTTTTAGAGGGTGTTGCACCCCGCTGGGGTGTAGGCTCCTCAGAGAAGTGCAGAGTGTGCTAGACCACGCTAGTATTACACCCCTGCGGTGTGCCCTTCCCAAACCCCATATTGCTGAAACCAGGACTGAACCCCAGGATAACCTGCTCTGCACCAGGACTTTACAATTTTGACTCGGGTTTGCAACCTGCCGCTAGCTAGAGGAGCCCTGTGTGGGCTAGTGTAGGCTACTTGTGAGAGGGCGGGGGTCCGTATTACCCCCCAAATCAGATGGTGTTCAAGACAAAAAGTATTTTTCTGAACCTTAAATAATACCGGGGGCTCGGGCCTGAACACTGCAATATCAAACCAGTGTACCAGTGCACTGAGCAAACCAAAGGTGCGAGAGGCTGAGATGGCCTGGCTGGGATTCGTACCTGTGATCTGGAGATAACACAGATCGTAGCAGCAAGCGCTCAACCCGCTGAGCTATCTTAACAGTTCCTTTGGTTGTAACATGATTTGCCTTAGCAAACGTCTGGTAACCATGTACAGGCCTGTCACTTTTGACAATCGAATTGTGCATGAACCATAAATTCGAATTGTCAGTGTACTTCAGTCATCGGGCAGTCTCACCGCATGCATGTACCTTGTGGGAGTGTCCCACACTTTACTATCCCGGGCCGTTCTGCCGTGTTAATGGCCTTTCTCATTAGACCAGACTGAGGCAGTCGTTGACGTCCTCAAATATCTCCATTACCTACGACAACACATGATATAAGTCTGTTAGTCACACTGTAAGTATGCAGAAAAATATCCCCCTGTGACCCGGGGGGCCTCAGGTTGTTTCGCAATTCCCATAACGTTTGGTACGGCCAGACCAGCTCTAATAACAGGAGGACACGCCAGTACATTGGCGTACCCGCGCCTCACACGCTATGCCTTTAAACCAAACTCCCTTGCTTGCGCTTTCCGCTTTCCCCTGAGAGTCCAAATGGCACATGTATTCCCCCACTGCAACTAAATGCAGCTGTGTCAGTACCTATAACCGAGGCCTCCCACATGGTGTGGGGGTCAATACTTGTCAATCCCTGCCGTGTTACAACGGCCTCTCTGCCTTTATGATATTGGTAAAAACTCCTGGATAAAAATGCTTCCCAGTGGCTGTACCCGGGGAGGGGCGGGGGGAGTAAAATGTTGGGGGGGGCTGGGCGGTGAGCCAGGAAGGGTGCTCAGCTGTGATCCCAGCCTGTGACCTGCGGATAGGCACAGATCCCTGCCACTATCGTTTAGCGCTTGGCCCGTTGTCCATCTCCATTAAGAAT
The DNA here is from genome assembly GCF_040938575.1 of Ambystoma mexicanum. Classification (NCBI taxonomy): domain Eukaryota; kingdom Metazoa; phylum Chordata; class Amphibia; order Caudata; family Ambystomatidae; genus Ambystoma; species Ambystoma mexicanum. The sequence continues at coordinate 315,167,470 of NC_090923.1, forward strand.
CCCACCATTTTGTCTGAAAATTAACAAGGCTGGGACCCACAGTCACTTAATTGTACCCACGCCAGCTCATGAAAAGCGTTAAATGTCTGCCTGGGGTCCTTAATACACATTGGAAATAAGAAATACGATTTTGTCCCAAACGGGACTCGACCTGGGCCCTGCAGCTGCCCCTGGTGCTGTGACAAATGGCTACCCATTCCTTTTGAGATACTGTTTCAATAGCAACCATTTAGCTGAAATGTGGACAAATTGAGTATCTATTCAGCAACACTGGTCATAACTACTAGGCACTCTTGCTTATGCCTTCAATGCGCCCTACCTCCGGCCCCCAAGTGTACACAATGTGACACTCATGCTTCCGCTCACCCGAGGAGCCTGTACATTAACCTGCCCACAGCACAAAAGGGAGGGCCACACTGGCCCCCTTAAATTACTGACTGCAGTACCCAAAACTGTTTTCAACCACTTACGAAAGGTGCCCCTTCAATAGTCATCACCATGCGAATACCCAAAAGATGCCTTGTGTCCAGGGTCGGATTGGCCCCTCGGCCTCTCGTCCCGTTGCCGGGTCGAAATCGTGCCTGGCGTGGGGGGGGGGGGGGGGGGGGGGGGGAGGGGGGGAGAGGAGGAGGAGGAGGGAGGGGTGGTTTCTGGCCATGCCTGGGCCGGTTTGGAAGAAAAAAATATTGAAAAAAAATACGTTTCCCAATTTTTTTTTTAAAAGACTTTCATCCTTCTGAGGTCGATAAATGAGTACCAATACAGGTTGGTGTTATTGTATACATATTTGTTCTATAAAAAAGAGCTTTTTAAGTGCTATACAATAACATATTATCTCATTTGGCCTTGGACGTCTGCTTGGATTCACAGTAATTTAGTGTACTTAGGAACAATGCTATTTGATGGCACTTCCTGTTTTGTCAAGGGGTGAAAGGTCGTGTTTCATCTCTTTCTGGGATGTCACTTTGGGATGGGTCAAATTACATCATCTCCGGAGATGTCATCAGAGGTCAAGGGTCGTGAGGCGAGGGGTGGGCCACTTTTTTTGAGGCAAGGGGTAGGCCACTTTTTTTGGGTGGCTGGGCCTATTTCTTGGCCCAGTCCGACCCTGCTTGTGTCACTTGCTGTGCAACTCGCCTTAGCACGCTTGGCAAATATCTTTTGGAAAAATGGCCCCCACTTGCGCCCCTGGGCCAAAAAGCCCATAGGCCAGTCCCACCAGAGCCAGCAATCAAAACAAAGGCCTGTCCTCCCGTGCCCCAGCCCGTGCGGTGCCTGGACTTGGCCGACAAATCAATGTGCATGTCTGCGCCCCAAGAAACGGTGGCGCCTTGTACCTTAAACACCAAATGTTCTATAAACCTAATTTCGTCATTTAACCAGCGTTGGTGCACAACAGCAGCCCAAACTGCTAGCTAGCCTCTTCGCGTGGTACCTACCCCCATGCAGCATGGCCGCTGGAAACTGACTCCTGCAACCAGGTGGTGCGCGGCTGCCCTGTGGTCTCTGTGCCAGAGTCGTGGCACCAGATGCAGTGCTCGCCTGGCGCACATCAAAATTCCTGTGCAACCAAAAATGAATTCATTACTGCCCAGTCTGCCCTCATTCATGGTACATGTGATACTGCGTCGGGGTACCCAACTTCCTAAATGTTTTTCCACCAAAAGGCCCGTGAAACCCGATGATTGCTCACGGACAACATTCTTCATATACACCCCTTAAAAACGGGTGCGCTCAAACATTTGCAATTAAGAGAAATAAAAGTTGGCCACATGCTTCTACTGCATGCTTCTTTTAAACACAGTTGAAACTCGGGCCGAATGGGCACCCCATGGCACCACTATACCGCCCAAGGGCCATAACACCTACTGTGCACCCCTTCTTAGCCCCGTCCGCAGTACCTGCGCCCATGCGGCATGGCCGATAGAAAATTGCTCCTTCCCCACGCGGTGTGTGGTTGCCCTGTGCCCTCCGCCAGAGTCGTGGCACCATGAAAAGGCTTGAAAGCCATCACCTGCACTACCCATATACATGACATCGTGTGTGACCTAGCGTTGAAACAAAGACACAAATCGACCCGATTCCTTATCCTCGCTTCCCCACCTAATTCGTGTAACCTTGTGCAAATCATGTATCCTTGGTGTGCCTTTTTTCCAATATCTAGCGCATCTGGAGGGCGGGGGACAGCTCTGGGCCTTTGCCTACAGCTTCTGTGAAATTGACTTAAAACAGGACTGCAAATGTCAATGGTTTAACACCTGTCGGGAAACTGCAGCGCTGCCACAGAAAATGACCTCAAACTGGGGGCAACTGGGACAGAAGTTGTGATTTAATGTTGGAAGCCCCTTCATAATTCATTCTTGCAGGACATGTGCGTGTATTCAGCAAGCGTTTTAGAATGCGAGCTGCAGCGAATTTACCCATCACACTATAGATGGCCTGCCATCAATGCACCCTTGAGTACCCTGCACAGGAATGTAATGGGGGCTTGCCTGCCAGCAGTGCGTTTTACCAGGAAAGGAACACATTGTGCACTTCTGAAGGCTTTGCTAAAGAGAGGCATCGTATGAATTCCCATCACATTCTGACTGAGGGTGCTGGTTTAGCTCTTAAAGGCATGGTCTAGTAAAAATTTTTATTGTCCCTAAGGGTCGGCCATGTTTTTTTAAGCCTAAGTGGCTCGATTTTAGAAAACTTTCCTATGGACCTTACCCGAGTTTTCGTCCATTAAACGCACGTGAAAACAAGCACCAGGGAGCCGCCATTTTCTGATAATCCTATCTTTTCCCCCATCGCCCTGGCTGACCTGCTTTTGCGGCACTAAATCAATTCCCCCGCCCCTGTGCCTGACATTATCAAAACATTCATATTCCCCGCCTCTCTCCGTGACGTTACTGTGCTGCGTAGGCAAACGCCCCAGTCGTCTTCTACACGACTCCACACAGAAACCGGAAACCAACACCGACCATCTCACAACACAGCGCGCCACAAATATGAAACTGTACTTTAAAATCAAACAGCAACACGGTACATTTGCTAAAGTACATTTATTTTACATTAAATGTTTAGAGAATATTCAGCAATTGCCATATGAACTCCGAAAGCCATTTATTTTATTTTATCTGTATCCGCCATGGTACACAGGGTGTTGCTTTTCGTTAAAAGAAGCACTTTGGAAGCACGGTGAACCGCAAGGCTGTTCCATCAACTAGGCACTTGTCCATCGTAAAGGTTGATATGTTGCTTCTAGCCACTAGTACAGCGTAAGGGCATGTGGGCCCTTGGCGATCGTCCCATAAAATTGTTAGTGTGCTCCAGTTGTTCACACGAAGCTGCAGGTGTCTACTGTAAAAGCCATCTGCTGGTGTCTCAAACCGATGGCAGTAGCAGAAGGGGAGCAAATACCTGTTATGAAAACAAAAAAATTATAATTAGTCTCGCCAGCCGATCTTCATTAATATTATTTATTTTATTTATTACAGCCGATCAGAAACTATTTGCTTGCAAGGATAGTTCAATGGAGTATTTTCGGCTCTAAAATCAATGCGAAAAGTAACGAAATAAATCGAGGCCAACACACAATGATCAACGACAGTTAGTCTACATGCCTGAGGAATGATATGATATATGATATGGCATTTGTAATGTGCCTATACTGAAGTGTTTCTAGGCGTGACGGGGCAGGTGGGGAACAAGGGCAGACAGACAACGATCCTACTAGGCCAGGTGTCTTTCTGATCGCGCATGGGGAAGGGCTGTACATGGTTAGTTGAATACAAATTAAATAATAGGGCCAGCTGGTGGCAAGTGCAAGGTAAATGCCGGGAGAAGGGGCTGAAGGATACAGAGACAGTCCCGTAGTGCAGGTAGGCAGTGCAGGGAAAAGTGGCTGTGCCAAGGACCGAGATCGGTGAGACCAGTGGACCTGCAAGCCCATGTGCCCATTACGAACACGTTTTACTTGCTTTTCCTAGCTCTTCATTCATTCATTTATTCATGCATCCATTCATTAAATCTTCATTCCGGTATAAAAGCGTGTAAAGATTTACTTACATTATATTTGAAATTTCCATTGTGTCTCTTCGTAATGCAGTCTGTAAAACGGACCGTGCTCTTGACAACGATTTTTCGTATACTGAACTAAAATGAAACTCGGTCTAGTTTCTGAATTTTCTGCCTTATCGTCTCTTGCGTTATTGCGCACCCCCTTCAAATGTAGTTCTTTCGGAATGGTCCCTGTCTCAAGGTCAAAAAACAATAGACCCTTATACTTCCAGTGCGACTTGTGGGCCTCATCTGGGCGCTGTCCTTCGCATTCTTTATTTGCAACATCACGTAGTATAGGCATCTGTGAGAACTTGAAGTTTAGAATCCGTCTATGTAGTGCACCTCAATGTGCAAATGCGAACTGGCTTCTCTCCCAAATGCCACGGCCCGCTTGGCTGGCGCGTTCTAAGTGCCCCAATTTTGTCCCCGTTGTCTGCGAGCTTTGCAGCCCAAATTGAGACATTTAATTTTTTTCGGAAGGTCAGGGAAAGTATAAAGTACCACAGGAGTTGAGTTAAAAGTGAGATTTATTGTTTGTTTGTTTGTTTTATTATTTGCAATACGCAAGCCTCCCCTCCGTTAACAGTGCGCAGCATTTACATTTACATGAGATGAGACATGAGAAAAATATATACATACACATATATGAGGTGAATAGAGAGAATTCAAAGATGACACCCAGCTTGTTCGCCACCCATGATGGTGAAGGTAGGGGTTAGGTTTACAGTTACACTGTACAATAACATTTATTTACAAAAAGACAATCGTATTGCAATTATTTAAACCGGGATTTGTACTTCACAATCAGCTGTGCTTCGGGTGGGCATGGCACAGTCTCAATGTTCGGTGGCAATGGATCACTGCTCTGCACAGAAACGTCCAAAATTCCATATCTGTGCTTCTCTAACACAGCAACAATAAGGCCTTTCACAAAGTCGAACTGCATTTCATCATAGACTGGTTTGATCACCCATTGCTTACTTCGTTTTGAAAACACCTTAGTGTAGTGAGGCATCCTTACTTTACCCCTAGTCCTAGATTGTTCACGTCCGACTTTGCTGTTATGGGCCAAGACCGCTAGTAGAGTGCGATGTTTCATGCCCCGAAAGCTAAAATGCAAGAGCTTTGGCCTGTACTTTAGGCACATATTGTGGAACACCTCCAAATCTCCTGTGTGACAGAATTCTGTCAGTCCTCTCAAATCTCTTGATAGAGTTTTGTCGAAAACAATCTTCTCAATGGCTTTGTGTGTCGGTGAAGATGGAATCAACCACTTCTTCTTCCGTGCCTCCTCTGGGGACAAAGGGCCATGTTCACATTGGTGGAAATGTTGATTTGCTGTCCAGCGGTGAACGTTGGTACAGTGGTGCATCAGTGACCGCCATTTTTCAAGTAGTATTTCCACTGACCCTTCACAAGTTTTTGAGCTCCACCGAAGATGGTTGGTGATAGAATGTGACCACTGCAAAATACTTTCAAAACCTTTTTTTTCCCCTGCAGCCGAGATTTTCTTATTGATTGATTTAGCAAGATGCCATACGTCAAATAGATGTTTAATATGTGGGAACTGCTCTCTCATTGTCTTGGCAATTGAAACGTGTCTATCCGTGGCTATGAGGTCGATGTGCATTCCCCTTGATTGTAGATATTCCACTGATTTTATAAATCCTAGTTTCTCCATGGCCACTGACGATGTACATTGCGTTACCTGCACGACCACCGAACTCACAATTTTCTTACTATCCATGTCCTGAAAGTGGTAGGTGCAGTACTTGGCAGAAAATCCAGGGCTGTCGCACTGTCCATCGCCGGCTAGCCTGAATCGTTTGCCTTCGAATGTACTTGCTAGAGACAATTGTTCAATTTTCCAAGCATCACTAATGGCCGGAAACAGATAATCACGTTGGTATATGTAGTACAGCGCTTTAGAAATGAAATGGAGTCCCACAAACTGAAAGAAAGCCTCTAACTTTCTAAAACTGGAGCCACTAAAAAGTGATGCAGCTGCACACAGTAGATTGCCTGCTGGCAGTTTCCCCAGCATCGGTTGTGCAGACCATGAGAACCTATGATTTAATCTACAGGCGGCATTTATTTTGACGTTACTGCCTTTTATTTGACGAGTCACATTAATCAATGGCTTCCCACAAAAATTCCCTCTAATGGAATGCACACATTTCAGGATACTTATAATTACCATCAAACAACTGTCGAATACAATGTATTTGCTCTCTTTCATTAGACTGTCATCCTGTGTCAACGTTGTTTCGGCCTGTGACGTTGTGGAGATTTCAACACATTGGAAAGTAATATCGCTGATATCAAGTTCTGATGCATCTATGGATGCTGCGGCTGGTTCATTCTCTGTCATTCTGACATCTATTACTTCAACATTGATGGGAGAACACAACAATGTCGACAGGTTTTTTGGTGGCAAATTTTTGGCGGGTGTAGATTGTGTGAATTGACCTGCAACTACTTCAGAGCTATCTTCAATACATTCAATAACATCTTCTTGTGGTGGTGCGGTCGCACTGTAGCTATGGTCCAATGCAACTTTGCTGTAGTCTCCAAACATAGTTAATTCATGTTCTGGTCATTGGACATGAGCATCTCGAGCCTGAACACGCCTCGCCTCAATTAATAGTTCCTCCATAGTGTACACGGTCTGGCAAGCCACATCTCTCATTCGCTTCACTGTCTGTGTATGTATAGTTCTGACACCCACGGGTAACTGGAGGAGAGATTGGAAAAGGGATGTTCAGTTTAAACACAAGATGGAGTGTAGTAGAATTGACTGGAAAAAAACATAAAATAGTCCCCAGCACAAACATTTTTTTAAAGTTATGAACTGTTTGTAACTAACCTTTTTTTGGTTTTTTTGCTTTGCAACTTTTTTGACTCGACCTTCAACATCTGCACGCTGTAGCTCCGATTCATTTCCGCATGTCCTCCCTTCCTCTTGCGCTGCAACGACTATATTTTCTGTATCCGCATAGACAGCACGGAATGAGGCTCCATCGTCTCCCTGTAACATAGTACTTTCATTACTATGTATCAAAATATTGTTAGCATAAAACACACGTGAGGACGAACACACAGGTACATCTCAATAGCCAAACACGATTTAAACATTGTATGCAACAATCAAACGACAAGTATTCGACCAGTGATGATCTATTTCGATGGAACTGTCAGTATCCATACCTCTGGCTCTGCATGGACTGCCATGAATGGTTGTATTGGAGAGGAGGCATCCGCATCTCCCTGAAACACAGTACTTGCCTTAGTATGCTTTTCAATATTGGAAACACAACACACACTTGGGGTCGATGGCACAGGTACATATAAAGAGATAACCACAAATGATGCATTGTCCAAAAGAATCAAGGAAAATCTAAATATGATCACATTTCATCGACTTATTTCTCCGATTCCTTTACATCTGCATCATCTAAATGAGATGTTGTGATTGTGGTGGAAGCTCCGTCGTCTCCCTGAAACACAGTACTTGGATTAGTATGGTTTTCAATATTGGAAACATAACACACACTTGGGGTCGAACGCACAGGTACATATAAAGAGATAACCGCAAATGATGCATTGTCCAAAAGAATCAAGGAAAATCTAAATATGATCACATTTCATCGACTTATTTCTCCGATTTATTTACATCTGCATCATCTAAATTGGATGTTGTGATTGTAGTGGAAGCTTCGTCGTCTCCCTGAAACACAGCACTTGCGTTAATAGGGAAGAAAGTATAGCAAATGGAATCACATTATATGATCACGCATGATGGAGCTGTCATTATCCATACCTCGTGCTGCTGAAGAATATCTATGGATGTTGCAAATGTAGTGCGCACTTCCGAAAGCTGTTGCGCCGATTCGTATACGCATGGTCCCGCTTCCACTTCCCCTGGAATTACTTGAATGTCAGGCTCTGCATCAAGTGCAGGGGTTGACGCTCCATCAACTGCCTGAAACATAGTACTTGCATTAGTGAGGATTACAATAGTGAAAACATAACACACACCTGGGGTCGACAGCACAGGTACATATCAACGGCTAACCACGAATGAAACATTGTGTAGAACAATCAAACGACAAGAATTCCAGCTCTGATGATGACGATAGATGTCAGTATCCATACCTCCTGCTGGTGAAGAACATCTAGAAATGTTGTAGATGTGGCGGACGCTTCAGCATCTCCCTGAAAGACAGTACTTGCATTAGTATGGATAACACTAATTATAACTGAAAACAAACACCAGTGGACGATAACTAAGGTGTATATCAATTGAAAAGCACTAACCAAACATTCGGTAAAATAATTACACGATAAAATAAAACTATTACTTGACATGCATAAAACAAGTCTGTAGCGGATTAGCCTAGTAAGATTACCTGATACGCGCTAGAAGTGGTTGATAACTGCGACCACGTCAAGGATGTAGACTGTTCTTGCTTCAGATTCAAGGGATAGTCAAGAAGTTGTAAAGGTAAATTAATGATTGATAATGAAATGCCAATATTAAAAATAGCCATGTAAGGCGACAGAATACTTGAAAAATGCTAAATACAGCACAGTTCCCTGTTCCCATATATATATACATTGCGTTTGTGGGTTATGAAATCGAAAAAGAATATATTGATAAATGTCATTATTAAAAAAACTATACACTCATATCAATATCGAAATTATTACAAGGGATAGAACACCTACAATATCAATTAATCCGTTCGGCTACCTACACACTACCGCAAGGCCTAAAGCTAAATCCGGACACTTGACTCACCGGTGGCGGAATGTGGACAAATAGAGTGGGAATAGTGTTTTCGAGCAATTTCCGTGTCGTTCGCCGTTTATTCTTCTTTGTTACCCAAGATGTTGTGTACATGTCCAAGGAAAAGTGCCGGCTGCAGATGCGTTATCGATCACCCCTCTTGTCCTGTAAGACTTGTTGGACTCTACTTTCCAGCTCATCCAGTGGATATCCGCAATGTCTGACCCATTCTCTTATTCGATCAACAGTTTTCAGGAATACATGCATTGTAGTGCCTTCAGATTTTGCATGGGTCTTCGAAGGGCAACCGCTAATCGAACAGGCAGGCATTGTTGATAAATCTGAAAAGTAAATATCGACATTATTATACAATCTTCAAGAATAAAGATTTGATACAAAAGTAAATGAATCATACAATGATCAATGCAAGGTTTGTTTTGGTCGCAGGAACTATACCAGTTCATTATGTGCGGCTTAGTATTTGCATAAGTTGCAGAAATGTATAAATGATGTGTCTAAAATCTGAACATGTGACTCGTCCCTTGGATGTTCTGTCTATCACGAGAAGGAAACATGCTTACATTATAGACTGGACCCCCGAAGGGTGCAATTCGATGACAATAGACACAGATGAAAATAAATAGATCTATTGATAGTATAGCAATGGAAACTCAAGTCAATAGCAATGAGACCAATGAACATAGCACTATTGTGTACTCTACTCGCAAATAGATAGAAATTTAAAAATCTGCGAAATATGACTAGGATACATGGCCTTACCTTGACCAACAAAAAGTTGGATTCAGCAAGCGGAGCAGTATGTTGCAGGAGAATAGGTGGGTGGCCACAGGTAGCACACTGATGGGTTTGCTCTAAGCGGTCACAGAAGTTCACGGATAGCACGACGACGAGCAGATTAGCGTAGATCTCAGTGGTTGCCAGGTAACACGTTCAGGAGTTGACTTGCAAAGCACAAAGATGTTCTCATGAGACATATCAAGTGGTTTATAAAGTATTAGAAACAGGGGTGTGTTTGTGAATGAATGACGTATGTATGTCGTGGTCTTAGGGGGCGGCCTGCTTGAAGGGGAGGCCTGGCTGGAGACACGGGGTCTGAGGAGGCCATGTGAGCGATGGCGCCTGGGCGTGGGATACCTTTTGAAGTGTACATGCTGTTTGGCACTTTGCCGGTTGCGCCCGTCACAGCCCCCCATGCCAGCGCTCATCCCCGGGTGCGAACCGCCTTTGATAGAGGGGGGTGGGATGGATGGGCCTGGGGCGTGCAGATAAGGCACAGGAAGACTGCTGAATGGAAACACACTTATGTGGATTGCAGGGGGCGGCCTGCTTGAAGGGGAGGCCTGGCTGGAGACACGGGGTCTGATGAGGCCATGTGACCGATGGCCCCTTGGCGTGGGATACCTTTTGAAGTCTACATGTAGTTTGGCACCTTGGCCTTTCGCACCCCTGACAGCCCCCCATGCCAGCGCGCATCCACTGGCGCGAACCGCCTTTGATAGAGGGTGGGTGGGATGGATGGGCCTGGGGCGTGCAGATAAGGCACAGGAAGACTGCTGAATGGAGACACACTTATGTGGATTGCAGGGGGGCGCCTGCTTGAAGGGGAGGCCTGGCTGGAGACACGGGGTCTGAGGAGGCCATGTGAGCGATGGCCCCTGGGCGTGGGATACCTTTTGAAGTGTACATGCTGTTTGGCAGCTTGCCGGTTGCGCCCGTCACTGCCCCCCATGCCAGTGCTCATCCCCGGGTGCGAACCGCCTTTGATCGAGGGGGGTGGGATGGATGTGCCTGTTGCGTGCAGATAAGGCACAGGAAGACTGCTGAATGGAGACACACTTATGTGGATTGCAGGGGGGCGGCCTGCTTGAAGGGGAGGCCTGGCTGGAGACACGGGGTCTGAGGAGGCCATGTGACAGATGGCCCCTTGGCATGGGATACCTTTTGAAGTGTACATGTAGTTTGGCACCTTGGCCTTTCGCGCCCCTGACAGCCCCCCATGCCAGCGCACATCCACTGGCGCGAACCGCCTTTGATAGAGAGTGGGTGGGATGGATGGGCCTGGGGCGTGCAGATAAGGCACAGGAAGACTGCTGAATGGAGACACACTTATGTGGATTGCAGGGGGGCGGCCTGCTTGAAGGGGAGGCCTGGCTGGAGACACGGGGTCTGAGGAGGCCATGCGACCGATGGCCCCTTGGCGTGGGATACCTTTTGAAGTGTACATGTAGTTTGGCACCTTGGCCTTTCGCGCCCCTGACAGCCCCCCATGCCAGCGCGCATCCACTGGCGCGAACCGCCTTTGATAGAGGGTGGGTGGGATGGATGGGCCTGGGGCGTGCAGATAAGGCACAGGAAGACTGCTGAATGGAGACACACTTATGTGGATTGCAGGGGGGTGGCCTGCTTCAAGGGGAGGCCTGGCTGGAGACACAGGGTCTGAGGAGGCCATGTGAGCGATGGCCCCTGGGCGTAGGATACCTTTTGAAGTGTACATGCTGTTTGGCACCTTGCTGGTTGCGCCCGTCACAGCCCCCCATGCCAGCGCTCATCCCCGGGTGCGAACCGCCTTTGATAGAGGGGGGTGGGATGGATGGGCCTGGGGCGTGCAGATAAGGCACAGGAAGACTGCTGAATGGAGACACACTTATGTGGATTGCAGGGGGGCGGCCTGCTTGAAGGGGAGGCCTGGCTGGAGACACAGGGTCTGAGGAGGCCATGTGACTGATGGCCCCTTGGCGTGGGATACCTTTTGAAGTGTACATGTAGTTTGGCACCTTGGCCTTTCGCGCCCCTTACAGCCCCCCATGCCAGCGCGCATCCACTGGCGCGAACCGCCTTTGATAGAGGGTGGGTGGGATGGATGGGCCTGGGGCGTGCAGATAAGGCACAGGAAGACTGCTGAATGGAGACACACTTATGTGGATTGCAGGGGGACGGCCTGCTTGAAGGGGAGGCCTGGCTGGAGACACGGGGTCTGAGGAGGCCATGTGACCGATGGCCCCTTGGCGTGGGATACCTTTTGAAGTGTACATGTAGTTTGGCACCTTGGCCTTTCGCGCCCCTGACAGCCCCCCATGCCAGCGCGCCTCCACTTGCGCGAACCGCCTTTATATCAATATATAGTATATCGCCTTTATATCAATGATAGTATATTGTTGCTTATCAATAACAGATGCCACATACCGGAGATTCTTGTGAGCACAGACCCACACTTCAACCGGTGTATTATAGTGGTCAAGACCCTAAGGCCTGTATAATCCAATGGTAATTGTTAGTATAGATATATGTGCGACTTCATAGAGACATAACCTACTGAAAGACTTTGAACAAGTGTTATTTAGTGCATGCATTATCGAGAATATGTTATGTTAGCTTAGATGGATAGTGACCACCCTGCTTCACAGCGACCAGACCTTCACCCATTCGGAGCACAGATGTCTGATGTCCATCCTTGAATGGAGACACACTTGATTCATTTAAAAAATCGAAACAACCGTTGTTAAAATATATGTGGTGTTTTATTTTGTATCTTATTTTCATGACTCAAAAATACAAGACTTTAAAGATTATACAGGTCAGGTTGCAGCACAGCGAGAGAAAATCCCCTGTACTGACCGCTGTCACTCGGGAACGTTTCGCTAATGGCATGAACGGCACAGGCGGGCATCACTCTTCGAACGCGGTGTCCAAGCCTCCCGTGGAGCCACCATGTAAAGGAACGATAGGCCACCAGCCTGTACCACCTGTGAAAAGGAATGAAACAAACTGTTTTTAAATGACCAAGATAAGTTTAATAAACGTTTGTTGTCAATGACAATTCTTGTAACTAATGTCATTCTGCACGGACAAATGCTATCTAGACAATGCACACTATTGAACGACTTACATGCGTTACAATGAAATGTAGATGTAATTTTGGATATAGTAGAAGAACATGAAATAGGAGTGGCATGACAAGCAGAGTATACTTACTCGTTACTCGGATTACGAGGACGAAAAGTTGCGCGAAGTTCGTGCATAAGCACCATCATTATTCTCAACATGGCCCGTGTGAGGCAGGCTGCCCTGAAGTCTGGCAGCTCGGTGATGCATTGCGGTCGTGGCTCGCCTTCCGAAATGTAGGCCAGGCATCCCGAGTTTTCTCGGCAGCAGCAGTTCTCGTCCTCAGTTGGCATTAGCTCGCACCGATTGCATGTGCACCAGGTGGAGACGCCATCCATTCGACTAGGCCCAGGCTCTTCATCTGTTGATTCGTCCTGCCAACTGCCGTCCGAATCCCCATCGTTTTCGCGTGCTTCCCTTTCCAGTAGTTCCTCCTCGCTATACTCGGGCTCGTACATGTAGGGCATTATTGTAGCCATTGTGTGTTAAACAAACTAAAATAATTTATAGCGGTGGTACTGGTATTTGTTCACACGGGCTACAAGCGGCGACGGTAGCTGACCAGAGCACTGAAACGAGTCACAGAATACTCAAAGTAACACAGAGAGAGGAATGGAATCGAAAATCTGCTGCTGTGTGTTGTGAAACGGTCTGTTTATACTTATTGAGGAAAGAGGCGTCCTGCCATTTCCATGGCGACATGTCACTAGCTGAAGCGCAGCGAATGTTGACACAAGACGTGCTTTGGCGTTGGGAAATGGGCGGTACGAGTCTGCTGATGACAGGCTCTGGGGCGGGGGATTTGATTTAGTGCCGCAAAAGCAGGTCAGCCAGGGCTATGGGGGAAAAGATAGGATTATCAGAAAATGGCGGCTCCCTGGTGCTTGTTTTCGCGTGCGTTTAATGGACGAAAACTCGGGTAAGGTCCATAGGAAAGTTTTCTAAAATCGAGCCACTTAGGCTTAAAAAAACATGGCCGACCCGTAGGGACAATAAAAAATTTGACTAGACCATGCCTTTAAAACGTGTTTCAGGATTTAAACCTGAAACAGAGAGATATTCCCTATACAGCTATTCCAAGTCTTCAACAATATTCACCCGTAAACCTATATGGCACGGGCAGCAATGAGGCGCATCCATACCAACACTCCAGTTCCAAATTTCGAAACCAATTCAGAGGTGAGGTTCTGTGGCAGGAAGTAAAAGCGAAAGAATGAAAGTTAGGATAACGTGCCAAACCAGTCTCCATGCGGCGTGACGACCGTACTCAGCGGAGTGTCAAACAAACCGAAAAACACACCTTGAAAACCACTCTCCTAAATGCAATGAGGCGCTGCTGCCGTAAAATGAGAGCCATTCAATTTTACAGTAGTGATGAAAATACACCCGTACAGTGCAGGACATTAAAAGCACACCCAAGGCACATTAAACAACATATTAACATTGTGAACAGCACCTCTTCCAGTACCTTCAGCGACAACCAAGGCAGCAGCAATAGTCTTTCAGTGGAACCCATGTTAAATGGTGGAACGCCACAGGCCCATTGAGCAACACCCAGTAAGTGGCACCGTGTCTTTTGCAGTGCGGCGCAAAACAAACAAAGAACCCCCACTGTTGCATAGTACCCCTCCTGGGAGCATGGTAGCTCCCAGGACGTTGTAATGGGTCACGTGGCAGTAGCCACGTGACCAACATAATAAAAGTAACAAGCCGCTTCCGGCTCGTCAGTTACACTCGAACTGGCTCCGGTGTCGTTCTTTATGTGCGTCTGTCTGGCATACCCAGGGACAGGGCCCTCCACGAGGCCGGTGCCCCTGCCGGGCAACGCCGACCTCCACTGCTGGCTGGCCATGTGAACATGGCTGTGGTGGCGACCCCGGCCTGGGTGCCCCCAGAGCCGGGGCCGCTGTGTGCTGGGTGTCCCCAGCCACGTGTGTACCTCCGGTGATCCGGAGCGGGTGGGATGACCCCCCACCCATGAATCCGTGGCGTGATCGCCACACTGGAAGACCCCGTCAGGTGATCCCGACATGAGTAAGGGGCCTTCCCGGTGCCCCAAGCAGGCCCCCAACAATGGCGACGAGGGAAGGGGCCCCGCATGCCCCGAAGGTTGGTGTGGAGCTGCCCCTTTCCCCCCCGCACGAGCGGTGGATGCCGCATGGGTGCGGGCGGTGGAGTCTGATGGAGAAAGGGGGCCGCCGAACTGGAGGTGTGCTGGGGCCACCAAACAGCTGAGACGGCCCCCAGGGAGAGTGGATTTGTGCCTCTTCCCCAGAGGATGGGGGGGAGAGGGAACATGCTGCAACGCGGAGGCGCTGCCCCTCCCCCACCATGGAGGCCGCCTCTGCTGCATGAGGAGGAGGTCTGCCCCCACCATCACCAGGAGGGTGGAATCTGTCCCACGGGGGGCACCGAGAATGCCCACGGTGTCGGCCGTAGTGGGAGAGGAGCTGCGCCAGCTGCAATGACTGCGGCCTACATTCTTCCCGTGAGGAGAACGGGGAGAGCCGCAGTGGCTGCGGATGGGGCAGACAAAGCCCCGCCCCCACAACAACGCAGGCCCCCCCATCAGAGCCCGCGAAGGAGGTGCGACCCCCAAAGAAGACATTAAGCGGCTCCGGCTGCAACGAAGAGGTGTGCTGCCTGCCCCTCCCCCGCCGGCGGGTGGGGAAGCTGAAAGGTAGCGATGTGCGGGCCCAAATACAACTGGGCCCGCAATAAGGTAACAGATGAGGCGGGCCCAAATCCAACTGGGCCTGCAGGACCAAAAATTGAAGGAAACTGAAGCCCGCGGCAGCCCATCAAGAACACGGGTTTGCCGCGGCAATGAAAAAAAAAAACTGCTCCGGGCCGGAGTAGTGAAAAATAGGAAAACGGCATTGTGTGAAAAACAGGAAAAAAGTATTGGCAGCGTGTGCCGCTACTGCCCCCCACAAGACTCTCTGCATGCCACATCAACGGTGCTGCTCCCTGGCCCCCGCAAGACCCCAGCCCAGTGGTGGTGAAGGTGGTGTTTCCATAGGGAGGGTTGCAGCTCTCATGAGTGCTTGTGGGCCCTCCTGGGCCTGCTGACCAGATGTCCCATCACCAATGTTGCCCTGCCAGCTCCCCCAGGTGGGAGGGGAAGTATGGTGTGTGAACCCCCAGGTGCAGTTTTGGCTGGCCCTTTTTGGACTCTGAACCTGCCCACGAGGGAGAAGAAGCGGAACAACAGGCCTGCTGCCAAGGTGCCAGTGGACCATCACAGGCACCCCAGACTTGGACTTGGCCGATGCGGCCGCTGGGCCTTCCCAGGTGGGGCTTTCCTGGTCTCTCTCTCTGTGACTCTGGCGTGGCTGTCCGGAGCAAACACTGGTCTCATGCACCTTCAAGATGGGGGAAGAAGGACATTGTCACCGACGTCCCCAGGAAGACTCGGAGCCGGCAGACATGGATGTGCTCGAAATTACCCTGTCGGTGGGAAGTATAATGTGGTGCCAGTAGCTCTCATTAGTGTTTTGTGATAGTAAAACCACTCACCCAGGTTAATAAAGGGTGTAAAAAAAAACGAGTAGAGTGGTTATAGGAGTAGTAGTTTATGGTGGTCTAGGTTTTGTTTTGTTGTTATAAAAAAATGGAGTGGTGTTGCATAGTACCCCTCCTGGGAGCATGGTAGCTCCCAGGATGTTGTAATGTGTCACGTGGCAGTAGCCACGTGACCAACATAATAAAAGTAATGAGCCCCTTCCCGCTCGTCAGTCACACTCGAATTGGCTCCGGTGTTGTTCTTTATGTGCGTCTGTCTGGCGTACCACCGCGTGGGGTAGTCCCAGGTACAGGGCCCTCCACAAGGCCGGCGCCCCTGCCGGGCAACGCCGCCCTCCACTGCTGGCTGGCCATGTGAACATGGCTGTGGTGGCGACCCCGGCCTGGGTGCCCCCAGAGCCGGGGCCGGCATGTGCTGGGTGCTCCCGGCCACATGGGTAGCTCCGGTGATCCGGAGCGGGTGGGGTGACCCCCCACCCATGAATCGGATCTGCGGCATGATCGCCGCACTGGAAGACCCCGTCGGGTGATCCCGACATGCGTAAGGGGCCTGCCCGGTGCCCCGAACAGGCCCCCAACACCCACCCTAATTGCGCTTTACAACAGCCACGGCAGTATTAGGGGCCTGTTCAAACTGTGCACTTTCTGATACGAGCCTAAGACGTGGCTCGAACCTCCTATCCCTCTGTATTCGCAGATACATTCTCTAACCATTGCTATGGATCGAGGACCACACCAATTGTGTGTTTTGAACGATTACCCTGCACATACAAAACTTCCAAAGCCTCATATTCAGAGTAGCCGCTGCCGCATGGCGGCCGTAAAGGTAGGCACTTATGAAACCCAGCCAGTTTGGTGCATCCATGGCCCGGCAATACGCATGAGGGCCTGCGGCAGATGCAGCCTTTTCATTCCGCCTTGGGCCCCCTCCTCACGTTACAGTGCTGTGCTGAAAACAAACTTCATTAACAGTGCTACCTGCATCATTTAGTTTACTTACTCTTCACCTGTCCGAACTCTGCACCTCACTTATACGAGCCTGAGAGGCGGCCAGACCATATCTCTGGTACTCGCAGACCATTGAGCTAACTAGGACAACAAAGATAAAGCATCCCAATCGCACAATCAACTTTGGTGGAGGCTCCCGAGCAGGCCACCAGCAGTGTTCTCAGTGTGGGAGGAGGGGCAGGGAGCCACGCAAAGCCTGCTCTACACATTGTGGGGGACCCCCACACACCCAGCAACAAACCGCACTTCCGAGCACAGCGTCGAGGACAGTCGCTACAACAGGGTCGGGAGCACCCAAAAGTAACATATAACCTGGGCATTTGTCTATTTGTTACGCCAACTTATATTACCATTGCTCATTCATTTTGCCACTTTTTTTTCCCTCCAGTGAGGTGCAGAATGCGACATGTTTTCTTTTTGGCATAAAAAGGCCGCAGATTTATTTTCACACATAATAAACACAGCAAACAATTGTGAAAATATCTCTGAAGGTGCAGCGACTACCCCGTATCCAAGACCTGCTCCCCTTTTTCCCAAAAGTTCATAATATGCACAACTACCCCAAGCCCTTTGTGTCTGAGACCCGCCTGCCCCTGCAGGTGTTTCTAGGCTGAGGGAGTGCCGTTTGTTAGCAATGGCTCATACGGCGGAGTCTGTCTCTTGTCACTAGTCTCCAAAACACTGCCACGACAAAGGTGGGTTACCGCCCACCGCGGCTCCCCCCTTACCAGCTTCCTAATTCCAGTGGCTTTGTAGTAAATGGCTTTCCGCGCCTTTCCACACCCATCCGTGCTTGCCATGAACTGAGCTGAATCAGGCTCGGGGTACCCCTAACTGAGAGGTGCCCTCGTTTATCCTACTTCACTCTTGAAATGTTCTTCTCAACCTCATATTACGCTAAAGCTCCCCAACCAAATCCTTGTTTTCTGCCTGCCCTTGCCTGAGCTATCCTGCCGGGGGAGTGTTGTTCCTGACAGGTGACCTTACTTTCTCCCATTGTTAATTATCCAATCATCCTCGCCTTCTTTCCACCTTCCATCAGACCAT
This sequence comes from Ambystoma mexicanum, assembly GCF_040938575.1. NCBI lineage: Eukaryota > Metazoa > Chordata > Amphibia > Caudata > Ambystomatidae > Ambystoma > Ambystoma mexicanum. The sequence continues at coordinate 315,185,789 of NC_090923.1, forward strand.
TCACTTCTCTATCAGGCTAACTCGCCCCGCAAGACTTTTGGTCTGCCCACCCCTTTACTGGGGTTATTCTGCTGTTGGAGCGCCATTATAGCCGGGAGGCAGCTGACCATTCAATTCTTTGTTTGTTGAAGCCCCCTCACTGTTAAGCTTCAAAGGGAGGCTCCCACTTCCTGCTTTTTACCAGTCATGTGGTCCCAACCTCCCTCACCCCAATTCTCTGTGCCTTGCCTGCCTTTGTCTGGGCTGTGGGAGTGCCTAGTCATGCCGGGATGGGCAGGGCCCTCCTCCCTTCAACTAAAAATCCTTCCTTTTAACTATTCCTTTAAGAGCACCGAAGCGCCCCAGCCATAACCAATTAGACTGCCTATCCTCCAGACGTTCCCAATAGTGCTATCCCAAAACTTATATTGCTACCTACCCAGTAGATCATTGTCATCGGTCGGATGAAAGGCTGCGCTGACCCTGCTACCTGCGCATTTGAACCCATTCCTGGTGCTATCGCTGTACCACACTGCGTTGTTTAATACCATGTACTTCTTAATCCCATTCACTATGCTCCCTTCCTCGTTGCAGCTTTGGTACGCCTGACCAATGGCTCATAGTTCTAAAATCAGAACTCTTGGTATCCCCCGAGCCAGTGATCATATTAAATTAATGTCAACCTGAAGTGCGAGCTGGCCTTCCCGAATTGTTATCATGGCCCCTAATTGTAGAAACCTCTACTACTTGAGGAGGCCTCTTTCAAATCCGGCGTACTTCAACTTTCCATGTCCTAGCAATGCATCCTCCTGCCTGTGCTTTGCCCCATTACAACCCTGGCGTGAGCCCCTCCCGCGGTACTTTACCTGCGATATGACTGCCGATTTCCACGTTGTAGTCCTAATTTTTCCCCTTACTTAGGGGCTAACTCTACATGATCCGGTGCCTTATCCGCATCACCCATATGCAGGCTCCTGGATGGCAAGACAACTGGAAGTATTTCCGCTGGTTATGCTTGGTTATTTAGACCGCGCTTAACACCTCCAGGTTTTTATTGTCGAACCCTAGCACTGTACCTGCGTTGAGTACCTTACCCTTCCCTAACGCCTGCATCCGTCTCCTGTCCTCCGCCACTCACCACTGGCATCCCTGTCGGACCTTTCTCCCACTCTTTAGCTTGGGAAGTCTTAGTTTTCATTTACCCCCTGACTGCCAAGTTGGGTTGCTCTGCACTTGGCATTGTCCTTATAGCTGCGTACTTACCGCCCCTACTGCGTCCACAAAAGCCTTTTGGTTACCCTGTCACGAAAGGCCATTCCGCATGCATACCTCTTATGCGCTGACCCATATCACACCCTGCGGTAAGTAGCCAATCGCATGCTTCCAATGCTATGGTTGCCGTGCTTGAGGTGTGCACCATCATTCCGACCGGGCTGACCTGAATAGCAGAAAGACCCCCGTCAGGCCCCACCGTTAAGCCAAAACCCTGTTTTAACCAAAGGCCAACCCTAGACGATCCCTCCGTACTATACCCAGATTGTCATTATACAATTCTCCACGGGAAAAGGGCCACGCACTGTGATGATCGTTGCAACACTTCTTAAACACTGTACCCCAATCGCTCAGGAGCCCGTAACCTCAATTCCCGCTCAAGCAAACCAAACCACCAACTCCTTCCCCTTTCATTAATACCTCCACCGTGAACACACGGCAAACAACGAAGTAACAAACCTTACAAATCAATATATCTTACCCAACGTCTTTCCCAGCCCTGTTAACCGCTGCCCAAGGGCAATTATTAACGCCTGCTAAACCCCTGCCACCACTGACTTAAACCAGGACCCAAACATATTTACCGACGCCTCGGTCTTTGCCATCACAAATAACTACACCAATTGTTTCCCCCTTTACCTACCCGTGCAAATCTTCCCTGTTACATCGGTAAAAAAGCATTGTCATCATGCTACCCCTATTTATCCCCAACCGTTGATGCAGTACGGCGCCCTGCGCTCCTCCCCTCTGTAACAGTGGTAAGTAACTCCAATTCCGAACCACGGTCACTGGTGCCCCGCGCACTCTCGCAAATAATGACTCCCTAAGCAATGGCCTCCGGCTTTGAATATGCTGACCCTGTCCATCAAACTGCAATAAAAAAACACCACTGCGCTTGCAACATAATTCACGACCTTATGATAGGTGCCAGCGCACAATTCTTTGCCAACTAAATACATGCCAATTTTGAACTGCATTACTGCCCCTTTAAGCCTTCCTTGCAGCATGGTGAACCAGCGAACCTGACATAGTCGATTTACATCTAGTCCCCACCTTAGTTGCATAAAAAACAGCACTGGCAATGAAAGGCATTCAAAGATGTACCCTGACCCGCCGTTACTTTAAATGGTCACCAGAAAACAAGGCGCGGAGCCAGAGCCTGCACGTTTTATACCCACACTTCGGATAAATTAATCCCTCCATACATTTAAAATGTATAAGTAACAGAGGTAACTCAACCTTCGCACAGCAGTCTACCATCATACGTTTCACCAAGCACCTCGCCCAGCTGAGAACAGAAACCCAGATGGCTGCACGTCGCCCTCCTTCTGAGCACTGGTGGCCAACGCCATGCTCATAACCATATCGCCCGTAATACAGTCTCCCACATCCCAGAAGTAGTGCCTCATTACTCGAGCCACTGGTGGCTGTGCTAACACCAGCTCCGCCGAGAACACCGTCAGCATCTAACTGTATGTATGTACTGTCACCCTCTTCCTCACAATATGTAAGGGAAACATGTTACGCAGAGGCCCTGCCTGAGCTTATTCCCAATGCACAGTCCATTCATCACTGAAACCTCCTGCCAGGTCCCGAACCCCACAAGCGTCTCTTTGCCAGTAAAACCCTGCTCTGCATATCACTCATAATATGTACAGCCACGTGACGCGCCGAGGCCCTGCACACCTCCTCTTAATTTATTCTTGCGCCTGTGTCCGAAAAATCATCAAACGACCCAAGCATAAACATGTCAAATGGATGCACCGCCTGAACCAGTAAGTTACATCACCATTGCAAAGTGCGCCAAGAAACCCTTGTGTATCAGCGTGTTATAATTAACGTGTGGCGTGTGCTGCCTACCCCCGTAGCCACCAAGCTCTAGCGCACTCTCCTTAAATCCATGATACTACGTCCACTCAGAACGACGCACAGAACAAAGCCGGCTATGCTCTCCAGCCGCCGAAATACAATATCAGCTTGCCGCTTATAACCACCTGATTTCCAATTCACCCGGCCTGATGACTGCTCCTTTCAAATTATTTGTTGCCTTGAGCTTACTTACACATTTTTAATGCATTCTATTCGCAAATACACAAACCCCAACTGCATGGCGTGCACCTGAAATATTGCGGAAACCATAATGCATTGCCACACTTGAAGCTCGCTAAATACATCGGCGTACACCGTCTATGCTTAACAACCAACCTCACAGAAATCAACACCAACGTGACACTTAGAACCTGACCCAAATTCCAATGTCACCCAGCATGATGACTGCTCCGTTCTAATTAGTAATTTCATTGAACGTACTTTATTAAATTTATTTTGTAAACCTTTATTTTTGAGTTTTCATATATAAACAAACACGTCTGTACCAATCAGGTGAAGTCAAAACCGTTCCAAAATACTGTTTCCTCAGTTCCCAACCCCCCCCACCCGCAATGATAAACTTAAAAACTGTTGGTGTCGACTTGTCCACTATATCTCATTCCGCCATGTGAGTTTCCCCCTGATGAGTGCCTGTTCGCCTCCTGTGTTTATGGGGGCTGTGATGGAGAGTCTGAGGTATCAGAGTTGGAGAGTAAGTATGCGATATATGGACCCCAGATGTCGGGAGGTTGTGCATGGAGGGGCAGTGTCCGTATGAATTCAGTGTCCATGTCTTGGCAGTATAGAATGTCTTTTTTCCAGGCTGTTAATGTGGGAACAGGGCCTCCACCCCATGCCATTGCAATCCTCCTGCGTGCCAATACCAGGAGAAGGGCCGTGAGTTTCCTAGACGCGGGCTGCAAGTATTTGGTTAAACTTAGGAGGGCAATCGCCGGGAGTAGGGATAGCTCCTCCCCTAGTATATCAGCACTCATTTGTAGTGCTGAGGACATAACTGGGCTATTTCGGGGCAGTTCCAGGCAAGGTGGAGAAAGTCTGCGGTCGTGGCACCGCATCTTTCCCATTGTGCCGGTAGTTCTGGGTGGTGTCTGTGTTTTTTGGCAGGGGTGTAGTAGGTTTGATGTATTGTAGCTTGAATGGCTGTTTCCCATTTTTGTTTCGTACGGGTGTCAGTGGCTACCGTGTCTGATAGGAGGGACTTATTTATCATGGATACTAGTCTCCCCTCACCCTTCGCCTGAATTACATTGTGTAATAGGTTCCATGACGCTGGATGTTTGGGGAATGATGGGAACAGAGATTGTAGGGTGTAGCGTAGTCTGAAGTAAATAAACGTATCGAGTGATGAAGTACCTCCCCTCTCTTTGGCCATCTGCAGGGTTATAAATGTGCCCTCGGGGAAGAGGTCCCCCAGGGATTGAAAGTTGACTTTGTTGAGCCATAGATGAAATATTTTTTCAGCTGTCAGAGGTATGCCTGGAATTAATTTAATTGGTAGCAGGGGGGAGAACCACGTGTGTACCCCGTATTTCCTTGCTATTTTCTTCCAGATTGCATAGGTGGAAAGGACCGTGTTAAATGTGTTATATGGTACTGGAAGATTGCTGAGAATGACCGCTCTCAGCAGATTGGGGGATGCCAGGGACCGTTCAACCTGTACATGTGGACGGATGAAGTGTATTGTGTACCAATGGCTCAAGAATTGAAGTGATGCCATTTGAGCCCACCCCGAAGTGATATCGCGGGATGCGATGGAACGCGACCTTTCACCCGTTGACAAAACAGGAAGTGCTATCACATAGCATTGTACACTACAAAAAATATATTTACGATATCGCTATAATGTGATGTACATTTCATACAAGAATGGATCACCATATGTATCGTTAAGATCAGTGTATATAGGCCCATATTAGCAAATTACTGTGAATCCAAGCAGACATCCATGACCAAATGATAATGATGTGTTATTATATAGCACTTATGCTTAAGCGCTTTATATAGAAAAAATATACACCCAATATCACCCAACCTGTGTTGGTACTCATGTATCGACCTCAGAAGGATGAAAGGCTGAGTTGAGGCGTTTAAGAACAGACTAAATCAGTGACTCACCCCCTGAAGTGTGCCTAAAATAAACCTTTAATGAGCCTAGCAATTATTGTATAGAATTCCAGAAAGACACATTATTTGGTATTCCTAATCTTTCTTATTTAGTGTCAGTGCTGAAAGTGTTAGACTTGTGTCACTCCTTTTCTTCTTTTTTTAAAGGGGCTTTAACAAGAAAGCCAGCCACTCCAGAACTAAAAGCCACATGGTGATAGCCAAAGCCCATGAGCTTACATTACAAAAATAAAAAAAAATAAAAAACGTTTTGTTTTCTTTTTTTTTCTAGAGGTCGCAAGGATGACCACAGAGGTCGCAAGGGTGACCTCAGAGGTCACAGTTGCGTCCTCTGGTGACCCCTAAATGACGTCCCTTGTGCCGCCCAATAGTATCTCTCTATGTCTGGAAGTGCAAGACCGCCTTGTGACTTTGGTAGTGTTAGTGTTGCATAGGCTACTCTTGCTGGCTTTCCTGCCCATAGTAGTTCCAGGATGAGGCTTTTAACTTTTTGGAAAAAGGATCGGGGTAGAAGCAGTGGTATGTTTGTGAATAAATAAAGGAGTTTGGGAAGAATCACCATTTCGGTCAGTGTTGTCCTCCCCCAGAGTGTTAGTGGGAGTGACTTCCATCTGTGGATGCGCTCCTGAAGGCCGCCTAGCGTCATCGCATAGTTATCTTGCTGTGTAAGTGACTTCAATCAAGCACTCCAACTAAGTCAATGCCTAGTCTGGGATACCCAATGGAAGCCCTTATTCATATATTTGTAGGTCAAGTTCTAAAATCTGGATGATAAACCCTTATATAACGCCCCTCTCTTTGAATCCCCCTGACCTCACTGAGCCAAGAAGTAGGTTTGTTTTGCAAATTAAAAGGTTTATTGGAAAAATTAAACAATATATATATCACACTTTTATGAATAAATTAATATTTCATAGCACACTTATGAGTATGAACAGTGATCAACAATGGATAATATTACAGTAGCACAATTCCTTAATTACTTAGGAGTTAGTATAGAAAGGATAAGGTAGCAGAGAATACTTTGTATGGTTTCAAGCAAAAGCAATGATGGAAAGAATGCAGCACAGAAATAAACTGGATATGGTTTCAACAAGAGATAATCTGATCACTTTTTCCTTTGTGACAACTCACTCCCCCCCTAGCAATATGAAGAGATGGAAATGAGGGCACACAGGTTTTCAGGAATACAATCAGAAGCAGCTCAGTTCCCCTTCCCCCCAGCAAGCTTAGAGAAACAGGGATGATTTTAAAACACAGGCCAATTACTTTTAAATGTGGTTGCAATGAAGTGAAAAATATGCTAAACATGATTTTAATTCCCTATAGGAGATTCAGGGTAGGTGATAGCTACTTTGAATTAGTTCAGGTCAACACTAGCAATGATTCAGGAATGATTATCAGAGTGAAAACGAATTTCAGCGTGGAAAGCAAGAAGCAGCTATTTTTACAAGTTGTGAAATTGAGTCAAATTGCAATTCGCTGCACCTTTTTGCGAGTGCGTCGATCACGATTACGGAAAGACTATAAGGAGTTGTGGGTTTGTTGGAAAGCTTAGGTTCTTAGCTTTAAAATGACAGTTAAACCTCGCTTCTAGGACATACTGTTCAAAAGATACAGATGTTTTTGTGGAGGTAGATTTTCAGAAATGAATTCAAGATTTCAGAATGACAGAGGACACTTTTGCAGCTTTAAAATCACAGAATGGACACACGATTTCTATGCAGTTCTGGACAGGTTGAAATGGTTTGAATAAGATTACTTTAAACTAAGAGATGGGTATGCACAGTTCTTGGCTGGATACTCTCTCCTAGTTTTGGACTGGAATGGACCTCGTCACAGATCTGGTCAGATTTGGGCTGCGGTTCTCTCGCCAGGGGACGGTCTCTGGCACTGGTTCTGGTCACAGTGGTCTGGTCTGGGTCTGCTATCGCACTGCACAGCGATCTGGTCTGGGTCTGGATACTGCTCTGCTTTCTGGGTCTGGATACAGCTCTGCTTTCTGGGTCTGGATATGGTTCTAGCCAAAATCAACAGGTCGCCCAGATGTTGAATAGTTTGGTTAGGTTGCTGGATTCTGAGGCCTACTGAGAAGGATTCAGCTTTTGGTTCAGGCCTCTCTGCTTCAAGTTCTGGAGTCTATCTGGAGTCTAAGTTCTGGATATGGTCGGGCAGCGTGCTGCGCAGAAATCGATTAAAGAGTGGAAAATGAATGTCTCTCTCTGGGTCTCAGTGGTTCTTTTTATGTCTTTTGAAAGTGGGTGGGAAGGCTGACTTTCTATGCCCAATCCACTAAGGATTCTTATAGGTTAAAGGATTTACTGTGACCTGACTGGAGAAGGGAGTAGTGAGGCAGAATGAGTCAGAGTGATGCTATGTTTATGGCTTGACTGAAGTCCCTCCCCTTAGCATTTACTTAGAAAAACAATTTTTCATAACCAAACATGCTTCCCAGATACACAAGTTGTTGAAATTACATGTACACATCACAGATGAAATTAAGACAGGTCCCTGTTCAACCCTGATCTTTCTAAGAGCTTGGGTGCAGAAGTGACAACATTTTGCACTTTTGATGGGTTTCGCAATATTGGTTTTTCATCAAATCTGACATGGAGGTACACACCCTCTCTGGGCATGTTACAGTAAGTGAGTTCTCTAGCATAAACACAGACGTTACAATATTAATAATTACAGGGCTTGGCCTCAGAACATCCTACAGCATCCAGCTTTGTCTCAAATTGTGGGTGCATTTTTCATATTAAGAATCCCCAAATTGTACATTTCTGTCAACTTGATACAATATTTTATAAGCAATTTAATAAAACATACATTTGCCTCCACAGCAGTACACCCATTTGTTTGTCCCCGCCCTAGAAACTTGGCTTGGCTTAGAGGTCAAATGTCTTGCCTTCCCCCAGAGCAGTGTTGACAGTTCACACCCAAAATCAGCATAGCCTATTCAGCTGAAGGAATCCTTTGTCTGGTTTTTCCTGATAGCAGGGCATCAGTCCAGGGTGCCACTCTCCATCTGATTAACAGAACCACGTGATTTCCTGCCTTCATGCTGAGAATACTAGGTGTGAAGACTTCTCATGTACAAGCAAGCCTTTGAAGTCCCAGCTAACTCAGGTTCACTGTTTAGCTCCTGAAATACAAGTCTCCTGTCAGAATTTAGATCGCTAGCGCCGGTCAGTGGCGGCACCAGTATTGCACCCATTTTTGACAGCTGCCTTAAATTAATCCATTTCAAAAAGGGGATTTTACTTGATAGCATATGATCCTTGCTAATATTGTATTGATGTGGATTCTGCAGTAGAGTAATGTAGAACACCCAACCAGAAGTTGGATTTTTTTTGGTGGTTTCATGCCCATGATTTTAGAAATTTTGACAATCAAGAAAATGAATTGTTGAACAGCTCTGTATTCCTTTGTCTGCTTTTGTTCTGTGGGCAGCCAAAGGATGGGGCTGGCAATGGTCTCCTGTATTAACACTGACAGAGGCAAAAGAAGATGGCAGCATGTCTGTCAGGTTCTCACTGCGCACTTTCTGGTGATTTCTGGCCAGCAGCATGCTTTCCGGTGGCCATTATGATGTTTCCCATGTCAGTAATGCACAATGATGTTGTAGGGCTTGGATGCGTGGATTGAAACATCCCATAAGCCCCCCCTCTTGCGATGGCCATTCTTTTCCATCAATGGAACTCGCAAGACTGGGATGTTCGCCTCATCTTCTTCTGATTCCGCAGATGGCAAAGTTCGGTATCTTTTCCTCCATCAGGGTGGATCAATCGGTTCTCCTCGCCGGTCCTGATGGGAGTATTGGGCGGTACTCTGGGCCCCTCAGATCTTTGCTCCCAGTCCCCGGGTCGTCCTCCTTGGGCAGTCTCCATGGTTTCATCTCTCCTAGGATGACAAAGCAAAAGCGTCAGAAACATATTCGTAGACATATCCCCACCACTATTAATGTAGTGAGGTGAACATATACATTTTATAAATCAGGAGACATTTGCATTCTTTTCATTGTATTTTAGAGACTATATGTGGAATATTTTAGGGTTGGAAATGTATTAATCTGGAGCGGCCCCCTCTGGGATTGCAGAGGACTCCTCCAGTTGCTGCAGAGTGTGCCTGGAATGGCAACACTTTAGCTGATTAATATGGACCCCCTTGTCTTCCCCTTCCGCCAAACTGCCTTTGGGGATGCGGATCTTGTAGGCGACTGGTGAGATCTTGTCTACAATTTCAAAAGGTCCCTTCCAGGTAGGCAGACATTTCCGCTGTTTGGCCTGGTTCCTTTGGAAATTGTATAGATAAACCCAGTCTCCTACATTGTACTCTTTCCTAGTAGTCTTCAAGTCATAGTGGGTCTTCATGCTATCGGCTGATCTCTCTAAATTTCGCTGAGCACAGGGAAAAGCATGTTGAAGGTGTTTTCTTAAATTTTCAACATACTTATGAGTGGTGGAGGCATTGATCAATGTCTGCTCTTGGGTACTGTAGAGCAAATGCTGGGGAAGCACCATACTGCGTCCAGTCATCAGCTCAAACAGTGACATTTTAGTTGCAGATGAAGGGGTAGATCTGATGGCCATTAGTACAAGAGGTAATCAAATATCCCAACTTGGCCCAGAATCTGCCACAAACTTTTTTAATATGCTCACAATGGTTCGGTTGTAACGTTCTACTGCACCAGACGAAGCTGGCCGGTAAGCAATATGTAGCTTCCTTTTAACCCCCAGTATCTCCCACATCTTTGTCATTACTTCGCTGGTGAAATGGCTACCTCTGTCTGACTCAATCCTTTGGGGTAGTCCAAAACGCGAAAAGATGTGATTGATCATCAAGGCAGCTGCTGTTTCTGCCTTGCAGTTTGGGGCCGGGAGACATTCCACCCATTTAGTAAAGAAGCATGTCACAGTCAACATATACTTATTTTCCCTAGAGGAGCGAATCACGGGCCCTATATAGTCGACTTGCAAATCTGACCATGGCAGTGTCATCCCCCTCTTTTGGAGAGGCGCACGGTGTGTGAGGGATGTTGGCTGAAATTGTGCACCCACAAGACACCCCTTCAAGTATTGGTTGAGGACCTGCCCCATGATTGGCCAGTATGCAACCTCTCTTAAGATCTCAAGTGTTGTCTGAAACCCCCCATGACCGGCGGTGGCCGCATCGTGGGCGTGACTTAACATCAGGCTTCGGAATGAGGTAGGAACCACCCACTGATCATGACCAGCTTGGGATTTCCTTACCAACAAACCATCTTGGATTCAGAACATTTTTGGACATTTCATCAACACTCTAAGGTCCTCTTTCCCAATGTAATCGGTATCCGTCAGGGGAAAGTTCTCAGGGTCCTCAATGTGTTGGTAAAACTTACCAATTATTGGATCCCCCTTCTGAGCCGTAATCAAATCAGCATCTGGGGTCTCCTTACTTGAATGTGCAGTTGAAAGATCATTGTGAGCATTTGTCTGGGACCTAGTGATAGCAGTGACCTGGATTTCCCCCAACAGGGACTCAATCTCTATTAGATTCCCTTGGATGGCCCCGGTTTTGGCCAGCTGATCAGCTAAGTCATTTCCAGTTTTGTCTGGTCCCTCAACTTTGGAATGACCCTTGATCTTTTTCCAGTAGATGGTCATCCCATTCGAGGTGACCACATCATCAATATTTTGGATTAACTTCCCATGTTTCAAGGGTTTGTTATTAGCACATAACATGCCTCTGGTTTTCCAATTAACCAGGTGCTCCACGAACCCGTTCCGTACATAATCCGAATCTGTGTAGTTCGTGGAGTTGATGTTGGACAGCAGTGAGGATGGCCAGATGCACAGTCATCAACTCTGCCACCTGACTACTTCGGGGACCAATCTTGTACCCAGCGGAGGGTTCTGGGGACTCATTCACCCGTGCATTCCCTACGCCGGCCACAAGTTCTTTTTTGTTGTCAACATGGTAGGAGCATTCATCCACATAGACAGTGGGCATTCCCTCACACTTATCTTCTTCAAAGACTTTGTGTGGGGAATTAAGGTATGCCTCCATGTTGTCCTTGATTTTTAGACTTTTGTCCTCGAGACAGTTTTCTCTGGCACAATCATGCAAGTCAGCCAAATCTTGCGCGAGGGGACTCTTCTTGTTTTGGCCATATCTGACCTCCACAGGAAAGCCTTGCATTGACAGAATCCAGGAAGTAATTCGGGAATTACTCACATTTCCGGCCCGGATTCTGTCACTTTGGAGATATTGCAGGGGCTGGTGTGGAGTCTCCACTATGATGTGTTCCCCTTGGATAAACGGGCGGTAATTCTTCAATGCCCACACCGTTGCCAGGAGTGCCTTCTCACAATCGTTGAATTTTTCCTCCACAGAGGATAAAATTTTGCTCGCAGAGGAGATTACTTTATTGACATTGTCATGCTTTTGATATAATACTGCAGTCAAGCATGTACTAGAGAACCCTGTCTCCAAGAAAAACTCCTTGTTTCTGACAGGGTAAGCTAGGCAAGGCGCTTGTGAGAGGCTTCCTTTGAGCTGTCTTACTGCCTCGGATTGTTCTGGAACCCATTCCCACTTGACCCCCCCTTCAAGAGATGAATCAGGGGTCTGGTGATCTCTGCGTAGCCCTCAATGGACTTTCTGCTGTAATTAGTCAGTCCAAGGAGGCTCCTTAGTTCCCGCAGAGTTGTGGGGTCCTTACATTTCTGAAGTGCTTCCACTTTCTTTTCCTGGGGACAGAGACCCTGAGGAGTAATCTCATACCCCAAGAAATTAACACTTGTTCTACACCACTGTGCTTTCTGAAAGGAAAATGTTGCTCCGGCGGCCCTCAACTGTGTCAGAACATAACGGATCTCCGCTATGTGTTCCTCCATAGATTAACTTTTGCTGAGGACATCATCTACATAAACCAGGTTACACCTCGCACCCAGGTCGGGCATGGCCTTGTGTAGGAAAATGTTGAATTAATTGCCGGAGTTGAGGTATCCGAAGGGAGTCCGGGTCCATGTGTACTGCTGGCCCCCAAAGGTAAAAGCCAGCTTGTATTGGTCCTCCCTACTGACAGGCACAGTCCAGTATCCATTGGTCAGGTCTATTGCAGTGAATACCTGTGCCCCCTCGATCTGGGTCAATGTAGGGAAGAGGCCATCAGGAAGTATGGACCCGTTTGTTGAGCTCCCTAAGGTCAGCGCAGAGTCTCCACTGGCCGTTTGGCTTCAATATTCCCAGCACCAGATTATTGAAGGTGCTGTATACTGGACGGATTATCCCACGGGACTCAAGGTTCTTAATTATTTCAGTAAGGGACTCCATGGATGCGAGAGGCAAGCGATATTGCTTCAAAAACACTGGAGTCATACCAGGGTCCGTGGGAATTGTTGTTGTGTGGATGTCGGTGCGACCACAGTCATATGAGTCCACCGCAAAGAGATCTTGGAAATCCAAGAAAACTTGTTTCAACTTTTGCTTCTGCTCCAGAGTCACACAGGCATCAGCTAGGTTGACTCTCTCTTCAACCATCTGCCTGAAGCCTGGAAAGACTTCTGGTTTTGCTATCGCAGTCTGGTCAGAGTGCTGATTTGGACTGGAGGCTTCAGGTGGGAAAGGCAGCCATCATGGACCTGGAAAATCACCTCATCTCCTCTGAAGTCACAAGTCACATCTTCCTTACCATGAGGGCAGGAAGTGTACACCAGGAAGTTCCCCCCATGCCGGGTAAAGATCCTGTCTGGTGTTGTATTGTCATCACTGTCACTGTCAAAACAGTCCTTGGGGATTGGTCATAAATGTTAATTTCCTAAATCAATGGAGAAATGTCGGTCATCAACCGCCATTCCAATAATGGTGCATGCGGCTAGAGTAATACTCTTTAAGTCGCTGTTATCCACCTCTATTGGAATGGTGTCATGTTCTAGATTGACTAACAGTGTAAGGTTTACCCCCAACCCTTGCTGTTGGAGCGGAGCATTTAGATGAATATAAGCATCAGGGTTTTTCAATTTTTGTCCTCTTTTAACTTTTAACTTTCACTTCCAGGGAGAATTGTCAGGCCCTTTCTGGGATGGTGACTTCCTCTTTAATCTGAATTTCAACTGCATAAGGCAGCAGTTGAGCTGACCTAAATGCTTTTTCTGGATCATCAAAGCCTATGGGATTATCTGCTAATCGGGACCAAGCTTTGAAGTTTATTAGGTCAAAACTAATGGCAAAGTGATTGTGAATGTCACTGCCTAAGTAAAAGGCGGCAGTGACGTCTCGCACGACCCAACAATTATGGACTATGCTCTTGTTGCCAATGGAGATTTTGAGCATACACCTGCTTGGCAGGAGATGTTTGGAATTGGGTGTCTCCAGATCCATTTCCCATTCGTCTATCAGTTTGAATGTGGGAATGGCTGGATCTTTTGGGAGTTGGCAGAACATGGCTTCGCTGATGAAGCTCTTACCGTTGTTCACACACTCTCGGGCGAGAACAGAGTCCTTCCCATCATTTAACTGAACAAGGATGAACAACTGCTCTCCAATTTGCTGAATATCAGCCAGGCTCTGAGCTGATTTCTCATCTTTCTGGACTATAGGAGTGGGAATTTCCGATCGTGGATTGGTAAAGAATTTCAGACTGTTTCCTTCCAGTGTGGAATGCCACCTTAAACTAGAAGGAAGGTTGATTTTCAGAAATAGAGAGGACCCCCCATCACCAGTTTGTTGTCCTACTGCTATTACTGTCACGTCTGGAATTTGGTTGTTCTGGAAGTGAAATTCTACTTGGTCAGATTTTTGTTCAACCATGTGGCATGTGCCGTTTAAACTAACATGGTTAATTTTATTGGTCGGCTAGTCTGGGTCCAGAGGACCTTGTTTACGCAATCTATTAGGGGTGACAACCTTCTCAGGAGGTCATTCCCTAGTAAACAAGGGGTGCCCTCTGGAGTCACTACTATGACCGGGTGTTTCACCTTGTGTCGCCCAATTTTAATGTCCAAATCCGCAGTCCCCTCGACGGGAATTTCCTTCCTATCAAAGTTCTGAAGTTGTCCAGGAAGAGAGGTGAGAGGAATTTGGTAATTCTCCCCCCTCCCTGCATTTTGTTTGTCACAGGCTCTTCTGGACAGAAGGGTAGCTTGGGATCCAGTGTCCACCAGTGCCAAAATTGTACCCTGCCCCTGTACTTGTATCGGGGCATAGTATCTTCCCTCCTTCTCCTCAAGGGGGCACAGATAATGCAGATTTTTGGACAACTGGTGGGCCAATTTTCTGGTTTTGGACATGCAAAGAGAAGAGATTTGGGCAGAATTCTGTGGAGAGTCTTGGGAATCTAAAAGAAAAAGTTGGCAACTAGCAATGGGAGAAATTTTGGGTTCCCCTGGTTCCGGTTCTGGGCCGCCCCCCACCCCTTTTTGGAGGCAGTCACCAGAATGGGTTTGAACCAGGGGATTTTGATGCTGTTGGTTCTGGGATGAGATGATGGGCGGTGCTAGCTCAGTCCCCACATCTACCCAGTCTGTCTGTGAATCCCTTGGGACCCATTATTCCTTGGGAGGAGTTCCCCCATCTCTGAAGGAGAAGATCCTTTTCTCAGGATCCTCTGAGGATCCCTCTCCCTCAAATTGGAATATCTGTACCTCAAAAAAAGGGGTTGTTTGGGTCCTTTGTTTCTCCTACCTCCTCTCTGCTCCTTGGGTGGCAGACTTTCAAGGGTAGGAGATTTTGTTTCTGGTTCCTGGGTTTCCAGGGGCTGTTTACGAGCGGGGAAGGATGCTTCCTCCAAGGCTTTACACCCCCCTTCCCCTTGTGCCTCCTCCCGGGGAACCGGTGGGTTATTGGGGTGCTGCGCCCGTCATTGTTCTGGAGCACCAGGCCCAGAGTTTGGGGCATTCTGTGCCGGCATGCTCATCTGAGGGTTCTGTTGAGCCCTCAGCACCCGACCCAGCTCCTGTGCCATATTTTGGACCTGGCGCTCTAACTGTGAAACCCGCTGAGTTTGATACGGGGTTCTGTTTTCTCCCGTGGGCTGATCCCGGGAAGGGTAGCTATCCCTTCTCTGGTAGTACCCCGGGTTTGGAAGATTTGGGTACCCCTCCACTCTTGGCCTCCCCTCTCCTGGATTAGGTTGTCTGGGCTCAGGGAATTGGGGAAAAAGGATGGATGGTTTTGGGGCTGGAAGTTGAGTGGATACCTGGGGAAAAAGTTCTGCCCAGGATTTGGGGAATTTCTGCCCTCCTGTGGGAAGCTAGGAGGGAAGTTCCCTGGGTTAGGTGCTTGGCTGAATCCCCCACCTTGGGCTGGAGGAGTCCACACATAACCCAGGATGGGTCGGTGTCCCTTGTAGCGGGGACTTACATAGTAAGGGGAGTGAGGGACCCCATTTGTGGGACTACCTCCCTGGCTCCCTGTCTGTGACTGGCCCGAGAGCCTTCTGGGCTTGGAATTACTCTGTGCAGGCAAGTTTTTAGGCCCCCCATCTCCAAATCCAAAATGGGGGCAACCTTTACCTCTGCCACCTTGGCAGCAGCAGGGGTGCTGGTCTGTTTGAGGCTTTTCTGTGCATTACTTTTATTTTCTATGGGCTTCTGCACCTCATAGATTCAGGTGGCCTGTTCAATGACCCAGTCTAGTGACCTTTTCTCATGAAAATCTCTCACTAGCTGGGTCATGGTGTATTTGGGCAAGGCATGCAAAAAAGTGTTAACAAATTCTTTGCTGTCCGTGGGCACCCTTTTGGTAGTCTGCACAAAGGCGCGCTTCAATTCCTGCACAAATTCTTGTGGGGCCTGATCCTCCCCACATTGCAAATTGTAGGCTGCCTCTTGTGGATTTCTGTGAACAGAAAAGTGCTTTAAGATGGCAGCCCTGTAGGTGGACCATCTTGCATGATTTTGGTCCTCCAGCCCCGCAAAGAAACTGGAGTATTCTGGGGAGAATTTCCATTTGACGTACTGCATGCAGCTACTGCTGTCTTTCAAATGGAAAGTCTCCATCATTTGCTCAAAGAGCTCCAAGTGTTCCCACACAGAATACTTGGCGTTCTTGTGATAAGGCGTGACAACACTCCTGATTGCCTTAATCTTTTTTAAGGGGTCCTTAAGCACAGCTCTTTTTGCCTTATTGGCCTTCTTGGTTCGGGTAACCCTGGTCCATTTATCCTCTGACTCAGAAGCTCTGCTCCCAGAGGTGCGTGTCTGATCTTCCAGGTTTTCCCGGATTCTGCGAGCCTGGGAATGGCTGGCAGAATGTGGGGACCTGGTCTCCTGTGTCCTGTGACGTTCAGTGGAGTCTTCAGATTCCTCCTTGCTGCCAGGATTTGATGTGTACTCCCCCCCCACTGACCTAACTGGGCAGAGGTTTTTAGGATGCCTTTAGTGGGCCTACTCTCCTGGGGTTCCCCACTAAATTGCGCTGTACTTGGGTGCCCATACCCGGATGCCCGCCCATCCATTCCTGAGAGGTACTGGCCTATGAGCCCCATACATTTGGCTGGATAGTAATCTGCCGTCCCCGTGGTCCTGGGCTCATGTGCGCCATGGGACATGGGGGTGGCAGAGTCCAAGGACTGGGAGAGATGGAGGCCTCTGATACTAGGGCTCCTGAGGTTATGCTCAGGTGTTTCCCTTTCCCAGCTAACCTCATCTCTATCAGCCCCTGCTCCCTGTTGCCCTGCCAGAGCCTGCACTTTCAGTTCCTCAATCAAGGCCTTACTAGACTCTATCAGTCTCTCCTGCATGGCTACCTGTTGCCGGAGCCTATCATTGTGCTGGCAGAGAGCCTCATTCTCTCTCTGTGCTTCCTGGTAAGTCTTGGAGTACTGGGCCAGTCTTTGCTGCAGGAGGGTTACCTCCTGGGTAGGTACCGTCCCTACTGGCCTGCTCCTTTCTTGTCAGAGCATCTTCCACCCTCCTGGTGTTCTCTAACAAGGCCTAAGGTGTCCCTTTCCTGAGTAAGAGCCTGCATCTGTGCCACCAGGTCGTCCCTCTGCCTTTGAAGTGCACCAGCTTTCTAGCGCTCTTCATCAAACTCTGCCTGGGTATCCAGGACTTTAAAAATCAATTTATTGCTCTCCTCTTTTTCCCTATCTAGGTGGCTTTGCAGGGTGACTACCTGCTCTGCGCATGCCCTGTTGAAGTCCAGTTGTTGCTCCAGCTTTTTCTGGCTCTGCAGTAGGCAGTCCAAACCTTCTTGGTACTCCTTCTGCAAGGCCAGAAATCTTGTATCCTGGTCTGCCTTTTCCTGTTGCAGGATACCCATATACTCTTTTATTTTAATGAGATACTGTCTACTATCATTTTTTGACTCCTGGCTCCTGTGCAGCCTCTGCTTAGAAGAGTCCAGGTCAGATTGGGCCTTTTCTAATGCCATCAGTTGCCTATTTGCCAGATCTTGGCCTGCAGCACATTTGTCCTGTATGGCTCCCATATATAAATATAAATATGCCGCTATCCTGGCAATCTTGTCGTGCTCATCTTTGGCTTTAGGGGCCATATATAGTTCACTCAGGGCCACATGTAAGGGACCCTGATCTCTCCATATATCTGACCCTGTTTCAGTGATCTGGGGTGCGATTGCTTGCAACGACACCATCTGGTCCTGCTGAGTCCACTGACCTCTCACAAATAGCTTATGTAAGAGGTGCTCTCTCGCTATTTTGATGTCTACCAGTGTCGTCATTCTGAAAATTGATTTCCTTCCTGACTTACAGAAGTTAGTATTTTATTTTGCAAAACAGACCGTTTCCTTAGAGCGTTTCTTTGAGGAGTGCTTTTACAGCGTAACACAGCGTGGTGATCCAACAGGATTTTTGTATCCTGTCAGTTAGCGCACTGCATTAAACTGCAGAAGTGGTAGACCTAATCCAGACGTCCCGGACGAGCCCCCACTCTGTGAGTGACTTCAATCAAGCACTCCAACTAGGTCAATGCCTAGTCTGGGATGCCCAATGGAAGCCCTTATTCATATATTTTTATGTCAAGTTCTAAAATCTGGATGATAAACCCTTATATACCGCCCCTCTCTTTGAACCCCCTGACCTCACTGAGCCAAGAAGTAGGTTTGTTTTGCAAATTAAAAGGTTTATTGGAAAAATTAAACAATATGTATATATCACACTTTTATTAATAAATTAATATTTGATAGCACACTTATGAGTATGAACAGTGATCAACAATGGATAATATTACAGTAGCACAATTCCTTAATTACTTAGGAGTTGGTATAGAAAGGATAAGGTAGCAGAGAATACTTTGTATGGTTGCAAGCAGAAGCAATGATGGAAAGAATGCAGCACAGAAATAAACTGGATATGGTTTCAACAAGAGATAATCTGATCACTTTTTCCTTTGTGACAACAACCTCCCCCCTATGCAATATGAAGAGATGGAAATGAGGGCACACAGGTTTTCAGGAATACAATCAGAAGCAGTTCAGTTCCCGTTCCCCCCAGCAAGCTTAGAGAAACAGGGATGATTTTAAAACACAGGCCAAATATTTTTAAATGTGTTTGCAATGAAGTGAAAAACATGCTAAAAATGATTTTAATTCCCTATAGGAGATTCAGGGTAGGTGACAGCTACTTTGAATTAGTTCAGGTCAACACTAGCAATGATTCAGGAATGATTATCAGAGTGAAAACGAATTTCAGCAGTGGAAAGCAAGAAGCAGCTATTTTTACAAGTGGTGAAATTGAGTCAAATTGAGTCAAATCGCAATTCGCTGCACTTTTTCCGAGTGCGTCGATTGCGATTATGGAGAAACTATAAAGAGTTTTGGGTTTGTTAGGAAGCTTAGGTTCTTAGCTTTAAAATGACAGTTAAATCTCGCTTCTAGGACATACGGTTCAAAAGATCCATCAGGGGGAATACCACTGATTTAGAGTGGTTAGTCTTAAGGCCTGAGATACTGCTGAACCTAATCACTTCTCGCATTATCGAGTTGAGATTAGTTTGGGGCTCGTTGACAATTAAAATAACATCGTCAGCGTATAGGGAGACTCCTAGTTTATGGGGTCCTAGAGTGAGACCTCTGTGGAGTTGGTGGGATCTTATTCTTGAGGCTAGGGGTTCCATTCTTAAGGCAAGAATAAGGGCTGATAGGGAACAGCCTTGCCTGGTACCGCGTTCTAGCCTAATGCTAGGGGATTTTGTATTGCCAACGGTGATATAGGATCACGGATCATTGTAGAGCAGCAAAATCAATTTAATAAAGAGGTTTCCGAGTCCCATCTGTTTGAGCGTCGTGAAAATGTATGGTCATTCCACGGAGTCAAAGGCCTTCTCGGTGTCCAATAAGACAGCAATTGCTTGCTGTGTTGGATCGAGTGCCGCGATGACGCTGAATAGTCGCCTGATGCCGTAAGTTGTGTTGTGCCCAGGGATAAAACCGGCCTGGTCTCCTAGCTGAAGTTGGTGTTCTTGTCAATTAGAATAGCAACCCCTCTTGCATATGATGAGTATGATGATGAAGTACCTGTGGCATCCCCAGGATCGGGCCCAGTGTTGTTCCGAGGTTGGCGGGAGATGGGTCTCCTGCAGCATGGCAACATTGATTTTGTGCCGTCTGAGATATTGGAGGATCTTCCTGGTTTTTGTTGGTTGATTGCCACCCCGGATATTCCAGGTGGCTACTTTAAACAGTTCTACAGGAGGAGAAGCAGATGGTTGGAGATGGGCTTAACATGGTCGGTGGGTTGCGGCTGACTCTCGGGAATGTGTGGAAGTCTGTTGGGTCTTGTAGTCGTCGTGGCAGAGGTTTGTGGTCTTTCTGTAATGGAACGTGTGTGAACAGTCAATAATGTCTTCATGTTTTTGATGTCCCTCCCCTGCGTGGGCAACCCCCAACTGGCCCACGATGACCCCTCCCTTATGAACAGAACAATTAACATTGCTGTGCTTGGGGCATTAGTAGTCCCCCAAGAGGGAAAGTGGCTCCCTTGGTTTGTAGGATAGTGGTTCTGTGATGATTATCTTGAGTCATATTGGTGATTTTGTACCGCCTTTGTTTGCTGCTTGAAGGGTGTTTCATGGTGGGTCTCTCCTCATTCGGTCTCCGCGTTGTGGTCTTGCATTGTTAGGGGTGGGTCTGCAGCTGGGTTGGTCTAGAAAATCGTTGCATCCTCTGGCGTGTTGAAAAATTGAACTTTGCCCTCATGTTGGATGCAAAGTTTTGCGGGGAAGAGCATTGAGTACAATATTTGATTGTCCTGTAATCACCGTTTAACGGTTGTATATGATCTTCTTTGCGCCTGGACAGCTGGGCAGAAGTCTGGAAAGAATTGGATGTGGTCTCCCTCGTATTGGAGGTCACCTTTTTCTCTAGCAGCTCTGAGTATTGTGTCGCGGTCCTTGTAGTTTAAAAGTTTCGCTATGATCGGGCGTGGGTTTGTACCTGGAATTGGTTTGGT
This sequence comes from Ambystoma mexicanum, assembly GCF_040938575.1. Lineage (NCBI taxonomy): Eukaryota > Metazoa > Chordata > Amphibia > Caudata > Ambystomatidae > Ambystoma > Ambystoma mexicanum. The sequence continues at coordinate 315,206,448 of NC_090923.1, forward strand.
GTTGGGTGTGCTCTTTCAATGATGAATAGTTGGGAGAGAGATTCCTTTCCAAATAGTTCTACATAGATCTTTTCAACGTGTTCTTCCATTTTGATTCAAAGCTATTGCTCTCTGACCCCAATAATTCTGATATTGTTCCTGAAAGAGCGTCCTTCTAAATCTTCATTTTGGCGCAAACTGCTTTTATTTGAGACTCTATCATGGACACTCTGGAGGTTAGGGATGTTGTGCCATCGTCTAGATCGGATTAGCGCTGTTCAACTGCTTCGAGTCTGTCTGCATGCTTGTCTAGATGATGTTGAAGTTGATTGACCTTCGACGACAGTGTGTCTAGTTTGCTCCCCAGGCCTCCAATTCCAGCTTTCAGGTCTAACAGGATTTCTCTGATATCAAAGTTCTGAGCTTGCTCCTCTGCTGGAGGGACTTCTTGTATGGCCGATTCTGGTCTGCTGCTGCCGTTGGATGATTTAATGGAGGAGCTGGCTTCGAAATTTAGTTTCTTTTGAGATTTGTCGGTCTTCCCCATGGTCGAATTCAGGGGGGTTGCTGTTGGTGTGCAGATGACAGTTAATTCAGATGGTAATGATGCTGTCTCAGTGCCAACCGCTGTCATAGGCTACTTGTGGGGGATTGGCCACTGAATTGCGTGTTCTGATTGACCTGCACTCGGGCCTGGTCTAGAGATCACGCCGAGTTTCTGCTGCTGGTCGGCGGGGCCTGGGACTTTTGACACTCTCAGTAACCGCAGGGAGCACCTCCAGAGAGTAACCGTTCGGGATTTTGGGCGAACCGCCGCGCCTTTGTCAGGATGTATTAGCCAGTCTTCCTCATGTGGCTTTTGTAGCGAAGTGTAGCTTTTGGATTTTAGGCAGCTGTGAGGTTCCTCTCTAGCTTCTTGGGGGGTCAGTCTGATTGAAAATGTTACTCACTCCTTTCACTTGACTTGATGTGCAGTGACACCTTTTGATATGTAAGATGTCAGTCATGTAAATTTTAGCGGCTGCAGTCGCGGTTTGGGGTCGGGGGCAGCCGCTGCGATCTATACGGGGGTGCAGCTTATTATTAAGAGCTGTGCGGCTTGCTTTTGTTGCTTATTCTGTCCTCCACTGTTTGGAAGTTAGGAGAGGGGCAACGTGGTTTAGTGTGCCCTGTCGGCTTGCGCGTTGACTGGGGACATCTGAGAAGTGTGTCTTCCAGTTGCCTGCCAGGCTGTGAATTTCAGTTAGAGTTTCCATGTTACCTTTTTAGGAGTTCTCGCCTGCGGCTGGGTTTCTCCCATGGAGCGGGTCAGTGTTGATTGAAGTGGCAGGCTCTTCTGCGCCCGCTATCGGGTGTGTATGCGCACGGGTAGGCCGGGGGTGCCTGGGGAGTCGACCAACAGATCGCGGTGCTGCTTCCCGGCTACATGATGGGTCGCAGCAGCTCACGGATCACTCACGCCTCCTCAGGCGCCAGGGCCGCACATGCCCCGCTGCCTCTCCATGCGGCTCGGAGCCTGCGCCGGGTTGTTCTCGCTCTTTGCCAGCAGCTCTCCCTTGGTTCTGGTCTGAGCCTCTGCCGGCTCCTCCCTCTCCGACCATCCAATGCGCCGTCAGCGCGAGTCCCGAGGCAGCTTCAACAGAAGGGCCGCAGATGTACCGAAACACGGCCGCCAGATATGATGATGGGTTCACTTTGTGTGGAGATGTCTCACGCGATCTTTCGGCGGTAGTAGCTGGTGAAATGGGTACCACAGAAGCAGCAATGTTTTGGGATTTATTAGGAGCTACAAAGAGCTCTCTAGGAAGCCGCCATCTTGGATGGCCCTCTAGCACCCTCTATTGAACTTACTTTAAACATTATTACTGCATTCCAATTTTAAAATAACTAACCCACAACCGCATGGCTTGCACCTGAACCCCCGCGGGGACCTTCATGGATTGCCACCCGTCAAACCCGCCAAATACCTCTGCGTATGCCATCTGTGTTTTGCAACCTTTCTACCCTTGAATCAAATTGCACAATGGATAACGCGTCTCCGTACCGCTCCCTGATCCTCGATGGACCAACATATGGGGAAAGCAAGCAAGGATTCAAGCATACTTTGCCGCCCCTTCTGCACTCCTCCTTAATTTCATATGTCCGCCCCCCCGTGGAATTAATTTGCATGAACCACAAACCCTCCGTGCCCGGCTATTTACCTCTTTACTCCTTACAGCTGCACAATCACGACTCCTTCACCCTGAAACTGGGCAACACCTTCTCTGGAACCTCCGGAACTTCCATTACCAGACCCCTTCCTTCACTGGGACCACACAACCTCCTTGCCTGGTCACAGCAACCCGAACAGGAAAGGCAAACCTCCTCGCCTGGTCACAGCAACACAAACACGAAAGGCGAACCTCCTCGCCTGGTCACAGCAACACGAACACAAAACGAAATCCTCTTCTCCAGCGGCGGGGGTCCTGCTGCTGAAAACTTTACAGCAAGACGCCCGCCGCATATATGCGGCTTACCCCACCCCTTTCTTTTGTGACCTTTGCGGGCTTTCCGAGCGCTTTGGTGCTCTTTGTACTAATACCTCCCCTTTACCCAGTGGGGGTTGAGGGAGGGAAGAGGAGTGAGGCCCCTTCCTCGGTTATCAGGGTACCGCCTCCATTTTGCCAGCTCTTTTTCCGTCGTCACCTTCACAATTCATGCACAAACCAGTTTCATGCACGCACCTTTGCGCACGCTGCACGGCAGCCACACACACATGGGAAAAAGGAACAGACCATAATAAATTAGCACAAAATTACAGGGCAACCATCTATTTGAAGTATCACCTTTGGTGGCAAAAAGACGTAGAGAAACAGAATCCTGCTGCTCGAGGCCACAAACATAAATCTGAATCGCAACCGCCCGTTAAATTTAGTGTGCATAATACCAGTCAGCAATCCATTACAACTACCACCTTCAGCGGCAACAAAGACACAGAGAAACAAAATCCAGTGGTTCAGCGGCCGCAAACAAAGTCTGCAAAGTCCTGGGGCGATCAATAATATGATATGATATTTTAATTATATTGCGCTCGTACACAAGTGTTTCATATGAGCCCACCAGCAGCTGGGGCAACCCACCGGAATATGCATCTCAACCAGTGGTGCCCCTGCCGCCCCCAGCTTCCCCATAAATTACAGATATTTGAGAAGCGTTTAAAGTGGGGCGGGGCTACAGCAAACATAGAGGAGAGCGACACCAGACCCCCGCCTCATATGCGCTCCCAGGCCTGTGGCCGGATATTGTAGAACCAGGGGTGTTGTGGCCCGCTCTCGGATCACCGGAGCGGGCCAAACAGATGTAGGGATCACCCGACATGGACACACAGGGCTGCTTTCACGCAGTCAACAATGAGCAGGGATCACCCTGCCAGCCCCGGACCACTGGAGCGAGCCACATGGGCTGGGGGCACCCAGCTCACCGCAACCCAGGCTCTGGGGGCACCCAGGCTGGGGTTGCACCTTCAGCCATGGTCACATGGCCAGAACATTAAGGGGGGATGGCGTTGCCCAACAGGGGTGCAGACCTGATGCAGGGCCCCGTCCTTGGGCCTCCTGCATGCGGTATAGCACCAGCATGGTGCTTGGAAAGAACGACACCGGAGTCAGCTGAGGATCGACTGACGAGCCGGAAACGGCTCGTCCTTTTTATTTACTTGGTTGGATGGTTACCCCCATGTGACCATGACGCCACCAGTTGGAGCTACCATGTCGCCCAGAAGGGGTGACATGCAACACTCCTCCTTTTTCATAACACCAAAACGAACTCCAAAATCACAGCACAATACACACAATAATCCTATAAATTCTACTAGTTTTCACACCCTTAGGGGCCCAGGTGGTCCACGGGGGACGGTCTGGGTTACTGAGTTACTGATGACACATTGAAATTCTCCTTACAGGCACACCCTTTATTAACCTGGGTGAGTGAGCCTTGCTCCACTGACACACCATCACCATTCGCCCTTGGCACCCCTTACTACAACAACCCACAAACACATGAACACAGTTACACTCAACGCTTGGGCTGGGCCAGTTTCGGTCTGCAGACTCCCAGCCCCTGTGTGTACAAACGCAGGGCCCACAGGGTGCCAGTCCGATCTCTGTGGAAGTGTCCTCAGGGCCTTCAAGAGTTCAAGGGCTGGTAAAGCTGCACCTGGGGGTACCAGGGGCCACATCAACCAGTTCCTTGGCTAGTGGTAGCCAGCTGACAGACAAGCACACAGTTCAGTGTGGGCACACACGCTTCTGGAAGCACTAGGGGCCACAATGGTCACGTTCATCGATGGGGTAGGCTCCCTGCTGCAGGGCACTGGCGGCAGAATGACAGACCGCTCCTTTCACTTCCCACCTTTTCCGGGGCTGCTGGCAGGGAGATGGGGTGGGTGGGCCAGTGCACCTCTTCTGCTTCTAGACAAGGAGTCTCTGTGGCATGAGAGGGCGCACAAGCACGCATAAGAGCTGTAACCCTCATGATGATTCCTCCTGGTGTGATCTGGTGGGCTCATGGGCTGATGGACCGAGCCAGTCACATGCCCCCCTTATTCTTGATGGGAGTGGGTGGGTACCTGCAGCTTCTGCGGTGTGGTCTGAGAACTGTGGCACCCTCCTTACATTATTCAAAAATAATTTCTCTTTTTCCTTTTGTTTATCATCTCACCCATGCAAGCCCGGGCTGTTCGCGGGCCCCGCCCACCTTGTTGCAGCAAAACACTCATTCCTTTCCCCATGCATGCTGCGGCCACTTTGTCGCTGCCGGTGACCTGTTTGGCCACACCCCCACCTTTTGTTCTCTGGACAGCCGCCGCAGGGCTCCATTCAATGTACCAGTTTTTTTGTTTTTTTTCTGCGCCCCGACTCGGTGCATGTCTTCACTGCTGCCTGCAAGGTTGTTTGGGCAGATGCATTGCCCTTTTCACAGGCACCAGTCAGCCTGTGGTGTTGAAATAGCTGGGCTCCGACTTTTCCCCGTCGCGGGCCCAGGTGATGATGGGCCCGCCTTGCGTTGAGGATCTCTTCGCCTCATTCAGCGGCTGCGGGTGGCCCGCTGGCAGCCCTTCCATCCAAGAGAGGCCAGAATTCGTCCTCTATGGCGGCCAACACCGGGAGTGATTGGGGGCCACCCCAGCTGTTTGGCAGCCCCTGGACCTCTTCCTTACCACGGCCGATGCCGCTTGTGATTGGGGCCGCCGCAGCTGTTCGCGGCCCCCTTGGCTATTCCTCCATTGTTCGCTCCATGGAGCGAGCTCTCCTTCGGTGTGCGGCCTCATGGTGTTGCGGCCAAGCCCCCTCTCACTGTGGCCGCTCCAACTGTTCTCGGCTCCTTTGTTGGGTGGCCACCGCCACCGCACACACCCGGCCACAGCGGTTCGCTCCGCCGGGCTCAAGTTACCGATGCCGCCTCCTTCCTGCAGGCACCAGGCGACCCTTGCCCATGGACAGCAAGGGGCCCTGGGCCACCCGCAGATTCCCCTCCTCATCTTCAGCAGCCGACACTGCATTCATCCTGTGGGCACCATGTGGCCCGTGCCCATGAGCAGCACTGGGCCACGCGCAGAGCGGCCAACGCCACCTTCCCACACACAGGCTCCCGGCAGCCCGCAAGTACCAGCTTGTGGACCCGGACCAGCCTTCATCGCCATTGTTGTGGGCTGCTCCCGGGTCACCGGAGGGGCCCAAACAGATGTTGGGATCACCTGACATGGACACCAGGGCTGCTTTCACGCTGCCAACAATGAGCAGGATTCACCCTGCCAGCCCCGGATCACCGGAGCGAGCCACATGGGCTGGGGCACCCATCACACTGCAGCCCTGGCTCTGTGGGCACCCAGGCCGGGGTTGCACCTTCAGCCATGGTACATGGCCAGAACATTCAAGGGGGATGGCGTTGCCCAGCAGGTGCACCGACCTCGTGCAGGTCCCCGTCCGTGGGCCTCCTGCACGCAGTGTAGCACCAGCATGGTGCTTGGAAAGAACGACACCGGAATCAGCTGAGGATCGATTGACGAGCCGGAAACGGCTTGTCCTTTTTATTTACTTGGTCACATGGTTAACCCCCTGTGAACATTTCGCCACCACTGGGAGCTACCATGTCGCCCAGTAGGGGTGACATGCAACACAAGGGTTGCATGTCAGCCCCTCAGGGCGACATGGTAGCTCCCGGTGTTTGTGTTATGGTCACATGGGGCAACCATGTGACCAAGTAAATAAAAAGGATGGGCCATTTCCTGCTCGTCAGTCAATGAGAAGCTGACTCCGGTGTAGTTCTTTAAGGCACCATGCTGGTGCCTCACTGCATGCAGGAGGCCCAAGGACAGGGCCCTGCACGAGGACAGTGCCCCTGCTGGGCAACACCGTCCCCCTTGAATGGGTAAGCCATGTGATCGTGGCTGAAGGTGCAACCCCGGCCTGCATGCCCCCATGGCCGGGGCTGCAGTGAGCTGGGTGCCTCCAGCCCACATGTGGAACTCCGGTGATCCAGAGCACTCAGGGTGCTCCCTGGGATCCATGAGCTGCATGAACGCAGCCCCCACTGGTACTCGTTGGGTGCTCCCGACATCTGTGTGGCCCGCTCTGGTGACCCGGGAGCGAGCCACAACAACGGGGGAGGTGGGGTCGTGTATGTGGACCCTGGTGGGGGCTGGGCCACTCTCTGACAATTGCCAGTCGGCAGATGCTTCACAAGCGCGTTCTAACACCCTGTGGGCTTCAACACCCGTGCCCTTGATCTGCGGACTGTTTCATGATTTTGTAACTTGACAAGTAATATTAATTTAGCATTCAGGAAACACTTTCTCTTTCTTGATTTTGTAACTTGACAAGTAATATTTATTTAGAATTCAGTAAACACCTTTTCCGCTTCCTTATTTTCAAAGGTGTGTTTCAACCTTTTGGTAAGCTCCTAAAAATATTGTGGGCTGTACGTAAGTGTGTATTAAATACATTACTGGGCTTTTTCATCAGAAGCTCCTTTTAAACCATTGGAGAGGAACATGTGTGTAATTATCTCACGATATTTCATGCCGAAGACAAACTGCTATTTTATTTTTTATGGTCATAATCCCACATTGTCACAAGTATGGCAATCTGTGTGACCAGCGATGAGCATTGAGGAGTACGTCACTTCAGTAAGAAGACCATGTCAATGGTTCTGACTTGCAAGTTACCGGATGGGTCGTGAGTGGATATTCACACAAAGGAACATTATTGAAGGAATATTAAAAACCAGCTGCTTAGAGGATGTGGAGAAGGGCTTTCCTGCTATATCCCAATGTTCAATGGTATGTAATAACCTAAATTGCAATTTGCTTTACCGGGGAAAGGGTATCTGGGTTTGCATCTACATGGAGACACACAGCATTTGAATGAAGATGGCTTGCCTTGTGATTCGGTCAGTCATGAATGCTTAACCAGGGCCGTGCCACTGATCTAATGTGTGTATTATGCTTACTCAGCACCCATGTGCCCACACCAAGAAAGAATGTATAAGCTACCACTATTTGCCTTTAAACACGTTTTCACATATGCAACCAGCTGCCTTTCAGTTGTAAGCAATAAAAAAACGAATTTAATGTTGAATTACCCAAAAATGTACACTTTCAGCCCAGGTGTATTTCAAAAAGAAAATTCAGTAAGGGTTTTTAAAAGTCCCAGTTGTGCTTGGTGCATATTTCATAACGCCTGAGCGTTCCACTCAATATCTACTATAAATGTGCATTTCTGAGTGAACATAATGCATGCTATGCTCCTATACAATGACCACAAATACATACTGCCTTAAAAATTAGTAGTTCGGGGGACGTGGCCAGGCGGCAACAGATGAAGACGTGCCTGCTGTAGGCTCCGTCTTGAGGCATCCAGAGATTCCCTAATGCTGCCTACTTTGCGATAATTCTAAGCAACTTACCCCTTCCAGACTGTATGGTCCCGGCTGGAGCGCACCCTGCTACACTTTGAGGCTCTGAAGACCCATGGCGGATTGAGGCCTGTCTGATCAGCATGGTGGCTGTCACTCCGCCTGACAAGATGGCAGCGTTTGACCTCCTGGGCGAACTTAGCGCTGGGGATGTGCCCGGCCAGGCTTGTGGTGGCCTGAGCTGCCTCCCGGCCCAAAACGCAAAAAGAACCGGCCACCTGTGTGCATCGCTGACTGAAAGTTGAGGCAGATGGTGGTTAGGGCCAGGCCAGCCCTCCAGAAGAACCAAGAGGCTCCCGTACACCCCAGTCCTCCGGTGAGTGAAATCGTGGCCGACTGAGGCAGGGATGACCACTCTCTGGCGCCATGAGAGGTTATGTGGGGGTGTGCCTGAGGAGGCCTTCCGATCCCTACCTGCATCCCTACCTGTATCTGGTGGCCCCTGCTCGGAGCCCAGTGTTGTGGACCTGACCGTCTATCTGCTATGGGAGCATAGAGGCAGAGTCGCACTCTCCTGCCTTGCCACTGCAGGCCAGAGGCTGAAGAGTGCTGGCTGTGGCTGGGATGGCCGGCCTTGATAGAGATTACCAGGTGGAAGCTGCAGGTGACTGGAGGTTCCCATGGGGGACTCAGGAGCGACTGTGTGCAGGCAAGCCTGCAGGGCATATATGAAGAGACTGGGCAGTGCGTGAGCCCTCGGCACAGATTGGTGTTCCCGGAAAGATGCATGGGAAAATCCCTCAGTCCCTGCACTGACTCTATACACATTGCATTGTTAGCACACCCAGCGCCCCAGCGTTTTACCTTTGACCCGGGTGGCTCTGCCCTAGAGTGGGGCAGTTACACACTGAAGACCTGGGCCCTGTGTGCATTCTGAAGATGGGACTGAGTTATCTTCTAAATGGAGAGGCCCCCCTTTCTACACTACCAAGCCTGTGGGGCAATTTGTGGGACTCCCTTCCTCGCCATTTCTCTGACTCAACCTGAGATTGTTCTTTGCTACCCCCAGACCATTAAAGACCTCCTGGTACCGTGGTGCCAACCTGGCGTCCCCCCCTCTGTGTTTGCACGCCTGCTGAAGTGTGAGGAGTGGAGGTTTAGAATCTGCGTGGATGCCTCTGAAATTGCTACTACACTGAGAGGAGGTGGTGTCTCACTTGTTGGAGGCTAGTGGGGATCTTTGCTGTGGGCCTACTATTTAGACTATAGTGATCTGGTTCTCCTTTCTCGCTTTATGCTCTGACAGCAACACAGAGTCTGCTGGAGCTCAGCCTTACCTTTGATGTCTAAAGCTGGAGCGAGGGCCAAGTTGAGGGACATTAAGACTCACCTGACTATGCAAGATGGTAAAGGGAAGCAGGCAGTCAGATCAGAGGTCCACTCTCCTTCACCCACAATGACCCCCGCAGATCCCTCCTTCACAAAGCAGGACCTCATGGACATGTTCTCCACCTTGAGGCAAGATGTCATGTCCGAAATGAAAGCCACCAAGGAAGCAGTGACAAAGTCAATTGCTGAGCTTGACTCCCACCTATCTGGACTGGACTCCTGGTTCAGAGATGTGGAAGCTAAAGTTTGGGACCAAGCCCACAACCAGGCTGAATGGCTAATAGAGTGATGGGAATAGAAGAACAGCTGGAGTTAAAATGAGCCAAACAGGAAGACCTAGAACATCAATCACGTAGGAATAACATCTGGCTTTGTGTGGTCCCACGTCACATACCTTAACAGGAGTTGGCTGACTACATCCGGAATCTGTTCCATTCCCTACTAGACTTCCCAGAGTGTGAGATTGTCACACTGCACAGAACCCATATTGTCTTTTCCTCTGCCCAGCAACATCCCAATCTGGTGCCAGACGTCCTTTCGAGGGGCAGCCCGAAAGAAAGAAAGAAAGATATCGGGATCCAAGTTCTCGTTCCAGGATCCATCTCCACACACTCTAGCCAACAGGAGGAGACTGCAGATGGTGTCATTCTGGCTGCAGTCGCGTCAGATCCGCTATAGATGGGGGTTCCCATGTAAGCTTTTGTTTGAATACCAAAACCGGCACTATGCAATCAGCTCAGAGGAGGTGGCTTCGAACCTAATTGAAGCCCCATCATAGCCTCAGGAGAAAGGTGACAGAACTGAAAAGGCAGATGACATGGGAACTGCTGTTTGGGATAAGTCTAGGAGGCCCAAAGGGAGATGCAATGTGTTGTAGACGTCTTTGGGGTCAGACAGTGAGCCCTTGCTTGTTGCCTGAGCTGGCCGCTAGATCGGGACTTAGCTAATTCTTCAAGAGTAGGAGCCTCTGAGGTCGGTGTATATAGGAGTTGGGTTTGCTGGTTAAGAGATGTTGTTATATGATCATTTTTCTAATGCAGTTTGGAAGGGGGAAGGGAGGCTCATTGCTGGGTGCCCAGGGGGATTGGCGCCCATTTTTCCTTACTTGTGAGTTTCTAAATGAGCTTATTAGCTTATGGTTTTTAATTTTATTATTTTTTTCATTTGGGGAGTAATGTTTTTCTTTTAACCACACAACAAAGTTCTCTTGTTTCTTTAGGGGGCGAGCCTCCCAATGTGTTCTCTGCATCTGCCTCTGGTGGGTTTGGTTCTCAGGCCGTACCCAAAGGAATGCATGATGGCGACTATAACGACTTATCTTGTGTGACCGTAACGTACAGGGGGCTAACTCTCCGAAGAAGTGCAGGGCCCTGGTTCACAGACTAGCTTCCCTTGATGCAACCCTGGTCTTTCTCCAGGAAGCTTACCTTTTGCCTGTAGGCCTCACCAATAAAATACCCCAAAGCATATTTTGGTTCTAGTGGTCTTAAAAAGCGCAGGGTCGCCATCATGGTTCGTAAGGGCACACCCCTGAACGCGTTGAAAGTGATGAGGGACGGGGTAGGGAGATACCGATTAATCATTGCACTTTTAAGGGGACATAAAATCATTTTAGCCTCCCTAATGACATACAAGATGGGTTCATGGCATCGTTTTGAAAGGTATTGGCTAATTTGGCAGAGGGGGAATTATCATTGGATGGGATTTTAACTGTGCAGTAGATCCCAAAATAGACAAATCATTAGCTCCCACCCCTAATGACAAAAATAATTTCTAAGCCATAACTACTCTCTTATGGGAACACTCACTAATAGAAGCATGGCGGTTTTACCACCCTGGGGAGAGGGAGTAGACCTTTTTTTCAGTGATGTACAATGGCTTCTTGAGGTTAGATATGTTCCTTATCACTAACACACTTGTTGCTGCGTTGGTTGGGATAGAGATGTACCTGAAAGCGGTCTCAGATCCCGCACCCTTTAAGCTTACTCTTGACTTGGCCCTACCAACTCCTTAGATCAATCCACCCTGGAGGATCAGTGACATCCTTCGAAGGGATGTGGCAGTGAAATCTCACATAGCGGAAGCAATATCTAATTATTTCAGAGAGAACAACACTTGTGTTCTCGATTTTAGAACAGTTTGGGACACAGGAAAAGCAGTGATGCGAGGAGCAGTCTGTGGCTTGGGGGCGGACGAAGATCCTTATTGAATCACAATTAGAAGACAAAGTTCATCCCAGAGAGCAGGAGCAGACTCAAATGTGCTCTCGATGCTCCCTTCGGGATGTACGGGTGGCCAAGCAAGCCTTGGAATCTCATTCTATGGGGAAGGCGTCTCACCCTATCCTGCTTACAAAAAAACACTATTACAATAAGTTAAACAAGGCCAACAGGCTATTGGTCGACAAACTGTAAAAGATGGCCACCCGTAATTAACTTGGGGCCCTGAGGGATAGCTTTTGGCACTGCAAACCCCCTAGAATCTCTTGTAGGCTTCTCACTTGGTCCAAGGACATGGGCGGACTGGGAGTCCCATCTATCCAGAGGTATTTCTTGGCGGCCCAGATTTCCCTGGTACTAGACTTGGCTCTAGAAGACAGGGCCCCGAAATGGAAAGATATAGAGCAAGTCAGTGCACCCTGCCGATTAGCCCATCTTCCTTTACTAGCATAAAAAACTCCTCATATCTACTTGCACACATTACAACACTGGAATAAAGCTTGCGCCCAGAGAAGGTTTGCGAGGGGTTGGGCCCACTATCCCCGGTGCTCGGTAATCCAGCATTTTCGCTGGGTATGGATAAAAGAGCTTTCACACAGCAGGAGTCTGAGACTGAGGGATTTATATAAAGATAATGCACCGCGAACATTCACAGAGTGTAAAGGAAAATTTAAACTGGCTGAATATGAGCGGTTTCGCTATGCCCAAGTATGACACTGGGTCTCCCACAACATTGTTAAGCAGGTGAGTTGTCGTCCCGCTACAGTGATCAAGCTCAAAGTTTTGGAGGGGCAGGAATCGGGAAATCAGGAAATGTCCCCATTTGTTACCGCTTATTAGAGAATGCCACTCCGGGAGAAAACCTCCCATATATGACACAGTTTGAAAGGAAATTGAATATGGACAATTCAGAGGAATCATGATCGAGGATTTGGGTTAGGGCTCAAAAAAAGGTCCTGGTGTACTGTGATTGAAGAGAATGCCCGCAAGATCTGCTTCATGTGGAACATGACCCTACAGGGATTACATGCAATTCATTCAGATTACTCAGACCGGTTTTTGGCATGGCTGTGGGCAATTAGGGGACTTAGCACACATGTGGTGGCACTGCCCGATCATGCAAACCTACTGGCAGGAGATCCGTTCAAGAATCTGAGACATTACGGGCTGCTTGCTTCCCATGTGCCCACTGACATTACTATTGGGAGATTCTCCAGAGGATGGGAGATTCCCAAAGTCGGGCCCCAGGGCAGAGCTCATATATCATCTATTGATAGCCGCAAGGATACACTAGACCTGGGTATGGAAAACTCTGGACCCCCCATGTACCCCATACTGGTGGGTGAAGGTTTAGGAAATACTAGCAGTGGCAAAATTAACTGCACTCACCCTTGTCTGGCCTTTAAATTCTCCAGGACATGAGCCCCCTTCCTAGATTTCATCGGGGACAAAGAACACATGTTTTTTCAGTCACAACTCATGAAGCGCCTCTCCTTGAAGTGACCTAGGGGATGTGAGTTCGACATTGGCTGGTCCTGTTGTTCCCTAACCTTTTGTGCGTGGACTGGGATGTCACAGCCTCATAGATCGACATCCAAGGGCCCTTGTTTCTGCCGAGGGAGTACTGAACTGTCAGCGGTTACCTTTTCTTTTTTTTCTTCTCTTCATTCAGTTGTATACAGGGGAGGGGCTGGTTATTAAATTGAAAATGAGATTTCGATGCTATCCCGATGTTGCTTTACTCACATAACTATTGTGCTGTATATGGTCCATCGAGAGTTCAATAAAATATAACTTGGAATAAAAAAAGAAGAAGAAGTTGTTTACCTATTCTTTGAACTGTGGCAAATAATCTTGGAAAGAGGATATCCAGGATTACCATTGGTGCTATTTTCTTGACTAAAATTGGAAGGGGATCATTTCACCCAAAGCTGGAGAATTGTTACTAGTGGAATTTTGTTTGATGAACTTTTGTTTTGACTTGGAACTTACAAGAACTGGTTTAAGACTTTTCTTTCCTTTTGAACATTTTGAAGAACTGATAAGAACTGGTTCCCGACTTTTCTTTTCATGTTTGAATACTTTAAAGGTGACCTTAAAACCTTAGGGAAGGGATTTACCCAGTACAGGTGAAGGTCATCCAAATATTATTCATCATCTCATGTTATTTTATTATTTGCCTTGATTGTTTTGATGTTTAGTGTGATGGACAGTTTGTCTATGTTTGGAGTTAGCCTTTAGACTACTCAAGGAATTCCCCGATAGAGTAGGGCAAACAAGGATTTATTTCAATTTTTTTCTTTAATAAAATGTTGAATCTTGAGAAAAAATTAAATTTAAATTAAATTAAAAAGAAAACGAATGAGTAGCTTCGTACAGCTAGAGCACATGTTGTTTCAATTAATTTGTGCTTTGAAAGTGAGGTTCCAGCCTGCCAGTGCCCTCCTGATTTCCAGATTCTTAAGCTTTGGTAATGCACATGAACGGTCTCATAAGTGGCTGCAGATTGAGAGAATTTGTCCAGAATCTGAAAACCCCCACATTAAGGGATGTACCACATATTCGACCCCATCGTGACATGGGCAGGGTAAATGGTGATAATTCTGCAAGACAGAAATGCCATTACCACTGTGGTGTCTGACAGAATTACCACCATATCACAAGTGGACGGGTGTGCGCAAGAAGCCTCAGCAATAACGGGAATTCGGAATTACTACTGACAATTAACTACGATCAGTAAACCCCCCATTTCTCGGTAGAATTACTGTTAACGCTGCAAAAGAGGATGAATTACCAAACGGCAATTCTGCCGACATAATTACCACCGAGCTGAAATAGCTGCATTCCGCAAAAGGTAAGCTCAGCAGAGGCCATCTTTAAAAATATAATCTATTTAAAGTATCTCACTTACTGTAGTCATCCAGACCCCATGCACACAGGAAAGATGCCAGGAGACAAGGGGGAGGTAAATGTACCAGAAATGGGGGCCTACAACCCTAAATTCAGTGACAGGGAGCTGCAGGAGTTAACAGAGAAGGTGGTTGGCAGTGCTCAGGAGCTATTTGGTGTCCAGCAATGGAAGTCTTCCATACAAAGGAAGGACACCATCTGGAACCACATCAGGGACAAGATGGTGGCAGTGGGCCCAGTGCAGCGTGATGCAAAATACTGCAGGAATCGCTGGAACGACTCGAAGGCAAGTGCGCAGACTCTGCTTGTGCCGTGAGACAGCCACAGGTGGAGAAACTATGGAGCCAAGACACTACACACTCTGCAAGGAGAAAAGTAGCCTGCATCACAGACATGGCTGGCATAGAGCGATTTGGAACAGCAGAGGCGGTTGCCGGTAGTCAAGTTGACCCAGGTGAGTAAAAAAGACGATGCATGGTACATATAAGAACAAAATGTGTGAGTGCCATTTAGGCGGCTGCAAGCCACACAGCAGATAAAACAATATTGTCCCCTAATATGCTTGGCTGGGAGGAATCACAGTACATTCGACCTCGGCATGAATGTGCCCATAATAATTGCATGATGAAAGTGCACCATAGAAGACTGTGGCACACCCTCCACTGCAATGTACAAATCCTACCAAAACACATGGTCCCGGATGCCCTCACAGGGGGACACTTCCGAAACACCAATGTAGTGCCATGGACCCTGAAATGGGATAAACACTGACATGCCAGACCCTAATGTCAGGGAATAGGTGACCCATTTTGAATGGCAGTTGTGTCAACCAAGTTTGTCAGCCTTAACACTGTAAAACAACAGTATTTCTGGCAAACATGGAAAGCCACCCTGTATATGGAAAGGAGATTACTGCAGAAAGCCCATGGGAATCGTCAAGTGAATTCCTGACACATTGCACGAAACACAGATCACCCAGTAAATGAGTGTCACCCCATGCAATCATGCGAGCCGTTGCTCCCCCTAGGCCATGACTTTCGCCTCAATGTAATTGGTGTCATCCAACAGCAGACCATTACAAAAAGTCAGTAGAGTATATGACGCTAACGTATATATAAGTATGTTGGCCCCATATATATGGTACCAACTCTTCATGATTGTTGCAGTATGGAACCGACCCCAAAGTTCTGATGTAAATGAGAAATCCAGGCTGTCAGCTGAATGCTACCATCATGAATGACATATGTCCCTTTACCTATTTTTTTTTAAAGTACTAGGGTTTGGTAGTGGTCTTTAGTGTTATTGGCTATAAGGCTAGTTAAATCGTCTTCAAAGGTGCCTAGAGGCCCCGGGGGTCTATATATTAAATGGATTGAGAGGGTGTGGTTGTTAGAGAGGGGCATTTTGGCTGTAAGTACTTCACAGGATGAGTAGGAGATTGATGTGGCAAGTCCGATGGGATGGGTAGATTTGCAGATGATGGCTAGTCCGCCACCTCTGGCATTAGGCCTGTCGGCTCTGAGAATTTGGTATTTATCGGGCACTGCTAACATTAGTGTTGGTCCTGCAGCCTCGTGAAGCCAGGTCTCAGTTATGGCCAATAGGTCCAAGTTGTTATTATTTAGGATGTCCGCAATTTCTGTGGCATGGGCCACCACTGATCTCGCATTTATGAGAGATCCTAGTAGTGTTAGAGAGCTATTAGGTTTGCTGGTTTGACAGTTTAAGTGATAGGGTGTCCAAAGTTGTGCACGTTATAGTAGGAGTTTGATCACCAGTGTGATTGTATTGTTTTGGTAAGAAGTGCAGGTTTTTTGGTTGGGTAGTAGCAGTGCTTTAAGTGGGCCAGAAAGTGGGGCTGAGCCGGGGCCCAGCCGGGGCCCCCCGTTTCACACAACATTGACGGGATGCGCCCGTCATTATGTCGTCATTATGTCGGCCAAGCTGACAGAAGTGCCAGCCAGCCACAGGGACGCTGAGGCTGGCGGCACTTCTGTCAGTTAGTGTAACTCCCTCTGATGACCCCTCATCAGGGTCATCAGAGGAAGTTACTGTCCCTTTGTTTTCCCTCCCCAGGTCACTGACCCCCGCGGGCTCCGTGATCTAATATGCAGATTAAATCACGGAGCCCGCGGGTTCGCAGAGGGTGAAAGACGCCTCGGGCTCAGTGATCTATCTGCTCACAGCAGATAGATCAGAGCCCGAGGTGCCTTTCTCCGTCGGCAAAGCTTTATAAAAGATGCCTTGACCTGTGTACGTTTCAAGCCATCTTTTATAAAGGTAGATATATTTCTATGTTTATAAAAGACGGCTTGAAACGTGCACAATTCAAGGCATCTTTTATAAAGCTTTGTCGACGGACAAAGCCACCTTGCGGTTTGTTTTGTCCGTCATCAACGCTTTATAAAAGATGCCTTGAATTGTTTGTGTCAAGCCATCTTTTAGAAACATAGAAACATTTTACAAATATCTATGTTTATAAATGGTGGCTTGAAAAGTACACAAACCATAGTAAGGTAAGCACACAAGTGTGCGTAACTTACTATGGTTTGTGCACTTTTCAAGCCTCCTTTTATAAACATAGAAATATGTAACATTGCTATGTTTATAAAATATGGCTTGAAAAGTACACACACCATAGTAGTACGCATACAAACATATAAATGCTCACATACATTTATATATTTGTTTGCGCACCTTACTATGATTTGTGCACTTTTAGGCCACGCCCACAATGAAAGCCACGCCCCCAAATGAGGGCTCCCCCTCAATTTCTTACCCCACTTAAAGCACTGGGTAGTAGTACGTCTGTTGGCGTTGTTCTGGTGGTTTCCTACTGGTTCATAGATGCTAGGTAGTCTGGACCTGAGTCTCAAGTTTCTGTCCTTGGGAGGGCTGGTTTTGAGAGTGAAGGCCATTATACTGGATATAGCGGTGAATAGTATTAAGGTCAATGTGGCTTTCGTGAGGCAAGTGGGGGACATTTTCTTAACTATGCCAGAAGCATACTGTGAGCTGGCGTCTAGATATTAAGTTTAGCCGTAGATACTTCAGTGATATGCCTGAATCGTTAATGTCTGGGAGGTATGGTGAACTAACATTTAGTACCTTTACATTGTAGAGATGCAATGAGGGTATTCAAGCAAACTGACATCTAGATTCGACTTTAGCACGAAGACCTAAAACACTAGTGACTGGAAAGCAGCAATTGGTACATTTAGAGCATTTAAGTTGTGGAGATGCAATGAGGATATTCAAGCAACTGACATCTAGATTCGACTTTAGTACAAAGACCTAAGTCACTAGTGACTGAAGGGTACAGGAAGGCCTACGACACTGGTGGCAGTGAGAGGTACAATGCGCAGAGTGAGGTACAATGCGCAGAGTGAGACTCAGTAGTAGGAAAGCCGTGACATGCAAAGTCTGAAAGTGAGGTCAAATGCTATGCGCAAGCATTGGGTCATCTAGAATCAATTTTAAGCAACCAAGGTATCTGGGTGAAAAAAAGAAGCATCTGAGAGGCAGAAAGCAGGCAAATTGCAGTAGTCTGGATACAGTTACTAAATGACAAGTATTGTCAAAAGTCAAGGGGGAGGCAGCAGACTAAATGCAGTTCCATGGGATGCAACTCTATGAGCACACAGTATCAGGTGAGGTGCAAGGGGCTGCAAGGCAGCAGAAATCAAGATGCAAAGTCATAGGCAGACAGCATAAGCACGGGTTCAAAGCGGTGTGCGGCCGTGATAAGGCAGTAGTATTGGTGCAAGGACATACAACACAAATGCTACAATGATGATCCAGAGTCAGATGTAGTTGTGAGAACAATTATCCTTATGGCTGGGCAACTAAATAGCCATAAATAGTAATGTGGTATGTGGAAAGAAGCGGAGTGCTTTTTGGGCAGTATCTACTGGAGCGCATTAACGTGAGTGAGTCATCTGGCCATCTGCCTCCACAAAAATGGACACAGTAAGGGAGTGTCGAGCATACCTGGGTAAGTGCAGTAAATGGGCGGGCCACAGGAGAGGATAGGAACTGCAGCTTTGTGTGCAGGAGGCACGAACATAGTACTGGGGTTTACAAAATGCAGCAGGTTAGTTAGACATGTAGTACATAGTGACTTAAAGACTGTGCATAATATGCGAATGCTAAATGTCCGTTCTACCGGCAGTACAGTACGTAGAAATCAATGAATCCGTTTTATATGCAGTACAATCGGTGCTGAGAGGCAAAATATGGGAACGAAATGTGTTAGATGTAACCAGCATCAAATGGGAGGGGGAGTATTGAACCACTCACCAAGTAAAAACAATAGGTAGTTTAGGTGGGCTACAGGGCAGTAATACGCAATGCTGCAAAGTTGTATTTATGATCGTGGGCACAGCAGTACAGGTCAAATGATCATCCATTGGTAGAGCTCCTTGAGACACACTATTAGGGGTGCGTTCATTTCTTGTATGTCACTGTATTTGAAGATGATTTGTGTATCATCTGCGTAGTTGTAGCATGTTAATCTGTGTTCTTTGATGAGGTAGATTAGTGGAGTCATGTAGATGTTGAAGAGTAGCAGTGATAGCGATGAGCCTTGGGGTACTCCGCAGGTGGGGTCCCGTGGTGTGGATTGGAAAGGTTTTAATCAAACAGTTTCTTTCATCCTGAGAGGAAAGATTTGATCCAGAGCAGCACTGTTTCAGTGAGCCCAATTTATTCAATTTATTTATTAGGATGCTGTGGTTGACTGTGTCAAAGGCAGCTGAGGGATCCAGTAATGTAAGTGCTGATTTGGTGTTGGAGTCTATGTTCATCGTTAGATCTTCACATATTGAGACTCGTGCTGTCTCCGTTCCTCTCAAGGGTCTGAAGTCTACTTGTGCCGTGTCCAGTAGATGGTTATTTTCAACAATGGGCTTGAGTAGTTGTCCATAGACATAGGTTTCTAGTAGTTTTGCCGCATATGGGATGTTCGAGATTGGTCTATAGTTTGAGAGGTCTTCCACATCGACCATTTTGTCTTTGAGAAGAGGTTTGTTGTAGGCCGTTTTGAATGCTCGTGTTACTCTGCCTGTTATAAGTGCTTGATTGAAGAGGTTTAGGTAGCACCGATTGTTTATTTATAGATGTCTGGAAAGCTGTGGTCCATTGGTCAGCCAGCCTTATTACTCTTTTTAACCAGGCTTAGTAGTATTTCTCTTGACATCTGTTGAACGCAGCACCATTTGTTTTGTGGACCAGTGGCTGGTGGTAGCTGGTGCATTGTTTGGTCAATTGGTCTGTTGTTTATGACCCAGTGTATGTTTGTGATTTTGTTCTTGAAGTGATCTGCAAGATCGTTGCATAGCTTTTGGGAGGGTACTGGTTAGTTGTTGCATATGGGTGGGTGGCTTTTCTGATCCGTTCGTCATAGTGCTTCTTTATTGTTTTAAGAATTTTGGATTTGTATGATCGAATTTGTAGTTGGTATTTTACTCTTTTATCTTAGTCGTAATTTTTCCTCTAATTATGTTCTAGTTTACGGTTACTTCTTTTCCCTGCTTTTAGGTGGGTGGCTTGACCATCTAGCCACTGCTTTCTTTCTTGATGGGATGAGGCGTGTTTCTGGGCAGATGGCATCTATTGTTTCTGCAATCCACTTCTGTATCACGTTTGCTTTTCGTCTATGCCTGTTGCATCCAATGATATGGCTGTTGGCATTGTGGTTTCTAGTTCTTCTAAGGTACTGTTCCTGATGGTTTTCCAGTTTCATTTCCAAATTCGTGGGCATTTCTGCAGATTTTTGGATGGGTTTGATAGTATTTGGATCACAAAAGGGATGATGAGATTGTCGCTCCATAGTATTTGAATGTGTGGTTCTGTTGTGATCAGGATTTTTATGGCAAATAATGCGTCTATGGTGTGTCCTGCTGTGTGTTTTGCTTCTTTCACCACCTGTGAAGGTTCATAGTCTCCAGTTGCTTGAATACGTTTTTTTTTTAGTCGGGGTTCCCTTCTCCAAACCATATGTTGAAGTCCCCGAGAATGATCATATGATCATGTTTGATGGCTAGATTAGTGACTGCTTCTATGAAGGTGTCTGTGAAGGCAGCATCATAGGTTGGATCACTGTAGACAAGTGTGAATGTAAGGTTTGAAATATCTCAGAGACATCCCCAACATTCGAGCATAGGGGGGTTGCAATGCTTTGCACATTCCACTGGGCCTGTTCCTCAGGAGGACTCTGGTTTTGTGCTCCACATCAAGTTCTCTTCTGAGCAACATTGCTTTGGGTATTTGTCTTTCCAATCAGGCATATCATCTGCTCTGCTGCTGCCTCTTTCCCCCCTTGATGTCTCCCAATCTTTGTTTCTGACCTTGGCTTGTGCCTTTGGTGATTCTGCAAAATCCCTGATCATTTTGGTTAGAACGTAGACTTGCCTTCACGTTGAGTGATGTGAACTGACTTGTTGCGCTTTGCTGATAATTCTGGAACTGTTCTGGATTTCTTTCTCAGTTCGAAGATTCTTTTCTGGTTCTTTCAGGTACAAATTGCTTTCCACCTCTCGCCACCCAGAACACTGTGGGCCTCATCACAACTTGGGCGGTAACCCTTAAAATCGGCGGTAACGCTCTTAGCACCGATTTTAAGGGTCCGTCAGATCACGACTCCAAATACCGCCGGCGCAATAACAGCTGGCGCAAGGACAGCCGGCTGAACAAGCGCCGGCCATAACAGCACCAGGAACCATTCGCGCTAAAACATCATCAATCACGAGTCCGGCGTAAGCGCTATTAGCGCCAGAAAAGCGGCGGATAATCCGCCGAAAATACCTCCAGCAAAAAGCTGGAGGTAACAGAACACAGGCCACAGCAATAAGGGCCCAGGTGGAAGCAATGCAAATCAGAGGCCTACAAAGGACCCACCCATGCACAACACACCCTCCCCAACCCCATTACACCAGCAGGAGCAGGGAGGAGACAGCAATGAGGGCCCAGGTGGAAGCAATGCAAATCAGAGGCCTACAAAGGACCCACCCATGCACAACACACCCTCCCCAACCCCATTACACCAGCAGGAGCAGGGAGGAGACAGCAATGAGGGCCCAGGTGGAAGCAATGCAAATCAGAGGCCTACAAAGGACCCACCCATGCACAACACACCCTCCCCAACCCCATTACACCAGCAGGAGCAGGGAGGAGACAGCAATGAGGGCCCAGGTGGAAGCAATGCAAATCAGAGGCCTACAAAGGACCCACCCATGCACAACACACCCTCCCCAACCCCATTACACCAGCAGGAGCAGGGAAGAGACAGCAATGAGGGCCCAGGTGGAAGCAATGCAAATCAGAGGCCTATAAAGGACCCACCCATGCACAACACACCCTCCCCAACCCCATTACACCAGCAGGAGCAGGGAAGAGACAGCAATGAGGGCCCAGGTGGAAGCAATGCAAATCAGAGGCCTACAAAGGACCCACCCATGCACAACACACCCTCCCCAACACCATGCTGCCATTTGGAGCCGGGAGCCTTGATGTCGACTTCTACCAGCTGCGTCTGGAGCTACAGAGGCCAGTCAACCAGGCCAGCTCCCTGGGAGTGCAGGGGGCAGTGGGGATGAGGAGAAGGAGGAGGAGAGCAGCACCAGCAAGGCGGCCAGCCATCCCCAGGGTCAGGCCAAAACCCTGGGCCCTAACTGATGGTCAGTTGGTGACAGAATATCGGCTGGACAGGGCAACCATCACCCAGTTGCTGGACACAATCCAGGGTGACATATGCAGCCGCATAGCCACCAGCACGGCAGTACCTCCCCTAGTGAAGCTCGTGTCTGTGCTTCAATTACTTGGGACTGGCAGCTACCAACATACCGTTGCCATGATGCATGGAATGGCCCAGTCCACATTCAGTGCCATGCTGGGACAGGTGCCTGATGCACTGTTGAATCATGTGAACAAACACATTGCATTGCCAGCCACACAGGCACAGGTGCACCAGCTTAAGGGTCAATTATATGCCATTGCCCAAGTCCCGAATGTAATAGCAGCCCTGGACTGCACACATGTGGCACTTGTACCACCCCAGGCACATGAGGCTGCCTACAGAAACCGTAAACAGTACCATTCCCTCAATGTGCAGATGACATGTGGTCCTGACCTCACCTTCAGCCACTGCTGTGCCCGCTACCCAGGATCCACCCACGACTCCATGGTCCTATGCAACAGTACCCTGCCAGCGTACATGGAAAGGCACCGAGGCCAAAACACATGGCCACTGGGTGAGTACAAATGTATCCCACAAAGCATGTTAATCCACAACTGATGGTGCCTGGCACAGAATCCATCATTCCCAATAGTCAGCAGCATCACAGCAGCATACACATTCAAGCATCTTGCACGATGAACCTTGGACATGTCCTACACAGCAGAACACACCCATGCAGGATGTAAGACATGTGGCGGCACAGTGACATATGGAATCCCCACCACAACAAAGCCTCCTGTGTGAGTAGCACCATGGCTCACAACACTGATACAGTCCAGATATCCCACCATGGCCATCCGACAGTAATGTAATTCCAAACCATGAGCTGGCACATCCACAAATGCTCCACACATAAGTAGGCCGAGTAATGACAATGCACATCCCACAGACACTGTCCCCAAAATGGCCATGGAAATGCATGGAGAACAGTACAGAATAGGGAAGAGCAGCAAATGCAACTGCAGCCAAATGGATTTGCAATGACACATGAGGCAGCCACTTCTGTCAAGCAGAAGTAGATGGAAGGGCCCCCTCATCCTGCGACAAGTGAATGAGTACAGTTACATACAGAAACATAGGCGTACCAAGTGGAGAGTACCCCATTGATTCAATCGTGCCCGTAGGACAGCACACTCCACAATGTTATAGGCCAGATGCCAATTATGGCAAAATCACACTAATGACAGGGCTCTGTACACCCACTGGACTTACCTTGTCCCCATACCGGCTTCCTCTCCCCTGCAGGTGATTCTGGATATCCCCAGTACACGTGGCTCATGACCCCTGTCCGTCACCCACACACGGCGGCGGAGTGGGCATATAACCTTGGCCATGCCCGTAC
This sequence comes from Ambystoma mexicanum, assembly GCF_040938575.1. Taxonomy (NCBI): domain Eukaryota; kingdom Metazoa; phylum Chordata; class Amphibia; order Caudata; family Ambystomatidae; genus Ambystoma; species Ambystoma mexicanum. The sequence goes on from NC_090923.1 coordinate 315,229,915, forward strand.
ACGGATCTGCGTGGAGAGGGCATTTGGACTGCTGAAGGCACGCTTCCGGTGCCTCGACCGCACGGAAGGGGCAATGATATATGCACCAGAAAAAGCTGGAAAAATTGTACTGACATGTGCCATGCTGCACAACATCTGTTGTCACAGAAATGTGCCACTGCCCCCTGATGCACATGTGCAGCCACCTGATGATGGTAGTGAGGGCGATGAAGTGCCATAAGGTGTTGCACATGCACAAAGGGTTGGGCAGAGGGAAGGGAGATTGGCCAGACAGAGATTGATTGATGGATTCCATTAGAAATGGGTAATAGGTAAATTGTGAACATGTCACTTCAACATCAAATTGCATTTCTTACAATCACTACTGTCCATGCATTGTGTTTTTTGTAACGTGATTTATTTTCCCTCCAACAATCCCCCCTCCCCCCAGTGAACACCCAACAATCCCCCCTCCCCCCAGTGAACACCCAACAATCCACCCTACCCTCAGTGTACAACCCCCAACTGTGCAGTTGCCTCATCAGGTCAACAACAATGTTGCCATGCACCACTAGGATGGGCGCGGGCGCTTCCCTCTCCCAGGACCCTCCGGTGTGCGTGCCCTCAGGTGGCGCATGGACCGGCGCCTCAGAGATGGGTCTAGTGAACCCTCTGTGGGTGTTGTGGAAGTAGAGGGTATGGAAGCGCTGGCCATCATGCGCTTGCACATGATGTTATTGGCCTTGCGTTGCTGTTCTGCCAGTGCTGACACTGCCTCCGTGAATTCGCGGACTCGTTGCCCAAAGCCTGTCAGAGCAGCGGTGCATTGTTGCACAACTTGCCGTGTGCGCGCATTGTCCCGCGCAATGTACCTGCACCCATGCAGGATGGATTTACTCACGGCCTTTATGTGCCGTCTCTGGACCCTTGCCATTCCTTCCACCCGGGCCTGTTTTGCCTCAATGATATCCAGTCGGCCCATGACTGCTGCTCCAGTGACAAAGGCCTCTCCTGGTGTGTCAGGTGGTGGACCGCGAATTGGGCACTGTGGGGGGGGCTGCATGGCGACATGCCACCAGACTGGACTGGTCTGCCTGGCTCAGATCGCTGGCCCTCTGGACTCCCATAGGACGGAGTGTCCACATCAGGCTGCGGTGTGCTGCAGCGACGCACAGGCACATGGCGACTCCCTGCCTGGTGTCTGCCTCGGCTTGGGCTTCCATGGGGTGTTGACACCCCTTCTCCATCACTACTACTTTGCGAGTGTTGTGCGGCGGCATGATGCCCACGTGGAGGTGTTGCTCCCACGCTGGGCTCCAGTTCAGGCCTCTCTCCCTCGGCATCGGGGCTGTGTATGGTGGCTTCTGGTGAGCTGCCAGTCGCCTCCCTGCGGCCATGTGGCTGCCACTGCTGTCTGGCGGGGCTGCGTTGGGGTGAGGTGGGTGTTCCCCTGTGTTGTCTCCCATGGGTGCGGTGTCTTTGGGGGGTGCTGCTGCTGGCGGAGGCACGGTGTTGTGGGCGCATTGTCGGTGTGGCCTCATCGCCATCATCACCAGGCTGTTGGGATTGACGTGTGTCTGTGGGTTACATAGGGGGTGGTTTGAGTACAATGCTACATACATTTGTGTGATGCAGGTCATGCAAACAAGTGTGAATGAAGACAGTGACAATGACGCAGTCAACTTGCATTCCATTCAGTCACCATGTGGTGCTTGTTGTGGATGTGCATGGAGGTACATTGCATGGGAACGCGTGGTTGGGGTGGACTGCTCTCAGGCTTTTGTGGTTGTGTTGATGCACAGTACCACTCTACGTAGCTGTCCTATGGGTATGGGAGTCTATCCCCTGCCCCTGTCATTCATGCACTGCATGTACAGGGTCGTCTAGGCAGCACTACCATTCTAGGGATGTGGCCCTCATTTACGGGTGTATGCAGTGCCTCAGACACGTCTTCACTCTCATTCAGATGCATGTATTTGGGGATGGGACTCACCTGCCATTGGATTTATGCCAGTCCCTGCCTCCGTTCCACCAATGCCCTCAATGGTTCAGACGTCGATGAGGCACGTTAATTTCTCCTCCCATAGTGCGAGGTTGGGTGGGGGGGGTTGGTGGCCCTCCTCCTGTGCCCCTGCTTGCACTCCTGTGCTGCGACAGGATGCCTCGCACTCGCACGCGCAGGTCATTCAGCCGCTTGCGGCAGTCCTTCCCATCCCGGGGCATACGCCCCACTGCACTGACCCTTTGTGCGACGGATCTCCATATTTGGCCTATGCGCTGGGTGCTGGTTTTACGCTGCTGCAGCTCATTATGGTACGTCAGTGCCTCCTCCACAAGTACCTCAAGCTCCTGGTCACTGAACTTGGGTTTTCTGACCCTGTCCAGTGCAGACTTGCCCCTAGTGCGCTCTTGGCTCATTTTCAGGGTTCAGATAGCATGGATGGCTTCCAGTGGCTGTGATATCCGACGGATTGTGATTTCCAAGATGGCCGCCGCTTTATTTCTCGTTCCGGCGGTGACGCGTTTCCCGCGCGCTATAAGCGTGAGGTGGCGGTAGCGCACGGTGCTCCGGATTTAAGGGTTTGCGCTAATCGCGCTAACGCTTTGGACCGGGGCGCATGCACGATAACTCGTGATCTGGCGGGTGCGCTATTTAGGTCCGGCGGATAATCCGCCACATTTACCGCCCAAGTCGTGATGAGGCCCTGTGTCTAATGTTCCCTGTTGTAGATCTTGTCAACATCCTGTTTGTAGTTCCATCCACACCTTCACCTAAATCCGTAGTTCTGAGTTTACCCAACTATAGATATGTGCGGAGGGTGTTGGGATCCATCTCAATGAGATTGTTGGTTCTTTACATCGGTGGCAAAAACTTGTCAGTATCGGTAGATGAATATTCACTAAGTCGAGGTAATGCCCATAAATTAATCAGAAGGTGTCATACCAAAGCTAGATAAAATTTGCCAAGCAGAGACTGCCTGATGAAATTAAGGCAGGCAATGCCCCCCAGTGTCAGGGCAATAATTGCCACACATTGTTAAATACCAGCTCAAGAACAGAATGAAAATCAAGGAAAGCCTTATGAAAGATCTTGACCATCTTTAGCTAGGATGCTACTTGTGATTAAAGTTAATATAACATTCTCTGATACACTTTGCAGTGAAATAACACACACTGCCAATCCCTCTTCATCTATAGGTGCATATTAGAGGAAACAGAACAGTGGTGACATTTAAAGGCAATGCCATCTGGTCCCCTATCACTGTAATGTTCTGCATGACACTCCGGAAAGCGGAGGTAGTCTAATTGCTACTATTGGAGAGGTTGACTACAAGCAGACACTTGTCAACAGCTGGCTTTCTTTCTGAGCAGCACTATGATTTTCTGGTAAAATGCCTGTTGTGAGATGAGCCAGTCATCAGATTGTAATAATATTTACTTTCCATTATTATCTTAAGGACGTGGATGACTTTCCTGCAGGCGTCTCATTATTCTCGTTTGCTTGATGCAAATACAAATACTGCCACATTATTTTTGTTAATGAAACAGTGTTGGCAGATCTATGCATACCAGATTTGTGTACATGTATCTATGCATGTATGAATGCGTGGGAATGAATAGAGCACAGAACTAGCTAGCCAGCAACGGAGCACTGCTCCCATTGGGAGTATAGAATGAGAGAATGTCTAGAAAGAAGCACACTTATGGATGGTATACGATACATAAACTGTACAGGGGAAGGTCAGATTAAGTGGGTAGGAATGCCAATGTTCGGCGAGATAGTGCTTGTAAAGTAGCGAGTTTAGTTTGTCCCTGAAGCATATAAATGAGTTTTTATTTCTGATGCTGTTAGTAGTTTGTTTCATTTTATGGGTGAGTAGCAGGCCCCATTCTTTGTCATATGCTAGTCACGTGACACCAAACTGCCTAACACCGTGGTCAATAATCGTTTTAAAATAATTTGATCAACACCCAAAATCACATAAATTTCAGCCATTTCAGCTGGGCTGAACTTTGTTGCTCAAACCTTTTTTGATGGTCGAACCTAGAAGTCGAGAGAGAGGCAGGGAGAGAGAGAGAGAGTTTGAGCACGTGCTTTCAGAGCTCAGACACTTCTACGGTTCAGTATCAGGCCGGCGAAGCCTAGTGCAGAGTCAGGATGGGTGCTGATAGCGTTCAGGCTAGAGAAGGGCATTTCCTGAGACAAGAATTACAATTGGAACCGATTTAGGGTAGAATAAAAATTAGAGTAGGGTTCTTTCATTAAAATTATAATATGCCAGAATTTGCTAAGTAGGTCAAGATACTTTTCCTAAAGCAGTGGGAAATCACTGTTAGTGGTGTGGTATGGCCAAGCTATGCCACACGTTACACTTCATGAATGTGGTTCACAAGTTTGCCTTTATTTAGTGGCAGGAAACAGTTTGGACCAAATGCCTATTGGAACTTGCGAAATAACTACAAGTTATGTAGGTGTTCTTAAAGTAAACAGTGTCAGGGATGGGACGATACAATGTGGGCGTTTCTCTGGGTGTCCACTGACTCCAAAGATAAGTGACAAAATCATTGAATTATTAACCTAGACCTACATTTTTTCGTAACCCTTCAGGGACAACCTAGTCTACAAAACAATCTCCAAAGAAGTGTCTGACAGAAAGTTCCAAATCCTAATCTTAAAGAGTGTTTAGCCTCTTGGCTATCCTAAGCTGATAACACATATTTGCTGTAGGGAGTAGCAAACAAAAGCGTTGAAATATCCTACTCTGAAAATGCCCAATTTAAGTCTAAAACAGGAAAACTGAAATGACATCTGGGGAAGAGTCATCCATGGGTGGCTCACAGTCTGGACCCCTTTTCTGTCTTCCTGCTTTTACAATGCTTTCTAATACCTTTCCCAGGTTTTAGTCTTTTCAGGCCTCACCTTACCTTTTTACCTCTCAGTCTTAGGTCTTTCCAGATGTGCAGTTGCTCAGCATTCATTTTAGGACTCTCCCAGACCTTCACTTTGTCGGGTCTCTTATGGACCTCTGATTCTCTTATGGACCTCTGATTTTAGATATTAATTTCTCTAGTCTCTCATAGACGTGTGATTCCTTAGCATTCAAATTATGGGCTCACCTAGAGCTCCAGCTTTTCAGGTTCCTTTCCAGGTCTTTTCTAGACCTCTAATTTGAAGCCCAAATCTGCTTGAATCTCCTATAACAGTCATAAATCATCAGAGACGTTCAGGAGACTGTCGGGTTGAGCTGATTCTTGGGAGTTAAAACATTAAAAAAGTTAAAATACTTCAGGAGGGGAGAGAAAGGCTAAGGGAAAAGGAGGTGTGGGTGGGGCTGGGTTGGTGTCTTAGATAGAGGAAATGGAGTTCTGTTCATCTGTAAATGTTATCTAAGTAAGGTATCATATTAAACTCTGCGGTAAAATACCTCAATAGATTAATGTACTTACTGCAGAGATCAATGTGTAACCTGCAGTACTAAGGTTTGAATCTGGGTAAGAAGAACCCAGCCTTTCATCTTTCTGAACTTGATCAAATTAGTAAAGTTGAAGTCAGGAATGTAAGATTACTTGTCAAACCGAAGAGTCAGTCACGTGTATCTGCTTTTCAGCATTCAGCGATCGACACATTAAGTATTATTGAGGTTTATAATTTTACCATACAGGGAGTCTTTAATAGCTTTGGGCCTTTGAAACACCAATAGGGCTGGGGAAGAGTCAGTCATGCATTCACGGTGCATGACGTTTTATCCTGCTTAGTTTGCTCCCACAAGGACTGATGAGGGTATATTCTTATAATTAGAAGATTCCATAGCTGCAGGCCAATGACCTCAGAAAGGCCAGTAGAGAACATGCCAATCATTTATGATATGAACTCTGAAATTCCACAAAGGAATACCGTTTAGTCAGCTAGGATAGCAATGTTATGAGCTCTGTACCTGGGAAAAACACATAACATATATCTACAGTAAGAGGATTACTCTCAAAACCTTTGTTGGCGCAAGTGATGAAAAGCACTGGTGCATCTCATCACTTGTGCCCAAAAAATAGATGTACCCTATTAACAAAGATTTGTGTGCGTGTAGCATAGAGAGACACCTTCAGATTCCCTTTTTCATCCCTTTCGTACATTTGCACAAACAAGGGCACATTTCAGCAAATCTAATGCGCATTACGAATTCAGAAATAAGATGCATATTAAAATGTGTAGAAAACAAATACATTCTCCTGTGCCTATATGGAACAAGTGCAGGAGAAGTGCATGCATTACAAGGCCACTTCTGACCTATCCATGTATTATTTTAAGCGCTGGACAGCAGCAGCATGAACCGTGCAGTCCCACTGGCATTACTATCCCTCAAACAGGCATAGACATGTGTTTTTCTTTTTTCACGATGACAGGCCCTATAAGATCTCGTGATGATGAAATGCACTCCACATGAGTGAAGGCAAGGCCATATTTGCTCCAGACAGTTATGTCTAGAAAGTGGCTGGCTAGTGCATTATTTGTGCCGCAACACAGCCACCTGGAAATGCACAGGCCAAGCTTTGTAAATAAGGTGACCTGCACGCATTTCTCAAAGTAGTGCACATACCATTTTCAAAAAGCATCCGCTGAACATTTTTATTTACATTACCCTTTCTGTATTTGGCACTGCTGTATTTTTTATAAAACAAATACACATTTTTGTTAGCTGCAAACATAGAATTCAATTTGGTTTCTATTTTAAATAAACAACCGGATGCAGGACATCAGAGACTTAGCTTCCTTTGAGCATTATAGCAGGAAAGGTTCTGATCTTTTCCATTCATTGTATGCTTTGCTTTGAACATGTGCTGGCAGGAAAAGGTCTCATCTCTTCAACCCATTGCATACAGCAACATTTAATCACTATGAATATCTCAAGAGCTTAATCCAAACCTGTCACCTAAATCTCCTAAAAGTTTGTCTGAAACCAAATCCTTTGAATACAGTGGAAAGTAGGGTGATTTGGGATTCGGCCAAATGTATTCGCCCAGGATTACTCATTTATACACTTTGAGCCTGATTTAGAGTTTAGTGGATTGCAAAATCTGCCAGTTTTTAACTGGTGGAAACAATTCTATCTCAAGTTAGCACTAGACTGGCTTTACACCAGGAATCCGCAGGTCAAATTCTGGTGTAAAATCCACTGCTACGCATTCCCATGCATGGAGACACGCAGATTTTCCACCAGCTTTTCACTGGCAGATTCCTGCCAAACTTTCACTGTTATTTCGTTTCATACCCATTCCCTGTGCAGGTCTCGCATGGACCATTGACAGGTTACACCCCCACTGTATCAGGCTCTGGGTAGCAATCAACTGCTCCAGCAGATTGGCACTGTGTGCAAAGGGCCAGTCTCCTTGTCTCCACGTGAACTGATGGTTAACACGTGACGTCCTTCTGCTCACGGTGCCATCCTGCTCCTGTCTCCACCTTCACGGGAATCTCACAGCTTCTTCTGCAGCCCTTGACAAACATAGGCTCTTGAGCCACCCTTGGCGATTGGCTAGGGCCACAAAAGTTTTGTCTTCGGATTTTGGATTTGGTTATTTCTCAAGGTTTCCTCGTCTCTGCATTGGTGAATTAGGCTGACAGTTTCCACTGGTGATTCTTGTGTACAGGCGCGTTATAAATGACTTATATCATATCAGATAAATGTGCAGTGCATCATCTCTATCATCTTGGCTTCTTCTCCATAGCTGACCATAACGCCGTGATTCTCTGCATCCTCCCCGGTTCGGAGAACAGGAGGTTGGCAATCCTTTGCTCTAAGGTCTGGTTTGCCATTATTCTAATTTGTACTTCCCCTTGTGTTTGAGTCCCATAATAGTTTGCGGTCCTTGTGTGTCTGCAAAAGAAGATAACATGTTGCTTTGCTTTTTCCTGTTAGCTGCCTGGGCTTAAATTCACTCCCCTGCAGGTCTCCAACTTGCTGTTTCCTAAGTGGGCGTGGGCTTATTTTATTGATGGTTCTCTCCTTGAAGTCTGAAATGAGGGTCTCTTGGCCTGAGAAAGACTGTGAAGTTTATCCCCTGATGCGATGTGGGATTATAGTTTTCCTGGCTGGATCAACACTGTGTGTAGGAGGGGATCACGAACCTGTGTGATCCACTCCATCCACCCTATCAGAGGCACATCGGGTAGCGGCCCAACCAATCCAGCCCCTTGCAGCTCAGCCCCTCACATATCATGAAGTGAAGTTCTGAAACTCCCTACATAGATGTGTTTTGTTTTTTCTTTAAGTAGTAGAGTGTCGGGGGGAAATTCTCCCGGGGTTGGCTGGGCCGTCCGCGGACCTCCGGGCAGGGAGGCCCCAACTCCTCCTGTGTATCCCAAAAATGAGTATGAGGCACACGCAAGAAACAAGGTGATTCTGCTGTTTATTAAACAAAACGGCAGGGATGGGTCAAGGATCGTACGTGTCCGTCCTGACACTCTCGCTCCAATCGTAGGGCTCGCAGGTCCTTTTTACCTTAGTATGACGAGCTACTTGCGTCACCTGGGAAAGTTAGCAAAAAACCTATTGCCACTCTGGATTGGTTCCTCGAGTGGTAGGGTTAGTATAGCATACGTATAGAGAGCGCTGTTAGTGGTTGAGGGTCAGTCAGGTGGTATACTTGGGTTGTCCCTTCAATTAGATACATGAAAATTGTTACATGAAGACCCCTGAGGATTGGCTAATGTTAATGGCGTCAGTGATAAGAGCCCCATGTTCTGATTGGTCCACTCGCGAGCCCCCCAGTCTGGGGCCATCGCTGTTCCCAGCTCGCGGTGCACCTGTCATTTGCAACAATGTATAACTATGGGTATGTGCAGACAATGCGAGGATTTGTTCATATGCTGGAGGGCAGACTACTCCCACCGCCGCAGATGTCCATTGAGTCGCTTCATTGTTGCTGCCTGTGTCTCAATACATGGGATCCAGGCGCCTCCTTCCTCCTGGGCCTGGCACCCTGTCAGGTTCGGCTTGGTCACGTGAGGAGAGACCGTGGTTGAGGCAGAATTCTGCACATTTAATATTGCATTTTCCACTGTGTGCCTGGCTTAGTTTGCAGGTGTGACCTTGGCTTCGGCTTGTGGCATGCGAGTTTGCAACATTGTGCCCTTGACTGTCTGCTCTCGCCGGGCTCATTCTGCAGGGTCAGCAATTGTACTCTTGCTCGTTCAATGTTCATGGAGGCTCTTGCTTGCGGCCTACTTGGGCCTAGTGCATAGGTGGGGATGTTTGATGCACGGCGCTTTAGGTTATGGTATCATATTGCTTTTATCCCCAGTATCATGTCTTCGTTATATTTCTCATTGCAATGCATGGGTTAAGAGAAGCGTGAGCAAGCATTTTAGATGAGATCGTTGTGCGTCTTGCGTTTCTGCATTTTAAAAAACCTATGTGAAAAATAATAAAGATGCGCGTCAGTGGGTGTGTCCGTCACCTACGTCATAGCACTGAATATGTTCTTTTTTGTGGATTGGTGTGGGAGTGTCCAGTGTGCATGTTTGCACGGGTGTGCTGACCGTTGGCTAGGTTGTCATGGCATCTCTTACGATGTGTTCATTTACTGTTGAATGGTTCAGTCGAGTTCATCCATGCCGCAGGTGTCGGCATGGGCAGGGCAGGCTGGTGGGTAGGCTGGTGGGCACATCCGTATGTTCCTGTACCAGGGTATTTGGTCGTCTGGTAGATGGGCAAACTCCTCTTGTGGCGGGTGTATGGGCCGCGATCCTCTAGGCCAGGGGTGTGAGGGGATTGGTGGGAGCCTTTTGTTCCATTCTCCCACTTCAGTCCCCCCTCTGGTCGACTTGTCAACCACAAACATATCTTTTTCCTTATCTCCTCTTACTCTCCATATTTTAGTTACTCCTCCCAAATGTCCATAGTGGTTGACATGGTCTTCAAATGACCAATACATATATACACAGGTTCCTCCAGGTGTGCAGTATACCCATTTCCCTATGTAGCTTCTTGGGTTTCTTGGGTTTTCGAGTTTCACAGACGGTGGGTCCAGGTGGTTGGTGATGATCTGTTTGCGCAGTTTTTCTCCCTCTTTTATTATTGTGCCTGTGTGCTGGCCATCATCTGCCGGCATCAAGGGGTGCATACCAACCATTTCGATCATTTCGTCTGTGGTGCGTGCCTTCCGGGCCTTCCAAAATCTTATTATGATCAGTGCAGCTCCAGCCAGTATTATGCATCCAACTATAATCTTCAGTCCGTCCGACAGCCAAGATGGCATCCATGACCACAACATTGAAAACCAGCTGTCATCCTTCTTCACTCCTTTACTTTCATCCATCATTTTGGAGTGTATCTGGGCCAGTTGTGATACTGCTTCTGTCAGTGTACCATTGTCAGCATCGTTAGCAGGAATGAATGTGCAGCAGGATTGTCCTATCTTTGCGCAAACTCCTCCTTCCATTGCTGTAAGGAGGTCCAGTACATATCTGTTCTGTAGTGCTACCATCCTCACTGCTCGCAGTTCCTCTTTTATTGTGTTGAATCCATTTACTGTAGAATTAATTGTCATCATTAGTTCCCATCGAGTTATCTGGAGCCATTTAGCGTTTGCGTAAGCTTGTAGTCCCGGATGTATTATTGAGGAGAAGAACATTGCTGCTCTGCTGAATAGTCTGTGTTCTGGTGGGATTGAAGTGAGTGCTGTTTCCGACCTTCCCCATAGGTAATTTCCTGTCAGAGGTTCTCCTTGTCTTTTCTTTCTATTCAGGACAGTGTTGTTGCTGTTGTTTTCGTTCTCTGACCCCTTCTGAGGTTTTACAGATCTCTTCTTCCTCTTGTTTCCTTCATCCATTTTAGGGAAGTTCGCCAAGTTCACATGTTTCTGGGGCACCACTAGTGATGGTACATTAACGTTTACCATTGTGCATATACCATTCCACAGAGGGGGCAGTGTGTGGTATGCCTTGTCTCAGTAATGGTCCATTAATTCTGCTGTTCCTGCTCCCCCCTCTTAGGCGCAGACAGCGGCAGTATGCTTATTGGGTCTTCATCCTTCTCTATCCACGTTAGCATGGGTACGTACTTGACCCAAATCATCCAACATCTGTTATTGTGTTCAGCAATAGTTGTAATATTTTCTCTTGTTACCATGTTGCTGCCAACCACTCCTGTGTCCCATTTGTTGTCCATGTACACCTTCCCTGTTATTGTTACCAGTGGTCTTTCCCAACATCCTTGTTTACCAGGAACTTCAGTGGCGTACCAGTCACATGGTAGGTATTGTAGCGTTACTTTCTTTGTTTCTCCCTTTTCAGGGCCACTTGCCATGTATCTGAATGCTTCAGCATGCAAACTGCTCTTGTAGTAACTCAAATAAGTCTTGAGAAAGTTGTTTTCGTACGGGTATGTGTCTTGCGTTTTCCACACCAAGTTCACTACCGTCCCTTGAAATCTCCCTTTCGTTTGGAACAGTGCCAAGTATACTATACATTGTGCTGTCTTTTCATCTATTTCCGTGGCAACAAAAGTTCGAGAAGCGCTCATGGCGTATGGGATCAATGAGCAGACGTAGCAGCTGTCTTCTGTTGTCTGCTTACCTATTTGGGTCATGTGTTGGTACCACACGTTGTTCGAGACGTGTGCTGAATCTTGTATGTAGTGGTCAATACCTTTATTATCTGAGTATGTGCTGCGTTTAACTCTATTTCCCTTATGTGGAATCTTGCTAGTACCACCTGACGTAACACGTGTTGCAGCCGTGGGTGGGGGTATATTAGGTTTGGGTACAGCCAAAATATTGATAGCATAACTTTTCTGCCATACAGAGGCAGCCAAAAACCCGGTGATCATCAAAATTCCTATCATCTTTATTACAGAGGCTAGTCTCACCGGCATTTTGCTCTTACCTTGCTGCAGTCCGGCAGCTTATTCTTGCGACGTTAAAGTTGCCCGCCTGAAAATTCTCAATAAGCTTGTTATTAGTGTTAGTTGTTGTTTTCAAGCTCTCCCTATCAAGTAGTCGTTCAGTGCCCAGGCGAAGAGCTGTTCCCACGCCAATCTAAGCGATCTGTCTCTTAGGGCAGGCAAGTGTTGGTGAAGATGGGGCATTGATTGTTCTATGGCCAAGATAAATGCTGTGTAGTAGACACGTACCCTCCTTCTTTTCAGGTACTTTGGCCTTTTTATGTGATAGACAAATTGGTGTGATAGATCTTCAGGGTAGTTATCGTCTGAGGGTAGCATCTACTCCTGGGGAATGAACTTTGTTAGTTATCTGTTTTCTTAGCAATACAATAATACGCGGTACCTGCATGTGCGAGAAAGAAAAAAGAGAACATTCAAGTGTTTACATGTGTATATGTGCAAGACAATGTCCTTCAATTGGGTGGTTACTGTAGTGGGTAGGGGGTCGATGGGCAGAGGGTTTGGGGCTCAACTGGCGGAAGCCTCTTTACTCTTTGATCGTGTGACCATGGGGTGGGCGGTATGGGAATTACCAGTTTCTATTTCAGTAGTTGTCTCTGGGCAATCTGGGGAGTGGCAGGGTATGGAGAGACTTAGGTCGTCAGCTGTGGTATAAGTCTCTTCCCCCGTGGGTGACGCTGTTGCTGTTCTTCCAATGGCCCTGTCGGTGACGCTAGGGCGGGTCTGGAGTTTGCAGATCTTTACGTCGTGTAGGTGATTCTAAGCACGCTTGTCCTGCAACTTTACTGCTCTCGTAGATACCTCCTCTACCAGGTGGGGGCCAGTGAAGCGTGGGCTGTTCCACTTTCTATTGAAATTGCGGAGTAGCACGTGGTCACCTTTAGCAATTTTGCACAGTTTTTCCTTTTCCAATTCTTTATCTGCGTCTTCTTGTTGATCACTCTTAGACCCGCCCTGCGTGCGCTCGAGCTGTTGAGACGCAAACACTACACTAGTAATCAAAGAAGACACATATTGGTACATTTCATCACCAAGAACAGTTGCAGTGTTTTCATAATCTGTGAATGCTCTTGATGTTGGCGTTAGAGGAAGGCGCATTTCACGTCCGGTCACCACCTCGTGAGGGGTGAGGTGGTGGTCGGAGCCTGGTCTATTCCTCAGCTCAAATAGAGCTAGCGGAAGGCAATACAACCAACTCTTCTTTGTTGTTTGCTGTATCTTTGCAATTGCCTCCCTCAGTAGGCCATTCAGGCGTTCGCATATACCGTTGGCCTGCGGGTGATATGCACATGCAAATTTATGCTTGATGTTCAGTAAGGATGTGATGTGCTGGAACATTTCATTAGCGAAATGCGGGCCGTTATCCGACCGCAGTACCGCGCACACTCCCCACCTGGGGAAAACCTCCCTCACTAGAAATTTAGCTGCTCTGAATGCATCTGGATGTGAGCAGGGTCCTGCCTCAATCCACCTGGAGAATGGGCATACTACTACAATCATATACCTATTTCCTTGACATACGTTGATCATATCAACATAGTCAATATGGATGTGCAGGAAGGGTCCCTCTGGCCGGGGTATAGTACCTTTTATCACTTTCAGTGTGTGACCGGCCGTAAACTGTTGACATGTGAGACAATTGCTGATAAAATTTGTCACATGGGAATTTAACTCGGGACAGAACCAATCTTCCCTAATTCGTGCTGCAATAACTTCCTTGCCTGTGTGGGCTGGGTGGTGGAGTTGGCTCAGGGCGGTGTTCAATAGTGCCAATGGCATTACCATCTTTCCAGTGTTACCCTGGCGCCAAAGTGCGTCAGTTGGCGACATTGTACATCCTCTTTTTACCCATATTTCTTTTTCTGCCATTGGTGCAGCCGCTTGTAATTCCATTATCTGTGTGGCTGGGAGATGGGTGTACCCTTCTCTTATCAACATCTCTTTAGCTATCCCCCTCCCTCTCCCTCTCTCTGACTCTGGTGGGTTCCATATCTCACCAAAATATGCAGCATACTTTGCATGTGCGTCTGCTGCAGCATTTCCTTTTGAGATATGATCTTCTCCATTAGTGTGTGCGGTACATTTGACCAAAGCTAATTCTTGGGGGTCATCTATTACTTCAATTAACTCAGCTAACAAGAGAGCATGTTACACTGGGGTGCCGTCAGCTCTCCTAAACCCTCTTCTCCTCCATTTGGACAATCCTGAGTGGACAGTAGACGTGACATATGCGCTGTCAGAATATATGTCACTCTTTTGTCAAAGCTTTCCTTCAACGCCAAGATCAGTGCAACCAATTCTGCTGCTTGAGCAGAGTAATGTTGTGGTAATTGTACGCATTTCACCGCCACACAAACCGGTTCCTCTGTCATTTTTACCACTGCTGCCCCACATCTCCTTATCCCACCACTTTGGTCTATTGTAGATGACCCATCAATGAACAAGAGATCTCCTCCATCTAGTGCGTCCTCTTCAACTTTTCTAGTACATGAGTACATTTCAGTAGTCTGTGTACAATCGTGTGCATAGTCTCCTTCCTCAATTACTTCCGCTATAAACCTTGCAGGATTAACTGTGCTGCATCTAACAATTGATAATTCTGGTCTAGATAAGATGATCTCATAACCTGACGCCCTCTGTGTGGTTAGTGTGGACTTAGGCTTGTTCAATATTGCAAATAGTGCGTGTTCCACAAATAGTGTGGTTGGGCACCCCATTGTGATTGATGATGCTTTCTCTACCGCGAAGGCAGCTGCGGCGAGACCTTGTTCGCAAGGGAAATGTCCTAACATCACAGGATCCAAGTGACCACTGTAAAATGCTACTGGTTTGTAACCCATGCTTGTTTTTTGAGCCAACACTGCTTTCATTACTGCTGAGTCGCAATGTGAAAATATAAAGAATTGTCGTTCATAATCTGGGGTGGCCAGTACCGGAGCAGTTGATATTGCATCTTTCAGTTCATCAAAGGCCTCTTTCATTTCCATTGTCCACCCCAATTTTTTCTCCCCTTTGTTAGCTTCTCTTAATGCCTCAAGTAGGGGTCCTATGTATGAGCTGTAATCAAATACCCATGCTCTACAGTAGTTACACAGTCCCAGAAACTGCTGCAGTTCCCTCACTGTTTGTGGCAATGGCGTTTTTGATATTGCCTGTGCTCTTTGTGGTGCAATCTTCCTTCCGTATTGGGATATGAGCTGGCGAATGTATAGTACCTGTTCCTGACAGTACTGTAACTTCTCTTTGTCTACCTTGTAACCCTTTTCGGCCAATATTGTCAGCATCTTCAATGAGTCCTCTCTGAATTGTTTTTCGCTTGTGCTGCAAACTATTATATCGTCAACATACTTCAACACTGTGCTTTCCACTTCAATGTTTCCTAAGTCCATCATTATTACTCTGTTGAAAATTGAGGGTGACTCGCAGTACCCTTGTGGCAATCTGGTGTGTTTCCATTTTGTGTTTCTGTATGTGAAGCTTATTAGATCTTGTGAGTCTGGATGCAGGGGTATTGAGAAAAAGGCATTTTTGAGGTCAATCACTGTAAATCGTGATGCCTCTGCTGGAATGCCACACAATATTGTGGCCGGGTTTGCTGCTATGGGGTATGCTGCTTCCACTATGTTGTTCAAGGGCCTGAGGTCCTGGATGAAACGCCAAGACCCTCCTTTAGCTTTGCGCACTGGGTATACTGCTGTGTTACATGGTGATTCTGATGGTACCAATATGCCATTATTTATAAGGGCCGTTATTGTTTCATATATGTCCTCATCTGCCTCTTTTGATAGTGGTTATTGCTTTACTCTAGGGAGTATTGCACCTCTTTTCAATTTTATTCTTACTCCCCCTATACTCTTTATGCACCCCACGTCATAGGGACTAGTAGTCCATAATGATGTTGATACTTTTGCCATATCCTCCTCAAAGAAGGGAACTGGGGTGGATGTGGGCGCTTCAAGTGCCATTGCAATTTTCTGTGCCACTTGTTTGTCACTCTCAGCCATGTTTCTACACTCATCATAAACACCATTTCACCTTCTTCCTTTTCTTCTGAAAAGAGCTCCTCGTCTGACACCTGGGTGAGCCTGCATCCCTCAGCTAGGGCTATCACTGCCCTCCATGCTCTTCCTTCTCTGTCTTGGGCATGTACTGCGATATAATCAGCAGTTGCTATAATGCTCTCCATGCTCACTGAAATGACCTTTCCTTCTGGTTCATTGGCTGGTGTTTCTGGTCTAAACAAATAGGCTGTTGGCCTCCTCCAGATCTTTCCTTCTATTCCTGGCATCCATGCAAATGCCATGTCTGTTCCGTACTGGAACAGTTCACCATCTACTGTCTCAGCCCTAATCACTGTCTGTCCACAGTATGCTTGCATAATTTGTCGTGCAGTGAGCATGTTTATTCCTGGAGTGGAGCAAATTATGCCGTCCTCCGTAAAGGAGATCGTCATATTCAACCTGCTCATTATGTCTCTCCCCAGTATGTTTACTGGTGAGGCCCTAGAATATAAAAGCGGGACGGACATGTCATAATCCCCTATTGATAAGGGAATGTTATCAGTAAAGGAAACCAACCCCCTAACCCCAGAGAATCCTTGGGTGTTCATGGCCTCACCTGACATCTTAAATTTACCCTCCCTTATGCAAGACCGGGTCGCCCGGGTGTCGACAAGGAATGATAATTTTTTGTCACCTATCGTTACCTCTATGCTTGGTTCCTCCACACTATTGGGTGTTACCGACAGGATGGGACACACCAAGGCCGTCTGTGGGCTGTCCTTTTGTGGGTACAATGATTGACCACTTCCTGTGTAAGGGTTGTGTCCCAGGACCGTCACCCTTCCCAGTTGTGTTTGCTGTAGTTGTGTATTGGTAGAAGTTACATTATTGTCTTGAATTTGAGCAGGTTGCTGTACTTGCTGCACTTGATGTTGTTGTGTTATCGCTACCTGTTGTTGTGGTAGTGAATATGTCTGTGGCTGTTGTTGTGTTACTAGTTGTTGCTGTGCATTTCCCGGTTGCAATGCCTGCTGTTGCTGGATGCCCTGCTGTTCCTGTGTAGGCCCTTGTTGTCCCTGTTCTCCCCATGATGGTGTGCCGGGTCTCATTCTACATGTGCGTGACATGTGCCCTAGTAATCCACAAATCCAGCATACCGGTGGTTCCCTGTTCTGCCATGGAAAGCTCCCTGAATTGTCCTGGTATACAGGTTTCCCAGTGGGGTAGAAATTTCTGAATCCTCCTCCTTGCTGTTGTGTGTTATAGCCGTATCCCCTCCCCCTCATCATTCCTCCCCTTCCCCTGTTATAATTATAATATCCGGCTCCTGGCGTTGAGTATCCTCCTCCCATGTTAGTCGTGTATGGTTGGGGTGGTGGCAGCTGTTGTGCTACAATCTGTGATGATTGTATTTGGGAGGGATCTTGTGCAGCCACTACTTGTGTGGGGTTTTGAGTCATTGTTGCAGGTGTAGTTATGAGTGCACCTAACATCGTGTATTTAGTAAGTTTTTTCTGTACCAATTTAGCCTCTTCCGCTTTTCTATCTTCTTCCTTTTGTTTCATCTTTTCTTGCCATGTCCTACAATGATGTACTATCGTCAGTTGTATTTCTGGCCATGCTTTTGCTTCCATCCCCACTACTTTCTTCAGTTGTTTCTGAACTGCTTCTGGGAGCCCTTGTATTAGTATATGATAGAATATTGCTGGTGTTTTGTCCCATTGTTCTCTAGTTTCCATACGTCACTTCTCTTGAATTTCCTGGATATAATCAACAGGATCTTCGTTCTCACACATCTTGCGTGATGTAATTGCTCCTATGTCTGATGTGTCTGGGTACTGTACCCTCAGCGCTTGCCATAATGCATGTCTGCAGTTTGCGAATGGTGCCCCATCGTGTGATGTGTTTGTTATTGTGACCCCGGGGAAGCCTGCTCTCTTCCAGATGTCATCTGCTGCATCCCCCAATATTGATATTAGAAGGCCATTTACATCCCCCACTGCCAGTTTCTGTCCTGCAGTGTGTTTTTCCATTTCATATATCCATTTTCCCGCACCTCCACTTAATGATGGGAGCCTGCATTTTATATTTTCCTTGTCCGCATGCTTCCAAGGGCCGTATTGTGGTCTAACCCCTCCCCTCTCCAGAAGTGGCATTAAGTTGTGTCCTGTTTGACCCCATGGGTTTCCCAAAGTCAAGTCTGTGTACCCCTCCTCTTCTTCCGTGTCGTCTACATCATCAATTGTGTCCATATTTCCCCTGCTTCCCCTTCTTCTATCGTTTCCTTCATTTAATGTGGGCGTGTGTATTCGTTCTACCTGCCTGCGTCCAGGGAGATCTCTAAGCCTGCCTGCATAGGGTGTGTGTTCGTGAGGGGCGGGTGCGGGTGTAGGTGGGCACGTTGCACGTAATGAGTGTGGGGTGGTGGAGCATGTTGGACGGGATGATGAGGGTGTAGCTACACGTGTCTGCCTTCCCGCCATTCCTTGCTCTTCCCCCTCACTTCCCTCCAGTTCTTCCTTTCTCCTGCAGGCCCACGGTGATTCTCTATTTGTCCGGGAGATGTAGAATTTATCTAGGCTTTCCCTTTCACTATTTCTTCCTTCCTTCTCCATTCCATCTTCTTCCTCACTACAAGTGACAACCCCCAATCTGTCTTTTTCCCCCTAATCGTTACTGTTTTTAAGTCTATTAGATCCGTTCCTACCGTTTCTTCTTTACCAATTGCTCCCCTTTGTGCTGATGTTGTGGCTACTTCTGTGTCTCTGCGTACACACCTCCTTACTTCACTCTCCCCTCTCCTATCTTCTCCTTCCCCGTCATTTTTCTCTGCTATTTCTCCACCAATTTCCTCTCTTTTCTTTATTAATTCCTCCATTACGTCACTACCCATCTTTTCCAATATCCTTTCTTCTTCTCTCTTCCTTTCCCATCTCGCTCTTTCCCTCTCTAATATACTCTCTATCATCCTCCCTTCTTCGTATTTCTTTGTCGTTTCTGATAGTAATCTCCTCTTTCATATTTCCATTTCTTTTTCTTTCTCTTCTTCCTCTCTTTTCTTGTCACGCAGTGCTGCTCTGGATATCCTTTCTGCTACTGCCTTTACCCTTTCAGCTTCTCTCTTTTGCTCTTCAGTTCGTTCCCTCATTTTTTCCAACTCATTCTTACTTTCTTTCCTTTCCCGTGCTCTCTCTCTTTCCTCTCTCTCGAGCTGCTTGATCAGTGCATTCTGCTCATCCCTTAATTCTGCTAATCGTTCCTCCAAAATCTCTTCCTTTTGTCGTAACAGCTCTTCCCCCTTTCTTTTCCCCTCTTCCACTTTCATTTCACTCTTCCTGGTGTTATCCTCTTCCATTTTCCTTACTACCTCCTCCTCTTCTCCTGTTAATGAACCTCGTAATTTTAATAATACCTGCACAGCTACCCACTCATCATGTCATATTTCCGCAATCTGCTCTTCGCCAATCCTCCCCTCCCCTGCGGGCATTTTCGTACAAGCTGATCCCGTCGTACTAGTCTGCTCCCTTCCCGTGTGGCTACCTGTAGCTGTATATGGTGGCGGGCTGTATGCCGGGTTCGAGTACTCCTCAGCCGCCCTTAATTGAACCATGTCTCGTAGTTCTGTTAAAGGATATAACCCCCTTCTGTCAGGAACGGAGTATGGAAGGTTTGGAAGCGCTGGAAACATTGACTTGCGAGCGCTCTAGTCCTCATTCAAGATGGTGGCCGTACCTTTAAATTCTGACTCCTCCCCCAAACCGATGCGTTGTATCTGTACACATCGCTCCGGTTCGTGTGGAACTTCATTGTTGGATATTTCCTCCTTGCTGACCATCCTTGCAGCTACCTTTTGCCTTCCTTGTGCCTACCTTTTGTGCTTACATTATTTCTTCCCTTGTTACCTGTCTCTTGGTTCTTGCTACTTCTGCGAGCGTTTCTCTCCTCATCTGTTCTATAGCTCCGCCTCGCTTGTGCTTCTGTACTACACCTCCGCCGAATCATTTCAGTTTATTTGATTCAGCGTTTTCTGCCTTTCGTCTTCTCTACACTCTAATTTTTCATTTGCAGACTTACTGCACTCTGCAGGCATATTTCTACTTTCTGCTTATGGTTACCTACACACTTTTCCTTATTTAGCACTGTTATTTACGGGCATTTCTCTCTGTTCTGTCTTCCTTTAAGATTTATTTATTGGTTTATTCGAATTCCTGTATCTTTCCTCTGTGTGCTTCGCCCTACTGTCACCGCAGGGCTTAACTGCTCTCTCCACCGGTGTTGGAGGTCATCTACTTCAACTATCAGCAGCAGCCAGACTTCAATTACTTGTGAAGGAATTCTCCACTCCTTATTAGAACCCATCTGGAAACAGGGTTTTTTCTGCCTTCGTGCTTTTTCCCTGATTTAGGTCTGGCCCCCTAGGGTTCCCTGCGGACAGGGTTCTATCTCTGCCGCGGTGGCCTCCGGAGGGGCTCGACCCTATTTGCACGAAAAGAAAGCCAAGACATCAAAGAACAAGACTCCTGTAAGGAGGAAGGACCGTAAGAAGACGGAGTTGAATCCGAAGGAATCTGCCACAGAAGATTCAGGTGAGGAGGGACGGGATAAGGCCTCCAATCTTGACAGCATACAACGCCCAATATCTACCATGGCATCGTTAGAACAATATCAAGAATTGGTAGCAGCAATGCAGAACCTTACCCTGGAGGTCCAGGCTTTGAGAACAGAGAACATAGCCCTCCGACAACAGGTTGTGTTGCATCGTGATGACAGGGGAGACCTGCCTACAATGCCACTCTCCTTTGGCAAATATGATGGTCACCTGGGAGGGCTGAAGGACTTTATTGACGCATGTAAGGTGTATTTTGCCTTTCGACCTCATGCTTATGAGACTGCTAGATCTAAGGTCGGGTTTATAATTGCAAACCTAATGGGTAATGCGCTTTCATGGGCTACACCGTTTGTCACCGGAAACGACCCGATTTTGGGAGACTATGATCGTTTTATAGAGGTGTTTAAAGAACGTTTCGACCGACCAGAAGTCTTCTATTCCTCTCTAGAAGCTATCCTAGATGTCAGCCAGGGAAACACTGACGTACAAACCTATCTGACTCGTTTCCAGAGGTTGGCAGCTAAGGCAGATTGGCCTGATTCCGCTCAGCAAACCATCTACAGACGTGGCCTTCGTGATGAAATCAAGGATGAGCTAGCCCGAGTGGCGAGGCCTGCATCCTTTCAAGATCTGGTTACATTATCTCTTCAGATTGAGTTTCGTCTACAAGAGAGACGACTAGAAAGAAGACGAACCCGAGGCTTTCCGCAACCAACTGGCCTCCCCTCTCCTGTCCCTCCCACCAGAGCTACCCATCCTCCTGAAGAACCTATGCAGATAGGGGCGGCCCGGGGACCTCTAACTCAAGAAGAAAAGAGAAGAAGAAGAGAGGCTGGACTATGTATGTATTGTGGCTCCTCGAAGCACTTTTTGAGAGACTGTCCGGAGGTGCCACCTCAACGACAGGGAAACTTCAACCCCCGATCTACAGCAAGGGAGGTTTTGGGGGGAGTAACAAGCACCCTTGCAACTACACAAAATCAGTAACCACTCCGGATGACAACAGTCTAATGGTGTTTCGAGTTGACTTATAGCTGTCTGATGCAGGTCCCACAGAGGTACTCGCCATGCTTGACTGTGGAGCAGCAGGGAATTTTATCGACTCCAAGTGGGCAGCAGAACATTTTGTTCCAACAAGATCTAAAGCCGCTCCCATTCCGGTGGAAGGGGTGGACGGAAGACCCTTATCTTCGGGACCTATTACCAAGGAGACCACTCCGTTGAGAATGAGGTTAGGCCATCACAAGGAGTTCCTGGTATTCGATCAGATCAGGGCAGCTCATTTTCCATTGGTCATTGACATTCCTTGGTTAAGGAGGCACAACCCTCTAATTGATTGGATGGCTAACAAGGTAGTCTTCAATTCTACATTTTGTAAATCACACTGCATGAGCTTGTCCTCAACGTCCAACACTTTAGCATATGACCGAAACAGTACTCCAGTTCCAATCACAGTGGCATCAGTGCCCATCCATTATCAAGAATTCTCAGAGGTGTTCCTGGATGCAGTTCCCCGTCAACTCCCGCCTCATAGAACAGAGGATTGTGGTATAGACTTAATACCTGAGGCGGTGGTGCCCTTTGGGAGGATGTACCCGTTGTCTCTACCAGAGAGGAAGGCTCTGAGAGAATACCTCAACGCAAATCTTCAAAACTGACTCATCCAAGAGTCCAGATCCTCCTGCGGGGCTTCCTTGTTCTTCATTCCTAAAAAGGACTCAGCAGAGCTACGCCCTTGTATAGACTACAGGGGGCTCAACAAGGTTACCATTCGAGATAGGTATCCTATGCCTTTGATCCGGGACATCTTGGAGGCTGTACATGGGGCAGTGTTCTTTACCAAGCTTGACTTAAGAGGGGCTTACCACCTTTTGAGGATTAAGAAAGGGGACGAGTGGAAGACAGCGTTCCGTACCCCTTTTGGACTCTTCGAATACCGAGTGATGCCATTTGGTCTTGTGAATGCACCGGCTATTTTCCAAAGGTATATGGACAAGATATTCACAGATATGCTGTTTGTATCGGTGGTAGTGTACCTGGACGACATCCTCATTTTTTCCAAGACTCTATCAGAGTACAGGTCACTGGTCAGACTAGTCTTACAGAGTCTGCAATTCCATCAACTACTGGTAAAGCCGGAGAAATGCTCATTTGAAACTACGTCCGTGTCCTATCTAGGATATATCTTATCCAAAGAAGGTATCGAGATGGACCCCAGTAAGGTAAAGGCTATAAGAGAATGGAGAAATCCTGGCAATATCAAAGAACTCCAAAGCTTCCTAGGATTGGCCCATTTTTATCGAAGGTTCATTCCCAACTTTTCTAACAAGGTACTTCCACTGACCTCTCTATTGAAGAAAGGAGTCAAGTTTGTATTCAATGAAGGGCCCCAAAAAGCCTTCTGTTTTTTAAAAGAATGTTTTTCCACAGCCCCCATTCTGGTCCAACCAGATCAGCATCGACCTTACATTTTGGCAACAGACGCTTCTACAGGGGCGGTGGGAGCAGTTCTGCTTCAAAGGTCAGATGACGACTATGAACATCCGATAGATTATTACTCCAAGACACTTACCTGTAGTGAACGCAACTACTCTGTGATTGAAAAGGAGCTATTGGCTATCAAACTGGCCTGTCAAGAGTGGAGACATCTTTTACAGGGAGCTACTCATCCGTTTACTATTAGAATAGACCATCGTAACCTTCCGGTTTTACAACAGTTGGAATGTTCCAACGCCAGGCATGCCAGATGGGCATATTTCTTTTTACAATATGATTTTGTAATTACATACTTACCTGGTACCGAGAACATGAAGGCTGATGCCTTGTCAAGAAGCCTTGGGGATACCTCTAGCTCCTACACGGGACACAAATTGGTTCTCCCTAATCTCAAGGTATTGGCCTCAACTGTTTCATTTCTTCAAGACCTCATTCCACAGTATCAGATGGGCACCGAGCTTCCGTCAACTGTCATTCCAGATAAGGACGGATTGTATTATCATGAAGGAGCTCTCTATGTTCCCACTAAGAAGCTACAAGATCAGATTCTTTCCTGGTGTCATGACACTCCTTTATCTGGACATCCCGGAATCAGGAAGATGTTGGATCTGATACGGAGGGGTTTCTGGTGGCCGACCTTAAGAAGAGACGTAAGCCTGTACGTTTCCACTTGTTCGGTCTGTGCATCTAACAAACACCGAACGGGAAGACCTCTGGGGCTACTTCAGCAAGAACCCTTACCGGACAATCCTTGGGAACACATCTCTACTGATTTTATTGTAGACCTCCCTCCGTCATATGGCATGACTACGATTATGGTGACAGTTGACTCATTTAGCAAACTCGCCCATTTTTCGGCCTTTAAACAGGTTCCTTCTGCCTCCGAAATGGCCGCAACCTTCCTTCAGGATATAGTCCGTCTACATGGTTTGCCCAGGACCATAGTGTCGGACAGAGGACCCCAATTCACCTCCAAGTTCTGGGCTTCTCTCTGCCAAGTTCTAGGGATTCACAAGGCACTCTCTTCTGGATACCACCCACAGAGCAATGGCCAAACGGAAAGATTAAATGCCAGCCTAGAACAGTACCTCAGGTGTTTTTGCAGTCCGCAACAAGAAGAATGGTATCGTTTCCTCCCACAGGCAGAATTCGCCTACAATAACTCTCTCCATACCTCGATCCAAATGAGTCCTTTCTATTGTACCTACGGATATCATCCTCAACATTTACCCTGGCTTAATCCTCCTTCTACCAAGATTCCGGCATTGGATGGGGTGCTACAGGACCTACAGGAGGTACACAGACTCGCTAAGGAAGCACACCAAGCGAGTCAACTTACACACAAGAAATGGGCAGACAAAGGTCGTACTGCCAACCCGAGCTGGAAGATAGGGCAGCTTGTCTGGTTGTCCACTAGATTTCTACCCAGATGGGTTCATAAGGGGAAGTTCTCCTCTCGTTTCCTTGGGCCATTTCCCATTCTTCAACAGATCAACCCTGTTGCATATAAGATCAAGCTACCTGAATATCTCAGAAGGGTACATCCCATCTTCCATGTCTCCCTTCTCAAGGAACATAAGGATGACCCTTTTAAGAGACCTGTGTTTAAGACGCGTGCTCAGGTGAGCTCTACGCCAGAAGAATATGAGGTGTCTCGTCTTGTCGATTCCAGATACCACAAGGGACGGTTGCACTATTTGGTTCATTGGAAGGGTTATCCAGTGGAAGAGAGGACATGGGAACCTGTGAGCCATATACATGCCAAGAGCCTTGTGAAGAGGTTCCATCGCCTTCATCCGGGCAAACCAGGGGGTCCCCCGAGAAGACGGGGGTATACTGTCAGGAACGGAGTATGGAAGGTTTGGAAGCGCTGGAAACATTGACTTGCGAGCGCTCTAGTCCTCATTCAAGATGGTGGCCGTTCCTTTAAATTCTGACTCCTCCCCCAAACCGATGCGTTGTATCTGTACACATCACTCCGGTTCGTGTGGAACTTCGTTGTTGGATATTTCCTCCTTGCCGACCATCCTTGCAGCTACCTTTTGCCTTCCTTGTGCCTACCTTTTGTGCTTACATTATTTCTTCCCTTGTTACCTGTCTCTTGGTTCTTGCTACTTCTGCGAGCGTTTCTCTCCTCATCTGTTCTATAGCTCCGCCTCGCTTGTGCTTCTGTACTACACCTCCGCCGAATCATTTCAGTTTATTTGATTCGGCGTTTTCTGCCTTTCGTCTTCTCTACACTCTAATTTTTCATTTGCAGACTTACTGCACTCTGCAGGCATATTTCTACTTTCTGCTTATGGTTACCTACACACTTTTCCTTATTTAGCACTGTTATTTACGGGCATTTCTCTCTGTTCTGTCTTCCTTTAAGATTTATTTATTGGTTTATTCGAATTCCTGTATCTTTCCTCTGTGTGCTTCGCCCTACTGTCACCGCAGGGCTTAACTGCTCTCTCCACCGGTGTTGGAGTTCATCTACTTCAACTATCAGCAGCAGCCAGACTTCAATTACTTGTGAAGGAATTCTCCACTCCTTATTAGAACCCATCTGGAAACAGGGTTTTTTCTGCCTTCGTGCTTTTTCCCTGATTTAGGTCTGGCCCCCTGGGGTTCCCTGCGGACAGGGTTCTATCTCTGCCGCGGTGGCCTCCGGAGGGGCTCGACCCTATTTGCACGAAAAGAAAGCCAAGACATCAAAGAACAAGACTCCTGTAAGGAGGAAGGACCGTAAGAAGACGGAGTTGAATCCGAAGGAATCTGCCACAGAAGATTCAGGTGAGGAGGGACGGGATAAGGCCTCCAATCTTGACACCTTCCTCCTTTTTCACTACCTTCGCTAGGGGTATATCGTTGCTCTGTTCCTTTTTTATTTCCTTTTCGTTTGAGTTGTTAGTCTTTTCTCCTCCCTCTTGTCCGTTCCCCGTGTTCTGTGTGCCTTCACTCTCTTTTTCCCCATTCTCTCCTTCCTCCTTAATCTTCTTCTCTTCCGTTGTTTCCCCCATAATGAACATTCCGTTTGGTCCTGGTCGGGACCCTTGGAACATCCTCCATAAGTTAAACACCTCCACGTGGTGTGTCAACTTCTTCCCCTTGTATGTGTTATGCAGATGGGTTAATAGTGAATGTTGGGTATATGGATCGAAACTGCCATGAGGCGGCCATGGTGTCGTCATTTTGTTGTCCGTCCCCTGTGTCCATTCTATACTATATTTGATCAGTTACTCCCTATGGGGTGACAGTGTTTTACATATGTGCTGTAGCGGGGTAGTGAGGGTGTTCCCCCACCCTCCCGATCCTGTCCCGTATGACATAGTAGCACTTCACTTGTTATCCTACCCCTATTTGGTAGCGGTTATCTTGCTAACAGCGTATGCTATACAATCTTAGATCTTTACCTGGCCCCGTAATTCTGGGGACTTGCGATTGTCCGCTAAGGAAAAATAGTAACATAAAGCATTTGCATTTGTATATTCTTTTCTTTCTTTTCTTCCTTTACCCAACACCTTTATGGCCCCCTGCGGCCGAGGCGCACGTAGCCCCCTGCGGCTGCGTGCCCCGTGTGACGTCCTTATACAGCCGT
The DNA here is from genome assembly GCF_040938575.1 of Ambystoma mexicanum. Taxonomy (NCBI): domain Eukaryota; kingdom Metazoa; phylum Chordata; class Amphibia; order Caudata; family Ambystomatidae; genus Ambystoma; species Ambystoma mexicanum. The sequence goes on from NC_090923.1 coordinate 315,256,483, forward strand.
CCCACTTTCTTTTACCCCTCCTCCTCTTCCTTCACTTGTCGTGGCCGGCGTTCTCCGTGCGCAACCACGTCCCCCTTTCCACCTTGCCCCGATCTACTCGTTACCGTTTATCTCCGTCTCCACTCCCTTACCATTGTTCTCTTCCCCACCACTCTCCGAAAAGAAAAAGAAAAGAAAAAAAAAAATGCCTTGTGTTCGAGATATCCTATGAAAGCCCTACTGGTGACGTCACCGATCTCCTCCAAAACTACTGGTAAGTTCTTCACATGTTTTTAAAAGTTCAAAATACGCTTGTAATCTACCCCCGTTAACCCCACAGCTGTCTTCCTGTCACGCCTGGAACAAGGTAATCAACAATATAATCGGACTGCGCACGCTGCGTTGCCTCGCGTGTGATACGCCCCTCGACAGGAGGGCTTAACCAGCCAATTATCTTCCGTATTAGGCAACCAGCTAGCTACCGCCTACAGGGAAACGTCATCTATCTATCGAGTTTCCTGCTCAATCAATAGGGATCCTCATCTACTCATTGATCAATAATCACCAAATAGTAGGAAACCGCACACACACACACCCTTACACGTGGTCGCGACCTAGGCCAATCAGTGTCTACGAGCGGCCGCACGTGATGTTTTCGTGCTCCGCCCCCTCCTCTTCCGTAATGTAGCGGACTGCTCTCGCACTTGTCCAGCTACCATTCACTTCACCGTCAACACTAATTTATCAAACCTTCGCCGCGCACCTGTGTAACACCTCCCGCCTCCCGTATTCTATTCCTCCCCCCTCCCTCACAATTTCACATTGCTTGTTGGGTGTGGCATACTCACCAAGTTCTCTCGATGTGGGGCCGCTCGACTGCGTGCACCCCTCCAAGCGGCTCGCCACCTCCCCTCATCTGGACCACGTCTGGACACTCGCCAACCGCAGGCGGGATACATCTCAACCGGCTCCCGAAGGCAAATATCCGGATTGCGCTGTCCGGTTTTCTCGCAGTTCCGCGATGGTCCTGTAGTCCTCAAAAGGGGGCAGCGGCAGAGGGGGCCGCGCCGCCGGGCCTCCTTGCAACGGGAGTACTCGGAAAAATAAAATAAAAGCAGATCTTAAACAGATCTCAGCAGTGCCTCCAACTTGTCAGGGGGAAATTCTCCCGGGATCGGCTGGGCCGTCCGCGGACCTCCGGGCAGGGAGGCCCCAACTCCTCCCGTGTATCCCAAAAATGAGTATGAGGCACACGCAAGAAGCAAGGTGATTCTGCTGTTTATTAAACAAAACGGCAGGGATGGGTCAAGGATCGTACGCGTCCGTCCTCACAGTCTCTCTCCAATCGTGGGGCTCGCAGGCCCTTTTTACCTTAGTATGACGCGCTACTTGCGTCACCTGGGAAAGTTAGCAAAAAACCTATCGCCACTCTGGATTGGTTCCTCGAGTGGTAGGGTTAGTATAGCATACGTATAGAGAGCACTGTTAGTGGTTGAGGGTCAGTCAGGTGGTATACTTGGGTTGTCCCTTCAATTAGATACATGAAAATTGTTACATGAAGACCCCTGAGGATTGGCTAATGTTAATGGCGTCAGTGATAAGAGCCCCATGTTCTGATTGGTCCACTCGCGAGCCCCCCAGTCTGGGACCATCGCTGTTCCCAGCTCGCGGTGCACCTGTCATTTGCAACAATGTATAACTATGGGCATGTGCAGACAATGCGAGGATTTGTTCATATGCTGGAGGGCAGACTACTCCCACCGCCGCAGATGTCCATTGAGTCGCTTAATTGTTGCTGCCTGTGTCTCAAGACGTGGGATCCAGGCGCCTCCTTCCTCCTGGGCCTGGCACCCTGTCAGGTTCGGCTTGGTCATGTGAGGAGAGACAGTGGTTGAGGCAGAATTCTGCACATTTAATATTGCATTTTCCACTGTGTGCCTGGCTTAGTTTGCAGGTGTGACCTTGGCTTCGGCTTGTGGCATGCAAGTTTGCAACATTGTGCCCTTGACTGTCTGCTCTCGCCGGGCTCATTCTGCAGGGTCAACAATTGTACTCTTGCTCGTTCAATGTTCATGGAGGCTCTTGCTTGCGGCCTACTTGGGCCTAGTGCATAGGTGGGGATGTTTGATGCACGGCGCTTTAGGTTATGGTATCATATTGCTTTTATCCCCAGTATCATGTCTTCGTTATATTTCTCATTGCAATGCATGGGTTAAGAGAAGCGTGAGCAAGCATTTTAGATGAGTTCGTTGTGCGTCTTGCGTTTCTGCATTTTGAAAAACCTATGTGAAAAATAAAAAAGATGCGTGTCAGTGGGTGTGTCTGTCACCTACGTCATAGCACTGAATATGTTCTTCGTGTGGATTGGTGTGGGAGTGTCCAGTGTGCATGTTTGCACGGGTGTGCTGACCGTTGGCTAGGTCGTCATGGCATCTCTAACGATGTGTTCATTTACTGTTGAATGGTTCAGTCGAGTTCATCCATGCCGCAGGTGTCGGCATGGGCAGGGCAGGCTGGTGGGCAGGCTGGTGGGCACATCCGTATGTTCCTGTACCAGAGTATTTGGTCGTCTGGTAGATGGGCAAACTCCTCTCGTGGCGGGTGTCTGGGACGCGATCCTCTAGGCCAGGGTTGTGAGGGGATTGGTGGGAGCCTTTTGTTCCATTCTCCCACTTCAAGAGCATCACAGAGAGCAATACATGTTTTGTTTCATGTAGCAGAACGTCCCAGAGAGTGAACATTTGTTTCTGAAGAGGTAGAAAGTTGCAGACGGGGACATGTTTTTATTTTCTGTTGGAATGAAATAATGACAGAAAGTGACGTGTTATTTTCCAGAAAGAACAAAAAATCACAATGAACGACACACCTTTTTTCCTCAGGATGTAGAAAATCACAGTGACGATTTTTTCTCTCGAGGTAGTTGAAGATTATAGAAAATCACAGAGCGATATGAGTGTTTTTACACAGTGAGCAAATCATTGCAAAAGTGGCAAATGTACTCCTATGTCCCATCCCCTTCCTGAATACTTATGGCAAAAGGTACCTTAGAGGGGTAAGAACGGAGTGTGACCTGGAGCAGCATTGTACTTTGAAAAAAAGAAGAAAACTGGTGCCAGGGGCAAGCTTGGGTGAGGCTAACTTCCCCCCGATCCACCCTCTGGCATGCTCCAGGCTGTGGCAGCCAGGCCTACTCTCATAATGGCAGGAGCATTCACAATTGGCTGTAAGGTTTTCACTTGCATTCTAATGTGTGTTCCTTATTTATGTACTGCCCTATCTTTGGCCTATACCTCTGAGTTTAGATGCTGTCTCTCATGTTATAAAACCGTCACGGTTTCAGATGCACGCACTTTGAGCTTTGAACATTTCATGGCCAATTGTGCACTGTGCAACATTTTCTCTGTCTGGGTGTGCTTGACTCGCCTGTGACTGTAGGAACAGAACTTTCATGGCACCCCTCCAGTAGATGTGTGTACGAAACGTGAGCAACTTTATTTCAATCAGACTTTCTGGTGAGGTGACTCACTCACTGAGCTGGGAGGCGTTCCCTTAACCCTATGCTGCAATGAGAGGTGCAAGTACCAGCGTAACAGTTGAGGGTTCCATCAAACATGGCAATGCGAGTAATCCTCATGTGCTGTCTCAGCAGCCTATGATAGTCCCTTAGGCTGAGGTGTCTGGTAGACTGTTGTGGAGGAAAGGGAACATGGCCTTTTAAGAGGGCAGGGACTCGAAAAGGAAGGGGAAGGAGGGAAGGGGAGGAAGGCAAGAGGACAAAGCAAAAGATGTCACTTGTGTTACGGAAAATAAAGGGAGAGTACGTGAGCAAATGGTGTCCTATGTTGTTTATATATATATATATATATATATATATATATATATATATATATATATATATATGCCAGTGTTTGGGTCCTAACAACTGGTGACGAGGCACCACGACCCACGTCCCCCTCCGGCCGCAGATCTAAGAAGGAGACGGCGTGGATCAGGAAGTGAACCGCTGCCAGCCTACGCGCAGCAAGCGATGCACTGAAGCCGAAGGAGGAGGGCAGCGTAATAGGAGAGGAAGCAGGCGTGCCTGATGGAGGAGGCCAATGCCCACTACGCGGACCAGGAAGGGAACCGCTGCCCACACACAGCAGGAGACATGCTGAAGCCAGAGGAAAAGGCCAGCACAAGAGGAGAGAGAGCAGGCGTGGCCAATGGAGGAGGCCGGCGCCCAGAGCAGCCCGCGACAGGAGGCCTGGCAAGATGACACGAAGGGTAAGTAACTGCTGCAGCATGCAAGGAGGGACGCGCCAAGGACAGTGGAGACCAGCGAATCAATGCACATGGCCCACCTCACCTGTAAGGAGGACTGCAAAGCGGGTGGAAGGTGGAAAACCGGGATCAGCAATAGAAAGCAACCCAGAGGAAAGGTCAAGAGCCGCGCACGCACAGCAGAGGCCCTTGCCACATGCTCTGAACGAGGCAGCGTATTACAAGCACCACGCAGCCTCGCCCTTACTACACCACTAGAACACAAGGATGCAGAGAGAAAAAAAAGAGTAACACGACAATAAACAAACGCCGAATATCACAATAACAGCCAATAAAAGCGCACACCTGATAAGGACACTGATAAAGTGCTGATGCGGATGCAGCGTTCCACAGGCGGCACATGCCCTCCACCCCAACAACAAATGGGTGATACAAACCAAAGTCAAGGATGCAGTACACGCCACGTGTGAGGGCCCATAAGCTAAAGGAAAGCCACCCACAGTGACGAACAGTGACAAACAAGGAAACAACATAAATAAACACACCAGAAACAGAAGTAACATGTGCAGAGACCAGGTGGGAGCCGGACACCTCACACCATTAACAAAATGTCACAAGGGGCAGCAGCACATGCAGGAGCACAAGCCACCACAGGGGTAAATCCCACAAACACAGTAACATTTTTACAACGCCTCAACCCATTCACACTACAACCACAACAAGACCAAGGCCAGAAATGGAAGGAAAGGATGGAGGAATTTGAAGACTTTATGAGAGCCGTAGGGAACCAGGATGCACCCAACAAGATGGACATTTTCACAAACCTCGTGGGAAAGGAGATCAAATGGATCATAAAATCCACCCCGCCGCAAGAGAAAACGAAATACCAATGCCTCACGGCCACGATCAGCGGAAAGTAAGTTGTCCTCCCCAACAGGGACTATGAAAGATACACTTTCAACCAGTGCACGCAACTACCACACAAGACAATTGACGAGTTCATCCTCCGACTCCAAAGAAAATAACATACTGCGTTTTCGCAAGCTTCAACAATGACAAAGACATCAGACTGAGAGTGATTGAAGGATGCATATCCTCACAGTTCAGAAAACACCTACTGAAGAAGCCCCTCCCATTACAAGAGATAGGAGACCTTGCGAGGGTGTACGAGAGAGTGGATGTACAAGCACTAACATAGAAAACCAGAAGAAAGCGGACACAGTAGTTGCCCTAGCCACCACCCCACAAGGACAGACCAGATACCGTAGTCCACTGAATCACCAAGAAACATGGAACACAAACCGATGGGCCCCAACAGAGAGACAGTGCAACATGTGAGGGTTTGAGTTCCCCTACAAAGGCCAATGCCCAGCCATCAGGCAGATGTGCATGAGATGTGGGAAAGAGAACCACTTCCAAGCAATGTGCTGAGAAAAAGTACCGATGTTACCGGCATACAGGCCACCACCATCGTCCACATGGAACAAGAGATATGACCCACTGAAAATGGCCACTCCCTACCTATTCCAAGAGAGAGAGGGTGGGAGAAGTGCCCAAAACAGAAACACAGCATGTTAGGAACAATTGTCATAAATGGCTGATTTCCCTTACCTAATGAGTCCCTCAGCAGCTTTGCTGGATTTCTTTCACCTGGTAAGAGTGTGAGCCTTTTTCCCACTCTTACATGTGTTTACTGTGTGCATTATTACCATTTGTATGATCTTGGGCTCTGGAGCCTCACCTACTCCATGAGCATCATTGTTATGTGTGTTACACAGCACCTTCAGTGCAGTGACACAGGATTGTCTTTTAGACTTGCCAGTGACTCAATTTTTCTGGGACTGACTACTGTCTCCCAGAAACCTGTAAAGTTGCCATTAACTTTATGTAGTCTCTTTAAACCACAGACCCAATACACCACATTTTACATGGAGTATTGGAAAGGGATCATTCCTATCCCTTTTTGTCTGTTTCTCTTGTTTCGCTCCCTTTTCATCAAGACTTGGCTGGTGACAGTGGTAACTACCCTAATTTTTCTACCGCGGTTATCTTATATAACCATGGTATGGTTTTAGGCTATTATATTAGCCTCAAACATAAACCCGCTTGACCAAATACATTTTGGCTCCGGCTAGGTTTATTCACCATTTCTTTTTGATAAAGTCTTTCTCGTGTTTTACGCCAAACAGGGGTTGATTCTTTTGTTCATCCTCCTTTCGCGGGCTTCTGCACAGAAGCCCTTCTTAAGGCGTCTGCAAGTCTGGGTAGGCAGGATGTGAGGGAGGGGTCTTAGGACCCCTGCCATGGTTTCCCTTGGTAAGCCAAGTCGCACTCCTGTTTGATTGGCTGGGTGACTGTCCTTGCCAGGATAGCTACCCTGCTGTGTGATTGACAGCCAGGCTGTATGAATGGGGGAAAACTGCATAAAAACCACGTCTCTGGGACTGAAAAGGCAGAGTCACCACTGGAACGAAAGAACCAAAGAGGAGCTGACAGAAGAGGACCCCTACAACGACTAAACCCCCTGGTGAAGCCCTGCTGCAGGTCCGAATCTTCAGAATCCGATGACAGAGAAGATCCTCCAGGAAACTTCTTCCGTGAGCTGGTGGGACCAACCAGTTTGCCCAAACTTCAAGCCAGGACCCCTCCTCTGGTTGAATTCACTGTACAGAGCTACAGTGGGCCGGATAAGCATGAAGGCCAAGACCCTGCTTGGGTTTTAAGGAGCGCCCCTTTTCTTTGTTACTTTGCTCTGCTGCTGGTTTCTTCCCTGGGTAGTGCAGGACCCTCCAGTCTTCCTACTTCGTGTCAGTCTGACAGTCACCTCCAGTAGTGGGAGTTGCTTTTGAGAGGGTGGGCATTGACATTGTCAGTCCCCTTGACCCCCCCACATCTTCAGAGAACGCGTTTATCCTGGTTGTAGTAGACCATGCTACAAGATATCCAGAAGCCATACCTATGAGAACTGTTACGGTTCAGGCTGTGGCTAAGGCTCTACTTGGTATTTTTTACCAGAGTGGGGTTTCCTAAGGAAGTGATGTCCGACAGGGGATCCAATTTTATGTCCCACTACATGCAAGCCATGTGGAAAAACTGTGGTGTTACAATTTCTCTACAGCCTACCATCCACAGACAAATGGACTGGTAGAGAGGTTTAATCATACTATGAAGAGCATCTTTTATTCGTTGCTTTGCTCTGCTGCTGGTTTCTTCCCTGGGTAGTGCAGGACCCTCCAGTCTTCCTACTTCATGTCAGTCCGACAGTCATTTCAGGAACCGTGAGCGTGCAGGAACTACCAGGAACTTTCGCCTCAGCTACAGCTTCCTTTCCATTTTAAGTTACTGTGCAAATCCGGTTGTTTGTATTGTTCAACCACGGTGAAAGTGTTTGAAATCTTTCTCCAAACTGAGGGCTTGTCCTTCTCTTCTCTTTGAACTAACTTTTCTGCCAAACATCCTCGTCCGGAATCCGTGGCACGAACTTTACCGCAAACTACCCTGAACCGCGTGATCTTGAGCAAAAGACTTTTGACCCATTGATTTTAGCCCCAAACCTTTTCTACCAGATTCTATAACTGTAGTCCCTCTTGCTCAATTGCTCTGAGTACTTACCTGTTGGTGTGATTCAATTTCTATTCATTTTTTCTTTCCCTCCCTTTTAAATTGCTGGAGTGCCATTTTGCTCCGACTTCATTTTTTTGAGCTTAACTTGTCTGGAACTTATTGGGAGTGGTGTGGTGTATTAAGAGTGTGATTTTTAAACTGCTTATAATTGTCATGTACAGGCGTGCAAGCAGTGCTAAGAAACGGCTGCATAACCCTTTAAGGACGCTGCAACCAGGTGCCTGGAAGTTGGCATGGCAATGCTGGCGTCCTCTCAGCGTTTCCTACGGCCGACGCCGCGGAATGCTGTCATGTGACCTTTCCTTTTTAGGCACCGCCTTCACTTCGTATCGGTGCTTCTGATTGAGAATTGGTGGCGCTTCGTACCTTGTGCATTGTATCCTGTTCCCTTGAACCCCTGTTGCAGTTCCCGTCCTCCTCCCCTTTCCCTCCTGTGTTCCTGATTGCTTTGTTTCCTCGACCCGGACCGTTATCTGGCTGTCTCTTCCTGGAGCCAGAGGGTTCCATCAGGAGGAAGAACTCATCGGCTACACAACGTGGGCAACTTGCATCTGACATAATCAGAAGCCATAATATGGATGCCAATGAGACGTTGACCAATATTTTACAATTGGTGGCCGACTTACGCAATGACATGACTGCAGCTCATTCAGCCGCGCAGCGACGCATTGATGAGTTGCAAGCAGGGTTTCAACCCCTTGGGGCAGTAGCGCCTCCTTTGGCTAGTGTCTCTGGGGCAGGTGCTGGTCAGCCCCAACAGGGTTCTGGACCAGTTTATATGACTGCCCAGTTCCCTTTGGCTCCGCCGGAACGGTTCAATGGAGACCCCAAGACCTATAGGACCTTTTTGAACCATTGTAGACTGCATTTTCTGTGCCGTCCTGCCTCTTTTCCGGATTCCACTACCAAGGCGACGTTTTTGTTATCCCATTTAGGGGGTACCGCGGCTGCTTGGGCCAATCCGTTGTTGGAAGATGGCAGCCATCTGCTTTACAATTGTGATGCCCTAATTGAGGCTATGAGTCGTGTGTTCGACACACGTTACGCCACACAAGCTACTGATTTGGAACTGCTCGGTCTCCAACAAGGCAGTTCGCCTCTCTTGTCTTATCTAGCCAAGTTCAATCAGCTGGTGGCGGAAACCGGTTGGCCCGAAGAAAGAAGGCCTCTCTCTTCTATAAGGGGCTATCCGACTCCCTAAAAGATACACTGGCCACCGTCCCGGTAATCCCTACAGCTTTTTCGGAATTATTGGATTTGGTTCTCCAAATCGATTCCCGACAAGCAGCATGGAGGGGTGAAAAGAGAACGGCTCCTCCTGTTGCTCTCTCCGTTCCCTTACCTGCCGCTGGGTCCACGGAACCCATGCAGATCCGGGCACTTAGAACTCCTTTGTCGGCAGAAGTTATGGAACACCGGAAGAAGAACGGCTTATGTTTCTACTGCGGAGGATCAGACCACTTACTCCGAGAATGTACCAAAAAACCCACTAAGAAACAGGGAAACGCCAAAACCCAGTGACTGAAGGGGTCCAGATGCCGGGTGGTTCTTCGATAGATCCCACAGTTTCCAGTCCTTATTGTCTGTCTGTTTCCCTGTCGTTCCCTGGTTCTGCGAAATGGGCCGTGATGATGGTCTTGGACTCAGGAGCCACGGGGAACTACGTGGATGCCGCTTATGCCTGGGATTTGGGTCTGCCCGTTGTGCATAAGACATGTCCTGAAGTGGTGAATTCAGTGGATGGCTCTTCCTTGGTCTCTGGGTTAGTGACGGAGTGGACCACTGATCTCACCATGATCACAGACTGCGGTCATCAAGAGAGCATATATTTTGACCTCATTGCGGCACCGCAGTTCAAATTCATTCTTGGCTTACCATGGTTAAAATTGCATAATCCCTCTGTGGATTGGCATTCTGGGGAGGTATGTTTTCTCTCGGAATACTGTGAAAATAAGTGCCTAACTATCAGTTCAGAGACCACCAGTCCAAGTCATGCTCTCGCTGAAACTACCCGTACTGTGGGGGCAGTAGTCAACACTGTCCTCCCTATGGTGTACAGGGAATATCAGGACGTATTCGACACACGTGGGGCAGAGGTACTTCCGCCACACAGGCCCTATGATTGCCCCATTGAACTGATTCCTGGAGCCAAGATCCCATCTGGGCGTATATATTCACTAACCCCTAAGGAGGACGTGATTTTGAAGGAATATATTGAGAAATCCTTGAGTACTGGCTTTATTCGTCCTTCCAGGTCACCTGCCGCCTCCCCCATGTTCTTTGTCCCTAAGAAGGAGGGGGACCTGCGTCCCTGCATCGATTACCGTGCATTGAATGCCATCACGATCAGGAATCAATATCCGATACCTCTGATTTCAGTCTTATTGGACCAATTGGGTGCAGCTAAGGTGTTCACTAAACTGGATTTGAGGGGGGCCTACAATCTCGTACGGATTTGCAAAGGCGACAAGTGGAAGACTGCCTTCAAAACCAAATATGGCCTCTTCGAATACTGCGTTATGCCCTTTGGCCTGTGTAACGCTCCAGCGACCTTCCAATACTTTACCAACGACGTATTTCATGGCATGTTAAACCAATATGTAGTCGTTTATCTAGACAACATCTTGATCTATTCTCCTTCAGTTGACACTCACGTCGTCCATGTCTCTAATGTTTTGCAACTTTTAAGGGAGAACCACTTGTATGCCAAGTTGGACAAATGCAGGTTCCATGAAACTGAGGTGGACTTCCTAGGCTATGATATTACTAGCCGGGGAGTGCAGATGAGCCAGTCTAAGGTTACCGCGATATTGGAGTGGCCTTGTCTGTAACGCTCACCTGATTCCCGCACAGACGCCGGTCTTGACTGGGTGAATGCCGTATCTTCAAAGGTGATGTGTAACACACGGTTGGCTCTTTGGGCTGGACCTCTGTGCACTGTATGTCTGACTCGAAGAGTAAGATGTCTTAGGTAAGTGAACGCCGAGCTCTCCATCTGCCTCGGGGCAGGGTGCCGTAACCAGTTTCTTCACTGGATAAGGGTGCAGGCCTCTTGACCTCAGAGGACTGCTGTCCGTCGTTAACTGCACGAACGGTAAGTTCTGGGCACTTCAAATGTCTTAAAAGTCTTTTGTAATGATATCTCTTGTTTTGCAGGGTTCCGGCGATGGCGGATGGCGGGCTGATGAGAGTTGAGGATCGAACCCGCATGAGGAATAGAAGCGCCTGGAAGCACGTAAGTAAGCGCTTGTAGCCTGCTTCACGATGCGCACTAACTGTCCCTTTTATCTTGCAGGTACAAGTTCGGAGCTTTAGAGAAGCTGAAGGGTGCTGGAATACCCACTGGATTCGGCGTGGGAAGGAGTAATGGCACGTGAGTAATAAAGTTGCCCAATGTCTTTAAACGCACCTTCTTTTGTCTTTCAGATTCGGGATGCAGCGCCGAAGGCCTCCGGAGCGTGCGAAGAACTGGTAAGCTTTTGTCTTTCAGATGCCGGAATGCAGTGCGAAGACCTCCGGAGCATGCGAAGAGTAGGTAAGCCTTTGTCTTTCAGATGCCGGAATGCAGCGCGAGGCGTTGGTGACAGCCGATGGACCAGGTAAGAGATGCGCTGCAACTGAAGACCGTAGTGCTAACCTGTTCTTTCTTTGTCTTTACAGGTGCTGCTGAAGACTGGATTCCAGGATGGTAAGCCTTTGTTCCCTTAGGCCCAGGATCAGAAGCAGAAGACACGGTGAGCGTTCTGCTGCAGAGAATGCAGAATAACACAAAGCAAGATTCATCCATCGGGTGTGGTTTAAATAGCCTCCTGTAGTGCTTAGGTGTCTCCTTCCACAGCCACGCCTAGGTAAGAAAAGAGTTCCTGCTTTCCAGAAGAGTTCCAGTGTTCTGAACCTAGGGAGTGGCTCCTGCCCCACCCAACAGGAAAAGTAGTCCCAAACAGAAGAGGATCAGGGGTTCAACTGGCAGGTAAGTAAGCAGCATGGTCTGCTGCAGGTAAGTCCACCCAAGCATTATGAGCCCGGCGCTTCCAGCGCTGGGACTGGGCATCTTTATGAGCCTGGTGCCACTGGCGCCAGGACAGGGTCCAAAAGGTCCCAATTGGGACTGGCTGGCACTCGGAACCGGGGTTATGGGTCTGCTTCCAAGGGAGTCGGGCAAGTCCTGATCTTTTGGAAGCAGAGATCATGACAGTACCCCCCCTTAAGGCCCCTCCCAAACCGGGCTTCTCCGGGGGTTTGGGCTTGTTAGGAAATGTTAGATGAAATCTTTTGATTAGACGAGGCACGTGGACATATTCTGCAGGTTCCCAGGATCTTTCTTGGGGACCGTAGCCTTTCCAGTCAATCAGGTAAAATAGTTTAGATTTGGAGATCTTGGAATCCAGGATGCTTTTGACTTCAAACTCGAGTTCTCCAACTAGAATAGGTTTTGGAGATGTAGTTAGTCGGGTTTGAGGTTGCACTGGTTTTAATAGAGAGACGTGGAAGACCAGATGTATCTTCATGTGAGGGGGCAAGTCCAACTTGACCGCTACTGGATTTACTATGGTAGTGATGGAATAGGGACCAAGGTATCTTGGGTTGAATGTGCGTGGTCCTTTTAGAGGTAGATATTTGGTGGATAACCAGACTTGATCTCCTACTTGATATTGGGGGGCTTCCTTCCGATGTTGGTCTGCTCCTTTCTTGTATTGTTCTTTAGCCCTTTGAAGGTGAGAAACGGCTTCCTTAAAGGCTTGGGTGATTGTAGAATGCAGGTGGTCTACTGCTGGTGTTCCAAGATCTTGGAGTGGATCCAACTCCGAGGTTCGAGGGTGACTACCGTATAAAAGAAAAAACGGGGTCTTCCCAGTTCCTGAGTGGACAGAGTTATAGTAGGCATATTCGGCTATCCAAAGGATATCTTTCCAAGTTTTTTCAGTTTGTTGTAGCATGCAGCGCAAATACTGTTCCACAGTTTGATTGGTCCTCTCGGTTTGTCCGTCGGTTTGAGGGTGGTGGCTGGTCGAAAGTCTCACATCAATTTGAGCCGACCGACAGCAACTTCGCCAAAAATGAGAAATAAATTGACTACCTCGATCCGAAATTAGAACTGAAGGAAAACCGTGCAGTCGGACGATGTTTTCGAGAAATTCTCGGGCCAGAGTTGCTGCTGTTGGTAAGCCTGTGAGTGGAATGAAATGCGCCATCTTGGAGAATAGGTCCACGATTACTAGGATCGTATTGTATCTGGAGCATGGAGGTAGATCGGTGATGAAGTCCATAGAAAGCGTATGCCAAGGGCGAGGCGGGATGTCAATAGGGCGTAAGAGGCCGGCTGGTTTTTCCTTTTGACTCTTGTTTTGGGCGCATACTCCACAGGACATTATAAAGTCTCTGATATCTTTTTTCCAAGACGGCCACCAGAAGTAGCGCTTGATCTTTTCCGAGGTCTTGGTCATACCGGGATGTCCTTCCATTAAAGAATCGTGATAACAAGAGATTACCTTTTTCTGTAAATCTGTGCTGGGCAGGTATAACCGTTCTTGGAAATATAATAGGTTGTCCTTCACCGTAAAGTCCTTTCCCTGCAGATGCCAATTCTGTATGTCTGCTGGAGTTACCCGTAGCCTGGCTTTATCCTTAACTTCCTCTATGGATTGTGTGGCGATTACACCTAGAATTCTTTGTTCGGGAATGATAGGTACAGGTTTAGGATTGATCAAATGTTCTTCCACTCCCATCCGAGAAAGGGCATCAGCTTTACCGTTTTTTGTACCAGGTCGATAGGTAATTATGAAGTCAAACTCGGCAAAGAATAGTGCCCAACGGAGTTGCCTAGAGGATTGAGCTTTTGCGGTTTTCAAATATTGCAGGTTTCGGCGATCTGTAATCACAGTAACAGTGTGTCGGGCCCCCAGAAGATAATGCCGCCAAGCCTTAAAGGCGGACTTGATAGCTAGAAGTTCCTTATCAGTAATAGTGTAATTGATTTCAGGAGGCGAGAATTTGCGGGACCAAAATGCCAATGGGTTGCAACTGATTGGTTACTGGGTCCTTTTGTGATAGAACTGCCCCCATGGCAAGGCTCGAAGCATCAGTTTCAACGATGTAGGGGAGTTCTGGGCGAGGATGTTTTAAGATCGGTGCAGAGATAAATCTAGTCTTCAAATTCTGGAAAGCTTGTTCCGCCTCGGTAGACCATTCAAAACGTTTGTTTTTCTTTAACAAGGTGGTGATGGGCTGGACTATTCGAGAGAATTCGGGGATAAACCTGCGGTAAAAGTTAGCGAAGCCTAACATGCTTTGAACACCTTTTACGGAGGATGGCGATGGCCATTTGAGAATTGCATCGACCTTCTTTGAATCCATACGCACTCCGCTAGGTGATAATATGAATCCCAAGAATTCAACTTCAGTCACGTTGAAAACACATTTTTCCAACTTAGCGAAAAGTTTGTGTTGACGCAATCTCTCCAGGACCATTTTCACGTGTTTCCGATGTTCAGTTTCCGATGAAGAATAAATGAGGATGTCGTCAATGTAAACAACAACACACACATCTATGAGCTCTCTGAGGACATCTTTCATAAAATATTGAAAGGCGGCCGGGGCATTGCAAAGACCGAAGGGCATGACCTGATATTCAAATAGCCCATACTTGGTGCGGAAGGCCGTCTTCCATTCATCGCCCTCTTTTACTCGTACCAAGTGGTAGGCTCATCTAAGATCCAGCTTTGTATATAGGCATGCTTTTCTGACTTGGTCCAGGAGTTCAGGGATCAAAGGTAACGGATATCTATTCTTAACGGTGATCTGGTTCGGGGCGCGATAATCTATACAAGTTCTAAGGTCCCCTTCTTTTTTTGGAACGAAGAACAAAGCTGAGGAAGCAGGGGACTTGGAAGGACGAATAAACCCATTCGCTAGGTATTGATCCAGGTATTGTCGGAGGTGAAGATTCTCAGGCTCGGTGAGGGCATAAATTCTACTACAAGGAGGAGTAGATCCAGGTATCAGGTCTATCTGGCAGTCATAAGACCTATGAGGAGGTAGAGAGTTAGCCTGATCCTTCTGGAAAACATCTTGGAATTCTAGGTATTCAGGAGGTAACTGGGGAGCATCCGAGGAAATTGCTGCCAGTGCAACACCAGGTCGAGGGTGACAAGTAGAGACACATTCTGGAAACTGAACCGTTCTTGCTCGCCAATCGATCTGAGGATTGTGCTTCTCTAACCAAGCAATTCCTAGAATAATCTGGAACTGAGGGGCCTTGATCACATCGAACACGATCTTCTCATGGTGTCCATCTTGACTTACTAGCGTCACTTCTTGGGTGGTATGCGTTACTGGTCCGGAGGCTATCTCCGTACCATCCACCCTAGTAATGACGTCCTTTACAGCCTTTCGACAAAGAGTCACATTCATCCTCAAAACCATTTCATGATCCACATAATTGCCGATGGCACCGCTGTCGACGTAAGCTTCAATCGCATGTAATCGATCCGGATGTTCAGGGCTAATGAGGACCATAGGTATCACGAAATGCGAGGTCACTGAACTGGTTTTAACGCTCGGCAAGAGGACCTCTATTCTTGTCAGGCGACGTCGTTTCCCTGCTCAGAGTTTGTGACCCTGGTAACTGCAGCTCCTACTGCCTTCTTGGCTGGTTTCACCAGACAGTCTCGAAGAAAGTGCCCCGAGTTTCCGCAATAGAGGCATAATTGCAGCTGTTTTCTCCTTTCTCGCTCCTTTTGTGTTAGTGGTCCTTTCAGGCCCCCTATTTGCATGGGTTCCCCGGAGTCTACTCCTTTGGTAGGAGTTGGTGGTTTGGAAAATACTCGAGCATCAAACTTGGAACGATCGGCCTTCCTGTTCTGCAGTCTGTGGTCAATTTGAACGACTAAGTCAATATAGTCCGAACAGTCTTGCGGGGGATTCACTACTTGGGCTAATACATCTTTGAGCTCTCCACGTAGACCTCTATAAAACAGCGTAATCCTTTTGTCCTCAGGCCATCGAGTTTCCACTATCAGTCTGTTGAAAGACGCAATATAAGCCAAAAGGTCTTGATTACCCTGTCGCAATGAAAGGAGCTCATTGTCCAAGGCCTGCCCCTGTGAATGTCTTGCAATAAGTTTTTCCATACTGAGCTGAAAAGCTTGAAAATCATGGAGAACCGGATCATCTTGATTAACTAGAGGGATCGACCAGTCTGCCGCATTGCCACTAAGGTACGAAAGCACGAAAGCTACCTTAGCTTGATCAGTTGGAAAGGCTGCTGGCCGGCATAAGACGTGCAACCGGCACTGATTAATAAATACTGCAAACCTCTTTGGGTCACCAGAAAATCGTTCGGGCGGAGCCAGAGGTACATTCCCAGGTAGGTTGATCTGCACTGGGTTCGTAGAGGATGTTGAAGGAAGATTTGCCCCTGATGCGGGTAACGGAGTTTGTCCGGCTTGTGACTGTAGCAATTGTCTAGCGAGATCGTCTGTTCGCTCCTTGGAAATAATCAGTTCCCTTCTTAGAGCATTTGTTTCCTGACGGGCTGCATGCACTTCTGCTCTTAGTTCCCTAAGTAACTGGGCTAGCTGGTCGTTATCCGAGGTTTCCATAGCGCCTGGGTGGGAGTTTTGCGGTAGGCTTTGTGTTCTGTAACGCTCACCTGATTCCCGCAGAGGCGCCGGTCTTGACTGGGTGAATGCCGTATCTTCAAAGGTGATGTGTAACACACGGTTGGCTCTTTGGGCTGGACCTCTGTGCACTGTATGTCTGACTCGAAGAGTAAGATGTCTTAGGTAAGTGAACGCCAAGCTCTCCATCTGCCTCGGGGCAGGGTGCCGTAACCAGTTTCTTCACTGGATAAGGGTGCAGGCCTCTTGACCTCAGAGGACTGCTGTCCGTCGTTAACTGCACGAACGGTAAGTTCTGGGCACTTCAAATGTCTTAAAAGTCTTTTGTAATGATATCTCTTGTTTTGCAGGGTTCCAGCGATGGCGCATGGCGGGCTGATGAGAGTTGAGGATCGAACCTGCGTGAGGAATAGAAGCGCCTGGAAGCACGTAAGTAAGCGCTTGTAGCCTGCTTCACGATGCGCACTAACTGTCCCTTTTATCTTGCAGGTACAAGTTCGGAGCTTTAGAGAAGCTGAAGGGTGCTGGAATACCCACTGGATTCGGCGTGGGAAGGAGTAATGGCACGTGAGTAATAAAGTTGCCCAATGTCTATAAACGCACCTTCTTTTGTCTTTCAGATGCGGGATGCAGCGCCGAAGGCCTCCGGAGCGTGCGAAGAACTGGTAAGATTTTGTCTTTCAGATGCCGGAATGCAGTGCGAAGACCTCCGGAGCATGCGAAGAGTAGGTAAGCCTTTGTCTTTCAGATGCCGGAATGCAGCCCGAGGCGTTGGTGACAGCCGATGGACCAGGTAAGAGATGCGCTGCCACTGAAGACCGTAGTGCTAACCTGTTCTTTCTTTGTCTTTACAGGTGCTGCTGAAGACTGGATTCCAGGATGGTAAGCCTTTGTTCCCTTAGGCCCAGGATCAGAAGCAGAAGACTCGATGAGCGTTCTGCTGCAGAGAATGCAGAATAACACAAAGCAAGATTCATCCATCGGGTGTGGTTTAAATAGCCTCCTGTAGTGCTTAGGTGTCTCCTTCCACAGCCACGCCTAGGTAAGAGAAGAGTTCCAGTGTTCTGAACCTAGGGAGTGGCTCCTGCCCCACCCAACAGGAA
This sequence comes from Ambystoma mexicanum, assembly GCF_040938575.1. Classification (NCBI taxonomy): domain Eukaryota; kingdom Metazoa; phylum Chordata; class Amphibia; order Caudata; family Ambystomatidae; genus Ambystoma; species Ambystoma mexicanum. The sequence goes on from NC_090923.1 coordinate 315,274,070, forward strand.
AAGTAGTCCCAAACAGAAGAGGATCAGGGGTTCAACTGGCAGGTAAGTAAGCAGCATGGTCTGCTGCAGGTAAGTCCACCCAAGCATTATGAGCCCGGCGCTTCCAGCGCTGGGACTGGGCATCTTTATGAGCCTGTTGACACTGGTGCCAGGACAGGGTCCAAAAGGTCCCAATTGGGACTGGCTGGCACTCGGAACCGGGGTTATGGGTCTGCTTCCAAGGGAGTCGGGCAAGTCCTGATCTTTTGGAATCAGAGATCATAACATTGTCCCAGTACCTTGAAGGCCCTGCAATCCTTTCTAGGCTTTGCAAATTTCTATCGGCGGTTTATCCAAGACTTCTCAGCCATTGCCTCTCCACTTACCAAACTAACCAGCACCAAATGCTTGTTTAAATGGAACGAGGACGCTCAACAGGCTTTTGAGACCTTAAAGTCTGCTTTTACCACTGCTCCCGTCCTTCAACATACGGATCCGTCTTTGCCTTTCATTGTAGAAGCAGATGCATCAGATGTTGCACTGGGAGCCATCCTGTCCCAACATTGCCCAGAGTCCACTGGATTACATCCTGTTGCGTATCACTCCAGAAAACTCACCTCTTATGAGAGGAACTATACGATCACAGAACAGGAATTATTAGCAGTGAGGGACGCCTTCATGGTATGGAGACATCATCTTTTGGGGTCCTCCGAACCGGTTCAAGTGTTCACTGATCACCGAAATCTCTTGGCGCTGCAATCAGTGAAGTGTACCACGGCACGCCATGCCAGGTGGCATGAATTTTTTTCCATGTTCAACTTCACCATTACCTATCGCCCTGGGTCTCTGAACTCGAAGGCGGATCCTCTCTCCCGTATCCATGGGGTTCCTGAACCATCTGAGCTCAAGGGTGCCCTTCTACTACCTAATCAAGTGGTGTGTGGGTGTACCTTGCGCCCCTCTCTGAAGACAAGGATCCAAGAGTGGGTGAGAACCACTCCCACCGAGATTGCTAGCCTGGGATTAGAGATCATCCATTCATTGCCTTATAAAAAGGGTAAAATATATGTACCTGACTCCGACACAAGACACATAGCCATACAATGGTGTCACGATTCAGCGGTAGCTGCACATCCAGGTACTGGGAAAACTATCGACCTTTTGAGAAGGTGGTGCTGGTGGCCCTCCATTTCACACGACATTAGGGAATAGATTGTCTCTTGTGCCACTTGTGCGCAGTGCAAACATCAACCGGGCAAACCCGTGGACCTACTACAACCCATGCCTATACCAGATAGACCTTGGCTTATGGTTTCTATGGACTTCATAGTAGAGCTTCCAGTAGTCGACGGCTACGACACTATATGGGTGGTCGTGGACTACTTCACAAAATCAGCCTTGTTTGTACCCTGCCAGGGGATTCCTTCTGCTCCTGTTTTGGCAGAGTTGTTCTTGAAGAACGTCTACCGAAGATTTGGTCTGCCATCCATTCTCGTTACTGACCATGGACCACAGTTCACTTCTCGCTTTTGGAAAGCGTTGACAACGACGCTGGGTATAGACGGCAGGTACTCCAGTGCATACCATCCACAAACTGATGGGCAAACTGAGAGGCTGAATGCCACTATGGAGCAGTATCTACGATGTCTTACCCTCCAACGCCAAGATACGTGGGTTTCCGTTCTACCACTGGCGGAGTTCGCCTACAACAACTCTCTGCACACGCCGACAGGGGTATCTCCATTCTTTGCCTTGTATGGCCAACACCCCCGTTCTTTGCCCAGTATTGCTGATTACACAATCCGGCTGCCTCTGGTTGTCTTAGGAATCTATCAGATATCCACGCTATGGTCAAGAACCAGTTACTACAGGCCCAGTCACGTACTAAGTCTTCTGCAGATGCACATCGCTCCCCGGCTCCTAGCTATGTACTGGGGATGAAGGTCTGGCTGTCCACAAAGAACCTACGCTTGCCTGGTCAACGAGCCTTGTTACCTCGGTTTGTGGGTCCCTACAGCATTCTGCAGGTTATTAACCCTGTTGCCGTCCGATTGGCCCTTCCTACTAAATGGAAGGTACATCCGGTATTCCATGTCTCTCTAGTGAAACCATGCCACCCATCTACCAGGCTACCTGCTCGTCCTCCGCCGATTAAGGTGCACGGGTTTGATGAATTCGAGGTGGGTGCGATCTTGGATACCAAAGTTCGAAGGGGCAGGCGTCTCTATCTGGTCGACTGGAAGGGCTATGGACCCGAAGACAGTACGTGGGAACCTGCGGTGAACGTCCATGCTCTGGTCCTTTTGTCTCATTTCTGGTCTGCTCAGGGGGTGAGACCCCCTTTGAGGGAGGATACTGTCATGTACAGGCGTGCAAGCAGTGCTAAGAAATGGCTGCATAGCCCTTTAAGGACGCTGCAACCAGGTGCCTGGAAGTTGGCATGGCAACGCTGGCGTCCTCTCAGCGTTTCCTACGGCCGACGCCGGAAGCCGCGGAACGCTGTCATGTGACCTTTCCTTTTTAGGCACCGCCTTCACTTCATATCGGTGCTTCTGATTGAGAATTGGTGGCGCTTCGTACCTTGTGCATTGTATCCTGTTCCCTTGAACCCCTGTTGCAGTTCCCTTCCTCCTCCCCTTTCCCTCCTGTGTTCCTGATTTCTTCGTTTCCTCGACCCGGACCGTTACCTGGCTTTGATTCTGGACTGCCTTGTTCTTGTATGCTGCCTGTATCGTGCTTTGTCCTCGGCCACTCGTACCACCCTGTCTTCACCGATAACAACTCCTGCGGCACGTGTCTTCATCTGGGTCTCATCTGGCATCCTTTCTTTCCTCTGATTGATCGCTCTGGCTGTCTCTTCCTGGAGCCAGAGGGTTTCATCAGGAGTAAGAACTCATCGGCTACACAACGTGGGCAACTTGCATCTGACAATAATAGTGTAATGGTATACAACTGAAGAGTAAAATAAATGTACTTGAAAACCTTGAGTCAGTGTTTGCCTGAATCATAGTAATTGCTGTCCTTTGTGAAACTATTTGATACTGCTCACTTACTCTTGAGATAAGTCTGGCTGCTCAGCCATCGCTACCACTTTAACTGTGTAGTACAGGCTTGTACCAAAGGAGAGGTTGTTCTGTCACTTTTAGTCTTAATTGTGTGTGATGTCCCCAAAGGGTACTGCATATAATTCTGCCTAACACAGCAATGTACACCACCCAGCCGGGGTTCATAAGAGCAGTGGAAAACCTAAATGTCCACTCGCCAGGAAGGCCAGTCGACATGCCAGATCACTTCCCACCTTACTACCAGACCAGGCAGAGGAACAAAGGCATGGGCAAGAGCATTCTGCACACAGCCCGTATGAAAATCCACCGATCGAGGGAGAAGACTCCACGGCAGGAGAATCATACTACGAATATGACAGGTACAGCAGAGTGTATGTTCGTCTGAAATATGACACCTCGGACGACAGTACAGCACCGAAAGTGGCAGTCCAAATAGGAGAGCTGCAAAAATCAATTCATTATAGAGACAGGAGCCACGGTTAATATGATGAACGAAAGTGCTTACAATGCCATTACGAGCATGTACCCCCTACAACCTTCACAAGAGTACATTTTCCGGGGGAGAGCGAATATCCCTCTTCAGTCCCAGGGCACATTTAATTGTGATCTGATAAACAGCGGGAAACAGATATCTACCACCATCCATATCATGCACAGCCCGACGACCGGAAGATGTCTCCTCAGCTACCGGACAGCCAAGACCCTAGCACTGATTGACATTTAGTAAGAACCCTCAGAAACCATAATCGGCCTCCCTCCAAACACCCAAAGTCTTAGAGCACTGCCCCAACGTGAAGTGGACATAGATGACCTCAAAGAAACATTCTCGGAGCTGTTCAAAGGAGTGGGAAAACTGAAAGACACAGCCATAAGACTCCATATTGGCCCCAGTGTAACACTAGTGCTGCAGCACCCTCGCAGAAGAGGATTCCACCTACAAGCCCAAGTAACGCACAAACTGCAAATACTCCTTGAAAATGATATTATCGAGTAAGCAGGCGGTCCCACCCCTGGGTGTCTCCCTTGGTGGTCGTGAAACTGACGGCTGCCTACGCCTTTGTGTGGACATGCAAATCCCTAATACCACAATTCAGAGGGAGAGACACCTCAGACCCAACATTGAAGATATGCTGGTGAGACTCAACGTTGCCACCCGGTTCTCCAAATTAGATCTCAACCAGGGTTTCCACCAACTGGTCATCAACTCTGCCTCCAGACCGATGACCACATTCACAATGTACGAGGGGGCTGTTTAGCTACAAGCGACTTAACTTCGGAACATCATCTGCAGCTGAAATATTTCAAGAAGTGATCCGATGGCTCATTGCACCCGTCACAAACGCATTAAACTACAGCGATGATATCCTGGTGTTCGGGACCACACAAGAACATCATGACGCAGCATTAGGATCAGTGTACAGCATCCTCCACAAAGCCGGTCTCACCCTCAACGGACTGAAGTGAACCATTAACAAGCAGAGCCTACATTTCTTTGGCCACATCTTTTCCAATCATGGCTCATGGCCACCCCGACAAGATAAGTGCCATCGTCAACCTGGAAGCGCCAAATGACTTCGTAGAATTGTGCTCCTTCCTAGGAATGGCAGAATACTGCGCTCGGTACCTTTCTCCATTATGCCACCCTCACAAGCCCCCCCCGGAGACTCCTCAAAAAGGACTCCCATTTCAGGTGGGATGAGCACTGCCAGAAAGCATTCTGTACCATCAGGGATGAACTATCCAACAACCGTCGGCTAGCGTACTTCAACCCAAAATGGGACACCAAGATCACCGTGGAGGCCAGCCCGGTAGGCCTGGGAGCCATACTCGTGCAAATAGACCCACCAACAAGGAGAGCCCTATCCGCCATCGACAGAGGCTAGCAGCGGTCTGGGCATGTGAGAAGTTCCATCACTTCATCATCGGCCCGACATTCGTCCTCATTACAGACCACCAGGCGTTGCTCTCACTCTTCGCCAACCCCAAAACTAAAATGCCCCAACGCATAGAATGGTGGGCTACTAGACTACAGGAGTATGACCATACCATTATTAACAAACCAGGAGGTGAGGCCAACCTAGCTGGCTATCTATCACGCCACCTAGAAGTAACAACGGAGGAGGCCATGGGAAAAGAGGCCGAAGCCTAGATTGCATATCTATCACTCAACACTCTACCACCGGCCATTACGAGTCACCTCTTCGCAGACAAGAGCAGAGTGGACCCCATCATCCAGGCTGCAATACACCTGACCAACAACAACAAGTGGAGACACCTGAGTATGGAACACTTTGTGAACGGGCAGGTGGACAAAAGAGACCTTCGGAGGATGGCTAAGATCCACACTGAGCTCTCCACAACCGACCAAGGGACACTGCTGTGAGGCAACCACCTAGTGGCCCCCAAAGGTCTGAGGAAAGCGCTAGTGACCATCGCCCATGAAAGCCACAAAGGGGTCGCTAACACAAAGAAGATACTTCGGAATCAAGTGTGGTTCCCATACATGGACACCATCGTAGAGGACATGATACTGCACTGCACACTCTGCTAAAAGGCAGCAGCGAATAGTCCCCCATGCCCGCTTCAAACAGTACCCTTACCAGAGGGGCCATGGCAAAGAGTATCAATGGTCTTTTATGGCCCTCTAGAAGAAGGGGGCCTCCTTCTAGTAACCATTGATGAGTACTCACGTTTTCCCCTTGTAAAGCACGTGCAGTCCGCAGCATTCCACCATGTTGTGGGAATAAAAGATTAACTATTTGGCGAATGGGGTGTGCCCAACATCATCAAAACCAACAACAGGCTGCAGTTCCAGAGCCAAGACTTCCGGATGTTTGTAGCACACCTAGTCTTCCGCCACCAAAGAATTACACCATTATGGCCACAAGCCAATGGCATGGTGGCATGATTTATGGCCACCATCAAAAGAACCCACCAGAAAGCAGCCGTAGACCAGATGGCAATTCCACAAGCCATCTCCCAGATGCTTAGGAGCTATCGAAACACCCGCCATGAGGCAAATGGTTGAACACCCACTGAACTGATGATAAAGTATAAGCCGAGGACTCGGTTACCACAGCTGGACGATTACATCCCAGAAGAAGACGCAGAGATCAGAGAAGGAGAGGCCAAAAAAAGGAGGAAAATGAAGGAGTGGACGGATTGGAAAAGGAGGGCAAGAGAACATCAGCTGCCGGTCAGAGTATTTGTAATCGTCAGACAGAGATAATATTAATAATTATTATTTATTGATTTGGTTGAAAATCTCAACCTTTCAATATAAAAGACAAAACAAAGGACATTCAAATTCATTAACAATTCTTAGTAAACAAAATAAAACCAAATAAAAATAAAACAAATTAAACAATTAAATAACTCACAACATTTCTAAAATTTTGAAATTTAAAACAGATATCAAAATAGGTATCAAACAAAACAGACCAATAAAAATACATTGTCTAAGCAAGATAATGATTGACGATTCATTATAGTATACAATTTACCCTTTAACAGGTTTAAATTTTCATTCCCAAGCTAGAATCATGAAGTCTAAGTTCATTCAAGAAATGTATTATCGCATAACCAATGTTTTTTTAGTATACATGAAATATATATTTCCAGAGGTCTTTAGCCTCCATGTGTTGCTTATGCCCAAAGAATGCTTTAAAATATTTAGTTCTTCTTTCCACTAGCTTGGGGCATTCTGTTATGATATGTACTAGGGATTCAGTTTCGACATTACAAAAACGACATAAAACATTTGCATTGGGATCCTTGACCCATTTTGCTGTAACTAATCTGACATGCTATAAATTGAATCTCAGATGCAACAACCCTGTACGATGCGAAAGACTAGGTGATTTCAAAAGATACGCCTCAGTAGTACCATAGGCCTTGAGACCAAATGGGTTCTGTTTAAAACTTTGATATTTATTACACAGTTCCCTGGTTTCTATCCAGTCTATTTCCCACATTTTGCGCTTGGCTTTATTTGGATTTTGACACAGCAGGTTAACTGATATATTTGCTTCCTGCATGAATATTTTTGCCTGCTTGCCCCTCTTCAAAATGAATTCATCTTTAGATGCTTGTATGTAATTGGCTAGATGTATAAGTAAGCCATTTTGATGATCTTCAAAAATACATTTCCTATACAGTGTACAAACTTTCCACTTGTATAAAGCATAAATGGATATCAACCCTAGTTCGTGTCTTATCATGGCTGTCGGAGTAGATATTGGAAGATTTAACAGTGTCCTCCAAATCAAACCATCTTTCTTGTTCCAAAAACTGTTTGGTTTAATCGGTTTGGTTTCGGCTCCATATAGTAAGATTGCCAATGCTTTTTGTTTATAATAAGCTATCAGAGGGGCAATAGTAAATTTGCAGTATTTGCCTTTGACAATTTTCGACTGTGATATCATATTTTTCTATTTTATATCCAAACTATATTCATATAGGGTGTCACTTGGACTATTATTGATGTTAATCCCCAAATATGTATATTCATCAACCGCTTCAACTGTTTCACCATACATCATCCAATTAAGCTTTTTGCACTGGTGCTTACCATTACCAAATTGAATCACTTGCGTTTTTTTAGTATTTATGGTCATTTTATTTGATACTGCATAGTTTTCCAAAGCCCCTAACATGTTACGTAGACCCATTGGTGTTCTGGACATCAACAACAGGTCATCAGCATACAAGAGCCATTTTACCACAATAGGGCCTAATTTCGGAGAGTCATTGACAATATCAACAAATGCTTTGCCGATATCAAGAATAAAGAAATTAAAAATAGAGGACGCCAGTATACACCTCTTGAGCTACAAATTGGGTCTGATAGCAATCCTTCATTATTCAATCTGATTTGCAATGTTGTATTAGAGTGAAGATCTATGATCCATTTTAATATATTCCAGGGGCATTCGCTTTTCATCAACTTCATCACCAAGAGTTCCCTTGGAATTGAATCAAAGGCGGTTTTGAAGTCGACGAAGGCGACGTACAGGGATAATTTTAGGCTTGCCTGTTTTGCTATGATTGCATTTATGCATAACAAATTAATCCCTGTGCCAAGTCCCCTCAGAAAACCAGTTTGCCATGGATCTCTTAGCGCTTTCCTATCGAGCCAGGAATTAAACTCTCGAAGCACTAGGCGGGCAAAGATCTTACCAGGACAATCTAGGAGTGCAATCGGCCTATAAGAGGCCAGATCTGATCTTTGGCCTTTCTTATATAGTGGAATGAGGATAGATTTCTTCCATGACTCCAGGAGGCGCCCCAAGCGCATCACCTCTCCAAATATCTGCATTAGTATTCTTGACCAGATCTCAGGATTTGATTTGAGCATTTTGTTAGTGAGTCCATCCGGACCTGTTGCCCTCAAGCTACTAAGTTTCGATATATACTGCAATATATCGTCCTGGTCAAATGTAATTTGATGGTCCCAGTTTCGAACTTCCAATGCACATTGACTATTCAAAAATGGAGATTCATATATCTGCAAGAAATATACACGCCATGATTCAGCGGAGATGGAATTGACCTGAACCGAGTTCTGGTCTTTAAATGTGGCCTCATTTAGTAGACTCGAATTTCAGCCGAATTTTTAGGTGCGATTTTTTTTAGTATAAGTTCAATATCTCTTTGAAAGCATGAGGATTTCCTTCCCTTTTGCCAGTTTTTGTATCTTGTGCGAAGTAGTTTGGACTTCTGTATCATTTCTTCAATGGGGAACTGCTTTAACAAGCTTAGCTGGTATCTTAGTTCAGTTTTTTTATTTTTCACCTCTAGGTCAGATATATGGGTATGTTTATAGCCACGACCTTGCACAGATTCCTTGACAGCTGCATATTTAAGCATAGATGATACATAGTCCCTCCCCGAATTGTGAGACAGTTGTTTACCATAGCCCAATAGAGAGGCATTCGACCATTTAAGTCGATTTCTTGCATTATTTACACTCGTATTACCATTTGTTTTCCCCCAATTTTTGATCAAGCTTTTTTTCTTCTCCCACTCCCATTCTAGGCAGAGTAGATGGTGATCACTGTTACCACTAGGTCTAATATTCAGGGACTGGACTATGTTCATCATTGCCTTATTTACATAAATATAATCAATAGTAGCCTCGAGGAAACCATTATGCCAGGTGCTCACCATGGATAGGTCTCCTTGCACCGAACCATTCACCATAACCAATTGCATATTTTCCATGCATTGACTCCATCTTAGTTCCTCAGGTGTAAGTTTCCTTCGATTCTTACGAGCCAAATGCAGAATAATGTCACCCATGACCAACACGTAGTCTATATGCTTTTCTAATGCAACTCTTATACAAATTTGCTCTAAATAGCCAAAAAATGAATCTGGAGATAAGTGGGATTTCCCCCAATAGATATTAACTAATATGATAGTATGGGCTTCATTACTTAGTTTAACGAATTGCATAAAGGGGGTACCAGAGATCAGATTTGTGACTTTAAACTCTTTTGATTTTTTAATCGCAATGAGAAGGCCGGCCATGGGTCTCCCTATAGGCAACCTAATGGCAGGTTCTAACAATATTTCATAATCATTCCAAACAGGAGCTTCTGTCAACCATGTTTCCTGTAGTACTACAATGTCATATTTGTTCAATTCAGAACCATGCGTGTTGGTAAAGTGTTTGAAGCCCCGGGTTTTCCAGCATACAAGGTTGATTTTTTCTTTCGTTATGGGTTGTTATGTTTGGGCAGGTCTTTCTATCCCAAAATTTGTTTGATCCCTACTATTGGAACCATAAATTCTAGGAGCCCATTTTTTTGCCCCCACTCTTTCTCCGATTTCCAGACACTCCTCTCTATACATTCCGCAATGCCACGCATTCAAAGCCAAAGCTAAACTTTGGTTACGGGAACAAGACAGCTTGTAACTTATAACTGCACACAGCTCGTACCCCTATTCTGTAACCTCCGGGTACTGCTACTTTGTTGTTACTATCTATGTTACTTGCATCTGTAATGGTATACTGTATCACCCTGTCTGTAACCTGAAACGTCCTCTCTGTAACTTGCTACTGCCTACCAAACATGCGCCCGCAAGCCTTTGGGCAAGGAGCGCAATACAAATAAATAAAATACAAATAAAATACAAATACAAATATAGATGTTAAACCCCATGTTCTGAAGGGTGTTTCTTGCTTTCCACACCATATCCGCCAAAACAGTTGAACGAAACGTAATTCTAGACCTTGATAGATCTTTATCGCTCAAGAACTCCACCCTATCAATATCAGAGGATGTTAAATTTCTTAGCTCTGGTATCTCTTTAAGTATATTAAGGACACAGAGCGATTAAGATCATATTGTGCATAAGGATGATCTCTACATTCTAGAATAAAACAGTGGAGATTACTTGACCCCATTATTCTAGCCTTTGGTACCTGTCCTCCACCTGCACTTGGACTTGGCTTCCACTGAACCCGCCACCTCCCCTTCCCAGGAGCTATCGATGCTCTTTCAATATTTATAGGGAACGGTAGAGGGGGACAGGAATCAGACATAAGTTTCCCTGTGTTTTGAGGCACCCGCTCATAATCCATTCTGGATTTTTCCATTTGTCTTTCCACAATATATTGTTCGATTGTCTTGTTTATCTCTTCTCTCAATTGTGCATCAATCTGCCCGCTTCCAGCAGCTTCAGATTGTGTGTCAATCAAACCACTCCTGGCAGGCTCCTTTTGTATGACAGGCGGAGAAATGCCAACGGGATCTTGTGACTCTATCTTCTTCTTTTCCATTGCCGCCTGGCTTTCAGCCACCAACTCATCTAAAGGCTTGTAACTCATTTCAAAAGAGGATTTCCCCTTGTTATTACCCAGTTGCCGAGTTACTTGGCCCTTATTAGCATTATTTTCTTTCATTATAGGAGCCTCACTAAGTGTGGCATTAATTATCTTCAAAAATCGTCTTGGCTTTGCCCGTGATTTAGTGGCTTTTTTTTGTTTTTTGAGGTGTTCTGCTCCTATATTGGCAGTAATCTCGCCTAGAGATTTTTTTACTAGAGAGGGAGGCATATTGGAATGGCATCCATCATTGATTGTGATATGTTCATTTCTCACTATATCTGGGCCAGTCATTAATTCTCCAGTGCTCCTTTCAGTTACCTCAATCAGAGAATCAAGTTCTCTCTCGCTACTCTCAACTTCGGGATGAATATTACCACTAAAGGTGAAGTATCTGGGTTGTAACAGCTCTTTGCTTCCACTGCCTTGCGAGCATTCAGTTTGCGTCCCTGAATCATGTGTGTTACAGTGTCTAAATATTTCGTACTGAGGATCACACTGCCTAGATTCCCTCATATTTCCTCCTTCATTAATTTTACTCGATAGAGATGTTAACAGTATTGTTTGATGGTTCATTTTCTGATCCATGGCTTCATACAGCTTTGCCAGGGACAATAAGGCAGAGTTCATCGCCAGGAAGGTTGAGCTCAGGTCTTCCCGCTCGTCTGATTCTTCTGCCTGATTGTCCCCCAGCCTCGGGGATTCAAGATCTGTGCAAGATTTTTTTGCTGGTCTTGGGGTGGGAAGAACAAAAGAGAGGGAGCTTTGCGAGCCATCTTTATCGGACATCGCTGATATATTGGGTGCCATTTCAAGATCATTGTTTACTGGCATGAGTGGTTCACTGGTCTCATTTAAAACTTCAGACAAGACCTGATTACTTTTATTGTGCATTCTGATTGATGACAAATCTTCAACCTGCATAAGGTCACCCGTGTTAGAATGAACAAACACTTCTTCCTCATTTGTTAGCACCCCAGACATATGCATGGAACCAGATGCTTCCCTGTACACTTGAGCCGTTACACACATATTATTATAAGCTTCCCTCAGCCTTTGTTGAGCTTCAACCGTGCATGGTCTAGGAGGACTTTCATTTATTGTGCCAAGTGTTTTGCCTGAGGTTAATATATCGGCCTCACAACGGTTAATCTCATTTTCCATAGTCGTATCTGAGATCATCCTTTCGCAATTGGCACTCTCAATTGGCTGCACGTTATTTTTAATTGCAGCTACCTCCAAGTTAAGACGTTGTATTTAGTACATGAAGGTTGTCAAGTTTGTTATGGTTAACTTTGTTCAAAACAATATCATTACTCCCTACACCTGGAGGCACTCCCAAGTTGTAATATTTGCGAATATCGCTTCCTTTGCTTATGGAATGGTTTCTCAATTTGTTTACAATTTACCTATCCCGCACGCGAGGCGTAGCATATTTTTTGCACTGCATTGCCGGCATGACGGGAGCAGAATCAGAATTAGTAACAATGCCAGGTGCCACATTTGGCGAACAAGGGATTCCCCCTTCTCTAAATAAGGTCATGTTTACATTTGGCATTCCTCTTTTCAAATTAAAAGCCATCATCCCCCCCCCTTCCTTTTTCTTTTTCCTTTTTGTTTTCTTGCCCCTCCTTGTCGACAAATATTTGCCTTAATGCTAATAATGACTGACAGCAATAAGCAAAAGAAGGTTATAACTTTCCTTTCGTAGTGAGCCACACGAATCCCAACACAGTTAAATAAAATTGATACACAAAAAAACAAATTAAGAATAACCAAAAAAATAAGATGCAAAAAAATGAACTAATAAATTAATTAAATTAATTACTGAATAGAGAAAAAATAAATAAATCACAAGATAAAATCACGTTTAAAACACTCACCAAGCAGTGAGAATTTCATCCACTAACCCCTCAGCAGATGTGTATAAATACTCAGAGACAACAAAACATCAAAGCAGCAAACAGCAAACAGTACTTTCTTGTAATTTCCGTGTGCGCGCGCAAGTGCGCTACACACGTTGTATTTAAATGATAAGGGGCGGGCTCACAGTTAGTGAAGAAAAAAAAAAGGAGAAAGCCAAGGCCCAATCAGAGGATAGCTGTAAGCAAGAAGAAAAGGAGGGATTAAGTCAGCACTGCAGGACTCAAAACACTAAAGTCAATGGAGTCACTTTCGAAATTTACTTTCAAAAGCGAAGAGTCATGCATCTTCCGTGTAGCGGAGAAAGACGTCCGCTTGGCGATGACCCAGCTGCTTAACTAAAACGGCAGTGTTCCAAACACAATCCTTGATGCAAGTGAACTCCAGGTGCATTCAGCATTCAGTCCCAGCAAACAGTACTTTCTTGTATTTTCCGTGTGCGCGCGCGAGTGTGCTACACTCGTTGTATTTAAATGATAAGGGGCGGGCTCACAGTTAGTGAAGGAAAAAAAAAGGAGAAAGCCACTGCCCAATCAGAGGATAGTTTCAAAAGCAAAGAGTCAGGCAGCTTCCGTGTAGCGGAGAAAGACGTCCGCTCGGCGATGACCCAGCTGCTTAACTAAAACGGCAGTGTTCCAAACACAATCCTTGATGCAAGTGAACTTCAGGTGCATTCAGCATTCAGTCCCAGCAAACAGTACTTTCTTGTACTTTCCGTGTGCGCCAGACAGAGATAACAAAGGAAGTCCGACGCGAGATACGCACCGGTGTCACTCCTAGTCACTGAAGTGAAAGCACCCATGGTCACTGCGATGGGAGAAGAAGGAGTGATAACCCACAATGCTTTGTTCTTCCGAAAGCTACACTAAGAAGAGGCAGATACAGGCCCTGGGACAACAGGAGAAGAAGAAGAGGCAGCTCAAGAGAGACAGATGACCCGCTGGTCGGAGCACCGGACGGTGGGTCTCGTGAGTCACCCGGCTGCCCACAATGGATCATACAGAGGCCCCCATGTCTCATCGAGCAAATATAGACCATGACCCTCCCTGATAAGCAACGGGAGGGTGTTGCAGAGGAAAGGGAACATGGCCTTTAGAAGGTAGAGTATGCAATGGGAAGGGGAAAGAGGGACAGGGGAGGAAGGGAAGGGGAGAAAGGAAAGGAGGTCACTTGTGTTACGGAAAATGAAGGGAGAGGATGTGAGCAAATGGTGTCCAGTGTTGTTTATATTTATATATGCCAGTGTTTTTGTCCTAACATAGACCTACTGATTTCCCATAATTACTCAGGTCCTTCCCAGAGTGACAGACGTGTTTCACACAGGGCCCATTTATTTGCTTCAAACTAAATTAACAGCTGCTGAGGATTCACACTTGAGTCAGCACATAGCGCCACATGCATGGTTCACTCAGACACCTCGCAAGGCACTGATGCTCTTCTTTTCACGTGTCTATGAAGAAAATGGGGGGCATTTATAGGTTTCCGCCATGCTCAAAAATGGAAAAAGAAAAACTCCATCAGCAACTCTAGGTCACTCTCCTAGAATACACAATTTGAGTGATGCACCCTCTTCCTCAGATTTGGGCTCTATTTAGAGAACTTCATCAGCATGCCCTGCCATGCCAGGCTTTGGCCCTCCACCCTAATTGTTTCAACCTCAGTTTGACTGGTCAGTACCTGTACGCAGAGGGATGGGTTTCCTTTCAATACCATAAATTCAATACCATTTCTACTACCCGAAATGTCCAACTCATAGCCATGGTTCTGACAGGCTTAAATGCAGGGCAAGCCCCTCCTCCATGGAGCTATCACAAGAGGATTATTTTTTGTGGAAATGTAAGCAGATTATGACATCATCTCGCACAAGAGCCTCTTTAAAGATCTGGTAGTGAAGGTGCTCCTTCCATTCACTCTAGGGTCTTTTGTGCATTCTCCTCTTCCTCCTCTGATGGTGCCCCAACCGCATCCTCTGATATTGGCAACTCCTGGCAGGCATCTCAATAGACCATGCCATTTAGCTAATTTTAGGAACCCTCTGGAGGAAAGACCGATCCTGGGGTCTAATCCTCTGGCTCACATTTTTGCTGTACCAAAAAACGACAACATGGGTCTATGAAAAACCCTCTACCTTTTAGATTGAAATTCCTTTGTTCAAAAGAGAAATTGAAGATCGTCACTACAGATCCAATTATTGTGGCATTGCAATGTGGGGATTGGCTGTGTGCCCTGCATCCCGAGGATGCAGGGCACACCTACATCACGCACATTAGCCATATATCTCTCTCCACAAATATCTTTGCTTTTTCCACCATGACTCAGCACTTCCAAATCAACTTGAGGGTCATGGCAGAGGTGATTGCTCATTTAGCCCTACCTAGACGACTGGCTAATCTGGTTTTCCCGCACAGATACTCCCATACAGTTTACCCTGGGCCTGAGATACTCTTGGAGCCCACCAGTGAATGTGAAGACATCAGCGCTGAGTCTGTGACAAACCTCAGTCATTGGTCTCCCCTGGGACTCTTCTCAAGACCCTCAGATGCTCAATGCCTCAGCAGGGATGGATTATATGCAGGGTCTTATGTCATATGCATTTTGGTGGTTGAGTATGCCAGCATCGTCCTGTTAGACAGGTGGGATCAGGCGATCTGCTAAAAATGTTATTTTGTTCATATTATTATTCTGTTTAGTCTGAGCACTTAACAACGAGTTATGACAGCCCGAAGTATGTCATTCAAGTCTGGTGATGTAAATCTTATCATTGAAATATAACATGGTAGACAAAAGGTTTTAATGAAATAATAATGACGTTATGAATGGAAAGGGTTGGATCATTGGTATTCTGTGTGATTGGAGAACACTTGTTGTTCAGTTAAAAGCAGGTACAAACGGCAGAACTGAAACCTTTACTTATATGCCTTTAGGGTGAGCCTCGATAACAAGTGCACCAAATGAATTATAATTAATCATAATTGCACAGACCCGGGATTCAAACATGTGTTGCTATGTGTCTACTTGCTTCCAAGACAAGTGCGTTGTCACTGAGCTATACTACCCAGGCCAGACTACATACAAGGGCGGTGCAACACCCTTCTCTGATCAGAAGACTCAGTCACAGTCCTACCAGATTACAGTCTGTGCTGTCTTTGATTAACTGCGTGGTGTCTTGGGGCTGTGCAGGCGGTGGCTCTTGCCCGGCCTCTTACTGACTTGTGCTCTACCTGTCTCAACATCGGACAGTGGAAACGAAGAGCTGTCCTGCTCCCCCAGTATTTCAAGGCCGCAGCATGGCCTGGCTCCCCTGTGGACTGTTGCCAATCTCTGGTCTGCCCCTCCCACTGGATCCCGGCCACGACCTCCGCTGACCCGCTTACCACCTCCGAATGTGATATCATCTTGTCTTGGGCAAAGCCCAGGCGTAGTCGCGACAAAGTCAGTGCCGTCTGCTGCTGTCCGCAGCTAGTAGCAGCTCATCTTGCTTTTACTATGATGCCCTTTTTTCTTTCCTTCTTTTGACTGTCTCTTTACCTGTCTGCACCCTTACATAGGTTGGACTTTGACTTCTCTCTGTGCCTTTTTCCACCATCAGTTGGAATTCCTGGATTTGAATTTAATATCTGGCATGTGCTTATTTATCCCTCGTGTTTTTTCCCTCCTTTGTAGGTGCTTCTTCGCTTTATACTATGGGGTCATTACGAGAATCGCGGTAAAAAACAGTTTTTACCAGCATGGAGGCAATACAGGGTCCGTGTAGCAATCATGCCAATTACCTAAAAAGAGCAGCAAAGCTAAAAAAAAAAAAGGAGATTTGGGAGCTAGTAGCCCAAAAAGTGAGTGCGGTAGGCAACACCCTCTGCACAGTAAAAGACGTCCGAAAACGTTGGGACGACCTGCGCCTCAGAGTGCGGAGCATATTATCTGCCTACCGGAGCCAGGGCCTGGCTACTGGCGGTGGCCCTAACTCACCTATAAAACTCAGCCACTGGGAGGAAACCTGCGCCAGCACTATCGGACTGGAATCAATTGAAGGTGTGGGAGATATGGAACATGGAGCCACGTCATCGGCTGATGGAAGTGAGTGTCCTAAGAAAACACTGTATTGCAAAGTATGAAGATAGTCCAACAATGTGACCACGCCATGAGGTAATGCATGGCCCATTACACACACATGGACACATCCCTGCCTAGATGCTGCCCTCAGCACTGACACATCCACATGCATGCAGCATGCCAATGCCATACCTGAGACACACCCCACACACATGGAAACGACATGTGTCATAATGCACGCATTCCACAACAGAAAGTCATGTCACACAGCATACACCACCTCATACATGTGTGAACCAGACGTATGCCTGTATGATCCCTCCATATAGCAAGCAACCTGAATGACACAACTCCAATACCAAATCCCCTCAAATGTGTAGAACAGCAACAATACCAATGTATGCATGATGTATGTAGAACCATCACTGATGCCGTCCCTCTCTCAGCCCCCCACAGGCTCAGATCCTGACAGCGAGGCCCGGGACTCTGCGGCACAGGCAACGACTCCCAAGAAGAAGGCCAGGGGCAGGGAAGACGGCAACAGGCCTTCTACGTCACAAGGCCCAAGCAAGGCACATCTGCCACAGAAGGTGAAGGCACCACAGGATGCAAAGTCACTGGGGCGGCAAAGGGCCACTGCCGCAGCACCAGTGCTCACACCAGCTGTATCCACCGCACAGGAGCCAGTGGCTGATGGGGCCCTGTCTGCTGCCAACAGCTCTGTCGGGGAGGCAGCTGCCACGGCACCCCAGAGTGACGACGAGGTACAGAGCCAAGGCCAGGTGTGTGGCCCTATGGCGGACGTGTCATCAGACCTACCTGGCACACCCAGCCCCCTGCCATCACCCCAGATCACACCATTCACCACCCACAATGGCAGCACACAGGAGTAGTCTGGAGGGGAGCCAGGACAGCGAGCTGGAGACCCACAGAGGACCCTCATGAATTGGGACCCTTGCCACATGCAGCATCCACCTCCACTGGTGTCCGGGATGGGGAGCAGCGAATGCCACTGATGGAGCAGCGCCAGGAGGAGCTGACAAAGCTAGTCAGGCAGTTCATAGTTGATGGTACCCTGACATGGCAGAAGGGCCGGGACAACACAGCGGTCATGAAAGTGGCCATTGAGGCGAGCACAACTCGCATCTGCGAGGAGTTGTCTGCAGTGAGGCAGGTCCTTAGCCGAATTGCAGATGCCTTGGAGGCACAGCGTCCTGCCCCGAGACTGGAGCAAGCGGGCACAGACTCCTCTTTGAACTCTACACAGACCAGCCCCCTGTGCAGGTCTGCGCGCACATTCCAGCGCTCAGACATGCCGCCACCAGAGATGGGAAGTGGCCAGAAGTTACAAAAAGAAGTATCTATCAGAGCACACCTAATTACTCAAAAACTAAATAACTATTTAGAGAGATTTTATTACAATTCTGGGTGCTGGGGAGGAATACACGCCCTGACACTGGAGCATGTGTTAAACATAAAACAAAAAGTGTCTAAACTTAAAGACACTCCCGTCCCCTGCACACCTTACAAGCTGAAATAAATCAGTCAAATTTCATAACATTTGCACTTTTATATATAGAAAGAATTGTCAATTTAGAACATAGGTAACAAAATATCTTCATAAAAGTACAGAAAAAAGCTATCAACTGACTTCCAATATGGCCAGCATGAAAAACAAATCAAACCAGACAAAGAAATAAGCTCCCAATTTTGAACTGCAGCTTCAAGCTCTACGCGTTTCGGGGACTATCCCCTTCTTCAGGAGCAAAAATATCTCACAGTGGGAATGTTGTCAAAGAAAATAAGAGTCTGTCTGTGCATCTGTCTGTGCACGACGTACACATAACCAGGATCCCTGCGAATACTCCTGCCGTCCTCAACAAGTGAAATGTGATTGCCGAACTCTAAGGCAAATCAATAGCCAATCCAATCCAAATTCAGGACTTCCAGTACTCCACATCCAATGTAAAGCATCCTGCTGATTATAGATATGTATAATGCAATTCCAGAAGCGCACCTCTTCACCTCAGATTCAACGGCTCCTCTCCAATTTACACATAACAGATTTGACTGATTTATTTCAGCTTGTAAGGTGTGCAGGGGACGGGAGTGTCTTTAAGTGGCCAGAAGTAGCAGAGGCAGCCAGAATATGGCAATTGATGCAGACACCTGCAGCATTCGATTGCACACCATGTGTGGGGGAGGTGGAGGGGGAGCGGGTGTGTGGGGGAGTTGTGGGGGAGAGGGAGAGGGGAGGGTGTGTGTGGGGGAATTGTGGGGGGAGGGGTAGGGGAGAGGGGTGCATGTGAGGTGGAGGGTATGAGCACTTGTTACTTGTTAAATACACCCGTTGTGTACCTGAAAAAATACTAGCCTGGACATTCATTATTGTGTATGTGTCATTTATTGGTTTACAGTGCATATTGTTCATGTACTCCCACACCCAGTGCCCTCAGTCCCAAATTCATGGCACCCTCAGCTCCCATGTCTCTTAGAAGTATTGGTCAATCACTGACTGGCACACAGCACGTCCCTCCTGTGCATCGCCACCACGATGATGTACAACCACATCTTCTTCATCTTCTTCATCATCACTCCGACAATCAGGCTTCCGCCCCAGACACGGGACCGAAACCGCCCTACTTGACCTGAAAAACCAAATGGACGATGCCAGAGACATGGGCAAACCAGCACTTCTCCTACTTCTTGACCTATCCGCGGCTTTCGACCTCGTGGATCATGACGTCCTATGCCACCACCTCTCCTCTACGGCCAAATTTTCCCCTGAAGCCACAGCATGGATCACTTCCTTCTTACAAGACAGAACCATGCAAGTATTCTCGGACCTAGCATCCGCCTCACCTACTATCATACGCTGTGGTGTGCCCCAAGGCTCCTGCCTCTCACCCACCCTCTACAACATCTTCATACGACCCCTTTTTCTCATCCTTGACGCCATGGGCATTTCATACACCAACTACGCTGATGACACACAGATCCTCCTCACCCTCACTGGCAACTACGACACTGACTCCATGACCCTCAACAACCTATACAACACCATCCAAGCCTGGATGGCAGACAATGGACTATGCCTCAACTCAGACAAGACTGAACTCCTCCTGGTAGGCTCACCCGACACGCTGAAAAATCTAGACTCCCAGTTCAGTCACTTCACCATAGACTCCATCAAAATACCTGTCTCAGAATCAGTCAAAACACTTGGCGTCTACTTAGATTCCAACCTATCCATGGTTAAACAAGTCAACGCTATAGCCTCTGCAGCTGCATATCATGCCAAACTAATCAACGCAGTCAGGCCCTTTCTCTCCAAAGAGAACTGCACTAACATAGCCAGAGCCATCACTGGATCTAGGCTTGACTATTGTAATGTACTCTTCCTAGGTACATCCAACAAAAACCTAGAGAGGTTACAAATCATTCAGAATAGCGCTATCCGAGCAGCCCAAGGCATTGCCAAACGAGAACACATCTCGGAAGCCAGAAAACGAGCACACTGGCTCCCAATAAAAGAAAGGATCATCTTCAAAACACTTACACTGACTCACAAGTGCTTTCACCTTACTGCCCCCGACTACCTCTCCCAAAGGATCCACCCCGTCTCTACTACGAGGCCAACCAGATCACCATATACTAACATGCTTTCTGTGCCATTAGTAAAAAAAGCCAGAGCTGGCGGCTCCAGCTTCCCATATCTCGCACCCACTCACTGGAACGCCCTACCTCCTATAATCCGAGGTGAGGCCTCCCTTTGCACCTTCCGCAAATCCATAAAAACCATCTTATTCACATAAGATTCCTCGCACCAGCTGAATACATCTCCTATGTTCCAGTGCATAAACTGTTTGTAATGACCAACTGTACCAACCAAAACAGCAGCTCTATGCCTGTTAAATACATAATGTAATGATGAATGCTTCTTTGTCTGTAACTAAGCTCCTGCAAGTAACAGCGCCTCAATGCCCATGGGTTACTTGCGCGCTATATAAATTTAAATAAATAAATAAATAAATCACCTGGTGGTTGTTTTTCAACGTCAGGGGGCAGAGGCACGTTCCGTTGGATGCACATATTGTGCAGCATGACACATGCCATGATGACCTTGGCCACCTCCTCATGCCTGTAGAGGAGTGCCACACCCGACCGGCCAGCAGTCTGCTCGATGACCACAAGGGTACGGGTATGGGAACGATTGTACTCCTCTTCCTGCCTGTTCTGCGGGTTCCGGACAGGGGTGAGGATCCACGTCTTCAAGGGATAGTCACTGTCACCTGCATGGGTGCACAAAAAGGTATGTGTAAGTCAATTCCTGATGGACACCTGTACTTATCAATCATGCCTGCAGATTTCTGTTGGTCACATGCACATGTCCCTGGTTGTAAGCACACATTGTACCTTGCCACAATGTGTGCTGTGCCATGGTTTTATGGTGTGGGTTGCGTCTTCCAGTTCATACAGGGTGTACACTCCCTTGAAGTTCTGCATGCACTGTGTATGTATTCCGCTGTGTTTGTTGTCAATATGTGATGTGTAGTGATTAGTATAATTTTGTTACTGGCAGTGTTGCCAGAAGTCTCATTATTTGTCATTCAGCGCTTATCATTTCCATGCTGACATGCAGCACTACTGTGCTGGTGGCCCTGTGACAAGCAGTTTATACCCTTGGTGGAATTGATTTGTGCACTCTCATGGATGCCTGTCCTATGTTGTGAATTGCTGCGGACATTTACATAGTGCATACTCATAGCATGTTGCTGGATTGTGTTACGGAGGGTGAGGTTTGGTGATGGATGGTGGACATGTTGTGGGATGTGGGCTGGTTGTAAGTTAGGCATCTGTAATTGGTGTGCAGCTTCCATCATTGCTATGGGGATTGGTAGTCATGTTCAGTTAGTGATGCTTTGGGGCACAGTGTTTTGCGATGTGGACTTTGTGCTGTCTCCACAACAATGGCGCCATGGTGGTGGGTGCATCTCTCCCCCCCATTACACTGCCATGTGCCTGTCATGCAACTTACCAAGCAGCCAGGCACGTCGTCCTGCATGTCGCTCCATGTAGCGTGGTAGCGTGAAGTTCCGCAGGACCATTGAGTCATGAGTTGATCTGGGAAATCAAGCACAACAATGTGTCATGATTTTGCTGGAGTCACATACCATCTGTACATTGAAGGAGTGATATAGCTCACGATTGCGGTACACCGCCTCCGTGGCATTCAGGACCACCAATTCTACATGGGTGCAGTCAAGTGCACAATTTGGCATACCTGCCAGTGCATGGAAGCCAACTTTCATGTCAAATATCTCCTGGGCATTCCGTGGTAGGGTTATGTAGTTCCTTGAGTGCTTCAGGAGGGCATCCAGCACTTGGTTCAGCATGCGAGAAAATAAGGGTTGTGATATGCCACGCATGTGCCCCACTGTGTGCTGGTAGGTGCCTGTGGCCAGGAAGTGGAGCACAGACACTACCTTCAGTAGAGGGGGGATGGCGGTGCGTATTTCAATCAGGCGGACAGTGTCGTTGTGTATCATGTCCACAATGGTGGTGAGGGTGTACCGGTCCTGCTCAGGGGTTAGGTTGAATGGACTGGCTCTGATGTGAGGGATTGGGGGCTGCCTGCATGGTACCACTGGCTGCACTGGTGGGGCTTCCTGGGCTTGTCTCACCCTCCTTCTCCTCCTGCGTCTACTCTGTGGTGCCTGTTGTTGTTGCTGGTGAAGCAATAGAAGCATATCCTCCAGCCCCAGTATTGCTACTACAAGTGAAATCATTTTGGTGTGGAAAGGGGTGTGGTGTGTGGGTGTGCTCCTTTTGTGCTGGGCCAGACTCCATTGCCTCCACCTGTGCTGATTGTGTGCACCTGTGGCAGTTGGGAACACTGCATACTACTGTTTGCGGGTGGTTCGCGATGCCGGTATTGCCGGCATCCCGGTATCCCTTATTACCACCTTCATGGTGCCATTATTTGCATGTTCGCCTGATTTGTGATGTCCTTCTGTTAGCGCCATCCCGGTATTGCCAGACTGAAGGGCCGCATGCCCGCGTGCATGCCGGTACGGGGGAGCACGGTATCAGCTGTGGCGCAAATACGGGGTTGTTGAGTCGGAATAGCCCAGAGCGGTATGCAGTGCCTGTAATACCTGACCGCCATTGTTTTTCAATTACCTCCAACCTCGTAATGACCCCCTATGTCTCATCACGATTCCCCTACTCATCCCAAGAATTATTTCTCCCCTTCATCTTCCTGTAATTTGGTTAACCTCATTTATCTTCCTACAACTGATTTGCCATGTACTCTTAATGTGGCACTCTGGAATTCTCGCTCTCTTAATAATAAAGTCCAATCCGTACTTGATTTATTTTACCGATTTCAATTCCATGTTCTGTGCATTACTGAAACCTGGTTATCTTCTTTTAACACCTTTATTCCTGCTGCTGTTTCCGCTGTTCTGGTCACGGTTGTGGGGTTGGCATTCTCTCCTTTGTTTCGGCACCTTCTTTTGCTAATTTCCCACCTTTCCCATATTTTAATATGATCTTTCCTATTTTGCCCATCCAGCGCCCCTTGTCTTTATTGTTATCTATCGTCCCCCGCACCCTGTCCTCCTTTTGTTATGAACTTGATCCTTTCCTTTACGCTATCTTGCCTTCTCCTGTGCCGCTTTGTCTTTTGGGTGATTCTAATTTTCACCTTGATTCTATACATTCTTCTCATCCTCTTCTTTCTATCCTTGATTCTTACTATCTTCTACAAATTCCTTTTCCACCCTCTCATAAATGTGGTTCCTCTTTGGACCGTATGTACCAATTTCGGCTTCTGCTCTTCCTCTTTACATATAAGATCATTTTCTTCTTTCATTTTCCTTCACTTTTCCTCCTTCTCCTTCCTCTCCTCCTCCTTCTACTTTCTATCGTTGTGATCTTGGACATTTTGACATCTTTTTTTATTATTTATTTTATTTTTATTTTATTTGTATAGCGCACAATGGACCCGTAGGCATGATGGCCCATAACACATTAACAATTATACAAACTACAAATAACATGAAACACAGAGCAAAATAAAGTACATCCTAACAACCAAAATAGTCCCACTAGGTAACCCCATTCACAGTACAGTAAACTGAAAAAAGTGGCATTGATAATTGTACACTCATTGTGCCCTTAGAGAATTAATTTACAGTTAGTATCCCCTCTTGGGAAATAATTGCACAAGCCAAGGTAGTGTGGGAGCGTGCTAGACCTGCACCCCACTATAACACAGTCACTATTGGGTGTGGAACACAACTCACTTAAGTCAATTCGACGAAAAACCTTAAGATCAGAAAGTCTCACCGTGCCTGGTCCTGTTCGTTGACGCAGCCAAGCTAGTACTTTGTTGCGTAAGGTTTCTCTAGACTCTCTTGTAGTTACTTTCGGAATATTTGAGATAACAAAATTACGTTGGTCCATAATGAATGCATGTGTGTTGATGTCCTTGATACCAGGCATTTGAGATTTTCTTAATCGCACATTCCGCAGGATAGTTTGATTAGGAGCAGCATTACTTTCTGTGACTAATAAATTAGAATTTTTGTCATGATGAGTCAGTTCTGGGATTCCATAGAGTGTGTCCTTAGTTAGGCCCTTAGCGACGATGCTGGACAAGTTGACCTGTTCCTTAGTAATCGGTATTGACCTGGATGGTGCCTCCGGGGGACCTCTAACAGTGTTAGATTGGGAAGCTTGGTCCCGAGTCTCAACTCATAGATTAGCCTGGCAACCACTATCCAATTTTCTTGGCTGGTTCAGCACAGTTGTTGTTAAGGATTTCAATCTGGCGACACACCTTGGTCTCAGCCTAGGATGTAGCGCTCAATTGATAAGCCTTTCTCTTTATTTTATGCAAATTCAATTTGAGATGGTACACAACTCGTATAACATCTCCTTTTTCAAATACCCTGGGTCACAATGGACCATGAACCAGGCCGGTTGTTGAAAATACAATATTTAATTATTTTTAAAATTCAAAAGAAATCATGCAATTTTTAATATGGAGCAGCAATCACCAATGGAGTGATATTTACAATGAAAATGGAAGCAATGCACTTGATTAACCTTCTCCTAGAACATATACAAAGCACACGTGAATAGGAGCACTTTTGGGATTAGGATAGATAGCACCCAAGTTAAGGTTTTCCCCTGCAATGTTCCCTCAACCCACAACCCACAACCCACAACCCACAAATAATCGAATTCTGAATGCATAGAAAGAAGCAGCAGGTAGTCAGGGATAAGGGGCAGAGGCAGAAAAGAGAATCAAAATCCGACCTTCCCTCACACTTTGAACCCTTAGCAAAGGCCTAAACACTCAAATTTTACAAATAATTAATTAATGTGTGGTTAAATTATAATATACATATGTTTTTATCACAATAGCATGTATGTAATATCACTGGCAATCACAAGGCAATGGATCAGCAAAAGGCCTACAATTCGAAAATGAGTGGAAAGTTTAGAGCGTGCTGCAGCCAAATGACTCGTTGGAAAACTTGCAATTTTTTCAATTCCCGCTTTAAATTACCCAAACGGTTTTTGGAGTGCGGGTTTTGGGCTGGGGGAAAGATATATATCACAGAGACAAGGCTAAAGTGAAAGGAGGTCTGTAGCTAAAAAACTGGATGAGATATGGAAGATAGAAAACGGGTTGATTTGTGTAAAATGAAGCCGTGAAATAGGAAAGAAAATCAGTTGATACAAGAACAGGTTTACTTTAAACTAGACTATTCAGACTACACCGCCAAAGAGGGACACAGTAAGATCCAAGGTTGATTCGCGACTTCAACCTTATTACCCCAGCGTCCAACCCTAAGCGGAAACTAGTCTGATCACTCAGAATATGACTAAGGGCTTAGGATTTACACAAGACTAAATTAATAAAGAGCTTGCGCTAGCACTTTAGAAAGTCAAGGACAGGTACACAGATAATTCTAACAGTTTCAACAAGTTACCAGGGTATAAATATGACTGCTAAGAGAGTGGGATAAGGACAAAGGCAAGGCAAGGTAAGCTTTGTGTTTCTGTGGGATGGGGATTATACTCACAGTCCACTTTTGAATTTTGGGGATTTTTGGATAGTCACCAGGTTCTGGTCTCCAGGGCTCTGGTCACCAGGTAGCAGACTCTCCTGGCAAAAGACAGCTGGGCAAGGTCTGGTCACCAGACGCTATGGACAGCTGGATGGCAGGATTGCAGTGGGCATGCAGGTAGTGGGCCGCAAGCCGGTCTGATTTCAGCATGCAAAAGGTACCACCGCTTTCCCCTTTTTGTTAATGGCATATTAGTGGGTTTTTTCTGAATCAATGGCCTTGCTGGAGTAGGAATCAGCTATGCTTGGGTTTTGCAGTGGGCTCTGGAGTAGGGTCAGCAATGCTTTGGCCTTGTAGGGAAAATCTGGAATCAGAAAGATGAATGGAGATCTGGAACGCCGGCGCAGGAAAATTTAGGAGAGAGTGTCTGGAGCTCTGTCATGGAATCTTATTTACAATGCATAGTGACATCATAGAAGTATATGGCTGTGTACAGGAGGGTGGAGCAACCTCTGACGGGCCCATGGGATCAGAGCTCACCCTCAAGTACTTTAAGACGAGATAGCTGCACCTTGAGGAGGATGGGGTACAGGATTCTCTTACTCCGTCCGTTTAATGACAAGTACAAAAAACAGGGAAACATGAGGAAATCATCAATGATGCGATCGCCAGTCTCGTTTCAACTTCCACAATCTTCATTCAAACAGCAATATTTATAGGCAATATTCATCATCATTGACGTGTAACACTCGAATGTTTGTCATGCAAGTCTATTGGTTGGAAAAGGTAACTTAAGTATAGGTACTATAACTATATATGGTAACAGAGTGTGAGGATTGGAAAACTCATATCGGGTGGGCATCTACGCCCCTCCCTCTACATCACTCATGCTAGACGTCACTACAAGTATGACGTCTCATTGGTTCTACTAGCTATAGGACCCTAGATTACCAGGTCCATTGTGATTGGGTTGGTTATACCCCTAGGCATAAATCTCCACTTTAATTAGCAGCTTGCAGAATGGTTACCCAGATGCAGCATGGCCCGAAATTCACCCTGCCTCCCTGCCATCAATTAGTACTTTAGGGCTATGTGTCAATTAGTTGGCTGAGGATGGCCTCGAAACTGTAGCTTCTTATCGGGGAAAGTTATGGCATCCTCTGGTTTTGGGTGACATCATACGTTTGGTACCTCTTCGCGCTTGGCTGGTCACATGTACACCGTGAAGCTGCTTAATTTTCCATCTATTTGTGTATTTGATTCTCTCTTCGGACTAGCCACCTGCCTAAGCCTCCTTATCTCAACCTTCACGGCAGGCTGCTATACTCTTATGTTTCGATTCTTCGGAGTTGCCGCTCTCCTCCCTTCCTTGGGTTGACCCCGAATTCCTAGGCATGAGCTACTTCTTGCTAAGTTTCGATTCCGCTCTTTCGTCTGGCTTTGTGCTGGTATATGAATCCTGGCCTGTTTGGCCCCAACCATCCCAGGCTTAATTCTGCTTTCATGTAAAGTGGACTGCACTTATATAATGTGCTTCATTGAGGTAGATATACATATATATATATATAGTTGGCGCTTGTCGCTCTATTCTTCTACTAAGCATAGCAAGCCGTACTGTTTTCTTAGCTTCTTGCGGTACAAGCCTATGTACAGGCGTTAGCTGGTTGCATAATAAATCCTGCTTTATGGTTGCGTTTCTTTATATTTTGACATCGTCTTAACTTTTATGTCTGTGATGTCTTTATTCATGGTGTTTCGTCTTAGTGTGTTATCTTTTGGTTGTTGTTTGTTCATCTGTATGTCTGCCCAGGCCCTCGTGATGTCACCATTCGCCTTCGATTAAGGTCCTTTGGGTCTCTTCTGGGACTGTATGAAAGTAGTCTTCATGTCGTGTCAGCTATTGGTACGGTTGTCTCAATGGGTACCGTGCTACCCATGGTTGCCTGGTTATTGGCACTTCAACAGGTATTTCTCTTCTAATGGGCACTGGGCAGAGCCCCAGTGTGGCTCTCTGTTGATTTATTTGCTCCTCATACATCACATATCTCGGCAAGTATGGTATTTCAAAATGGGTGGCCGGAGTGCAGGTCATATCTGGGACCTCTTCTACACTCCCCACTCTGGTCGGTTCATCGACCACTTCTGCTTCCACCTTTGTATTCACCTTACTTTGTTCTTCTGTATTCATTTCTTCTTCATCTTCTGGGTTTGTACATGATGGTGCGAAGGAGTGTCTCTTTGGAGTCCAAATTTTTATCACTCCTTTCAAACTTCCTGCTGTTTTTATATGTTCGTCTTTGTTCCAGGTCATTAGCTAGCATTGTCCATTTGCGCTACAATAAATCCATTTTCCTTCGTACTTTCTTTGTTTCTGGGATACACAAATTTGTTCCTTCTGGTGCAAATTTGCTGGCCTTCACAAAGTTTCTTATTTTTTCGTCAGTCAGGTCTCTGGGCTTCCAACCTGGTTTGACATCGATCATGATCTTCATCCCAATGGCTTTCTTTATAGTGTTCTGGCATTGCGAGATAATTATCTTGATAACACAGAATCCTAATAGTATCATCAGTAGTAGGGCTCCAGGAACTTGAATATGTCTGCCATCCATTGTGGGACCCATGAGAAAAGTGTTCCAAACCAGCTGTCATCATCAACTTCGTCAGTTTCATCGGTCATCTGGTTCTGTAGCTTCGTTAGCATCTCTATAGCTTCTGTTGAGGTTCCATTTTCTTCGTCATGAGAGGGTGTAAATGTGCAACATGATTCTCTGATTTTTGCACAAACTCCTCCATCCATCGCTGTGATCATGTCAAGCACATATCTGTTCTGTAGAGTCATCGGTGGGATTGCTCTTAACTCTTCCTTGATTGAGTTGAATCCTTTTATTGTCGAGTTGATGGTTTGTAGTAATTTCCATCCTGTGGTTTGCAACCACTTAGTATTTGCTCCAACCTGGAATCTTGGCATGATGATCGTTGTGAACACAGATGAGGTGAGGCTGAAGTGCCTGTGCTCATACGGGATTGCATGGAATGCTTCTTCTGATTTGGCAGAAAAGTAATTTTCTCTTTTATTTCGTGATACCAGCTCCACAGATCTTCTTTTCCCCAGGTGAGCATCTGCTTTTGGGAAATTGTCAATATTCAGGCCATTTTTGGAGATCACTAGTGCAGGAACGTGGATGTTCACTATTGTGCATATGCCTCCCCAGTTTTTCGACAGTCTTTTGTATGCTTTGGATCCATACGCCCAGTAATGATCCATAATTACTGTGGTTCCGTGCCTCATTCCTGGAGCCTCAAAAATTCGTCCACAGTTCTGATTCTATCCCATCTTCCTCGTGCCATTGTTCCTTAAGCACAATTTTGGGCTTTCCAGTGGCACTACTTGCAGGGGTCCTCCTCTGTCTTCAACCCATGTCAGTAATCTTGTGAGTTTCGGCCATAAAGGTCTGCACAACCTCTGTGAGTTCTCTATTGCTTCCTTATAGGCTCCAAAGACCATCCATTCTCGGCAGATCACCACTCCTTCTTCCCATCCGTTTGGTGAAAGCACTGTTCCCCAAATCTGCATTTGGCCTCTGTTCTTCCAATCTTTTGCCTCTTCTTGAGTTTTTCCATGGACATTCAGCTTTGGGTTCACTTCCCATCTGATTGCTGTTCCTTAAACTCCAGGCTTCTCGTACCTGATCACATGATTCCTTGTATGGGCTCTGTTTCTTGTCTTAATGTCCTGTATATAATCATCTTCATCGGGGTAATTTGTCTCGGTTGCCCATATCAATGAGGCATCCCTTCCCATGAACTGTCCTCTGGTGTTGCACATTGCTACATGTGAAAGACAGTGTGCTGTCGGTACATCAATTTCTACAGCCACAAAGATCTTGGATTTCCCCATGCTGTACGGTAGGAGTGCACAAACAAAGCATTCTCCTTCTGATTCCCTTCTTCCAACTTCTTTCATGTGCTGGTACCAAATGTTGTTTCTTAGATGTGCTGTGCTGTCCAGGTAGTCGTTCAGTTCACTGTTATCTTCATGCAGGCTCCTCTTGATCCTTAGTGTCTTCCTGTAGTTTGCTATAACTACATCTCTAAATGCGTCTGTGTGGATTCTCCTTGCTGGGGGACTCTCGGGCATTCTTTTCGATGGAGCAGGTTTCTTTATCCGCATCGATGTGGTAGGTGGAGGTTTTGCAATTCTCTCCTTCTCTTCTTGCGTTCTTTTCCTGCCCTCTGTAGGTGCCTTTGTTAGCCACCAGCCTGTCACCGGCCCAGTCTGTGTCTGCATCGTGGGCCTGGTTCCTTGTGTGGTTGTCAGTACAGTCTCTGCGGTTTTATTTTTTAGTTCCTTATGCCGTTTCTTTGCTCTAGCTTTAAACGGGAATAGATTATCTATTAACATTTGTGTCTTTGCAGTGAATTCTCCTACAGCCACTTTTTTCTATTTAAAGGCTTGTGTTGAGTCTTCTTTCATTGGCTTTTCTCTTGATTCTTCTCGGTTTCTCTCATTATTTTCTGGGGCTAATTGTTTGATAGGCAGTCTAATACTCTCGATTGCCTTCGCTTGAAGTCCTGTGCCCATTGACACATGCCCTGGTTCGTGTGCATTCCGTGTGTGGGTGCGTGTAGTTGTCAGTGCTAAGTTTTTATTCATTCCGTGCTGACCCTGTCTCCAGCTCTTCTCTTCATTCCTTACCTCAAGTGTGTATGTGTCACTGTTAATTACATTCATTTTCTGTTCATTTACTTTACCATCAGATTTTCTCGGGGCTGGAATAACTATATAGGGTCTGGGTGCTTTTGTGGGACACATGCGTACATCATCAGGTGGGTGCACTGAAATTGGAACACTTCGTGCACCAAGAAAAATTGCAGCTCTGCTTGTTGATGATAGAAAAATAATGATAAACACAATGCATAGATACATGATGGTAAAGTATGTGAGGCAGCAGCATGTCCTTCTGGAGAAGCGAGGGTGCCCCTCTGCTTGTGGGAGGGCTAGGTTACTGTTCTGGGCCCCTATCCCGCTCATAACAAAATGTCAATGTTTATTCTTTTCCCCCAATTCACTTGTTCTCGAACAGTTTGTGTCATAAAGTGTCTGGTGCTTCACAAGTGTTCCCTCTCTTGCGGGTGATGATTGTCTCTTGATACAGGATGCAGTATCCTTGCTAGACTGTGGAAACATAAATTAGACTAACACTTCGATAAGTAACTTTTACTGTGTATATTAAAAGTAGGTGAGTTCACAGTCCACCCCCCCCCCCCCGAATCTGCTTCAGTCCTAAGGACATGCTGGACACTGTTCAATGTGAAGAAATGGGAAAATGGCAATCATAACAAATAAAGGTGAAGTTCTTGTCTCTGCTCCCTTGATCTATCCCTCGACAGAAAGATGAAGTGCTTGCCTCGGCGGAAGATTTCACTGGAATCTCCTCATGTAATCTCTCTGAAAGTTGGACAGCTCCACTTGAAGCATGATGCCGTGGAGGAGCGTTCCCATCTATGCAACATTAGCTGGATCTCTGATGAAGGTGAGGACGTCAACCTCGACAGGTCTCCTCACCATTTCCGGAAAGTCAGTTACTAGGCAGAAGAGGACGTTGTGAGCCAGTCGGCTGTCCTCAGGTGATAGGGACATTTTTCTTGCCTTGCTGGGTTCAGGATTATAGGCTCTTCCCTTGACGTGAACAATGCTTGCACTTTTCTGACGCATGTATTGCGACCAGATAACTTAGCTTGGTCCTCAGCTGGCTCAAGAGTTCAGAGTTTGCTGGATCTCTAATAAAAGTAATAGTGTCAGTGGTTCTCCCAACGATTGCTGGGCATTCCTCTATGATACGAATGAAAAGCGTATTGGTGAGTTCATCTACTATCGCCTGTGGTGGAAGCATTTGTGTACTTATCACTGCTATTCAGGCATTTCAATGAACGCTTCCGCTATGACGGTAAGTAGTTGCCAAATTATCTTCTTGTTGGCAGGGTCTTGGATGAAGTCTGAGACACTGGTGACCCTCCCTCCTAGTGATGGATAGGATTCCAATACTAACTGAAAGTAGGTTAGCGCATCCCTAGTGATATTTCTGCTGGCAGACACCATAAGTGCTGCACCACAAAGTCTTGGTATTGGATGATTCAGGATACTGTAATTTGCTCTTAAGGTAAAAGTCCTTGATCGCTGTCTGTTAGAGTCTTGTTTCTCAACAATGCTTAAGTGTGGCTTGGTTTACAGGTTTGTATCAACAAAACGTGTTGTGGCTTACGTACGCATTTTCTTCTTCACCCTGCAACTAGGATGCACAGAGTGTCTGTTTTATGTCCTTATCCCCCTTTTTGCTTAGAGGAAATGTCCAATTTAAGACACAATTGGCTCAAGAGTTCTTTGTTTTGGCTTTGCTGCTCATGCGTCCTTCTTCCTCGTCATGGATCTCGTCTGCACATGCTGAGGTTCTTCCCCGTTGTCTGTAGTTTCTTCGCTGTGGGGTGCAGCTAGAGGACTTTCTCCCATATAGGGCTTAATGTCATTGAGAAAAATCCATGTTCTCCTGCCTTGCAGTTTTACAGCTGAAGAAGTGCAGTCCTCTACGATGAAAGGGCCATTGAATATTGGCTCATCCCACCTCTTCCTCGTGTAGTTTTTTACAACCACCACATCTCCAGGAAAGACGAGAGGAACGCATAGACCTTGAACTGCATCTGTTTCAGTGTCTCCTGCTGTGTTTTGTGCTGCACGGCACCCTTTTTGTCGTCGCTGCAGTTGGTCTGAAATTATAGTAAGACTGGATGTCATGCAGTTCAGATATTCTTGGAATTCGGATCCCAGGACCTCTCGGGTTGGCTGGGCATCACATCTAGCTCTGTCTTTGGGGGTTAGGGGAGTATTCATTCTCCTTCCTGTGACTATCTCGTGCGGCGTAAAATGATGGTGGAGCCTGGTTGGCTCAGAAGAGCATACAATGCCAGTGGAAGGCAGTGCAACCATCCCCTCTTTAGAGTAAGCTTCAAATTGGCTATCCTTTCTTTCAACAAGCCGTTGAGCCTCTCATAGATACCATTACCTTCCGGATGATACGCCGACGAGAACTTGTGCTTTATACCAAGCAACAAGCTGATCTGTTCAAAAACTGCATTTACAAAATGAGCCCCATTGTCTGATCTCATCACCTCACACACCTCCCATCTAGAGCACACTTCCCTCACCAGAAATTTGGCTGCACAAGTAGAGTTTGGGTGTGCACATGGACCTGCTTCTATCCATCTAGAGAATGGACACACCACTACAATTAAGTACCTGTACCCGTTACACACTTGAATCATGTCGACGTAGTCGATATGTAAGTGCTGAAAAGGCCCATTTGGCTGGGGGATGACCCTTCTCACTACTTTTAATGTGTGCCCAGCAGTGAATTGCTGGCAGATTATGCAGTTCACCAAAAAGAATGCAACATGCTCTGCTAAATTCGGTATAAACCAGTCTTCTGCGAGTGTTGCTGCTAAATTTTCCTTTGACATATGTATGGGGTAATGCAATTGCTCCAATGCTATTTTTAGTAGGGCCACAGGCATTACTGGTTTAGCAGTGCTGTCCTGCCACCACAATCCATCAGAGGGGTTTAAAGAACACCCTCGACGTTTCCACAGGTTCTTTTCTTCCTGCGGTGCCTCCCCTTGAAGCTCCATTAGTTGTCTCTGCCCCATATTACTATAGGATTCGGGTGTGGTTTGTGCCACCATCATTCTCTCATGGGTACATGTTACTTCCACTTCTATGATTGTCCCACTTTTGGATGCCATACGCGTGGCTTCCGTGTCTGCTGCATGGTTTCCGCGTGACCCGAAATCTGTCCCTTTGGTGTGGGTGGCGCATTTCATGACTGCTATGCCCACTGGGAGCTGTAGTGCCTTGATCAGCCTGTCCAATAAGGCTGCATGTTGCACTGGCGTGCCGTCCGCTCGGAGGTAGCCCCTCCTTTTCCAGTGCGCTAGTCCTGCGTGCACTGTGGACGTCACATACGCAGAGTCACTGTACACTGTAACTTCCTGGTCTGCGTGGTTGTCAATGGCGAGTATCAACACCAATAATTATGCAGCATGTGCCGAATAATGCGATGGTATTCGTACACTGACGAGCACTTGGAATTCTCCATTTGCTGTGTGTTTTATAACGGCAACGCCTATTTATCTTTGTCCGTCTTCTTGGTCGATTCTCGAAGAGCCATCAATGAAAATGATCTCGCCTCCCACCAGGGCATTTTCTCTCACCGTGGGGATTTCATCATAGAATTCTTCATGGTTTGCAGAGTCATGTATCGGCTCTCCTTCAGTGACTGGCTCTGCTATGAATGTAGCTGGGTTCACTGTTTTACATTGTACTATTTTGATCGATAGATCAGATATGATCACTTCATATGCAGAGGCTCTCTGATACGTCAACGTGCTTTAGGTTTCTCTAAAATAGCGAACAGTGAGTGTTCGACGTATAACGTCATGGATCATCCCATCATAATAGTGGTTGCCTTTTTTATGGTGAACGCTGCAGCAGCTAAACTTTGTTCACATGGGAAGTGGCCTCTCATTACTAGGTCCAGGATCCCACTGAAGTATGCCAGGGGCTTGTATCCCAATGAAGTTTTTTGAGCTAGCACTGCCGTCATAACGTTGCCATCTGTGTGCGAAAACAGGTAGAATTCCTCTGCATAATTAGGAATTCTGAGAACTGGAGCTGTACAAATCGCTCTCTTGAGTTCAGCAAACCTTTTTTCCATTGCCTCAGACCATTCAATCTTTTCCTTTATCACCTGGGCTTTCTTTAGAGCCTGAAGCAAAGGCATGGTGTATGAGCTATAATCGAAGACCCATGCTGTAACATAGTTACATAGGCCTAGAAAGCTCTGCATTTGCTTTATCGTGTGTGGCTAAGCCATATTCAATATGGCTTCAGCCCTTTCTGGGGTCACCTTCTTGCCTTCATGTGAAATCAACTGACACCTCTGGTTGACAATACTGCAACGTTTCCTTGTCAACCTTATAACCTTTCTCAGCCAGTATAGTCAATAGCCGAATAGAATCATGTCTGCATTGTTCTTCCGTGGAGCTGCAGATCAGGATGTCATCCACATATTGCAAGACGACACTTTCTAATGCAATGTTGCTTAGGTCCATCTGTAGGACTCTATTGAAAATGGACGGGGACTCACAGTACCCCTGTGGCAACCTTTTGCTTTTCAGACGCTTTTGTCTGAAAGTGAATAACGTCAGATCTTGAGAGTCACGGTGCAACGGGATTGAGAAAAGGGCATTTTTCAAGTCAATCACCGTAAAATATTTTGGGTATATTACATAAGATTGTAGATGGATTAGGGACTAGAGGGAACTTGCCTCAACAATATCATTTAATGCTCTTAAATCTTGAATTAAACGCCAAGCCCGTCCCTTTGATTTCTTGACAGGATAAATCACCATATTACATGGTGACTCTGACGTCACCAAGATGCCCTGGTCCATCATGGCGGAAATTGTCTTTGCGATCCCCTCATCTGCCTCTCTGGACATGGGATACTGTCGCGCTCTCAGTAAAATTGCTCCTGGTTTCAGTTTAATTTTCACTTCCCCCACTCCCTTCAGGAGGCCTACGTCATATGGTCCTGTAGTCCATACTGAGACAGGCACCTGGGCCATGTTGTCATCAAAGTATTCCAGACGTATCAGTGGCAACATCATTTTCTGAAGCACTTTTCTTTTGAGCATTTTTACCCAAAATATGAGACTCACTTCCACCCTTGTCTCTTCTGAATCCGGTTGTTCTTTAAACAGGTCGTCATCGGTGACGTCAGTCACTCGACACTCTTCTTCATTGGTGATAATTGCGCACCATTGTCTGCCTTCATCATCGCAGCCTTCACCAATGCTATTTTCCTTCGCACAGCTACTGTATTTATCATCAAGGGAAATACTTGCCCCTCCTCTTCATGCATAGGTATCCTTGGTCTGAATATAAATTCAGTGGGGGTTCTCATGGTCCTATCTGCAAGGCCTGGCAATTCTGCCATGAACACACACATGCCGTATGTGAAGACCTCTGGCTCTAGAGGTACGGCCCTCATGGCTATGCGTCCTGAGTATGCCCTGATCATTTTGCACACGTTTGAATAATGTATTCATGGAGTGGAGCATACTGTGCCCTCCTGCGTGAATGATATTGTCATATTCAATTTTGTCATTAAGTCTTGACCCAAAATGTTTGTCGGGGTCTGACGTGAATATAATAAAGGTACATTCATCTCGCACTCTCCTACGGAGACAGGGAGTGTGTCTGTAAAGGGAACTCGACTGTGAGCTCCTGTAAAACTCTGTGTATCTATGGCCTCGCCGGACAAGAAAAACTTGCCTTCACGTATACATGAGCGTGTTGCACCTGTGTCAACTAAGAAGGAATATTCTTTACCCCCTATGACTACATTCACCCTAGGTTCCCTATCAGGGTCTGGAGTCACTGATAGGATAGAGCACATCAGGGTTTCCAGTGAGCTGTCCTAGTTCATATATAAGTTCGCTCCACTGTACACTTGCGGATTCCCTACACTCCCTGGGCTGCCTCCCTTTCCGGGGTTTGTGCCCTGAGACGATTGCGGTGGTGCCTGCTGAAATTGCTCTTGAGGCAAATTCCACATGTTCGGGGTTTGAACCTCTTGTCGTGCACCCTGCTGCACACCTGGTGCTTGCTATTGCACTGTGTGGTTTTGTGCATTGCCCTGTTGTGAGATCGCAGGTGGATTCGCCGTGCCTGCTCCCATTCCTTGGCTATTCTGCCACACTTCTTGACTCCTGCAAGTGCGCGCCAAATGTCCCGTCATTCCACACAGCCAACATACTGGCGGTGGTTGGATTATTTGTCTGTTTGACATATCTGGGTTGCCCATTTGCACGTTTTGAAAGCCTCCTTGATTACTCTGAAACCTCCTTGATTACTTTGCCATCCTCTTCCTCTAAATCCCCTTCCCCTCGGGTACAGTCCTACGTTACCCTGGTTGTTCTGTTGTGGATTAGCCACCTGTTGTGAGCTCTGTTCAGCTGGGCTATTTAGCATGGCTCCTTCGAGAGCACATTTTGATAATTTTTGTTTTGCACCAGCTTCGCTTCCTCATCCTTTCGTGTTGCGTCTTTTTTCCGATTCATTTCTTGCAACTATCTACAGTAATGTGAGATAGTTAACTGTATTTCAGCCCAAGGCTTAGCCTCAACCTCTACCAATTAAATCAGCTGTTTCTGCATTGGTTCTTGCAACCCTTGGTACAATATGTGGTAAAACACAGGTATAGAGTTCGTCCAAGATTCATGCGTTTCGAGCACCCACGCGTCTTGGAAATTCTGGCTATAAATCAATGACTCCTTCATTTTGCGAGTCATTATAGCTCCCATAATGGAAGTGTCTGGGTAGAGCACTCATAGTGCTTTCCATACTGCTGCTCTGTAATTATTAAATGGTGCTCTGTTGTGAGCAGTGTTAATTATGGTTACCCCAGGGTACCCTGCCCGCGTCCACACATCGTCTGCTCTCTCACCAAGTATCACGATCAGGAGACCTTTAATGTCCCCTATTGCGAGCGTGACACCCTATGTAATTTTTTCTAACTTGTGTATCCACTTCCCGGCT
Organism: Ambystoma mexicanum; assembly: GCF_040938575.1. Classification (NCBI taxonomy): domain Eukaryota; kingdom Metazoa; phylum Chordata; class Amphibia; order Caudata; family Ambystomatidae; genus Ambystoma; species Ambystoma mexicanum. Next base: position 315,311,657 of record NC_090923.1, read on the forward strand.
CCCCGATGTCAGCATTGGAAGCTTATTTTTCAGGTTTTCGCGATCCATGTGTGGCCATGGAATATATTGCGGTCTTGCTCCCCCCTTTTCTAGCAGCGGAAATTGGAATGCGCAGCCTTCTTTCTCTTTCTCCATAGCTCTTCTGTCTATCACTGGGGTAATATTCCCGCATCGCCGTCTGCCTGGCAATGTCCTCAACCTGTCTACATAGGTGGGTGCTGACACCCCCCTCTGACCATGGGGTGTTCTGTCATGGTCCGACTGTGTGGCAGACTCTTATGTCCTCGGTGTGGACTCCCTAGCAACCGACCATAGTACCCCATTGTCCCTTGAGAGCCACTTTTCGTGCTGTCTCCCTTCTTCATTTGTCTCGCGCTCCGTGTCCTCTCCGGAGCCGGACATTCATTGTTCCCAATTCACGCAACTCCTTGTGTCATCATCATTTTTACTGATTTCTAGTCTGTCCAGGGACAGTCTCCTGCTCCCACTACTTCGGGTGATATCCTCTGTGTCATACAGTTGAGTGCTCTCCAGGCGCTCGTCTTCCCTTTCCCCTTGAGCTATTTGTTCTAACCCCTTTTCGTCATATATCTTATCAATCATTTCCCCGATGCTTCTGGTGTCGAAGTCATCTTCAATAATTGCCTCGGTCATGCCTGGTACTGAATCATACGCAGGGAAGAATTCTTCAATGTCTTCCCATTCTACAACAGAATTGGGTTTATTAACTTCCCTCTCCAGATATTCGAGATCGCATGCCCTCTGTCTACGCTTGCGTTCTATGACATCATCACATTCTTTGCGCTTCCTTGCCTCTTTGCTGACTTTATCTTCTTCCCATCTCCTTTCATTTCTACGTTCATTTTCCCTTCGAAGTTCCTCATCCCTTCGTCTCCTTATCTTGTCACGTACTCTTTGCTCTTCTGCTAAACCTTGCTGTTTCTGTCTGTCCAAGGCATAGACTGCTCTCTCTTTGCGATCGAGCTGTTTCTCTTGCCCTCTGTGATATAGCTGTTCACGCCTCAGTCTATCCTTCCATCTTATACTCACATCCCTTGACTCCTTGTCTTTCTCCTTTCTCTGCGCCTCATCTAACCTCTCTATAGGTCTCACATCATCACTTCCTTTTCCATCGAGTTTCAACAATATCTGTCCTCCCATCCAATCGTCTTTTGCGAATGCTACCTCAACAGTTCTGCTTTCTCCTTTTTTTCCATTTCTTTCCCTCTCTCTCCTTATCGAGAGATGCACTAATCTGTGCCTGATCCTTCCTCTCATCATCGCGTCTCTCCTTGTCCCTCGGGATGGCAGAGGTAAGAATCTGGTCCTGATCCTTGCCTCGGTTTTCATCACTACTGTAAGTAGGTGACTCATATGCGGGGGTTGCTGTACCCTGTGGCTGCTTTAAGCTCCCTTCATGGGTAGAGTTCCTCAGTCTTACTTCCCTCGGTTTCTGTTTCAGGCGGGACAGGTGGCGCGGTAAGCGTCTCACCCCCCTTCGTGCATACGTTTAATATCCAGTCTGTAGGTGGCTCTTCCTCCTTTGAGACGTTTCTCTAGTTTTTTCCCTGCATATGTGGCATGCAAGTAAGTTGTCATGTGTTGTAAAACGGCTTTAGATAAAGACCCATTTTGTGGCCACGGCATAAACATCTTGTGGGCGGTGCCCTTAACCAACTCTGTGCTATATTTCTTAAGCTTGGGTGCATGTTTCGGCAGTTGCTTACATAAGTGTGCTAATTGTGTAATTTCTTTCATGCTTAAATATGTTGTACTTTCCTCTTAAACACCACTTTTCAATGCTTCCATGCAATTTTAACACTTGTCAATAATATGAGCGAGCACCAAACACTGCAAGCTCCAATCCAATTTTTTTTTTACTGCCAAACCTTTTTTATCACCAATTTACTCAAGAACATCAATCCATGTGCGATTCCCCCTCAACTATACAATCGCGTAAAAACCCTATTTGATTTCAACCAATACAAGACAACATTTCTTACATGTGACATACAACAGAACAGGTACAACAGACATTTGACGGACTAGACAGACACCAGCTGGAAACAAACATCTCTGCCTTTTAATTAATACCACGATATGGAGTTTAAACGAACAGCTTTTACGACGTCTTTAAACGTGGTATTCTTTAATATCTCAGGTGTCCACCCTGGTATTCTTTACTATCTCAGGTGTCCACCCTGGTATTCTTTACTATCTCAATTATTCTTGAGTCATTATCCCCATATATATATAGTCTTCTCTACTTCTGACTATTTTGTTTATTCCACCTCCCTCCGTAACCTTTTACCTTACTTGTTCTAGTGTCTATGACATTTGCCAAAGCATTTACTTCTTTTGTTGCATTCACCGCTCGCATGGTTCCTCTCTGGATACTCGGGATCACCGCCTCCGTTACCACCTTCTTTAGTCTTTCGTCTGTTCCACTGCCTGTAGGAATGGAAGGTTTTCTGTTTATAAAACGGGTTCCTTCAGACCCACTGCAGATTTTAGATAGATTTATATTATCATTGTCCACGGGAAGCTTCACAGTCTACTCGGCCAAATGGCGAAGGACTCGTGATATTGCCGAAGACCTAGAGTTACTTCGTGTCGACGGTCAATAGGTGTCTTATTATAATCAATAATCACTAATCAATAATCAATGGTCATAAACCATCCTCTGCTGCCAAGTGTACAGGAGGGCAGAGCGACCTCTGATGGGCCCATGGGATCAGAGCTCATCCTCAAGTACTTTAAGACGAGATAGCTGCACCTTAAGGAGGATGGTGTGCTGGATTCTCTTACTCCAACACCAATCAATAAGGACAACTCAATGGTTTAGCAAAGGGAAGTCCGTTTAATGACAAGTGCAAAAAACGGGGAAACATTAGGAAATCATCAGTGATGCGATCGCCCCTCTCGCTTCAACTTCCACAATCTTCATTCAAACAGCAATTTTTATAGGCAATATTCATCATCATTGACGTGTAACACTCGAAAGTTTGTCATGCAAATCTATTGGTTGGAAAAGGTAACTTAAGTATAGGTACTATAACTGTATATGGTAACACAGTGTGAGGATTGGATAACTCTTATCGGGTGGGCGTCTATGCCCCTCCGTCTACATCACTTGTGCTAGACATCACTACAAGTACGACCTCTCATTGGTTCTACTAGGTATAGGACCCCAGATTACTTGGTCCATTGTGATTGGGTCGGTTACACCTCTAGGCATAAATCTCCACTTTAATCGGCAGCTTGCAGGATTCACCCTGCCTCCCTTCCATCAATCAGTGCTTTAGGGCTGTGTCTCAATTAGTTGGCTGAAGATGGCCTTGAAACTGTAGCTTCTTATCAGGGAAAGTTATGGCATCCTCTGGTTTTGGGTGACATCATACTTTGGTACCTCTTCACGCTTGGCTGCTCACGTGTCAGTACACTGTCAAGCTGCTTCATTTTCCATCTATTTGCGCTTTTGATTCTCTCTTCGGCCTCGCCACCTGCCTGGGCCTCCTTATCTATTCATAGGCGTGAGCTACTTCTTGCTAAGTTTTGATTCCGCTCTTTCGTCTGGCTTTGTGCTGGTATATTAATCCTTGCCTGTTTGGCCCCTACCATCCTGGGCTAAATTCTGCTTTCATGTAAAGTGGACTGCACTTATATCATGTGCTTCGTTGAGGTATATATATATATATATATATATATATATATATATATATAGTTGGCGCTTGCCGCTCTATTCTTCTACTAAGCATATCAAGCCATACGGTTTTCTTAGCTTCTTGCGTTACATGCCTATGTACAAGCGTTGGCTGGTTGCATATTTACATCCTGCTTTATGGTTGCGTTTCTTTATGTTTTGACATCGTCTTAACTTTTATGTCTGTGATGTCTTTATTCATGGTGTTTCGTCTTAGTGTGTTCTCTTTTGGTTGTTGTTTGTTCATCTGTACGTCCGACCGGGCCTCGTGATGTCACCATTCACCTTCAATTAAGGTCCTTTGGGTCTCTTCTGGGACTGTCTGAAAGTAGTCTTCATGTCGTGTCAGCTGTTGGTACGGTTGTCTCAATGGGTACCATGCTACCCATGGTTGTCTGGTTATTGGCACTTCAACAGGTATTTCTCTTCTGATGGGCACAGGGCAGAGCCCCAGTATGGCTCTCTGCTGATTTATTTGCTCCTCATACGTCACATATCTCGGCGAGTATGTTCCTGGTATTTCAAAATGGGTGGCCGGAGTGCAGGCCATATCTGGGACCTCCTCTGCAGCTGGGTAGGCTTAGCTAAACACTCCTCTAAACCACTGGATTGGTCAGGGGTGCTAGTCCCCGCCTCGCTCTCAGCTGGTTGGATTTGAAGGGCATGATGACAGACTTATGATGTGAGTTTTATAATGTTCAAAACCTCCCACCGTTACTTTAGCTAAAATCCGATTTTGCCACAAATGGTACATTTATACAGTTCAAGTCTCTTAGCAAATTACATAATCAGGTTACATATTTTATGCAGACCATTCCAGTCCAACTCAGCCATCTGTGAGACATTGTTTCACCCTTCTACCAGTTTTTCACGCTTTTCAGCGAGAATTTTACTACTTAAAATTCTATAACTTTATCCATGGGTGTGGATTATCATTAGGCATGTAAGTATTAAAATTCGCAATGGCATCATGGATACTTTCCTTATAATACCCAATTCTCTGCCATTTCTATTCCCAAGGTGTCAGGGGAAGCTACAATGTCTTAAATTAAAGACCACAAAATCACATTTAAACTGCTAAATTTTCACATTTTTATTACTAACATAGTCCTTGGAGGCAAATGTCAGTATTGTTGTCCATATATGGGCATGCCTTTCCAAGGCTACTCCCTCACCCCAGGGTTGTCACAGAGATGTTCTTTGAAGCTTTCTCTAGGAGTCAAGGGTAGGCGTGACTTTTCACCTCACACTTCCGTGTCCCAGAAGTTCTATTGTCAGAGGGCTCAGCCCAGACCAAAGTCTGGCCCAAGTAGCAATTATCACGTGTGTGCCAGTATCTACTGTGAGTGGCCTTTTGTTTCTGGTATCCTCTCAGCAGAAACCTGTTTTTGGGCTGACATCCCCCCATGTAGCCACTGCAGTTTGATTTAATTTTATTTATTTTTTCTCTGAATTGGAAGAAAACCTGCTGAATAGAACCATCTCATACATGTATTTTCAAAGCACAATTCCCTTTCACATTGCTTGCTAGGCAGGGAGAAGTTTTTGTTCAACATAGTACCTTCCAACAGGCATTTTCTTCTTTAGTTTGCAAAGGCCCAATTTGACACATGTGGTGAAAGCGGGCATATTCCTTTCAATTTCGGTTTTTGCATTTGCCTTTCCAATATGGTTCTGTAGCTGTAGCCACCTTGTTTTACACAACAGCTTGTTGTACCAAGCAAAGGTCTCCATGAAATTGACATGTGCACGGAAAGATTTGATTTTCTTTTCAAGAAGTGATTTTTTTTAATTCTTTTTATTGTTCAACAACAGTGGTCTCGACAGTTACAACAACTCTCCCCCGCCAATTCACACAAATCGACAAACAGAAAAAGAAAAAGACATTTACAACCGGCATTATACAGCTTCATCATCATCTGAGAGCAAATCACATAGATACGTACGGAAGGGACCCCATATGTCCTTAGGCAGGCTTGCCCCCGGGAGAGTCAAAACATATTGTTCCTCACACTCATTGACATATGTCAGTTCGCGAAGGAAAGTGGTCATGTTTGGTGGTGTGGCCATTTTCCAGGTTTGTAGGATACATTTCTTTGCCACTGCGCATGCCACATTGGATAGTCTCCTGGTTTTCTCCGAGCACTTGCCAATGTCTCCAAACAAGTATTTGTGAAGGGTTAATTGCAGGGGGTATCTGCGTGATATCAGCCAATAGCTCAGCCACCTCCCCCCAGAATTTCAGAACGGCAGGGCACTCCCAGTACATGTGAAAAGGGCCCGCAGACTGAGACCCGCATTTGGGGCACTCCCCTCCATGCTCCGCGCCAAATTTTGCCAGTTTAGCCAGCGTGTAATGCAACCTGTTCAAGAGTTTAAACTGTATCAAGCGTAGACCCGCATTTAATGAAACTTTTTTCATCAGTGCACAATATCTGCTCCACTTATCTTCCAGGATGGGCATTTGTAGGTACGTTTCCCATTTGTCCTTGACCTGGTTTATTGTAGGGGTGTGGTTTTGCATTGATGCATACAATTTAGAGATACCCAGCCCGGCATTAATGGTGATGAGCTGCATGCAGGGGTGTTGGGGAGGTTCATCTGGGAACATTGGCCATCTCTTCTGTAACGCGGCCCGTACCCTATAATATTGCAATATTTTAAGTGGTCCACCCCCCATTGCTCTCACAAAGTCTTCTTTAGTTGCAAATTTGCCATCTATATACATGTCGCCCACCATCATCTCCATGTATGGGTCCCAGGGGAATCTTCGAGTTATATGGTGTCTCCAACTTTAGCCTCTTAAACAATGCGCCCCAAGCACGGACCGTGCAGCTGACCGGGTCATAGTCACAAGTGTCCCTGTGTCTTGTAGTAAATATGACTGACCTAATGTCCACTGGGGATATAGTTTGTGCCTCCACCCACGTATGTGGTATTTCCTCATACCAATACTTCGCAAATTGCGCCTGGGCGACCAGATAATAAAGCTCAAAGTCTGGAGCAGCCATACCTCCAGTATCATAGGGTTCTGTAATTTTTTCCCAACCAATTCTCGCCGCCTTACCATTCCATATGAAGGTTACTATTAACGACTGTAGCTTAGTAAAAAAAGTCTCTGCCCGGCCATATAGGTATATTTACAAAAAATATCATAGTTTGGGAAGGACTATCATTTTAAGCAAGGCGATTCAGTCATGTAAGGATATAGGGAGGCATCCCCAGATCTGTAGCTTAGTGCTCAGCGTCTGTAGCGCCTTCTCGTGATTATTCACGTATAAGGTTTGCCTATCTCTGGACACTAGGACTATCTGATATGTTGTTCTGACCATTTCAGGTCGCACATATTCGTGGGGCATTTAGTGGAGGGCGTGAGTGGAAACACCTCCGACTTGGGCTAGGTTGATGACATACCCCGAATACTCAGCAAACTTGTGTATGTCTGTCATAATGGGCTAATTGCAAATGAAAATATATCTGAGCTGTGAGCTGAACCATTTGAAACTGTTACTCCTAAATATGTTGGGTCATGTAGAATACCTCTTAAGCTTTGTGTAACATCCTACCTTCAAGCCAAATGTCAGGTCTTACTGAGGTAACCTCCTGTAATATCCTGGCTTGCCATCCCCCAGGATCCATCTCTGGCCACTCACCACAAATGAATAACTTGGCTAAGAGATGATTTCTGACTTGTTCCATTGCAACAGGACTCATTCAAAACCCTTGCCCCTTATTCCTATTAGATTTCCACAATAAATGTCAGATCAAATCACATTATTTTTGCATTATGCTGCAGAATTGTATTCCTCTGTGCATCTCCCTGATTCTCAGGGGTCAAACCACAGTTGTACTTCAACAAAGCATGAACAACCTGAAATACACCCAATTGACTTTGCACAAAAATGACTGGCCTGCTAAACAATGCAGTTGTTATGAATCAAAAGCAACAAGCTAGATCCTGGGTACGAGCCCCCACTTGTAATGATACAAATTCCCCCCCAGTTAAAGTGCCATACAGTATATTGTGTGTCTAATTCAGTCTAGCCCTGTCTATGACTCATAATGAGCCCTCCCCCTGTGGCAATAAGTCAAGAACCAGGCAGGGGCACAGAAATAATATATATATCATATGCAACGTTTTCATCATGTTATATATACAGTCCTAAAATACATATATTTGTTAAATAATAGGCTCAATGAATATTTGCACCAAATGATCACACACGCCACCTTCTCTGTGGCACAAAATAGCTTCAATACAAAAGCTCATTTTTTGGGATTTCACTTTTGGGTCGCATGTACATGTAACACAGGCCAAAAAAACAGTTCAACCCTCCTGTCCCACAAAAACCCTGAATGTCAAAATTAAACAATACCTTAGAAGATTACACGACCATGAGCATTAGCATTCCTTGATAAGGTTTTGATTTAAACAAACTGAAAACCTTTTCTATTTTCAAAAGCAATTTCACAAAAGCAGCCTTTGAAGCAATGGGGCACTTAAAAATGCTAGCAGTTTTGAAAGCACAATAGACTTTTGATAATATTTTGGATTGATAGAACCCTTCTTCCGTCTAAACCGGGAAGCAATAAATAATCTCTGTTCTGTCATGGTCACTTTCTCACTCTCAGGAGAGAGTGTGCATTTCTCATGTAGGAATAACACTTTGTTTCATTTAGCAAAGCACTTCTCTTCCCAGCACCAAAGACCCAGACATTCAGTTACATTCTAGATCCCTCTGCTTAAAGGCCAGGTCTGAGTAATGGTGACAGTTAGGAATAGTGTTTTTAGACAAGGACACCCTTTAGGGAATTCTGGGTTAGACAAGGAAAATAGGTGTACATGATTATATTAACAGACTATAGTTTTTATTCACATTGGGAGTGAGTTTTGTTAATTTTTAATTTTTATTATTAACAATATCTCCTGTGTTATTTAGCTATAGACAAATTCATTGAATTACTATTTATCAACTATTTACTATTACTATTTATCAAAATGTACTAAGGGTCTACTTCCATACCCCCAACCATTAACTAAGGGGAAGGTGTTACATCAAACTAATCCCCACACTTGGTTCTGGTTTGGTGCTCGGGAGAAGATATCAGTGTTTCAGGACTCTCTCTTGGGGAAACACAGGGATTTGGTCCGGCACTTCAGTCATGGATAGCAACCAGCATTCATCCCGCTATTTGGCTCTCCTTCCAAAGATCCCAGAGTATTTTTTATTTCATATTGTCTTTCCCAATTGCTGTCCCCTAGGTAATCTTAAGTCTGCAGCATGTTTTCAATAGTTGCACCCAGATGTTGTTTAGGCAGCTCTTCCCTCTCTGGCTTGTGCATCCACTTTTTAACTCCAAAGCCACACCTGAGAAATATTAGAATTAGGTGGTGGTAGCTCATTAGCCCTGAATTTTAATTGGACCCCTATGGTCCTCTCTTCACCCAAGGCCAAGCCCCTCTCTGTTGATAGGCCCCTGGAGTTAGGTAGTTGAAATGAGGGAAGGGATGAATCCACCCACTGGAACTTTGTTTTTACAATTTTCATTTTTTCAAGTAAAAAGCCCCTTCATGGCAACGTTCTTCATTTTCCACATAAACCCAACATATATATTTTTGTGTTCCTCTAATCATGCCCCTCATAATGAACTAACTCTTGTCTCAGTAAAAGATTGTAGGTGTGAACAACAATTTTTCATAGTTTATCAAATAATTATAATAGTTATGAACGTGAAATTTTCTACACAGATATTTAATTTATTAAGTTATCACATCCCTGGATCTCTGCTTTTTGACATTTTCTAGGGTGTTAAGAACACATTTTAGGTTGTAGCTTGAGGACCAAAGGTTTTGATTGAAGTTGTGGCAACAGAACAGCCTAAGGATAATCTTTAAAATGATAGTTGTTATTTTTCTATGATTTACTGTTCCTAAGAAAACCAACACAATATGATACTTAATACAAATCTATGGCAAAATAAACATATGCATATTTCAATTTTCCCATTACATCTCCTCAAGCCTTAATTAGTGATCTGGCCACCAGATTCCTTGTTAGTGTTCCTGCCATAATGTCCATTAGCATTCTTGTAAGGTCAAAGATCAGGCAATGGTACTGCTTATCTTGCAGAGCATAGCAGATGGCCCCAGCTCCATGCTCAGGGACAATTACCCCAGGAACAAACCTGTGATCAGTATCTCTGAGTTGACCACAAATCGAATTTAATTACACATATTTGTAACAGTTAAACCCATTTAATGGCAGTCACTCTGTTGACCCAGCACACCAATAAATTATTGTCATTTATGAATACCGCTCTTCTCTCTTGCCCTGACACTTCAAAGCAATTGTCTTTCAGATGAAGAGCCTGAGCTTAATATGTGAAGAGGGGAAGTCTTTGTTTTTAACTTTCAATGGAAGAGTCTTTACACTCACACAAGCCTTCTGTGCTCTGAATAACTGAAATGCTTGTTTTCCAATCTGCTGCATTTACTCTTCGTGTGAGGCTTTTTAATATCTTGCAGCATACAGTCACTTGTTCATAATTATAAATAAATACATTTTCTCATCATGATATGTTCATTTTGGAAAGGGAAATTTAAGCTCCTCGTGTTTTTTTATTTCAGCTGCAATATGCACCCACTTCAATGATCACAGTTTCTGTGTTTTCAAATGCCATGCTTGCTTTTAAATGTTCTTGCCATTATCAATCACATGCAAGGTTCAATCAGTAAATGGATTTCTCTTTATTTGAATCACAATTATGGTGTGTGGCAGATGCAAATTAAATGCTACCTTTTCAGTTTGGCATTCATCTCGGCATGTTTTCAATGTCCTTCAATGTGTATGCCCAACGTGGCTTAATGCAGTTTCCTTTTTTTTGGGCAAAATCTATTCCACATGATGCCCAATGAGGCCGAAATATGTCTGGGGTTGCTTGTGGTCTCATGCAGAAGCGATGTGACAAAGCAGTTTGTGCTGGACTACCCTTTTTTGGGTGAGAGCAAGATTGATTTGCAAATGGTTGTTACCCTTTCTGTAATGCCTTGGCAAGCTGAAGAATGATGGTCTAGGGCAAGGTTGTCCAACATACGGCCCGCGGGCCACAATGCGGCCATCCAAGCCATTTCATGTGGCCCGCGAGGCTGTACAGACAACATTGAACAAATAAAGAAATACACCGGGCCGTGGTGGAGGACTGTTACTGCCTCTGGTGCCCCCTAAAGGGGAGGGGGGGCACCAGAGGCAGTAACAGGCCAGCCACGACCCTGTTTATTTATTTATTTGTTCAATGTTTGTTGAGTCCGTGGACCCGATTAATTTATTTATTTCTGCAATGTTAGAGGACTATTACTGCCTCTGCCACGGCCCGGTTTATTTATTTATTTATTTATTTGTTCAATGTTTGTCGGGTCCGTGGACCCGATTAATTTATTTATTTCTGCATACATTGAACAAATAAATAAATAAACCGGGCCATGGTGCCCCCAGCACCAGAGGCAGTTACAGGCCACGGCCCAGTTTCAGGGGCGCAGAGTATGCGGGTGCTCCGGCCCCCCAGGCCGGAGAGAAGAGACGCAGTATGGATGGTCTTTTGTTCCATCCATACTGTGTCTCTCTCTGGCGGCCCGGGTAAAAGCCGGGTAAAAAACAATGTTTAAAAATTGTGCGACGGATGCAAAGCAAGATGCTCTTGTTTTGCATCTGTCCCTCAATTTCTAAAAATCGTTTTGGTTCGGGTTTACTTCTACATCTGTGTGCACGGATGTAGAAGTACACCCAACCCAAAACGATTTTTAGAAATGGAGGCACAGATACAAAGCAAGTCTGTCCCCCAATTTCTAAAAAATCGTTTTGGCTTGGGTGTATTTGTACATTTGTGCACCCCTCTTGGCAAGAGGGGTGCACGGATGTAGAGGTACACCCAACCCAAAAACGATTTTTACAAATGGAGGCACAGATGCAAAGCAAGTCTGTCCCTCAATTTCTAAAAATCGTTTTGGGTTGGATGTATTTGTACATCTGTGCACCCCGCTTGGCAAGAGGGGTGCACAGATGTAGAAGTAACCCAACCCAAAACGATTTTTAGAAATGGAGGCACAGATGCAAAGCAAGTCTGTCCCCCAATTTCTAAAAAATCGTTTTGCATTGGGTGTATTTGTACATCTGTGCACCCCGCTTGGCAAGAGGGGTGCACGGATGTAGAAGTACACCCAACCCAAAACGATTTTTAGAAATGGAGGCACAGATGCAAAGCAAGTCTGTCCCCGATTTCTAAAAAATCGTTTTGGGTTGGGTGTATTTGTACATCTGTGCACCCCTCTTGGAAAGAGGGGTGCACAGATTTAGAGGTACACCCAACCCAAAACGATTTTTAGAAATGGAGGCACAGATTCAAAGAAAGTCTGTCCCTCAATTTCTAAAAATCGTTTTGGGTTGGGTGTATTTGTACTTCTGTGCACCCCTCTGTGCACCCTTCTTGGTAAGAGGGGTGCACAGATGTAGAGGTATAATGTACCCAGCGGGATCAAACCTGTGTTGCTCCTGAGCTATCCTCCCGAGACTCCGAAGATCTGAAGTACATTTAATGATACAGAACCAGAACTATTGAGCAAGTCTAACATCATCTTCATCATCATCAGAATAAATCAACACTGTTGTGGTTATACAAGAGCTAATATATTTAAAGGGATGGAATTACTCCAAATGTAGCAGCACTATTCAATAACCCAAAGTGCCTAAGCATAGTTAATGTGAAAATATGACACTTCTCACCATTGGGACAGTACTGCCTTGGACAGAGTTTCACAGTGAAGAAGTGAGCAAGTGATCCGGGGTATGCAACCCACAGACACGCATGGCATTCCCATGCACCCACTTGCACGAATTGCACCAAATTAGTGAGATTATGCTCCAAGGCACACGCACAGTCTTTGCTCTGAGGTTTCACACACTCACAGGATGGGATGGCATTTCGTTCTCCTATCCTAGTTGTGTTGCTCTGCCTTTTGAGGGCTACTACAACCTGGATGATTATAGAGGGGTGGAGTAGGGGCAGTATTGGCCTACTGGGATGCAACTGGAAGGCTTAAACCTCCTTCTTACTTGCCTTTAGTATATGCAATACATGCTAGCCAATGTTTCCACTGTTCTGCACACCCCTCCGCCCCACTAGCACCAAGTTGGGGTGCGACTACGTGCAAATGCGGTCATATAAGGGCTGGTTATGTCACTTCCTATATTTGGGCACCACCCGGGAAATTCCCCTGCCCGATTTATTTATTCAATGTTTGTCGGGTCCGTGGACACGATTAATTAATTGATTTCTGCAATGTTGGGTCCGACCAATAAACCGGGCCGTGGCGGAGGACTTTTACTGCCTCAGGTGCCCCCTGGAATTGGATTATGCTTCTTTCATTACCACAGAAGTAATGAATGTGTATTACAGAGATAAGCTGGCATATGTATTGGGCACACTGCATATGCTCAGACAGCATCAATCATGCTTTGTAGAGGACAATGCTGGCCTAAATTGGTAACAGCCAGCACAGACATGTTGCTACAGAGGCATATTTTGGGCACAACTAGCAAGTCAATGTGTTACATCAGTGACAGTGCTGTCTTACACTGTGGACACATTGATCATTAAAATGTGTTGTGTTCTACAATGTTCTTGTCTGCTGTTAGTGACATGGAATGTACATGTTCCCCTTTAGAACTGATTGTAAACGTATGGCTTTTTGGTCACTTTTCCTGCTGCAAAATGCACAATTTCAGCCCTACATTTGGAAAAAAAATCTTGGGGGGGGAGACCCCCCTCCCAAGCCCTCCCTATATTGTTACAGCTCCCTCGCTACGCTCGGTCGCCCCCACTATTTTCGAGAAATATCAACACATACACACTGGAAGAAATCACAAGAAACTAACCTTTCATCACTGCCCCCGACACCAAAAGCTATCTTTGGGACTGCATGGCTATGCCTTTGATGCTATTGTGTGAAAGGTCACACACCATCGCTTTTGAATATACTGCTTTGGGTCATGGTGTTCACTTTTGGATCGCCGGCCCTCCGGGTGACAAAAAGTGAATGCTTCGGCCCCACATTCAAAAAGGTTGGACAAGCCTGGTCTAGGGGTTGCCCAGAGCTTTGCCAGAGATTCTATTGTATTTGTGTTTGGAAGACTTGTATTTGTATTTATGGGACTTATAATGCGCATATCTAATGGAACCATGCACGAGATCTGCACCCGGTCACAGACGTGACAAGCACCGGATAATCGGGTAACCAAAGGAAACCTAATTCTTGAACGAGAAATGTTTTTAGTTGTATCCCCAAAACAAACAAAGAGAGCCAGATGAACCTATGTCTAAAAGATGCTAATTCCAAAATTCAGGCCCTGTTACTGAGGGCAGGGGGACTCAATATGCGCCTTAATGGCTGCTGAGTTGCAAATTATGGGGTTGGAGCTTTTGTGTGAGATGCACACACAGGAAAGTCACCATTGCTACCATTATGGCAGGTCAGATAGCTCAGTGGTTTGAGAACTCATTGCTGCACTGTGTGTGTGTGATCTGCAGGTTGTAGGTTCTAATCTCGGCAAGGTCAACTATGGCTTTCATTATTCTGAGGCTGATAAATGAGTACCAACATCAGTTGGGTGATCATTTTATGCAAGTGTTGTATATACAGCACTTTGGGAAATATACTATATAAATAACACGAGTCAACATAGTTGGTAAAGATTATTTTTATTTATTTATTGGATATTTGAAAGGCCCCTATACAACTAATGGTGTTCCAAGGTGCCACAAGACAAAAAAAGGGGTGGGGAGAAGGGAGAAGATAACAATAACAGTCCTACTAGGCCATGTGACATTCGGATCATGCAAATGCAGTAACAAGAAGTGCAAGGGAGGTCAGGGCGGGAAGTGCCGGTCTGTGCAAAATGCGGAGTGCTAGAGTGCGAAGGGAAGTGCAGTGCAAAGAGGAGAGAGTGCAAGTGTAAATAGGGGCTGGGGGAAGAGCCACAGAGGCTAGACGAGTGCTGAGGGCAGGCCAGGGGAGCAAGTGCCAGGGATTACATGGGTGCGGGGGGTGAGAGTCCACATGCTAAGTGCAAGGAAGGGGGTGTACTGGGTGGGGGTGGCCTGGCCCCCTGTGAAACTCAGAGAGAACCAGGTAGCCATTCACTGAGGCAGACTGGGGTGTTAGCAGGGGAGGTAGCAGGGGAGGGGGAGAGGAAAGGAAAGAAAGGCATGGTCCTGAGAAGCTTCCGGAACTTAAACAGATCTGGCCCAGGCCTGAGAGGGGCAGGGAGACCATTCAACAGGGAGGCTCCTGCGGAGGAGAGAGATCTACCCCAACTCTCTGCTCAGAGATGCGTCTGATCTGCACAGAGTTGGAGCTAGAAGACAGAAGGGCTCTAGCAGAGAGATATGTTGGTAGAGAGAGATGGATGTTGTGAGATCCCAGGCACTAGAAAACCTTGTGGATGACGCAGAGGGTCTTGAACTTGACCCTGGCAGCAACTGGGAGTCAGTGGAGAGATTGTAGGGCTGGAGAGATGCAGTCCCTGGGCTTGAGGCCAAGGATTAGTCTTTCAGCCCTATTCTGGATTAGTTTCAGGGGGCGAAGTGAGGATAAAGGAAGATAGAGAAAGAGGCTGTTGCAGTAGGCCAGCCTAGAAAGGACCAGAGTTCTAGAAACATTGAGTTTCTGGGGTAAGGTGGGGAAAGGGAGAATGCCTCTGAGGAGGTGCAGCTGATAGTGGGCCTTCTTGGCAAGGTCTGTGATTTGAGGAGAGAAGGAGAGAGGGGATTCAAAGATGAAACCAAGGTTTTCTGCCTCACAAGAGGGTGAGGGGAGAGGACCCACAGAGGGCAGCCAGAGGGTAGGAGCAGAGGAGGGATGTAGGGACCCGATGAGTAGTCTGACTGGCATCAAGGCAGAGATCATTGGCAGCACACCATGCCTGAATAGCAGTCAGACAGTCAGGATGAGAGAGGAGGAAGAGGAGGCAGTGAAGGGAAGGTTGAAGGAGAGCTGCGTGTCATTTGCATAACACTGGAAGTAAGGAGAGAAGGAGGAGATCTGGTGGGCCAGAGGGGCTAGGTAGATAGTGAAGATCCACAGGGAGAGGATAGAACCTTGAGGGAAGCCGCACTTGGAGAGTGTGATATGGGAGAGAAAATTGCCCAGTTGAACCTGGGAAGGTCGGTCGGAGGGGAATGAGGTCAACCCGTCCAGTGCCAGGCCCGTGATTCCAAGGGTGTCACAGAGCCGATTTGTCAGGGTAGCATGATTTACCATGTTGAAGGCAGAAGAAAGATCCAGAAGTGTAAGAACGGAAGGCGAGTTGGAATCAAGATCTGAGAGCAAGTCTTTAAGGGTGTTCAGTAAAGCAGTTTCCATGTCTCTGGCTTCTCTGAAGCCAGACTGGTGGTTGTGGTGACAACCAACAGGTTCAGTGTGTTGGGTCAGTTGGGAGATAACCAGCTTCTCAAGAAGTTTAACCAGGAAGGGGGTAATGGAGATAGGGCAATAGATAGATAGGCAGGAGGGGTTGGCAGAGGGCTTTGCGCAAAGGGAGTGCTTGAGGGGAAGCGGGAAGGAGACAGTGGCAAAAGATTGAGTATAGAAATTGGCTAAGGCTGGTGCAAGGGAGACAATGTTGTTTTTGATAATTCTGGAGGCGATTTTCATAGAGAGGACTTGTCTAGAGACCTCATCCCGTGCTATGGGCGAGAAATAGGAGGGTAGGAGTGAAGGGAAGAGGGGGGCCAAAGGAGGCCTGAGAGCTGGGGGCGGAGGGGCAGGGTGTAGTGGAGAGTGAGGACAGGATGTCCTGAGTTTTGGTTAGGAAGTGGGAGGCCAGAAAAGTACAGAGGGTCAGGGAAGGCAGGGGAGACGTGGAGACTGCAGTAGGATTGGCGAGTTCCTTGCAGATTTTAAACACTTTGCCTGTGTTGTTAGGGGCCCCAGAGATGTGGGCTTGGATATGGGCCCTCTACTTTGAGAGGATGGAGTGTCTTTATTGCCTTTGGAGCAGGAGGCAGTCCAGTCTGTCAGAGGATTTACCAGATGCCCGCCACTTCCACTCAGCAACACTGCATTTGCGTTTGGAGAGGCTAGGTCGGAGTCATACCAAGTGTTGAGCTTGGAGGCAGGTTTCATGCAGATTGTCATGATAGGGGCAAGGATGTCCAGGGTTTTGGTGATAGAGAGGTTAAGATTCTCAAGGGCAGCGTCAGTGTGGGAGTCCATGGCAGGAGTGGGAGGGGGAATGAAAGAGGCGGAAAAAGCAGCAACTGACACTTGCTTCTTCGGTTGAATGACAGAGAAGGAGAATAGCGGTGCAGGCAAAGGCTTAGCTGGGGGACCTAAGAGATCCATGTGAGAGGATTGGAGAGCATGGTCAGACCAGGAGAGAGGTGTAGTCAGAGGGTTGGAGATGGTGGTGTTTGTTGAGATCAGAGCATCCAAGGTATGGCCGGCTGAGTGCATCAGACCGGCGTAAATAATGTGGAGGGAAAGAAAGTCACAGAGGCTGTGGAAGAGTCCAGTGGCCGAATCAGGTGAGTCAAGGTGAATATTGAAGTCACAGAGGAGGAGAAGCTTAAAGGTGGAGGCAAGAAGAGAAGAGCTGAGGTCAAACCACTCTAAGAGGGAGACAGGACTGGAGACAGATATCAGAGGAGTATTTAACAGCAGAGCAAGAGTTGAGGGCAGCTAGGTGCAACTGGTTACTGTTAGGAAAGATTTCTATTTATGGATAATTTTCACTCCAGTTGTGAACCTCACAACATTTTGATTTTGTCTGACCATCCTAGCCTGACTTTTACCAGTGGAGCCCAGCCTTCTGCCGTACTCCACTGGGCATTTGCACATCTTGTTAAGGGGAAACTGACATGCCCTTCAGACTGTCAGTGCTGGGAGACTTTGTTTCCCTCAGTCTTTCACTTTGTTGCCATTTCTTGGCAACATTTTATCAGTGCACAATGTACCTTCCAGTAGAGTGCACTGGGGTATCTTTTTCATTTTTAAGGCCCTAGACACCCTCAAAGGATTTTTGGTGAATGTACAAATGTGTCCATGACAGAGCAGGTGGCAGCAGGTACTTTTAAAGCATTTTTGACTCTTTTCAATGGTCCAAACCACTTTTACCACGTTTGGCCCAGGACAGTGGCAAGTGCCTAAAATGACCATGCCAAGAGGTCATTTGTTCTGTCATTTGGCCATTCTGTCCCTTTGCCTTCCCCAGGTTAAGCAGACCCAGGAAATTACTCATGCAGACCCCCGCAAAAACTGAAGCTTTCGCAGGCTTCTGCATGCCTTGTGTGTGTGTGCCCAGGATGTGAGCTGGAGCTGTCTAGTTCCAATACACATCCTGGGTGCCATGGTGTCTGGTGTGCTGGGATGACTGGGACCAATGTGGTTCGTGATTGGTCCTCATCTGCAATGGTTGAATGTGAGCAGATCTCCTATTGGTTTCCTTTCCTTTGGGTGCGAAGGAGATTTCAGATAAGAGAAGGCACTCTAGACCTATTCCAGGTTGATCTTCTGAGTTCACACTGAACTTAGTAAAGGAACCAAGTATCCTGACCCGTAGAAACAGATTAGTGGAACCGCTGGTGACTCACTGGATGATTTGGCACCCTGACCCCACTGTTGTTTCACGTCGGAGCCCTTGTTTCTCATCGATCATAGAAGGCCTGCAAGGGTGCTTCGACCTGTTGGAGTGGTGGGACTAACTACTCTCGGCACCTCCTGCTTAACCTGCTATCGAGCCCCTTCGGATCTGTTCCTGGACCGACCAGTGAACTGACCAGCTTGTTTGGTACCTTTGCTTTGGACTCGCCACCGTCTCGAGTTTCGACTTGAGACTTTGGGGACCGTAAGCTCTTGGTAGAAGGCACTCTCCGGCTGAGTTTCGTACACCTAGCATTCCTAGGTCTGGAATTAGGAGAGACTACCCAAACCCAAGCCTATGTGGGACCAGTGTCGCATGCTGTGGTGACAAGCTTTGTGGGTGCCTTACTGCTGTGCCCCCCTGTGCACTAAGATGAGCTGCAGTGGAACTGGCCCGATCACTTCCCCAGAAGCGAAGAAAACAACACTGTCCCACCACAGACTGAGGTGCAGGAAAGCCGTACAGATGCACAATTTCTAGACTCGAACCTGCAGAAAAACTGGACTTGACTGGCAAAGTTAAGTCCAGACTGCATTGAGGGTCGGTGAGTACTTGCAACACTGCGGCCCCTGGTGCATCCATAGACGTTTACGCACGATTGACCCCCAAGGGCCGCTCATGTTTGTTGGGAAAGTCTGAACTACCATCCTATTCCTGATTCCTGGAAATAGCTCTGCACCATTGTGGAGACCCTCCTCGAATAGTGGAACTGTATTCTTCATCACCTCACCCCCCTTCCTGAGACACTACAGCCCCTTGAAGAGACCCGTTTTTTGTGCTGCCGTGCTGAACATACTTTTGAGCACAATGCTCCACACTTCGTAGGGATTGGACTGCCCATTAGTTAGGGTGGAGACTCCTGAAGAATTGCCAAAAGTATATTTGCACTGTCTGACCCTCTTCTGTTACAGGTTATGAATCCTTACCTGTTGAATATTCCTTTAGGCCAATAGTTACTGTATATATATTACCTAGTATAGTGTTCTGTTACTATTGTTAATATTGCTGTGGTTTCATCTTGTGTTTGATTTAAAAGGCCTTTAATAAATGGAAATGTATTTTTTATATATACACCTGACTGAGAGTAATTGGTGGTGTTTACAGTGTGTGCTCATTGTGGACTTTCGATGACCCTCACCTCTCCTGAGACCTAGTCATGACCGCCACCAATGCTACCTTGATTGTTCTGGCTTTTCCAGAAGGTTATCTTGTTCCAAGAAACTAGGCTGGCCTTTTGTACCTCTGCCCACCAGGTCAGAGTTCAGAAATCCATCTTAAACAATTGGTGTACAGCGGTGGGATAGGATCGAAGGCACCCATTGTTGCGCACTGGTAAAGGTACCCAGATTACACTTACCCCAGACAGATAGTGACCTTATTAGAAACGTAACTGTAAAGCTAACAACCTATCTAAGAACATAGAAGCAATAACTAACATAACTTTGAATGCTTCCAAATCAGAGACACTGAGAATGTTGTGTACCGAGAGAGGCTTTTCCGCTGAAGGTACCAAGTATGAAAGGATCCAAAGGATCATGGATTGGCAAGAGGTTCAGCTCGATGCCATTACTTCAGATCATAGTGCAGAAGGTGGTGGGGCTGTTCTTACTGACAGCTCTAGCAGAGCTGTGGCTGCCATCATTCATGGAGCCCATGAAGAAAGGGATGATGAAGAGCCCCAGGTTTTATTTGTTGGCTCTGATTCTGAAGCCAAGCTGGAATTCAAGAAACAAGAACTGCAGTTTAAGCAGAAGGAGCTTGTGTTCAACATTGCAAAGCTGAGAGTTGAGCAAGCAGAAAAACAAAAGGACAGGGATCACCATTTGGAACTGGCCAAGATTCAGGCTACAACTAGCTCCTCTAAGGGATCTGGAAATGGGTCTGGGTCCTTCTCTCGTCCACGGTTTCCTAAAGATCTGCTCAGTATGGTGATGAAAAGAATGACATCATGGACTGGTTAACTGCATTTGAGTATGCATGTGAACTACAAGAGGTTGTGGATGCTGACAATATTGCATGGTTGCTCAGTTCACTACCCCATTCTGGCTGCAGTGCCATTATGGAAATGTCAAAGGCTGACAGAAAAGACTTTGTAAGATTCAAGCAAAATCTCATCTTAAAGTTTGGGAAGACTCCTGCTCAATATTTGAAGATATTTAGAGAGTACAAAAAGAAAGAAGGTAACACTTGGGTATCCTATGTTACTGATTCCTTGAAAAACTTGACTGGCTGGGTTGGAGGCTATAAGGTCACCACCTTTGAGGGTATGATATGTTTGGTCATGCTTGAACATATTTTTGCATCTTGCTTAAGCAGCACTTGGCTGATTCTAAAGAGATAGATCCTAAAAAGCTTACAAGAGCAGCAGATTTGTGTCTCATAAGGACACAACTACTCCTGGTTAGCAGGAGGAGGGGAAAAAAGAACAAAGATGAGGAGATTGGGGGATCTAATAAAGCGTCCTTCCAAAAGTGCCACAAAAAGAAAAACTTGTTCGGGGTAGTGGGGGTTATCCCCCCGGACAGAGCTCTGGCTTCAGTAAACCTCCCTATGTCCCAAGACCCAGTGGACCTTGTGTGGCTTGTGGAGCAAGTGACCATGTGAAGGGGGACCCCAGATGCAAGGTCAATAACTTGGGGGTCCACTTTGTGAGTCTGGACTTCCCCTCCTATGAGGAGGAAGAGATCACAGGGGGATCCTTCTCCTCAGATTCCTTCCCCAGTGGGAAAGAATCTGAGGTAGTCCTAGTTTCCCTGGGTTCCTGGGAGTCTAAATTCTCAGAAGCTTATGCTAGCATTCCAGATAACACCAATCACTACTTTAAAGATAGTGTGCTGATCAATGGAGTAGATACGTCTGCCCTTGGGGATAGTGGGGCCAGCAGAACTGTGGTGGATTCCACTTTGGCTAAACCCAGAGGAGCTTGCCAGAACTTCCCTGATGCCCACCAAGTTAGCTGATGGTCCCCCTCTCACGTTCTCAGTAATGCCTGTAAATCTTACTATCAATGGTACAATGGTCAGGGTTCCTGTGTGTATACAGAGGTAAGTCCCAGGAAAGGTCCTGCCGGGGAGGCTTAGGTGTTGTGGATGACACAGCAGAGAGGCCATGCACAAGGTCACAACCAAGGGCAGCCTTAGTCAAGACCAAGGCCAAGCCAAAGGCAAAGGGGAAACCCAAGGCTAAAGGAGTCAAGGAACACAAGAGAGGGAAAGAAAACATTCCCCCTAACTCACCTACCACTGAAGTGGAGGTAGTTGGCCAAACATCTGAATCTGGCGAGGAAGAGGTGTTGCCTGAAATTCTCAATTCACATGTCCATCTTGAACTTCAAAGTTTGTTGGTTGAAGGTGGTCCTGATAGGGTAGAGTTTAGTAAGGGCCAACGTGAGTGCCTATCTTTGGAAGGCCTAAGGAGACAGGCCTGCTCCCAGCTTGAGGGTGAACCTCCTGGGAAGCATAGGATCTATTGAGAAGGTGGACTACTGTACAGTGAGCCCCCAGAGTCTACATAAGGTGACCATAGGAGGTTGATGGTTCCCCTTCATATAAGATCCTTCCACTTGCAGCTGATGCATGAAATCCCCCTTGGTGGTCACCTTGGCATCAAGTGAACTAAGCAAAGGATAGCCATGCACTTATACTGGCCTAAGGTGGGGGTCCAGGTAGAAAGCCACTACAGGAGTTGTGCCACATGCCAGTTATCTGGGGAACATGGCACAACAATCCGGGATCCATTGGTACCACTCCCAGTTGTGGGGTTACCATTTGAGAGGGTAGAGATTGACATTTTTGGTCCCCTTGGCCCTAAAACATCCTCAGGCAATAGGTTTATCTTGGTGCTGGTCGACCATGCCCCCAGATATCCTGAGGCCATCCCATTAAAGACAGTAACTGCCAAGTCAGTTGCTAAAGCTTTGCTGGGCATATTCACTAGGGTTGGCTTCCCTGAAGAAGCTGTGTCTGACAGGGGCAGCAACTATGCCCAAGTATATGCAAGCCATGTGGAAGGGGTGTGGGGTCACATATAGGTTTCCCTCAGCATATAATCCACAAACCAATGGCTTAGTTGGGAGATTCAATAGAACCCTCAAAAGCATAATTAGGGGATCTCCTCCTTTCATGCTTACTTTTTGCCTACAGAGAGGTGCCTCAAGAGGGGGTTGTCTTCAGTCCCTTCGAGCTTCTTTTTGGTCATCTTGTTAGGGGACCCTTGGCTATAGTCAAGGAGTGGTGGGAGATGCCTACTCTCCCAATCACTACCACTGTGGTGGACTATGTGCTAGGACTAAGGAAGAGAATGGTCCTCCTGATATCCCAGGCCAGTGATAAGTTGAAGGCTGGGCAAGCTTTTGTGAAACACTGGTATGACTAGATGGATTCCCTTGTCAACTTTAACCAGGCCAACTAGTCCTGCCATGAACCCTATAAGGCCTAGAGATTTACAGGATAAATGGTCAGGCCCTTATTCAATAGTGGAGCCACTGGGTGAGGTGAAATATTTAGTGGACCTTGGAAGGGCTGGTCAGGCTCCAAAAGTGTTCAATGTAAATAGACTGAAGGCTTTCATCCCTAGGGTTGAAATTGCTGCTCTGCTCTTGGCATCAGATATAGAAGAGGAGGAATCAGAACCTCTTCCTGATCTGTTACAAGGCAGTCCTTCAGACAGCTGCATCGAGGGTGTCAAAGTGGCCTCTCACCTGACTTCTGTTCCACAAGACAAGGTGAGAACTTTGCTGAGGCAGTTCTCCCCCTTGTTTTCCCTAGGTCTGTGATACTTCAGAGGTGTTGCACTTTAAATGATGAGATCTTAGCCAACAAGTAGTTTTTTTGGACTAAAAGAGTCCAATTCTTTTATTGAACAAAACTAATTCCTTCTTTCTTTTTCTTTAGGTAACTGAAAAGGATACGTTTTCTTCGGTACTCTCGTACTCCCGGATAAGGTTCTGGTCAGTGTAACACCAAGGTAAGAGCAATTTGGTAAGTTCGTTGGGTAAAAATGTTTGTTGGAGTATTACACTCCCTCTAGTCTCTTTACTTCCTTCTCTGTTCTCTCAATGGGTCTTTCCTTTCAGTCTTTCATTTGGTCTCTTGGGTCTCAGCTTCCTTTAAGATTTGTTTAGAACTTTCTGTGCTGTTTACTCTGTTCTTAATGCAGGCTGTTTCCCCTCTTATGACACAGTTCGTACTCACTAGCGACAGGATGCTTTCCTTGTTAACATTGACTCAAACACTTCTCTTGTTATCTGCACTTAGCTGGTTTGATGTATCGGACACCTTATCTTGGTTCCAGCTCAGCGTTCATTTGCTAGTCAGCATTCGCCTCTTGATACGCTCTGTCTGTTCAGCCAACGCGTACTATAATTCAGTACGGTCTTTCGGCCACGCACCTCTCTTGTCTGGAGTTCGCTCAACTGACACACTTTCACCTCCGGTTAGGTACTTACAGTGACCCTCTTCATTACTTCGACATCTGCCGATGACTTTGTTCCGCTCCTTCGGAGTCAACGTTCCCTTCTCCGCGACTCCAACGGTGTTTGCACTCCTCCTCCTCAAATCAGGTGCCGGCTCCGGTCCCCTTCATTCAGGTTTCACCTCCGTGCAGGGTGTCGCTACGTTTCAGCCACGTCTCCCCCTCTTCTACTGAACGAGCGATAACGATCACGTTGTCTTCCTCAGCACCAGTTAGAGCGCAACAGCGCTGCTCCGTTTATTTTCGCTCAACTTCTTCCAGCCTCGTTTCTTTGACAACCCAAAACAAAATGAACTCCTTAATAACTAGAGTCCGCGCAACGGCATAGACTTAGTCTAACAACTCTTGAACTTATCAGCTGTCTCTCAATATGCCCAGCTGTAATGGCTCTCCTCGCTCTCCCCTTCGTTCGGCGTCTCCTGGCAACCAAAAGCAGAGACAGAAAAACATTAGAGGAAAGTCCATACATGAAGTGGACTTCCTGTATTTATGCCTCGGTAACTGTAGCCTTATAGTCTGCCTGCATACACATTGTCACAAGGTCCTGGTTTGACATCTTGGTGCAAACATGACATTGACACAGGAGATAGTTTAGCTACCAACAGTAGGGGGTACAGAATGTCAGATAAGGTGAGATCCTACATCAAGACAGAGGTCAACAAGATGTTGGATCTTGCAGTGATTAAGCTCTCGAGTAGTCCTTGGTCATGTCCTATGGTTCTGGTACCAAAGGCAGATACCTCTGAGCTGAAGTTCTGTCTGGACTAAATGGCTCAGAATGTTGTTACCAAGACAGATGTTCACCCCCTGCCTAGAACTGATGAGCTGGTGGATACCTTAGCTGCCTCCAGGTACCTTAGCACATTTGACCTCACTGCAGGTTATTGGCAAATAGCCCTAGCGGAACATGCCAAGGAGAAGACAGCTGTCTCAACTCCGGAAGGCCTTTACCAGTTCAGGGTAATGCCCTGTGGATTGAAGAATGCACCTGCCACTTTTCAGAGGCTTGTGAAACATGTCCTTAATGGGTTGGATGAATTCATTCTTGTTTATCTAGATGATGTATCAGTGTTCAGTGCCACCTGGGAGGATCATGTGAAGCACCTCCAAATTGTGTTGCAGGCTCTTCAGAAGGCCCACTTGCCCATAAAGGCCAGCAAGTGCCAATTGGTCAAGGATCAGTGGTTTACCTTGAGCATGGATTAGGAGGAGGGAGGATTCAGCCTCTTCCCAGTGAAGTACAAGCAGTACAAGACTGGCCTACCTTCCACCACTCATACTCAAGTGAGAGTCTTTTTAGGTTTCATTGGGTAATACAAAAACTTTATGGCAGACTATGGTACAATAGGTGCGCCACCGACTGCTCGCAAAACTCCAAAGAAACCCAAGAAGGTCTCTTGCTCTGTGGATTGTGGGAGGCCTTCAATGGCTTAAAAGACTCCTTGTGCCAGGCCCCTGTTCTCAGGGCCCCTGACTACAAAAGACATTTTATAGTGCAGACAGATGCCTCTGATACTGGGATAGGTGCCATACTATCACAGGTAGAGGAGAAAGGCAAGGAACACCCTGTTGGATTCATTAGTCACCAGCTTAAGGACAGAGCTCAGATGGTCCACAGTAGAGAAAGAATGTTTCTCTGTTGAGCAGACCTGGGAAATTCCTTATTAGGTCCTGCAGACCCCCGCACAAACCAAAGCTTTTGCGGGCTCCTGCATGCCTTATGTGTGTGAGCCCTGGATGTGGGCTGGAGCTGTCTAGCTCCAATACACATCCTTGGTGCCAGGATGTCTGGTGTGCTGAGAGGACTGGGACCATAGTGGTCCGTGATTTGTCGACATCTGGAATGGTTGAATGGTTGAATGTGAGCAGATCTCCTGTTAGTTTCTCTTTGTTTTGGCGCAAAGGAGATTTCGATAAGAGAAGGCACTCTAGACCTATTACAGGTCTATCTTTTGAGTTCACAATGAATTTAGTAAAGGAGCCAAGTGTCCTGAACTGAAGAAATAGATCCGTGGAACTGCTGGTGACCCGCTGGAAGGTTTGGCACCCTGACCCCACTGCTATTCCATCTGAACACCTGTTTCTCATCGTCATACAAGATCTGCAAGGGTGCTTCGACACGTTGGAGTAGTGGGACTAATTACTCTCGGCACTTCCTGCTTAACCTGCTCAGAAGTGCTCCTGGACCACCCAGTAAAATGACCAGCTCATATGCGACCCTTGCTTTGGATTCAGAGCCATCTAGTGTTTCGACTTGAGACTTTGATAACCGCAAACTCTTGGTAGAAGGCACTCCCCCACCGAGTTTCGTACAACTAGCATTCCTAGGTCTGGAATTAGGAGAGTCCGCCCGAACCCGAGCATACGCGGTACCCGTGTCGCCCTGCTGTGGTGATGAGCTTCGTAGATGCCTTGCTGCTATGCCCTCTGTACCCTAAAATGAGCTGCTGTGGAACTGGCCCAATCCCTTCCCCAGAAGCGGAGAAAACGCCACTGTCCCGCCACGGACTGAGGAACACAGCCCCTGAAAGCCATAGAGACGCATAACTGCTGGAATTGAACCTGCAAGCGAACAGGACTTGACTGTCAAAGTTTGGTCTGGACTGCATCGAGGGCCAGTGAGTAGTTGCAACACTTACTGGTGGCCCAAGGATGCATCCATAGACTTTTACGCACAATTGTCCCCCAAGGGCCACTCACCGTTGTTAGGATAGTCTGAACTACTATCCTATTCCCGATTCCTGGAAATAGCTCTGCGCCATTGTGGAGACCCTCCTCGAATAGTGGAACGCTATTCTTCAGACACTGCAGCCCCTTGAAGAGACCCGTTTTACACTTTAACACACAATCGATTGCTGCTGTGCTGAACGTACTTTTGAGCACAAGGCTACACACCTCGTAGGGATTGGACTGCCCATTAGTTAGGGTTGAGACACCTGAAGAATTGCCTAAAGTATATTTGCACTGTCTGACCCTCTTCTGTGGGTACAATATATTAGAGCATGGCGGTCCTCTTTTTTTATATAGGGGGGCTTGTAGATGAGGACAGGGAATTCAAACAACAAACAAGTTTCACAGAAAGCTACCCGGCTTTTACACACACTGGACGTGGGCACTCCATAGTCAAGTTATAGTAAACTGCTTTGCATTGCTTTTGCAGAATCACAGGGTCAGTGAAAATATTACCATTACATATGTTAAAACTCTCAAATAAAACATAAAAACATACACAGATTAAGTGCTGTATCTAACATATATGTATGTCAACCGATTTCCAAAACACAGTCTAATCTTATTGTCTGTCTTCTACTATTTGAAGGCAGTTGTATATTTCATGTGGGGTTTGTAGCACACGTGAGAGGCTTATTGACACTAATGCATATAGAATAGCTCTCCCTGTTTGGTGTCTACACAGTTTAGTGTTTCTAGATACAAAGGAGACACATCTATGGACCAACCTCTTTTCTGTGCTTCTTTGGATCCGTCTTCAGGACAGAAGATGTTAATGAGACGTTTGAGTGTTGCATGTTTCTTCCAGTGCATGTGGCATTAACCGAACATGATCTCTGCACAATTTTAACCTTCAATTTCTTAGCTTTGTGTAAAGCTGATTATACGCAAGCGTCAATGAATGAGGCCATCCGGTTTATTTGTCTTCTTTCCAAACTGGAATAGAAACACGCATTAATTTTATTCTTGCACACTGGCATCACAATTTAGTGGTGAGTCAAAAACAGGATGACTTTTACCTGAAAATACATCTATGGCTTTGTGTTTATCCTTTTGGGATTCGTTGAAACCACCCCAGCTCTGGCCACTTTTCATTCAACCAGCTGTCATGCTGAGGGTTATTAGAGTTTGATGATCCTCTGATCCTGTAAGAAGGGTTAACCATTTTGTTATATTCTGTTACCTTCCCCTTTTCAGAGATTCAGTTATATTGTATACCTGGTGGGGTATTTACCTTGCAAAATTAGCTTTTACTGGCTTTTCTTAATACCGTGGTGTCACTCTGATTCAGGGCCGGTCCGCGTTGTGGATGCCCAATTCGGATGTGTACAATGTTATTTTCCCATAAGTGAGCACTGTGAAAACAAAGCACAAATGAGTGAGGGATTGATGTAGATCCCATCATGTACCCTGTTACACAGACAGATTGCATGCACCTAAGTGTTGCGTGCTTCAAGAGTGGTCTGTATTTATTTACATTAATAATCCTCGCTTGGTGTGAAGCTGGAAATGCATTGGAGGGAGAGGGCCCCATGTCCTTGTCCTTTACTCGCTTATCATGTGTGTTCTGTATTGTTTTTGGCACAGGAGTCCATGTGGGACTCCTGGCAGTGCAGCTGTTCCTTTTTTTGGTTGTGGTGAACAAACCCTTGAGATACCCTTATGGCACCCATTAGTGGGGGTATAACATTGTACCCCTAGTGTATGTTTTTGGGTACACGTGTGTGGTCCACAGAGCAGGATATGGGCTGGTGGCAGCTCCATGCTGAATTTGACAGGTGCTCTGAGTATCCTCCATTTTGGGATACCCAGGCCCTGCCATAGGAATCAGTGGATTCCTGATAGGAAACAAGATGGCCCCAGTGGCCTCTTGCTTTCTATTGCCTGTTACCTTGTTTTCCCAATGTCCTGGGAAGCCCTGACTCTGTCCCTTCCTCTGACTGGCTGCTCCATATATGGTATTGTGGGGCAGTCCAGGCCAGACTGGCTGGAGCTTTCCCAATGACTGTATGTTGTGGGTACACCCTAGGGGTGGGACCTGGCTGAATGGAGTGGGTGACCAATACACGTTTCATGTTATGAGTGTCTGGTTTCTGGTGTGTGACACAATGAGTGGGTGCTTGTCCCAATCCACATTCCTTGTTATGGGTGTCTGGATGGAAGAGAATGGCTTGGATGCACTGTAAGCCTGATTGGCTGCCTGCCTGCATGAATGCCCTTCTGAATGATTGGCTCCCTGAGCCTGGCTCAGCAGTGTGAATGAGACACCAAACAGTATATCTGGGGACCTCTCACTGACTAGATTCGTTCAGAAGCTGAAGTTGAAACTTGATGCTTAACCTTGAAGCCCAGCTGGAAGAAGAAGGTTTTGCTCCTGCTTTCCCTCGACACAATCCGAAAGCTGTCGTGTCTCTAAGAACTGATTCAAGTGTGGACCTGGCTAAGAGACCTCTTGCCCCGAACTACAAGGGAACATCGTGCAAAAGCTAATCTTCTTCAAGGCGCCATGGAAGTCAGTCCCCGAAAGGCTGCTGATTGGAGACAGGGTCCGCCAAGAACATGAAGTGAAGCACCCAGACATTGAATTCCATCGTCGTCGACCAGGGTTCAGAGGACTGCTATAACCGCTGGAAGCCTGATGAGTCGTTTTGCCCAGAAGCGGGAAAAAGCTTGCCACTATGCTGCTGGACGACCGGAGATGCAACGCTCCACCTTTGCCTAAGACACTTTGAAATCAAGGACTCCCTTACCATCACTGTCGACTGCTTTGTCCCGCCATAGAAAGTCAAGGTCGCCGACAAACCGAGGAGAATCCGCTGGTGGATTTCCTGCCACCGAAAATCCACAAAGACGATAATGAATATTTGAAAGCCAGCTGTGGTCGAGTCCCTATTGTCGACGCAAACGCTGAGGACCTAATGCCCTTGTTGGGCCTACGTTCTTCATCAATCTGCTTTGCAGCAACAACTCTTGTCATCGAGGTACACCGCATGCCTCATCTTCACAGGACATCCACGACAGACGAGCACACCGAAGGTCAAAGCTGCTCCCTCGACACCAGTGTTCACATTTCTTCGTAGGAATCTCGATGACCAAGGCCTCCTGCTTTAAAGGGAGTCCACTCAAGAGGGACCCATTGACGAACCATCGAAGAACTCTGCTTAAACCAGGTACATTGGGGTAGTAGAACATTTTAGCAGGAAACAAGACTATATTAAATAAATATGGACTGGCTTGTTGATACACTTTATTTACAGGTTGCGCAGGTGGGGGGATCCTCACACAGAACTGCGTCTTAGTAGCAAGAGAAATATTCTGCCATTGTTTAACCCAACTTGTCTTCCTTCCTATGTCTGATGTTGATTCACATTACTATTTGATTTGTATGCCATTGGAAACTGTCAACAGTTGGTGCTTTTTAAAGGAGTCAAAAGTGAACGGTGGTACCACATAGATATTATACATATTTTCCACATTAGAATTGCCAGAGTACAAATTGTGTTATTGATTGTGTATATATATTGAACCTTATTTATATATAGAACTGTGTTATCAACTAACATAGTGTGTGGACATTCCTTTGTGGGGGCTTGAGGACTACACTGTACTTAAGAACTGGCCTGAATCACTAAGCCTTGATTGCTTGTCCATTGCTATCAACAATAGAGAATCTTAGCTGGGGTGCTCTGTGCTTCTACTCTGCCATATGGAGGGCAGGAGTACCGATTGATTACCCCTCTCCAGTCTTTATGCACAGGACGTTGGTGCTGTTTTACAAATCCTCCTGTGTGGTGCTGTTTTAAAAATCCGCCTGTTTTGATTCCTCTCCCTTGTATTTAATTATTTTAATAATTGCAAAGTGCGGTGGGTGCGGGATTAGATCACCTCTTTGTTCTGTGTTGTCTTGTTTCCAAGACTGAGGCATTGCCAACGAGCTATTCTCGTAGCTCCGCTTCATCATTGTGTTTTGGACCAGACATTGCTGAAGTGGCAAATGATTATCCACCATTGCCACCTACTGGCAGAAGGTGGAATTGATTGCCTAGTCAAAACACGGACACTACAATCACTGATAGACAAGGGAGCAAAAAAGAACAAGATTAGGAGAGAAGAGTTACACTCACTCTCTGATGAGCTTAAAGAGCAGGAGTAGAATTATTGGAGAAGGGAACTAATAGATCCTTCAGAGAGTGCCTAAATACCAGAAATCAGATCAATATTATCAATGACTCCAGAGCAGAATATACCATTCTAAAAAATGAAACAGCTTTCTACGAGCATGGGAGTAATGATTGGGCTGCTTGTATTTGGGGTTTGAGTTTAGGTGCGTGGGAGATGTGGATAGCAGTTCCTGTTTCTTCATGGAACAAGGCTCTAAACCCCTGGTCAGCCATCCTGGAATACCAGTTTCCGTCTGTGCGTGCTTGTATATGCACTTGGGGCTCCGATAACAGAGCTGTGGCTCTTGCTGACCTTTCACAGAAGCAGCACACCCGTGAGAGTTTGTGTGTGTGGTGTGTTAGTCGCTGTGGCTGAAACTTTCTGTTTAAACTCAGGCAGCGAAGGGGGGTTTAACATCCATGGAATCAATATTACCAGATTCGTGGTGCCCGCAGCATGCAGTCCATCTCCTCAAGCCTTCTCATTTAAAGAGGGCCAGTAGGATTTTTGTTATGCATGTCACAGCACTTAATAGTTCCCGATCCTTGCCTGACATCTTGCCTTCACACTGGACACCTAACTTGAAAAGGCCCTTTTTCAGGAAAATATCAGATGGCATTTCCTAACTTAGCCATGAGAAATAGGGAGAGAGGGTAAAATAACCGAGCAAACACATTCAAAGAAAAACGGGAACCAGTGAGTAACGACATGAGCCTGTAATCCAGGGTCCTGCTTGAACATAGCAAGAGAAATAAAGATGGCTTCAATGATGCTAAGCAGTTTGGGAAGATGCTGGCTGTGGATGAGAAGGTCCTTTTTTTATTTCAGTGTCAGATTGTTTTTAACCATAGGTTTTGTTACGTATGTTGACTGGAAATCCTCCTAAGGTAATGAATCTGGATGAATGCCTTGCAGGAGAACTCACATTTAATATAAGGATATAGATTGAGTTTCAAAAGCCATGTAAGTAGGCAATAGCATAGATTAACAAAATGCAAGTTTGGGACGGACGTGAGCGAGCATGGGCCTTCAAAGGATTATGCAAATACTGCATTCTTTGAAGTTAACCCATTTTCTTTTAATATATTAAGTCTGAAAGTGTGAAGACGCTGGTACCCACAATTCCACAATACTAAGTTGGATATAGTTTATTCATCAGGCTACAATAGCCAATGTCAAAACAGCTTTTTGCCAAGCAATGTTGGGGTCCGCACCACTGAAATTTAGAACTGTGACTGAAACAGAACACTAATCACCATGACAGTCTGGCATGAACAGCATTTCCCGCTTTTATTAAAATTATGGTTATTCACATTTCACAACCGACTTTGCTTAAACACGATCTCTAACCAAAATGGTGCTTTCCACCTTTGAATGAATGTAAACCAGATAATACAATAGCACTGTTGGAAGGAGCTTACCCAGATTTAATGATGGGCCTGGCACCTGATTTTGTGGTAATTAACGCCTTTTCAGAGTCAATCTAGCAACAGTACAAGTATTACGAGGTGCGCTGTCTGTGATGATGCTGCTGTATATTGTATAGAGAGCTTACGTGTTTGGCCATCTTTGACTGTGTATGGGTTAGACACATTTTATTATTATTATTGTTCTATCGTCCTACACATGCAATAAAATACTAACACTACTAATCATAATAATGCATGTGTTTTTATATCATCAACTAAATTGATTTCTGTAGAAAAGTCACCCGCGGGTGTTCGCAATACAGGCAAAAGGCCCATGGCCTAAACTTGCGTGTACAGAAATGTGTTTAATGTTGGTGCTGTAGGTGGCATGTGTCACGGTATAGACATACATATCGTATGTAATAGTGTGGCTGATTGTAATATGAAGTGGTTATAACATCTTGCGCTGAGAAATATTACCCTACCTATACACGCAATTAAACAATAAAATAAAATCTGTGTTTACACTGGAAAAAACTGTTATCCACTTTTTTTAAAGGGCTGACCGGGAAAACACTGACAAACACTGATTGCGAAGAAGTTTGAAAACACTGGAAAAAAAAACCGGAAGTAAAAAAATAAATAAAACCTAAAACAGGAAACCCTACTTATATCAGTCTTGACAGTTACTCCTGGTTGTCTCCGCACCACCAGTGGGCGCCATGCCATGTTGGAAGTCCAGTCTTATAGGTATTACAACTGCTCCAAGTGCAATACTGATTGCAACCCTGTTACAAATAATTATCAGATCGTTTTGGAGGTAAAGACTAATTTATAGTTGTCATATTAGCCCAGTTTTTTACTTTAGGCATCAGCTGTTTCTATACAAAATACTGCAATAGTTGTATGCTTTTTGTTTTAAAAATGGTAATGACAGGCATTAACTCTGATTTTTTTATTTTCTCTGCGCCACCTAGGGGCATGTTCTCTTCCTGTCATGGTATACAGACAATTTCTTCAAATCATAGAGTAAATTCCATGCTTTCACCTAGGGTTTGCTGCCCCTTACCATTGCCCAACAGCGGGCCTGTTGAGCCGCCTGCGGCTCGGATAATAAGGATGCGACACCAGGATGTAGTTAATACATCTTGCTTTATTACCTTTCAAATACACACACTAACTTGACCTCCTCTCGCTCCCACCAGCTCCCACGACATGCCCTGCATGACTCCTGTCTCTGTCTTAAAGAGACAGTGCCCTGTAACATCACCCCCGGACAAATGTCCTGCTGTCCACCTAGCACTCCTCCAATAGGCGAAGCGGCCTCCTGATGGTTTGCTGGGGCCGGGTACTTGCATCACCACCTTAGATCGACATGTCTGCTCTGGCCGGCTCGTACAGATGGCAATGGGTTTCTTCCGGGGGAATCCATAGGTCATCCCAGGATTCACGAGGCTCCGGATCAGAATCAGGAGGTGGAGGCCTTTCATCCTCCCTCTTGATGACGTGTTTGAAGAGGGCGATGTTCCTTGTCACTTATTTATCGGCGCTAGCAGCCGTGACCGTGGTACCTTTGACGGATGTGACATGCAACGGCTTTGGTGCAAATCTGGAATCAGTCTTTTTTGACATCACTTGCTGCACCCATACTTCGTCTCCTACGTGGAACTCTCTAGGCCTTGATACTCTTCTCTCATCAGTGTCCACTGGAGTTTTCTCTTTCCACTCTGTATCTCTTTTTATGACCTCTGGGTCGCTTCCTGGCTGGGTCATGGGGTGTCTCACGATCCGTGTGCGAACGTCGTACCTCATCATTAGTTCAGCCGGGGTCTTCTTGGTCGCTTCATGAGGAGTGTTGCAGTAATCACAGAGCAGGCGACAGAGCGCCTGATGCAGGTCGGCACCCTCAATGCAGGCCCTCTGCAGCGTCTTCTTGATCGAGGCCATAAATCGCTCAGCCATACCATTGGCTTGTGGCCAACGAGGTGTGATCTTCTGATGGGTAAAACCCATGTGCATTGCAAAGGTTGCCAACTCGTGTCCACTGAATGGGGGCCCGTTATCATATTTGATTGTGACCGGGATACCCCATTTGCTCACTACCTCGTCCGAAATGGCGGCCACGTGGGCAAACGCTGTGGATGCTGTTGTCTTCACGATGGGGACTCTTGAGTGCTCATCTATGAACAACAGGAGGTACCGCCCCGACTCCAAGGGTCCATAGAAATCGATGGCCACCATCTCCCAGGGATGGTCAGGGATGTGTGTGGGCTAGATGGGAGCCAGTGTTTCTGCTCTGGCCGTGCATTGACATGCTATGCAGTTCTTCTCCCAATGGTCAACCATTGAGTCCAGGAAGGGAAACCACACGTGGCAGCGGAGCTGCCTTTTTGTGTTCTGGGTGCCTCTGTGTTCTTCATGTGCCGTCTTGATGACCTCTGCTCTGTGGGTCCCAGGGATGATGAGTTGGCAGCCCCGCAGTAGTATTACCTTGTCCTTCATGGCCAATTCTGTGTTTATTTTGGTGAGTCTTTCCAATTCATCCCTGCACGCCCCTGTATGGTTTAGCACAGCCCGGCAGTAGTCCTTCCACCTGTTGTTCTCCGTCCAGCTGATCGCTAGTGCCATGGATGGGTCTGCCGCTGAAGCGGACTGACCCCTTCCAGTGATATAGCTGGTGAGAGCGCATTTGAGGTTACGTAGTTGATGTATTCAGTGTCCTCAGGTCTGGATTATGGCTCACCTGCCGGATGTCTTGACAAGTAATCAGCCGGGTTATTTTCACCTACTGGTCTGTGAATGATTTCAAAGTCATATTCTTGGAGCAGGATGCCCCAACGCTCTATCCTGGGGGGCAATTTGGTCCTGGGGTTCCGGAATAGGGAAAGCAGAGCTTGATGGTCCGTGATGAAGGTGAACCTTTTCTCTATTACAAAGTTGTGGAAGTGCTCATACACCCACACGGCTGCCAGGCTCTCCTTCCCAGCCTGTGAGTAGACAGACTCAGGCGGTGCCCGTGCTCTGCTGGCGTAGGCAATGATGTGCCTGGGGTGTGAGTCAACTCCGTTAGTCTGGGACAGTATGGCCCCTAGCCCCACCGGACTTGCGTCCACGACTATCTCGGTGTGCCACTCCTGGTCAAAATAGACCAGCCTCCGGGCTTCCGCCAGTGCTAGTTTAATGGTGTCGAACACCTCCTGACATTCAACTGACCAGGTGAATGTGGTGTTCTTCTGGAGCAGGCGGCGCATAGGCTCGGTGATGGAGGCATTGTGCAGGATATATCAAGCATAGTACCCTGCCATCCCCGGAAACGACTGCACGTCAGCCACCTGGGTAGGTTCCTGCAGGTTGAATATGGTAGAAACCTTGTCAGGATCAGGTGTTATTCCCTCTTCAGAGAAGATATGCCCGAAGAATGTTAGCTTGGCTTTGCTGAACCGGCATTTGTCAATGTTCAGGGTCAAACCTGCTCCTTCCACTGCTGTGCAGGTAGCGAGCAAAGCAGCGTTTTGCTCCTCTCGAGACCTTCCAAAAACGAGAATGTCATCACTGTAATTCAGGGCCCCATGTATTGGTCTGATGATTTACCTGATGGCCTCGTGAAAAATTTCGGCCGCCGAAGAGATACTAATGTTGAGGCACTTGCAACGAAACAGGCCATCATGGGTTGCAAAGGTGGCGATTCCCCATGACTCTGAATGTAACACCATCTGATGATAACTTTGATTAAGGTCCGGTTTGGAGAAAAGGACCGATTTGTTCAGCTGGACGATCATATCTCCAATTCGAGGTCTTGGATGGGTTCTCTCTGGATGGCAGTGTTGGCCATTCTCATATCCACGCAGAGTCGTAGACGCCCGCCTTCCTTGGGCACAATCACTAATGGTGAGGCCCATGGGGTCGGTCCTGTGGCTGGTTCAATGATGTCATCATTCAACAACTGCGTTAGTTCCCTCAAAACTGCAGCCTGTAGGTGGAAACCTATTCTCCTCGGAGGCTGGGGAACGGGTGGAACTGCAGTGTATATGTGCAGTTTAATGGGAGAACCTTTCATCCTCCCCAACCCCTTGCAGAGGAGCGGGAATTCCGCCAGGATCGTGTCCTTCGAGATGGGGTTGCTGAATAGGGGTTCATACCCCATTGTGCAGATGCGTTCCTTCAGGCCATCTGGGGGTGCAGTTGATTGTATCATGTCCCCTTCATGGAAATGTCCCCTTCAATGAGTCCTAGACAGGACAGTGTGTAGAAACTCAGGAGGCATCTACCTTTTGGTTGGGCTTCGGATCACGTGTATGATAGTGGTGATGGACAGCCCTTTGTGCATGAGCCGTTATCGGAAGTGTCTAATGGAGTGGAGGGGAAGGTCTGCTCCCCACTGGAAGATTTTGGACACCGTCTGGGTCAGCATCGGCTTATCAGGCATCTGGAGAAATTCTTTCTCCCCCATTATATTAACGGTGGCTCCTGAGTCAACCAGGAAACAAAACTGTTTGCCACAGATGTTGACTGGTATCCTGGGTGCCTCTCTCGCTTCTCTGTCATCCTGGATAAGGTTGACATATTCGTCTTGCCCATGCTGGTCCTAATATTCGCTTTCATACACAGAACCGTGCATCGCTGCCACATATGGATTTTGGCGTGGCTGAGGTGGTCATCATATTCGTCCCTGAGATGTGGGCTTTACTCATACGCTTCGAGTTCTTGAGGCTCATCTTCAGGGTAGAAGTCCTCTACTACTCTCACGTAACGTCTTAGCGGGGTCCGGCTAAACGACCCTGTACTGTGACGAAGGTGGTGGTCACGGTGTGGGGAAGGGTCTGCCTTCCCTGCAGACCAACTGAAAATGTCCTTCTCTACCGCAGTTGCCGCATCTCTGAGAGAGAGCGGGACAGGTTACTGAATGAGGGAACGCCATCACGTAGCGGTAGAACTGCCTCTGGATTCTGGGAGGCATCTGGTGCCCTCCTGCGGTCTCCAGGTTTCTGACTGGTGGGCTGGACCACTGCAATCAGTTCATTCTTGTCCGGGTTGGTGGTGGTGCCCCCTGACATTTGGGTTGCCTGTGCATCCACCCTTTAGAAGATCCTGGCCATTTCACTGACCTCATCGATAGAGAGTCGTTTCTTGAGCAGTTGTTTTTTCATTGTTTGGGACAGGCATCCCTCGATCACCCTCAGCCGGATGGTTTCATCCAGGGAGAAGGCGTGAAACTGGCAGTGTGCCCCTTTGATCCTTAGGCGAGTGATGAACTCATCAACCGTTTCTTCACCCCTTTGGGTACACTGATTAAACATGTACCTCTCGTAGTCACGATTAGGCTCAACGACAAGTCTTTTAATGAGAGCGGTTAGTAGTGCTGCAATGTCTGGTCGCTTCGGGGGAATGGTCTTGATAAATGCCTTGACCTCACTACCAGCAATGTTGAGGAACATGTTATGTAGGTTTGGTGAGTTCTCTTTACCTGCTGCCTTGATGAAGTTATTGAAGTCATCTACCCATTCCACCCACCGTGGGCCTTTGTCTGCCTGGGGGGTCATGGAGAATGGGGCGGCATGCACCATGCTGTGGCGGTGGACCATACAGGAGGATCAGGCATGGCAGGAGGCACAGCAGGAGATTGGGGCACAGGTACAACTGGTGCACTCATGGTGGTGGTAATGTCAGATTAGGCGACCATGCGCTGTAGAAAATGGTCCTCCTTGCAAGTAGCAAGTGTTGGTAGCGCTCCTGGTGGCTGTTGTCTCTGTCACATCGTGGACAGCAAATGCACGTAGCACGTGAAAGGAGAACGTGTGTTGTGACGCATCAGGTGTTTGATGGTGTCCATGTGTTTTGGCCTGTGGTGCCCCCTTCTCGACCACGAAAGAAGAACACAAACATGCAGCACAGTGCATCCGGCGCTCATGTATACTTGTATTGACGTGTCCTTGTTTTTTTTTTTTTTTTTGCCCAGCAGGGTCCACTTTGCGGCCTCAGTGGGCTGATGGCCTTCAGCAGGCCACTTTTAGCCTGTGGCAGGGAGGCTGTTTTTGTATTGAGGAGCCTGGAACCACCCACCTGCTGGGCCACGTGTTCTGCTGTGCAGCAGCACGTGGGGACAGCCAGACGCTGGCAGAATGCCACACAACGAGGGAAAATTGATATTTTCACCCCACGTTCGCAACGTGGAGTATGTGTGCCGTGTGGCAAGAGGAGGAGGCCCGGGGTCGGGCATCGTAGAGTCGGTGGAATCACCGTGTGTGAGCGGCTGCTGTGGAAGCAGTCAGGAGCTGGATGCTGGGAAGAAGAGTAGCGTGGTAGGATCACCCGCTGGTTGGAAGGAGGAGGAGGACTGCAATGCACAGTAGGATCTGCATCGTCGCCAGTTGTTGAGCCTCTGGGCGTTGCTAGGGGGGGCTAAGAGGGCTATAGCCCCTGATCTTTTGTTTGTAGCCCCGGATAGAATCTCAGGAGCTACAGCCAAAAGACTAGCTAGCCCCCAGTCCCAACAGTTCCGACATCAGCGTAGCCCCGGGTCTTTTCTAGACCTCCCCTGGTGCGGATAATAAGGACGTGACACTGGGATGTAGCATGCCCTGCATGACTCCTGCCTCTGTCCTAAAGAGACAGTGCCTGTAACAAGGACGCACACTGACTCCCTCCCTCTCTCCAAGTCAAGGGAAGCGTCATACCGCAGCTGCTGGGTTCGGCCCACCTCAGGCTGTCAGGGGACCGTGGCTCAATATCCCGCCTGGGTAGATGTGAGGCAACCTACACGCTGCTTGCCTCCAGGCCGCTCCAATGCCTCTGCTCGTACCTCCCCAGCTTGCAGCTACCACCAGGCAGCAGCTAGTCGCGAGGTCCAGACGTGGACCCTTAGGGTGGTCGTCTCCACCCCATCTGACCCCATCAGATGTCCTAGAGGGGCTGGGTACTTTGCCGAGCGTTGGTGTCCTACATCCTGTTGTAATATTGCGGGAGCTGCCATTTTGCTGGGGGTCACCGTGCCGAACTTCAACACCAAATTACTGGAAAATCAGCTTTCTTCCCAGCATTTCAGCTGACGTGAAGCTCACAAGCACTTTCGCGCTTCGTTTTTTGGTCAGGATTTTTGCAGTTTACATATCAAGACACTTATCGAAGCAAGCAGTGCAAGTAATGGTTTTATAAAATACTACATTACAACTCATTCCACTTAAAAGCAAATTACCGAGCCAAAGATCACCTACCACTCAATATGTTCATCCTTGTTCTAAAGCGGACTTTAAAAACTCGCGGTGAGCACATAATGATGCTTTTCCCAGTCCTGAACAACAAGATGCAGGGAAAGCTCCTGGACAGGACAGTAGATAAGCCATAGACCGCGAACCGCAACCTAATAATGTCATGCACTTTGATAAAGAACTAGGAAACATGCAGAGTTGCAATCAGCACTTCCCACCTGGCCCCCTCGCCACAAAGATCTATGGTAAAGGATAGCCCTCGGCTGGCTTCCTGCTGTTAACCCCCTTCTATTTGGCCTCCTACCTAAAACCTAATCGCGTGTCTAAGTAAAATGCCCGCATATGAGAGCGTGTGGCGCATGAGAGAGCAAAACCGTCCCCAGACGAGAGAGGAAGCCGTGAAGCGGCCACAGTGGGCAGGAAATCGGGGGAGATAAGTCGAGGCAGAGAAGGCCTGCCAGCCAAAACAATGCCAGCACAGGGGCTCAAAATGTTCTCTGACCATTAATGCCAATTCGTCGCCTGGCTGATGCCTTCAAGCATCGACATTTAGCGCTGTTGTTTTCCGAACATGTGGCCTGAATAGGAGGCAGCGTGAACCCTTTATTAACGCGTGCATGGGACCCCTGGAAAAGGAGGAGTCTGGGCGAACCCAAAAAACAAGAAGAGGGGACTAGCGTCACAGCTGAGGTGTTCGTCCCCTTAATGTTCCTCTTACAGCTGAACTGGGATGTTTGCATTCTCTTCACGCAATGGTGAAGGGCCGCACCAAGTGAATACTTAGGCCAGGTTGGTTTGACGGGTCGCCACACTCACAGAAATCCTTCACCCCCAGAGCCATCTTTAGTAACTATGGGACTCTGGAGGCCCTGTGAACCAAAGAAATTACAGAATCCAGAATATCTGGCTGGTTTCCAAGTAGTTTTGCTGATAGCAACGAAACCAATTACTTTATGGTATGTAATATGTCAATGTTCACTATTAATATATGCAATCTAATAATGTAGCCAATTAAACCATGAGAGCACATTTTTTCAACAGCACGCAGTCAGAACGAAATTGATCTAAAGGGCTGACAACGTTCACAAGTTTCCAGACTGGCAATTTTGATAGTTTAGACAAAGCAGGATTACACAAATTGCCCTGGATCACACATGTTGGTTAAAAGGTGTCGCTGAGATTTGAGCCCAATCTGCAATTCCTGCATTTCACAACGTGTCCCGGTTCATAGAGCAAGGTGCAAATATTTGTGAACTTTTCACTTTCATCAACTAAAATAACACTCTATTGTTTTAAGAAATTACTTGAAAAATACACAAATAACATAATAACCCAATATGTCAACATTTTAAAACATAACTTTATGGAAACTTTTTATGCAAAAGGACAATTTTCCAGCTTATTTTTCAGTATCACAAAGGCAAGTGTACAGGTGCCATAATTTAAAGTGATGCAAGCTTAAAAGGTTTAACCAATGATTTTTGTTTGTATTGTAATGCTTTAATATACACCAAACACACAGAATCAAGGACTGTTGTTTATGATGGGCAGATGTACCATTGAAACTGTATAAGAGAGACAGACTGCTTTTTGCCAAATGAGCAGACCTGAAAATATACTCACAAGAGGCCTCTGATATGTGGTTAGCTCTCTTCTCTCTAGAACCGCTTCCAATCAAATGCCCTACATGAAATAAAGATCAGGCAATAATAGGCTAAACAACGCCACCAGTAAGTGAGAAGGCAAACCTTTTCACAGAAGACACCACAGTGCTATATAGAGACATAAGATGATTTGTCCAGGAGCACTGTATCGTACGCTGGCAAAACGGGAATATGTATCAGGTTTGATGGTAATATCATGTAGGTCGGTAATATCTTCTTCTTCACTCAGGAAATGTAGCTCTCCCTCGCCCCCTTCCTCCTCACTTGATGTTGTAGAAGAATAATCCAACTTCTTTCTTCGAGGTCGGCGGGCTTCAGCCTTCTTTTTTTTGTGCAGATATGGTCTGCCTCGGAAGGAAGTCACCGTGATTCCAGTCCTGCGAATCTCCGGTGACTCCTCTCCGCAACAGCCAGAGCGGAGGAGGGAAAAAGCCACAGGCATAAAAAAAACAGATCTTCATGAGTAAGTACCGCCGCCGGTCAGGATGGTATGTACCAAATGAATGTAGAATCCAGGACAAATGGTGGTCAGGAAGGGAATCTCCCTGCAGGAGATCGAGAGGAATCCGGAATAAACAAACAGCCAAAAACGAAATGATAAGATAACGGAACAAGAGGATTCACCGACAGGAGGGAATCACACAAATTAGACAAATAAAGACAGAACAGGGGAAGCAGAAAAAGAGGAAGGAAACCAAGAGGGATAAGGGCGACAGGCAAACAGCGATGCAGAGAGCCTGAAAGGAAGCAGAGAGGAATACAAACTGTCAGCAATTGAGTGGGCGGATCACCGCCAAGGGAAGTAACAAGGAGCGAAGGCAACAAGGAGAAATCCAGTAAGTTGCAACGCGCCGAGCCGCCGAGTACTGAATCGGAAATAGAACTCGGTGGCGGCCATGTTGAAAAAGAGTAGACCACTGCGGAATGTTGCAAAACAGCGTGATGGCACACTCTAATGGCGGTTGAGCTTCCATTTCCTCCATACTCGCCAGTCTCCCGAGTTCGTGATAGTATGCCCCCTTCGAAGACCTCGCCCTCCCGGCCGACCCAGGTGAAGACGATGGTATTTGCACATCAAACGAGCAGGGGCCTGAATATTTGAACAAGGTTCCCAGGTATCCTCAGAAGAAGGTTACCCTTTCCAATGAATTCAATATTCCAGGCGTCCTCTGCGATATCGGGAGTCCTGAATCTGTGAGACCTCGTACTCTTCTGAAGTAGAACTAGGAATGACCCGGAGCTTGGGAGCAGACTGTGTTCGGGTACCAGGAAGTAAGTTCGTAGAAAAGAGGCATGAAAAACTGGATGCACCCGCCTCAGGGTATTGGGTAACTTGAGGCGGTAGGCTACAGGATTGATTTGGGATAGTATCTCATAGGGACCGATGTAACGGGGAGACAATTTGGAAGGACGTACCCAGCGAGGCAAGAATTTTGTAGAAAGCATAACCTTAGTGCCTTTCCTCCATTCGGGTACCGGTCTGTGATGTCTATCAGCTTGTTCTTTATAACGACTGCTAGCCTCTTGAAGACTTAGACTAGCGGTAACGTGGGCTTCTTTGATTCTCTCAAGGGTGCCCTCTATGGTTGGCGTGTATGAATCTACAGAGAATGTAGGCACTATGGATTGAGGATGTATACCATAGGTACAGTAGAAGGGGCTAATCCCCAGCGCAAAATGCACCGAGTTGTTGTACGTGAACTCTGCGGTGGGGAGCATAGATACCCAGTTGTCTTGCTGTTGGTTTATAAAGCATCTGAGGTACTGTTCCAGAGTCCCATTTAGCCTCTCTGTCTGTCCGTTGGTCTGGGGATGGAACAGCGAGGAGCAAGCTCTTTCGATCCCCAACTTC
Organism: Ambystoma mexicanum; assembly: GCF_040938575.1. Classification (NCBI taxonomy): domain Eukaryota; kingdom Metazoa; phylum Chordata; class Amphibia; order Caudata; family Ambystomatidae; genus Ambystoma; species Ambystoma mexicanum. The sequence goes on from NC_090923.1 coordinate 315,354,546, forward strand.
TTACACAATGCAGTCCAAAATTTGGAGGTGTTTTGGCTACCCCGATTTGATACAATTTCAAAGGAAGACCGTGTAACCTGAAAATGTCCTTCAGGAAGACATCTGCCATCACTGAAGCGGAGGGTATTCCGATTAGGGGGGAACATTTTCTAACTTGTAGAAGGAGTCCACTGTGACCATGATACAGGTGCAACCTAGGGAGACGGGTAAGTCCACTATAAAGTAATTTGAGATGTGTTTCCAAGGTCCAGGTGGAATTGGTTCTTGATGAAGTAGTCCCAAAGGCTTCTGCGTGATGTGTTTGTTTTATAAACAAACGAGACAGGTTTGCACATAGTCCTGAGTATCAGCTCCCATGTTGGGCCAATCGAAAGATCTTTGGAGCAATTCCAGAGTACTGCATATACCTCTATCGCTGGCCACTTTGGAATCATGGCTTCATTTGAGAACTTTTTGTCGGAGATCGGGGGATGGAATAAACAGTTTTCCATGGACAAAGAATAACCCATCTCTTCTGACCACTGGCTGCTTTAGAAGGACAGATGCAGGCTGTTCCAGGCTGAGGGAGGCCTCTTGAACTTGTTGCAAAAAGGATGTCACAGTGTAAATAATCTGAGTATGAGGGAACATCAGTTCCTTGCATTGTGTAGGGTTCTTTTCGATTTCTTCTTTGCGTGATAAAGCGTCAGCAATCAGATTTTGAGAGCCAGGTATGTAAGTGATAGAAAAATGGAATTGGGCAAAAAAGTGAGCCCATCTGGCTTGACATGTATTGTAGCATTCTTGTTGTTTAAGAACTTGCAGGTTTTTGTGATCTGTTCATATTTGAAAGGGATGCAGACTTCCTTGAAGTAGGTGTCTCCAATCCAGACAGGCTAGTTTCATGGCCAACAGCTCCCGTTCGATAACAGAATAATTCCGTTGGCTCGGGCTCAAAGTCTTGGAAAAGTAAGCAATGGGATGTTCTAATCCTTGATTGGATTGAAGGAGAACAGCACCCACCGCTGCTGCAGAGGCATCGGTTTCCAAAATAAAAGACTGTAGTTGGTCAGGCTGTTTTAGTACAGGAGCGGTGCAAAATCTTTGTTTTAAGCTGGAGAAACTGTCATTAGCTTCCTTAGACCAAAGAAAAGGATCGGAAGTCTTCTTCAAATGAGAGGTAATAGGAAGAGTGAGCTGGGAGAATTCAGGGATGAATTTTCGGTAAAAGTTAGCTAGTCTAAGAAATCGTTGGATTTCTTTAACCGAAGAAGGAGGTGGCCAGTTCAAAATTGCCTCTACCTTCTTTGGATCCATGGTGATCCCATGGTCGGATAGGATGAATCCCAAATAAGATATTGAGGACTGAGAGAAAGTGCACTTTTCAGGTTTAGCCAAAAGGTGATGCAACTGGAGCCGGCGTAATACCTCCTTAACATGACACTGATGGTCCTCTAGATTGCGAGAGAAAACCAGTATATCGTCTAGGTATACCACTGTGGTTTGAGCCAACAAATCTGAGATTAATCGGTCCATAAATCGCTGGAAAACAGAAGGAGCGTTGACTAGTCCAAACGGCATCACCTGGTACTCAAACAGGCTGTATGGAGTGCAGAAGGCCGTTTTCCATTCATCACCTGCTCTAATGCGGAGCAGGTGGTATGCATTCCTGAGATCGAGCTTTGTGAACAATACTGAGCCTTGAACAGACTGTAACACTTCTGTAATGATGGGCATAGGGTAACAGTCCTTAATGGTTAGCTTGTTTAAACCCCTATAGTCCATACAAGGTCTTAGTTCTTTTGTGTCTCTTTTTGGAATGAAAAACAAGGATGCCCCCGCAGGGGACCGAGAAGGTTTGATGAGCCCATCAGCGAGATTGTCATCCAGATATTGCTTGAGTACCTTCTTTTCAGATACCGAGAGTGGGTACATCCGGCCAAAGTGAACCAATGCTTGAGGAACTAGGTCGATTCTACAATCCTCTGATCGATGTGGAGGTAGTCTACGGGGAGACTGTTCCTTGAAAACATCAGAACATTCGGTTAGGTAACTGGGTATGCAATGGATTGCACTGGTCTCGGTAGAACATACGGTTTTAACATGTTCAAACAGTGGCTCGGGTAGACACTCCTCTTTACAGTGCTTGGAATGAAAGCTCAACAGATTGTTGGTCCAGTTGATAGTAGGATTGTGTTTTCTGAGCCATCCTATACCCAGTATAACCGGGAAGTGGGCTGCACGAATGATGTCAAAGCTCATTATTTCTGAATGTTGTTGGATGAAGACTTTTACTTCCTCGGTGGTATGAATAATAAGACCGGAACACAGGGGTGTTCCATCCACTCCTTCCACCTTTTGAACTTCCGTCTTTGCGAGTCTCTTTAGACCCACCTTGTCTGCCCATATGGTGTACAAGAAGTTACCGGCAGCTCCACAATCCAACAGGGCTTGTGTGTCAACTTCTTTCACTCTGAACTGTATCTTTACTGCTATGACCATCAGACGTGAATCCTCGGATGACTTGGCGGAGGTGACAGAAAGGGTTGTGTAGGGACTGGGGTTCGCGCCTCGATAGTCCGTCCTAGTAACTACCGAGGGTGTTCGTTTCCCGGTCTCCTAGGAGGAACATCTGGACAGTCCCGCAGCAGGTGGGAGGAAGCACCACAGTACATACAGAAGCTTCCCTCTCTTCTTCTTTTTCTCTCTTCGGGAGTTAATGGCGCCCGAGTAGTCCCAATCTGCATAGGTTCATCTCGGATGGGACGCGTGGCAGGAGAGGAGGACAAGGGGTTTGCTTCAGGATAGGATCCCGAACTGCGAATCTTCTTCTTCTCATTCTTACGTTCAGTCAAGCGGAAATCGATTCTTAGAACCGCAGTGAGGAGGTCAGAAAAAGTCTCAGGGTGAGGGATACGAGCAAGCTCGTCTTTCAGTTCTTCTCGCAATCCTCTGTGAAAAATGGTATATTGGGCTTGTTCTTGCCAACCCGCCTCGGCCGTCAATTTTTTGAAGATTGAGATGTAGGTGAGCAGGTCAGAATTTCCTTGATGAATATCCAGCAGATCCTCACTGGCTACGAAGGCACACCCTGTCCGGAGGAAAGTCTGTTGTAGGAGAGCTTAAAAGGCTGTGAAATCTTGCCGAACCAGGTCGGACTGGGATACTAATGGAGTTGCACATGCCAAGGCATTACCCGACATATGAGTGAGTAATCATGAATCCCACCTTGGCATGATCGGTAGCGAAGGCGCCTTTCCTAAAGGCAAAGTGAATGTTACAAGCCTCCAGGAATTATTTAACTTTCCTTTCTGAGCCGTCCAATTTCCCTGAAACCAGGGGTAGACGAGGGAGATCATCAGTTTGCTGTTCTTTAGCAGCCACCCTTTGCTGTAAGGCGGCATTGTCGGCTTTGAGTGTCTGTACTTCGAGATTAAGGTTTTGAACCGCAGCCAAAAGTTCTTGAATCTGCTATGGTGTGGCCATCTCTTCAATCTGGCGTTGCAAGCTATCAGGTTTGATGGTAATATTATCAGGTAGGTTGGTAATATCTTCTTCTTCATGGAGCTCTCCCTCTCCCCCTTCCTCCTCACCTGATGTTGTAGAAGAATAATCCAACTTCTTTCTTCGAGGTCGCCGGGTCTTCAGCCTTCTTTTTTTTGTGCAGATATGGTCTGCTTCGGAAGGAAGCCACTGTGATTCCAGTCCTGTGAATCTCCGGTGACTCCTCTCCGCAACAGCCGGAGCGGTGGAGGGAAAAAGCCACAGGCGTAAAGAAAAAACCAGATCTTCACGAGTAAGTACCGCCGCCGGTCAGAATGGTATGTACCAAATGAACGTAGAATCCAGGACAAATGGTGGTCGGGAAGGAAATCTCCCTGCAGGAGATCGAGAGGAATCCAGAATAAACAAACAGCCAAAAACGAAAAATGGTAAGATAACGGAACAAGAGCTTTCACCGACAGGAGGGAATCACACAAATTAGACAAATAAAGACAGAACAGGGGAAACAGAAAAAGAGGAAGGAAACCAAGAGGGATAAGGGCGACAGGCAAACAGCGATGCAGAGAGCCTGAAAGGAAGCAGAGAGGAATACAAACTGTCAGCAATAGAGTGGGTGGATCACCGCCAAGGGAAGTAACAAGGAGCGAAGGCAACAAGGAGAAATCCAGTAAGTTGCAACGTGCCGAGCCGCCAAGTACTGAATCAGAAATAGAACTCGGCGGCAGCCATGTTGAAAAAGACTAGACCGCTGCGGAACGTTGCAAAACAGCGTGATGGCACACTCTAATGGCGGTTGAGCTTCCATTTCCTCCATACTCGCCAGTCTCCCGAGTTCGTGATAATATGAGCCTCAACACTTCAGTTCCAGTGTCTCGAATGTGACTACCTAGCCACTTCTCCCCACTAACAATTCAGGCACCTCATTGGGGTGGGAGGCTGCCAGTTTGAACAATGCTTATTTCACCTTCACCAGTGTAATGCCATGTCACTTTTTATAGCTAGCTCTAACTGGTGCAGTTACGTTGCTGTGTAGCAAACACTAAGTGTTACTATCACAAAAGTATATATGCATTCGAGTTTATCCACCTCAGGCATAGGAAAGGCTGGGTCAGCCTTGCTGGAATTTGGTACTGTGATCTGCCATGTGAACACACATCCTTTTAACAAGTGCTTAACAAACTGAGCTATCTTCAGATAAATCATGGCACTCAAATGTATTCCTATCCATTTCAACTTTCAGTTTGGCACAGTATCTATATATTCCACGCAGACGGGTGAAAATACTACAGGAGTTGCGGGGAGTGAATGGACAAACTGTGTGTACTACAGTGAACACAAAAAACATTATATGATTAATTGATAAGAGCAGAATGTACTTGTCAGCAACAGCCTGGCAGCAGGTTTGGCGCCTCAGTAGTGCACCATAAAACACCCTGTTATGCATTATTTTAGTTTTGTTAAAAAAATGGACACTGACTCCTTTCGATCCGGCAGCCATGTGGGGCCCCTGCCAGGGTGGGAGCCCGGGGCATATGCCCCTTTTGGCCTGCCATAAAGACGTCTCTGTTGGCCCCTATGCCCATCCTGGTGGGTTGTGAGGGAGTCTTCTTTGATAGACTGAGAAGAGGCTGAATGCTCCGGGTCCATTTCTTGTGCGCTTTGCAGAAATCAATGAAGGCAGGCTTCTCTGCTAAGAGGCGTAAGTGCCTTCTGGATGCGCCATCCAAAGATAAAGGTAAAAGGGGGTACGTGCAATCAGTACAAGGTAAGTGGGTGTAAAGGCTTACGTTACCTATAGTGTGGCCAACCAGCCTGTGTTTTTTGGGACCGTCCTGATTTCAGCGGCTGTGTCCCATGTCTCGCACACAGCCTGCCCGGGACAGGTAAATGCCTTGACTTTTGCTTAGTTTTTACAGGCCATTACAATAAACACTGTCGGAGGTTGATGATTGTGCTATGCACACCATTAACTGTATTGACTGTCCCCACCATCAGAATGCTACAGGTGTAATGGAACCTGAAGAACATGAACGCTCTAGGTTGGGCAGTTAGAGAGGAATCTGCAGGATGAGAGCTAGCCTGGGCGGATGCCAATATACAGCTCTCCTATTTCCCACCTTATTCTTAATCTGTAACTAAATAAACCAAGTTTCCTTTTGTACTTCATGACTCCTGCCCCATCCTTACCTCCAGCGTGACTTACCTGAAGTATGATGACACTTCATTTGCCCAGGCACCCAGTGCTTGGGGAAGGATTATGGTCCTTAAGAGGTACAATTGGTGGGTGATAATAAAGGGGAGGGCAGCATAACACTGCATGCTGAGTGACGAAATGGGTCATACAGATGAATATAAATCGCATTGCATTTTATCTCACTCTGGATACAGGTTTAAAAGCCCACTGAGATTTGTTTAGGCTCCTGTACCGTTACAAGCTGATACAGTAATTTTCTATTCAAGGTGAGTAACTTGAGTTGTAATCATTCTTTTGCTCAACATGTTTCTATTAAAAATGATATATATTCAGGTGAGTTTCTTATATCATTTCTGTACTTTTCAAGGCATTGCAGTAAACATTTGTACTGTTTAGGCTTTCGAACCCCAAAGCTTAACAATTACTTATCCGAAGTAGCTGGGAAGACATCTGGTCACGAACTTACATCACACAATGACTCCAAATCCCGGTTTTGCCCCTTAACCAAGCATTGGAATCTGAGGCAAATGTTAAATATCGCTGTTTTTAATTGTACAGATTTTTATTTATTAAGCAAATAAATTCATAACAGCAACCATAAGTCACAATGACTGTAAATGAGTTTAATACAATATATATATAGTATACATAAGGTATTAATATGTAAAGAACATTATAAATATTTAAATAAATACAATCAAGCCGGTTTGGACACAGGTAAATGGTTTGTAAAGGTTACTGATAAATGTCCATTATATATGTACAAATCATAAGACATACAGGGAACACATACGAGAGACCACACGAAACAAGAGGAAAGAGACAAGAGGAAGGGGTAAATAGGTGGAAAGTAAACGGTCAAATAAGCTTCTAGCTTCATCATTTCACAGATACAGATAAAACAATGGGGCGAGAAATATAAGATAATAATATAATGAAATATTTTCTATGAGCCATGAGCCGACATATTGTGATAGTCTAAGTAGTTAAGGAAAGGAGCCCATTTCAGGTATAATTATCCAATTTATCTAAATAGTAGGCCATGGACTGCTCAATTCTGTGAGTATGACAAACGCTGTTCCACCAGTTCTTGCAGGAGAGGTTTTGAAGTTGCTTCCAATTAGTAGTGACGAGCTTGATGAAGGTAGCTATAAGAAGATCGTATAAAATGGAGGACGGGAGAGATATCTTTCCCTTAACTGCCACAGTGGCAAGAAAAATATTAGCAAAAGAAAGAGGAATCTGAACTTTAAAAATTATCATCATGTATTTCCAAACATCCTGCCACAACCGAAAAACATAAGGACAGTCATAAAACATATGTTTGTATGACCCCAGGGTATTTCCACAAGATCAACAATTTCCATCAGTGTGCGCCTGAGATTGCATGAGTTTTAAAGGAGTAATGACGGCTCTATGCATGAAAAATAGAAGGTTTTGGGTGATGTTGGCCGAAGTTGAGATTCTCCTGATTCTAGACCATAACAAAGACCATGTATTATCAACAAAAGTAGTGCAACAATCGGTTTCCCATTGAGTTTGGACAGTCCATTTCGACATTGATAGTTCTACAGGTTCCAATAGTTTATAAAGTGTGGCAGCTTTGACATCAGAAGCGGTGGAAAGCAGCAGTAACTTTGGGGTGTCAGGTGATAAGACATTGTTATCATGAGCCTGAAGTCTGTCTAGGCATGCATTAACCAATTTGTTGTAGAAAGTGAGATCTGATAGAGGAAGAGAGAAAGATTTCCTAAAATCTTGAAATGATGTTATAATGTGATTTTGGACGATTTGGTCAATATATCTAATAACTTTGGTAAGCCAGACCTTCCAGAAAAATATTCTGCTATTGGTAGTGACTGATTTGTTATACCACAGATAAGGTGAGAGCATTTGGGAGGGGGATTTCATTGATGGAAAAAGGAAAATTCTTAGGGCAGATTTGGATGCTTTAATGGGGCCAGAGAGGATGGAGGCTGCATGATGAAAGAGGAAAATGTTGTGGGGATGCGCCGTTTGTTTTTCAAGTTGACACCAGGATGGGAGGTCATCAGAGTCAAATGGGGCGTACAAGTAGCTAGTCTGTTTAAGTAGGAAAGCAAGGTGATATTTTTTGAAGTCATGAAAGCAGACTCCTCCCTGTTCAAAGGGGGTTTTGAGTTTGTTGAGTGCAGTCATTTAGATTTGTCTTTGACCCAAAGAAAATTGGGTAAGATGAAGTTGATGGATTTGAAAAAGGTGGTGGGAAGAGGAACAGGAAGCATTTGTAGCATATATAAAATAATGGGGGAAAGCATCATATTGATGGTGTTGAGACGTCCCCACCAGGAAAGAAATAAAGGGGACCAGGTAGAGGTAAGTTCGGAAAGCCTATTGAGGAAAATGTCTGTATTGATTTTAAAAGTACTGTTAATGGTGGAGGAAAACTGTATACCTAAATATTTGAAGGAGTTAGTACACCATTTGAAACCAAAAACGTCTAATTGATGTTTAAGGAAAAAGGAATTCAAAGACAGTAACTCTGATTTGTCTCTGTTGAGTTTGTAGCCCAATACTGGTGAAAATTTCTGTAGTACAGCTAGAAAGTGTGGAAGGTGTTGTTTAGGGTTCTTTGACAGGATAAGAATATTGTCAGCATATGCAGCTGTTAGGGAGAATTTGCAAAATGTGCTAATGTCCCTTACCTTTTGAGAGCCCCAGCAAAATTGCTGGATTTCTAAGATTTTATTTTTTACTTGCAAAGAGTGTGTGCCTTTTTTCCCACTGTTTCATGTATTTTGATGTGTGTTTTACTTTTGTGTTCTTTGGTTATGGAGTTTTAACACAACTCCATTGGCATCATATTTTTCTGTGTGTCACACAGCACCTTCAGTGCAATGGCACAGGGTTGTCTTTCAGACTTCCCAAGGTTTAAATACCTTCTCTGGGTCTGACTACCATCTCCCAGAGCCAGTACAGTTAAACTGATTTTGATAGTCTCTTTAAATTTACTGACCCAGCACACACTATCTTCCCATAGAGTGCTGGAGGGGTTACCTAACTTCCCCTGAGTCAAAACACTCATGTAACAGTAACATTTTACCCTTTCCTACTTTAAATGGCTGGTGGCAGTGGTTTAGATCAAACTGCCATGATTTTGCCCGACCTCTTACAATGGTAGCTAAAAATCGGGTCAGCCATGTTTTTCAATATGGCACCCAAGACCTATCTGTAAAAACAGACTCCGGTCATTTTTTTTCACCATTTCTTTAGGAAAGCTCCTTCGTGTGTTTGTCTCTGCGCGCCAAAACAGGTTTGGTCCCTTTGTCCATTGGCCTTTGGCGGGCTTCAGTGCTGAAGCCCTACTCTGGCGCCAGGGTGTTTGGGGTGGTCAGGTTGTGAGGGAGGTGGCCAAAACTTCCCGTGCGTAGTCTCCTAGGAGACCCGAATGCACTCTGGTGTGATTGGCCAGCTGGCTGTCCGGCAAGAACAGCCACCCTGCTGTGTGAGTGACAGCCAGGCTGGAGTGAATGGGGGAAAACTGTTTAAAAACAGGTCTCTGGGACTTGGCAAGCAGAGTCGACCACTGGAACAAAAGAACCGAAGACGAGCTGAAGGAAGAGGACTGCTGCAACTCCTGGACGACCGGTGAAGCCCTGCTGCAGGTCCGAATTGCCTGAAACTCCATCGACAGAGAAGCCTTTCAAGGTTAACTTCTTCCCTTGAGTTTGGTGGGAACAACCAACTCGCAAGCCACCTGGACAACGTCCCCATCTGGTCGAATTTTCAACAGAGTGCTGTTGAAAACCGTATAGCCAGAGGGAAGGAAACCAGCTTGTGGACTTTAAGGCACTCACACCTTAAACCGATGTCTTGCTACAGTTTTTGGCCTCATCCCTGGGCAGTGCAGGAACCTCCCGACATCCTCCTTCTTGTCCCCACGACGGAAGCTCAGGAAAAGCGAGATCTGCTCGAACTGCCAGGAACAACTGCCTCAGCTACAGCTTTCTTCATTAACAAGCTACTGTGAAAACGCGGTCCGGAAATCTTTTCGGCCATCGAGAAAGTGCGTGAAACTTTTCTCAACTATGAAGGCTTGCCCTTCCCTTAACATTCGTCAAACTTTTCACCTAGCCAAATTCTTCTCATCTCTGTGGCAAAGACTTAACCGTTATCTACCAGAACTGTGCTATCCTATACAAAAGACTCGAACCATTGACTTTGGCCCAGGCCTATTGAGAAGAATTGCTGGTTGTATTTAACTGAAACCCTTTGCCCTGCCTATTAATGTATTTGGGCTGTCTATTCGTATAATCTTGTCTTTTTACTCCTTTAAGAAGTATCTGAAGTGCCATTTTGCTCCCACTTCATTGGAGTTAAACTTGTTCATTTACTTACCGGTTGTATTTTTGTGGTTTATTAGTGTGTGATATTGAGCTGCTTATGCTAGTGTAATCTTTTCTAACTGACTGAGTAAATAAATGTATATTCTTTTACCAAGAAACCTTGAGTAAGTGTATATTTGAATCACTGTATTTGTTGGTCTTTTGTGTAACTTGTTCTACTGCTCACTTAAACTCTTGAGATAAGTCTGGCTGCTCAGCCATCGCTACCACTTTACTGTGTAGTACAGGCTAGTACCAAGGGTGATATTGTGCTTACACTTGCAGTCCTAATTGCCTGTAGTGTTCCCAAAGGGTACTGCAGGTGATTCTTCCTATCAGCAGCGACTTTAGTTTCATAATTACCAAAAGAAACACCAAGGATATTTTTGTTTTGCCTAGTGAGTTCTAAGAGAGGTTCAAAAGTGTACACATATAAAATAGGGGAAAAGGGGCATCCCTGTCTAGTAACTCTTTGTAAAGAGAAAAGTTATGAGGTTTGATCATTGATGAAAATGGAGGATTTTGGGTTTGAGTAAAAATGTTTTACTAGGGAGATGAAGTCTATGCCACACCTATGCCATTTTACAGCATGGAACATATAATGCCAACTAACTCGATCAAATGCCTTTTTGGTATCTAGTGCAATGGCGGCGTAACCCTGTTTGTCATTTTTATCTCTGGCAGTAATGTGTAAGGCGTTCAGTAAAAGTCTGGTGTTGGCTCAGATGTTTCTGCCCTTAACATATCCTACTTGCTCGGGTTTAACCAATTTGGAAAGGTGAGATTCTATTCTATCAGCTAATATTTTGGCGAATATAATGTACTTTCTACATTAATAAGGGAGATGGGCCTATAATTTTTAGAGAAGTTGAGATATTTCCTGGTTTAGGAAATAGAATAAGAAGGGCTTCCGAAAAAGTGCTAGGTGAAAATCCTTTAGACATATAAGAAGAAAATAAGGTTTTAAGTCTGGGGGTAAGCTGACTCGAACATTGATTTATAAATTCTGTAGATAGGCCATCAGGTCCAGGGGCTTTGCATCTACTCATTCCTTTGATGGCTTGGTTAATTTCACTAGTTGTAAGTTCTCCCTCGAGATCTGTAAGATCAGTTGTAGGGTAGGAGCTTCTGTTAATACCTCTAAAATAGTTCGAAAGATTGGATGCTGGGATCATAGAATCTGGGGAGTATAAATCAGAGTGGTATTTCTTGAAGATTTCGATGATGCCTAAAGGATCAGTAATTACAGTACCTATGGTATTTTTGATACTAGCAATAAGTATTTTTTCTTTTTTTTAGCTTTGAGATAAGATGCAAGGGCCCTACCTTCCTTATTCGAAGTTTGATAGATTTTGGATTAATACTTTAATATAGCACCAGAGGCTTCTTCAGTGAGTTTTTTATTAATTTGAAAATGTAGGGAGAGGACAGCACAGAGGTCTGAATTAGAGGAGGACAGATAAAATTGTTTTTCAGCCTTAGTAAGAAGCAAGTAAAGAGTGTCAAGGTCTTTTTTGTATTGTTTCTTTTTCATGCTGGAATAGGCAATAATGTGTCCTCTAAGAGCGGCTTTAAAGGAATCCCAATTATTACTTACAGAAGTATCATTGTCAGAGTTGTCAACAAACTAGTGATATTGGAATGAAAGTAATGATTGAATGAACTTCTTATCCTGAAGGAGGCAGTTGTTGAATCTCCATCTAGAGGATGGTCTTTTAATATCTGTGAGACCTAATGCAGTGATAACATGAGCATGGTCAGAGATAGTAATATTTGAGATGTGGGAGTCGGTAATGGAATTTGTAAGGGATTTGACATAAAATATGTAATCGAGGTGTGAAAGGGTATCATGGGGATGTGAATGGAATGCATAGTCTAAATCCACCGGATGTGCAAGTCTCCAGGTATCAATAAGAGTTGTCTCAGCTAGACATTGTTTAAAGGCCTTGTGTGACTTAGAATTTTTGAATGAACGTTTGGATTTTCTATCCAGTAAGGGGTCAAACACGTGGTTTATGTCCCCACATAGAATAAGGTTGGGGAAGTTGGATGTAAGAATAATCTATTTGATAGAGCCAAAAATCCAGATCAGGAAGAGTGGGACCATAAATGCACATGATTGTGATGTTGTCAGATCCAATATGCAATTTGAACCAGGCCCATCTCCCATGGTGTCCACATCCTGACCAACAATCTTATATGATAGTGTTTTACTGATCAGAATAGCCACGCCATTCCTCTTACCCACAGCAGCACTTGCTATTACATCCTTTACCCAAAAGGATTTGAGTTTCATAGCTTCTGAGAGGGAGAGATGGATTTCTTGCAAACATGCAATGGAGGGATTAAGCTTGTTCAGATGGGAGATGATCTTATATCTCTTAATTGGGTGATTACAGCCTTTAATATTCCACGTTACACATCTAAACACCATTGTGAATTACAGAAATTGTTAATATAAATAAATAAGAAACATGAGGGTAAAAAAAATAATTACGTATTCTAAGCAAGATAATAACTACCGCACTCTGTGCCAGCATATGATACAATAACCAATGCACCACCTATTGTAAGTATGACCGCGAAAGGGGGACACAAAGGGAACATGGGAAGGGTAAACTTAACCAGAAGGATAGAAAAAAAGAGAATAAGCCAGGTATTGAAGCACATAACAGTGATGATATAAAGAGGATTAGAGATACAAAAGGGATCAAGTACCCTTAGGATAAAAAAAGGGAGAAAGAAAAGTGTAGTAGATGACACCAGCAGGGCAAGAACAGCCCTGAGAGAAGATGGGTACCCAGAGGTGCCGGACCCACCACATTAGTGAGTGAATTTTAAAAACTGCAGCATAGCTTGGTATAGTAAAAATAGTCAGGTTCCAGATGTTGACAGGATGATGGGCAGAGATGTATCCATGTTTTCAGTTTTGAGAGAACGGATTAATGCCTTGAGATCTGCAGGTTCATCAAGGTTTACCTTAAAGGAGCAGGGATGATATAGTCCATACATGACGGTGAGCTGTATAAGCGCAGGATGGTAGGAGAGAAACTCGAACCTACGTTGGGCAGTCTTCCTGGCAACATCCTTTGAGATGTGAATCCTGTTACCGTGCCAAATTAGAGAGTTCCTCTCCTTGGATTTTGATATAATGAGCTGTAATTAGGTATACTCCAATAAGCAAAAAATCAAAGTGCGCAAAGGGCGTTGCAATGGTAGTGAACTTCTGGCAGGGCCAATACAGTGTGCACATTGAATATTGAGGGTTATTTCTTTAGGTATATGTAGTACCGCTAAAAGTAGACTTTGAAGAAATTAAATGGCATCATTCCCTACACATCCCTCCAGAAGCCCTGTAATGCGAAGGTTATTATGCCTGCTTCTGTTTTCTAAATCTTCGTTATGTTTTTGCAGTTCTTTAACAGATTTTTCCAACAGTAACACTCTAGGGGAAATATCTTCCGCAAGACCAATTCTATTTTCCATTTCTGCCATTCACTTTTCAAAGACATTCCACTTTTCATCCAGTTGTTGCAATTTTTGGTTGTGGTTTCTATGAAAGGTTTAAGTGACCTTATTTCTTGCAGTATGGTATCAATTGCATGGTCCACAGAGGGCTACGGCGGGGGAGACTCACTTTTTATCCTTTTATTGGCAGTAGAAGCTGCCTGTTTATCCTTTAAGACTATGGGCAGTTTTTGATTATTTTTCCCTGAAGCCATGTTGGAAATGATAGGAACCAATAATCGGAGGAAAATATCAAAGATGATGTATGACCAGCCCAAAAAGAGTCAAATTGTTAGAGCAGAGAGCAAGGAGTTCCTAAAGTAATAATATGTACTAAGTACGTTATATTTAAAGTGTGCTTCACTTCAAATTGCCATGTTATCCTGAACAAAGAGCTGGAATCTCATAAAGTTCATATAATGCACTTAAATCATGCAGTTAAGGTGTGCTTCTCTTCAAAATACCTTTAACCTTGTTTGTTTTTCTCCCTTTTTTCCTTTTTATCACAGGTGACCACTAGATGGCGCTGTTACAGCTGTAGAATGCCGACTAGGCCCGAGCCGGCAGGTTGCTTAAGTGCTGTTGCCGAGGGCTTCCTCACAAGTGACAGGAACATGAAGCCAACAGCTGCTGTGGGACCATGGACTCCGTGGAATTTAGGAGCCCTGCGGAAAATGGATAGGAGTCCTCCTCTGCGACTGCTGCCCACGTCCCTGGACATGAGAAGAAGAAATACATTAAAACGAAAAGCTGCAAGGTAAAAATCTGCATGTTGTGGTGAGCCGAAGGTACGCACTCAAGCTGCCGTTCACTACAGCGCCAAGCCACGCCCGCCCGCCCGCAAATATCGCTGTTTTACCTGCCAAATCAGGAGACCTTGGAAGTAATTCAGTTTTCATCTTTTCCTAGCAATAAGAACCCACACTCATGTTTTGCTAGAATATAGAGTTGTTACATGTACAATGATAGTGGCCATTGAAATATTGCACTTCACAAAATGATTTGGCTCTTGACTTACAGATGGAACCCTCCTTTAATTTCACTACCAGTGATGCGCTAGTGTATGGCCTGTTGACACTCCTTGCAATGTTCTTTTCTGTGATGACACTTCTGATGATGGCCATACATATGCAAATGAAGGGGTCTGCATGGCTTTTCTGCACAAGGCGTCATAAAACCCAGGACAGGCCCTGCACAAAAATGTAAGAGGTCAGTGCCATGTATTTATAACAGACCTACATCCCTCCTCGTTTTTTTTAGTGCTTTGTGTGCGTTTCCTAAACTGCCTTTGTCACTAATCTAACCATAAAAGTGGATATGGGATGACAGAGTGAGCGAATGAGGCTGTACGGAACCGTGTATACCAGAAACTGCTTCTGAAGTGCATCCACATGTAAAGTGTCCTGCTGAACCATTTTGTGAAGTTGGCCATCCTATTTCCCTGGGGATGCTGCTTTTTTTTAAAACATGCTGGGTGGCATGCTGTAACATTTGCAATGTTCAAATACAATTTAAACATGTTCTCCTGTGTAAAGGCAACCTTGCAATGGTTTTAAAGATTTAAAAAATGAAAGACAACCCTTAGCATGGCTTTCTGTTCAACAAGTCATCGCCAGCAAGTCCCTCTTCCTCGTCCATTACTTATTTGTGAGGGTAGCGCCCTCCCTTGACAAGAACCCTTCTTCTATTTCTTTCTTTGTTGCCTCGACCCTATTGCTGACAGTATAACCCCAGCATGCACTAGTTAGGGGTGGAGGGGAAGAACAGGCCCCATCTCCCTCAATTTAAACACACCCTAAAGACTGGGCTTCCTCTTTTACAGGAGGCAGAGGAGGAAGTACTCAGGGAATGGAAATGCCGAGAGAGGGCCTGCTTTCCAGGATTCATGGCAAAGCTGTAACCCCTAAGAGGAGAAGAGTAGGCACTACCCCTGTCTGCCACTAGAGGTAGCAAGCTAAGCCTCAAGGGGAAGCCATCTATGGCCCTGGAGGATGCCAGCGTGGACAGAAACGTGGTCTCCAGTTTGAGAAAAGTCTTTTCAGCACTCATTTGGCATTCGCATCAGCTACCTATGCCTCTTACACATCTGAGATAGCATTGGGATCAGTAAAGATGCTGGCACACACTTTGGAGGAAGGAGCAGCCTCTGTGCCAGTGTTACGTGATTTAAAATGGAATTTCAAGCTCCTTTCAGATCTGGCCTACTACGATGAGATAAAGGCAGCAGCTGTATCAGTGGAACCAGCCATTGCAGGCCATAGGTATGTAAACACCAGAGACTGGCATACAGAGTCCCATCAGAAGGCTGCAGCGATGAAGATGCCATTCGTCAGGATGATGCTCTTCAGAGACGAATTGGAAGACAAGGTCCATAAAGACTTTAGGGTTGATAAACAAGCGGGAATGTTACACAGAAGGCAGCAACCTACGTACTGATGGAAGGTGGAAAGAAATATGTCAGGATCCAGGAAGCCAATAAAGGATTTAGGAAGAGGTGGGGCAAATGGAAATAACAGACCCCAAGGAAAACAGGGACAGCTCCTTCTCCGGTACAACCAAAGATATCCTTACGCCCGGCCACTAGGGGCAAGTCTCTTTCAGCATATCTCCCCCTCTGACTCCAGCCTGTAGTTATGGCATTCTTGGGCTATTTCACCCCACACCTTCCACACAGTGTGGAAGGTGTGGGGTGAAATAGCCCTAAAATGCCCTAACTACAGGCCGGAGTCAGAGGGGGAGATATGCCCCTCAGCAACAGGCCTGCACTGGAGTAATGTGCAAATTGAGGCCTAGCAGTTGCAAAGTGAAAAGCAGCAAAATGAGGTGTCCAAACATGGAGATACCTAGAAATGTGCATTGCCTACTCGAAGGGAGAGACCAATGACATAATTTGCCAAAGTATGAGAAAACTGAAATAATATCCTCCTGAACTACTGTCCACAGAACCCTAAAAGGGTTTTTCTCAAGAAGACAGAATTAACGCTCTTCAGGACTAATCCAGCCAGGGCCAAATTGAACCATCAATACAAGCTTTTCAGCATTAATGAGTCCCAAATAAAGATCGTAAATAAAGTCAAAACTTTGGGGATGCATATGGAAGCAACACTGAGCGCAGAGGCTCAAGTTATGCAACTGAATAAGAACTGCTCCTATTACCCGAGACTCTTTGTTTGTTTGTTTGTGTGTTTGTTTATTCACTTGTAACACGCTCCAGACCTAAGAGTATCAGGACACGAAGGTTACAGGTAGGTTCACAGCTTAGTTACACAACAGATAAATTAACAATACAGATACATACATGCACAGAATAGTTGTAGGATAGCAGGAGACAATAAAGTTATACATTTTGATACTGTCCGCTTGGTGGAGTTTTACCGCTAGTGTACACACGGCTGGGTTAGATATCGGAGGATTTGAGCCAGATGGTGCATTTGGATCTGAAGTTTTGATATGGCTGAACTTCACGGATCTTACATAGAATACGTGCCTACTTAAGTGGGGGAAATTGCCCTACAGTCGCAAGAGCCACCATACTGTCCAGGTTGGCTTATGGCAATGCCCTATTATTAGGAGCAAATAAAGGGCACATTGCAAATACCCAAAAATCCAAAACAGGGCTCTGAGAATTATCAAAGAAGAAAGGAAAACGGAAAACATTAATGAAGACAGGAGAAACCTACACTGGTTAACTATTGAGGACAGAATTAACTTCAAGGCGCTGACTTTAGCTCATAGGTGCGTCCATGGGAAAGCTCTGGCATATCTTAAGACGAAACTGTTTGCCTATGTGCCGCGTCGTGCCCTCAGATCCGAAGCTCAGGGTCAACTCTTAATCACCAGATTTAGGAAAACAAACGGACTAGGCAAAGCCTTTCACATTAAGGTTGTGCCATTATGGAACAAGCTCTCACCACAAATAAGATTAGAGTCCTAATACAGTATTTTTCTGCAAAAAAACTCAAGACTAAATTGTTTAGATAATATCCCTGAATCAAATCAAGGCCCGCCTGGAATGGAGTTCCCCCAAATGCTGCTGTTCCTACTCCCGTTGTGTCCGTGTCTGTTGATCCGGTGTCTCCAGGGGAGATGGTGGCCAAAGTCCCAAATGGGGTCCTTGAGACTGAAAGGCAAGAGTTGCAGAGATTAGCCATGCACCCGCCATCCGCCCACAGAGTTCAATGTGCAAGAAGACCAGCGACCTTAAAGGCATATGACGGGCGCTGGGGGAAATTCTCAAAACAGTGCAAAAAGAAGGAGCTACTGGCTGTGCAATGTCCAACTCTGTCAGCTATGCAGTTTTTGAATGATGGGGTTGATATGGCATTGGCCGTTTCAACTTTAAAAGCACAATGGGCCTCCATCCAGGCTGTAAGGGACCCATGGGAAGTGGAAGCCGCGAATGAGAACCTGATAAATAGATTGTTGAAGGGGTTTGCTAATTCCAGACCACGTTTGGTTTTAGGCCTTTTAAAATAGGACTTGCCATTGGTGTTAAAACTGTTACAGGAGTCTCCCTTTGAGCCCCTTCAGAATATTGACCTGAAATATTTGATGTTTAAGACTGTGTGACCCTTACTTCTGTTAAGGATTTCAAAGGCACAGTGCACTCCAGACCAGGACTCTTCCTACTGGCCGAGGATGCAGCGCACAATCAAAATACTTTTATTTTATTTATTATGAATTCAATTTGAGAAGGTACCCAATCCGTCTCACACCCACCTTTACAAACACCCCGGGACACAGTGGACCATGAACCAGGCTGGTGTGTAATAATACAATATTTATTTACTTTTAAATTCCAATGAAAATCACACAAATTTAATATATGGCAGCAATCACCAGTGTGGTAATAATTACACTGTAAAATGACAAAACACACTTAGTTTTACCTTTAAACATCAGATATATAATGCACAAGTGAATACAGACAAGATTATTTTTGGGAGGTGTTTTCTGATAGCACCACTGTTAGTATTTCCCCCTGCAATGCTCCCTCAAACCCCTGTTGTGTGGGTAGAAAGGAGTAGCAAGGATTCAGGGATACTACGCAACAAACAGAATGCAAATCCGACCTTCCCCCTCTGAATGGCAGAATCGGATTGAAAACCTTTGAAAATTGAGCAAAAGAGCACTAGGAATTGGCTAAATACTTCATTTACATGTGCGGTTGAATGAATGAGGTCGAAATGAGTATAGCAGTATAAAAGATGTAAGAACACTAGCAAACTACAATGCAATGTACTAACAACGTGCATACAGTTCAGAAAATCGACTTGGGAAGGAAAAGCACAGTGCAGCCAAATCACACGTGGAGAAATTGCATTTGCTTACTTTCACGGGTTTAAAATGACAAAACAGCTTGAAAAATTGGTTAAACAGACAAAATCGGAATACGGTTTTGATGCTAAGGGACACATGCACATCACAGCTATAATATGAAAGTGAAAGGGTAGCTCTGAATGGATGACAGGATGAGATTCTTAACGGGAAAGAAAACTCAATTTTAAAAAAGAAATAATTTCACGGGACAACTCGGTGTTCAAAGGAAATGACAAGTTTTATTGAGACTAGATTTTAGTGGCTAGAAAAAAGGAACACCACCTGTGAAAAGGGTTAAACTGCATTTTCAACCCCCTCACGCTGTGTGCCTCTTTATGGGGGAATTAATTTATGTATTCAAAATAGTTCTAAGGACTTGCACAAGGACTGAAATGAATTGGAAAGAATGGCGCTAACACTTGGAGATCACTACAGTTTTTCCTCAGAACAAGGTACACGGAGGATTCTGACAGTTTTAAGGATTTTTTCTAGGGCAGTTATAGGATCTCTATGGAATTTGACCTAATACAAGGTAACAAAGCAAGGGATGCAGTTTGTGGTTGCTGGGGAAGGGAAATACTCACAACAAGCAATTGAATGGGGTAGCTTGGACAACAGACCGGGTTTCTGGACAGCGAGGAAAGGTCTGTTTACTGCACACAGCGGCAGGTTCTCCTAGAAGGGGACGGCTGGGCCTAGTCTGGTCACTGGACAGTGAGGTGGATCAGCTGGGAAAGCAGGTAGCGGGGCAAAAGCTGGTCTGGTCACAGGATGCTCCAAAGAGGGTACCACAGCTTTTCCCCCTTTCTCCCTGAATTATTGGGATTTTTGTGGGGTATTTCTAGATCAGTGGTTCTGCCTGAATAGGGTCAGCTAGCTCTGGCCTGGCAGTGGACTCTGGAATCTTGCAGGGTAAATCTGGAATGTCTGTGTCTCTGGATGCGAGGGGGCTGGAAATGTCAGAACAGAGTCTAGAGCTCCCTATGCCTCCCCTTTATATAAGGAGCATGACATCAGAGGATTTTATATGAGGCTGACTCAAGCCAGACACACCTCTTAACATCTGATAGGTCAGCTGTGGATGTCGCCTCCTCCCTGGAAGCAGATTGGACTGAAGGAGGTGACTCCATTTTATGGTGAGTGTTTTTACAATGTGCTTTGTGCTACCAAAGTTACTTTTGCCAAAATCAGTTATGGAACAAAACACTCATATTTACAAATGTCATCATTAGGAAACTTATAGGGCAGCCTACATATCTTACAAGACACATGCTGATCCAAATTCCAAGATGGTATGATGCTGTTTAGTCATTCTGGTAATCTTTCATCATTTCCATGGAAAATAGTTCACCTACAATTCTACAATTTTATATATGTATACATATTATCACTGGTCATGTTCTCATTAATTTTCAAAGTTGTACCATGTATGTATTCCCCAGAATTCACATTTTCCTGGCGTTTGCGTTCCCAACATGCTAGAAAACCCTACATCTTATTTAAATGGTCATAATTTCACATTAATATGTCTTTTGGTTACTGAAATAAATGACATAGCTGAATAGTCCCTGAAATCAACTGGGCTGACTTTGTGTTCCAAATATGGGCATTCCTTTCCAGGTCACAGCCAAATGTCAGGCTCTGGTCACTTTAGCCAGTGTTGTCATGGATTCGCCTTTGAAGCCCTTCGGTTTGATTTGAGGGGAAGTGTCACCAGGAATTCACACCTATTTGTCCTGGCCGTCCATTGTCTCATGCTGGAGCAGTGCCGCTTCGTCTGACGAAGGTGCGAGATGCTCCCCCTTGGCCCATTCATAGTTTCCAGGGGGCTGGTCCACTTGGGGGAAGATGATCCTGTTCCCAGGAAAAGGCAGGGCCCTATGAAGCCAGGGCCTGCCAAACCTGTTCTGGTGGCCTCAAAGTAATTTAATTTATTGCTTTATTTTTCTTTCCTTAACCAGAAAGCATGTCTTTTAGAAATAAATATCATGTATATGTTTAAAGCAAGCTCCCATCACATTTCTATGCAAGCACAGGGCCTTAGTTTAACATTTCACTTTTTTTTTTAAACGTATTTTTATTAGTTTTTTAAGTGATACAAAAGGTAAACAATCCCTCAACTCCCAATCCCGCCTCCCCCCACCCATCCTCTTCCGGAAGTATAGTCCTTGTTCCATTGAACTCGGGGCTGATTAAGAGGTGAATATGTCCATTATTTTTATGGAGTGCGGGCACCACTGTGCCATGTAGTCTGACTGGAGATATTCTAGCACTCCTCCCCATTCTTTTGTGAAGGAGCTGTGCGTTCCGTGGAGATTGTGTGTGATTTTTTCCATGGTCATTTGGGTCCAGACCTTAAGTAACCATGTGAACAGCATCGGTGGGTCTCTTTTTTTCCATCCCTGTGCGATTGTTGCCCAGGCCGCTATGAGTAGGCCCATGAAGCTTTTCCTTTGCGCCTTGGTGAGTGTGTTGTCATAGTGTTCTGTGAATCCACAGAGCCAGGTTTTCTCCGTGTAACGATCCACGTTTGGGAAGATCTTCTTCAGTTCGGCTAATACTTCTGTCCAGAAGAGTTTGACCTTAGGGCAGTCCCACCAGATGTGTCTCCACGTGCCTGCATCTGTGCAGCCTCTCCAGCAGCGATTAGGTGTATGTGGGTACATGCTGTTTAGCCTCTCCGGGGTGTAGTGCCATTGCGTGATGACCTTTATCCACATTTCTTTGGTTTGAACTGCTCTGGTCAGTTTGTGGATATCGGCCCATAGCGACTGCCACTGCTGTATGGTGATGTCTACCCCCAGCGTCTTTTCCCATCTTTTCATGTATGCCCACTTGATGTCTTCTCCCTGGGTATTTATGAACCTATAGAGGTTGGAGACTAGTTTTCTGTCTCCTGAGTTGGTGAGGAGAAACATTTCGAAGGCGGTAAGCTCTCTTGTTGCAGCTCGGATGATCTCAGGCGTGGTCAGCCAGTGTCTGAGTTGTTCATATTTGTACCTGTCCGCGTTTGTGAGGTTCCAGAGTGATTTGCAGTCGGCAAAAGATCTCATCTCCCCGTCTACGAACATTTCCCCTATTTTCCTGCAACCAGCTTCCTCCCAGTTCCCATAGGCCCCTTGCTCTGTCCCCGGAGGGAATTGCCGGTTCCTGCAGATTGGGGTGAACGGGGCAGTTGCCGTGGTGATATTCTCTTTCCGTGTCTGCTCGTCCCAGGCGTTCAGCGTGGTCCTCATGATCTCACTGATGCACAGATTTGTATGCCTGTGCTGCTTTGGTGTCCATAAGAGGTCTTCCAGTGGCGTTCTGGCGACTGCCCTGTCCTGTGTCACCCATATCGTTCGTTGATTGTCCCCTAGCCATTCTTTCAGGATCCTGAGTTGTGCCGCTTGGTAGTAGTTTTTAAAGTGTGGGAGAGCCAGGCCCCCTTCCCTAGTATTGGATGTGAGGATGGTTCTGGATACTCTGGGGGGTTTCCTGTTCCATATGAAGGACGAGACCGACTTAGCTAGGGCTCTGAAAAAGGAGTCAGGGACCCCAACCGGTAGGGATTGGAAGTAGTACAGCGCTTTAGGGAGGATGTTCATTTTTATCGATTGTATTCTCCCCCACCAGGAAATATTTAGGGGATTCCACCTCTCTAGATCTTTCTGAATCCTGGCAAGGAGTGGGGGATAGTTCTTTTTATACAATGTCTCTAACTTATGAGTGAGTGTTATGCCCAAATATTTTATGCCCTCCTCCGCGACCTTTAGGTCCAGATGGCCTGCCTCCCTTCCCAGTGTTTCACTGCTCCCGGCTAATATAAGCATTTCTGATTTTTTCTTATTTATTCTTAAGCCAGATATGTTCCCAAATAGTTCTAGTAGGCGGATCGCCTCTGGGGCTGAGTGGGTTGGGTCCTCCAGTGCCAATAACATGTCATCCGCATAGGCAATAACCTTATGTTGTCTCCCCGCCATCTCGATCCCCCTGATTTGGTCTGTTTCCCTAATTTTAATAAGTAGGGGTTCTAGGAATAGCGCATATAGGAGTGGTGATAGCGGGCAGCCCTGTTTCGTTCCCCTGGAGATTTCCACCCTCTCCGTTAACTCACCATTTACCGCTATCCTAGCAGAGGGGGAGGAGTAATTGGCTTTGATCATGTTAATATATTGATTCCCAAATCCCATGTGTTCCAAGGTTTTAAAGAGCATAGACCATTCTACACGGTCAAACGCCTTTTCGGCATCCAAGGAGAGTAGAACTGCAGGGGTGTGGGAGAAATTAATTTTCTCTATAAGGTGTGCTAGTCTTCTGGTGTTGTCGTGTGTCTGCCTTCCCGGGATGAATCCTGATTGATCTGGGTTAATTAATGAGGGGAGCAGTGGGGAGAGCCTGGCCGCCAGGATTTTGGTGTAGATTTTTGAATCTAGATTAATTAGGGCAATAGGTCTGTATGAGCCCGGGAGGGAGGGATCCTTCCCTTGTTTATGGAAAACTAATATTTTTGCCTCATTCATAGATGGGGTAACATTCCCGCTATCTTTGAAGGTGTTTAGTAGTCTCGTGAGGAATGGGGCGAGAATGTCTACATATTTTTTGTAGA
This sequence comes from Ambystoma mexicanum, assembly GCF_040938575.1. NCBI lineage: Eukaryota > Metazoa > Chordata > Amphibia > Caudata > Ambystomatidae > Ambystoma > Ambystoma mexicanum. The sequence goes on from NC_090923.1 coordinate 315,378,001, forward strand.
ATGGGGCTGTGAAGCCGTCCGGGCCGGGTGCTTTGTTGCGTGGAAGGCTCATTATCGCCTTTTTCACTTCACTTTCGGTTATCTGGGCCTCCAGGTCTGCTCTGGCTTCTTCTGATATTTTCTGACAGGGGATCGATGCCAGGAATCTGTTTTGGTCAGCTTCATTCGGGTTCTCTGTGGAGTACAGGTTCTGATAGAACTCCCTGAATGTGTCCCCTATGTCCTCGGAGTTCGTTAGCGTATCCCCTTGCGCACTTTTGACATTCCTGATGGTTGTTACGTTCCGCTTCGAGGAGAGCAGCCGGGCAAGATACCGGTCTGCCTTGTTGGCTTTTATGTAGTATTTCTGTTTGAGGTATAGGAGAGATCTCTGGGCTCGTTTGCTACGGAGGTGTTCGAGTTGTCCCTCGGTGTGTTTGAGTGTCTTTTTTAGGTCTCTTGTGGGGTTTGCCATTAATTCTTCCCGGATATCTGACAGCTTCTTTTCCAGTTCTGATTCCCATTGCCGTGTTTGTCTATCCCTGGTCGCCTTGAGGGCTATTAAATGGCCCCTGATTACAGCCTTGCACGCCTCCCATACGGTGCTCAGGGAGACCTCCCCCGTGTCGTTATGATCAAAGAATTCTTCTATTTTTTCCCTTAAGGATTCTCCCATCACTGGGTCAGATAGTATTTCTTGTGGGAGTGTCCATCTCCAAATTCTCTTTTCGTTCCTTGGAGTCGTCAGGTCCAACCAAAGGGGTGCATGGTCTGACAGAGAAATGGGGCCCAGTTCCAGGTTTTGAATTTTACCCAGGATCCCCACTGACACCCAGAAGTAGTCTATTCTAGACATTGAGTTGTGAACGTGTGAATAGTAGGTGTATCCCTTGGTTTGACCTTTGTGTTCCCTCCATGCGTCCCACAGAGCCATGCCTTCCATCTGTTTTTTCAGTCGCTGAGAGGGGGCGCTCTGGTGGAGGGGTCCGCTCGCGCTACAGTCAGATTGGGGGTACCAGGCCAGATTAAGGTCTCCTCCTATAATCATTTCCCCCTTCGCGTACCCCTCCAGCTTCCCCATAGTGTCCCTCAGAAAGCCATCCTGGCCCGAGTTTGGGGCGTAAATGGAAGCCAATGTCAGAAGGGTGTTGTGTAGTTTGATATTAGCGAAGACATACCTTCCATCCTTGTCTGATGTTTTGTCGATCACCTTTACTTCCATACTCCCTTTCACAGCAATTAACACTCCTGCCTTTTTTTCCCCTGCATTGGATTGTGCTATAATCTCGTAGCCTCTCAGGCGTATTTTCCCCCTATCTTGAGCTTTAATGTGGGTCTCCTGGAATAGTAGCACATCCGCCTTTTCTCTTCTTAACATGATCTCCACTTTTTTCCGTTTCACCGGGGAGTTCAGACCCCTAACATTTAGAGTTACGAATCGTATCTTCCCCATTTCAGATAGTCAGATTGTATATGTGTTAGGCCCGAGGTAAATTTCCCCTTCTCTCTTCCGGAAGATCTTCCCTCCCCCCCCAAACTGTAAATAAGTCCCTCAACCAAAAACTTTGTTCCAACTTTACACCCGAGGAGGGCCCGGGTACCTATGGTAGCTTTGGCGTTCCGCCTGTCGCTCCCAGCCCTCTGTAGGCTCGAGGTTAACTTAGTGGGGAGTCCTAAACCCCACAACATTCCTTGACCTTGATGTGGGTTGTTCCGGCTCCATGCCGGGCCAATTATGTTTGTCGTTTGCGAGTTCCATCATTGGGTGCCGTTTCCACGGCTGCCTTCCGCTGTAGAGCCCCAGGTCTCGTGTACTCTTAGATTTGCATCCTCTATTTTATTCCGCTTGACCCCTCCCCTCCCCCCCGCGCCGCTTTCTTTTCTGTCGGACCATTTCCCATCCCCCCAGTCTATTTTGCGATTCCCCCTTTTTTCTATCCTTTCTGGTCGAGGACTCCCCTGTCTGGATGTCCAATATGGTTAGCCCCTCTTCCAGGGAGGTCACCCTCCTTTGTTTCCCATCCCAGTCGAACAGCAGACCGAAAGGGAATGTCCATTTATATTTTATCTCTATTGTGACCAGTTCCCTCGTGAGTGGGGCCATCTCTCTTCTCTTTAGGAGTGTAGCGGCTGATAAGTCCTGAAACAGCTGAATGTCTACCCCGTTCATCCTAATTTGATCCATCTGCCTTGCTCTTCGTAGAATAAGCTCTTTTTGTGGATAGGAGGACAGAGCCGCCAGGACGTCTCTGGGTCTTTCTCCTGGTGCCCCTGTGCGTCTCGGGCCTACTCTGTGTATGCGATCGATCCCCACTGCCTCTGGGTCCTGTGCGTCAATGATATCCCCGAAGACCTCCTGTACCGCCTTCCTTAAATCCCTGTCTGGGACCGATTCTGGCATATTTTTAATGCGAATATTCGATCTGCGGGACCTGTTCTCTAGGTCTTCGCACTGTATTTCCAGATTATGGGTCAGGCGAACTAGGTGCTCTTGTGTTTCGGCGCTCTGCAGAGCCTCTTCTTCTGCGTTTTGTACTATTTTTTCTAGGGTGTTCGTCCTTTCTTCCAGGTTGGCAATGTCGTGTTGTACTCCTTGTATTGCCTGCTGCATATCCTGTTTGATTGCTGCGAACTGGTCTTGGACCGTTGTCATTAGTTTATCTTGTAGTTCTTTAAACCAGGAGTGCATATCGTCTTTTGTCGGGGGTTGGGAGCCGGGGGCCATGTCCCTCGCCTCGGACGTGTTCGCGGTCTGCAGGGAAGAGTCCTCCTGTACTCTGCTCCTAGTAGTCACCGGGGTCTCCACCGCCCACATTTGTATAAGGCTGGAGTCTTGTTTGGGGGGCTGCTGAACCTGTAGGGTTCCCCCCCCTCTCTTCTTCGCTTTAGACATATCTTCCTCTAATAGTTCTTGCCTTTGCTTCCCCCGGACGAGCCTTCCCCCTCTCCTGTTTCTATGGTCGGGGAGATGCCTCCTGAAGGGTGGGCCTTTATGCGTCCTGCTGCGTGTTTCGTGTCCCTTCTTGAGTTGCTGGTTGTAGGGGGTGGCTGCGAGGGGATACAGGGGAGGAGGGGGGGGGATAGCCTTCTTAACTGTGCCACCCCCTGTATGGTCCCCACGGGCGCGGCTGTGTTGGGGCTCCGGACTGTACCTCCCTTGGTGATTGCTCCGTCCACCAACTTTTGAGACTCAGGGAGGGCCCGGCCCCAGTGCTCCAGTCCTTGGCCGCCTTCAACTGTGGGGGGGGGGGGGGTGGTGGTCCCCCTCCGCCCCGGCCGAGTTGGGCCTTCTTGCAATTCTTGCCGCCCGTGTGGGGGGGGGGCGGCCCTCCAAGTTCGCCTCACCTTATAGTCCACCGGACTGGGGACCGCCGTTGGTGTCTTATGCCTCAGGGCGAGTGCTTGCGTGCGGTGCGACACCCAGTTCCTTCCCTCTCCTCTGCGGGGTCCTGTGCTGGCTGGGGGGCGTCCCTCGTCGGCGCCGGATGAATGCTGAGGCTCCGGTCAGTGGCGCCTCCCGGATCCCCACAGCCCGCGCCGACGGCCTCCGCTCCGCGTCTCTGGGGGGGGGGCCTGTGTCGCTCTTTCGCTGTGCGAGGGCCGCACCTTGTCCCGATGGGGGAGGGGGAGCTTCACTCCTCGGCACGGGAGGCGACTTCCTCGGCGCGGGAGGCGACTTCCTCCCACGGCCAGTGCCGTGAGCCGCACTCGTAGCTGTGTGTGCGGAACGGCCGCCCTCCGGATCGCTGCTTCTGAGGTGCTTATGTGTGGCCCGGCGGGAGCGAGACTTACGCACGTCTCCTCGCTCCGGCGGCCATCTTGGAATCAACATTTCACTTTTTTAAAAGGCACTTTCTTTTTCATCAAAAGCACCCTTATACACGTGGGTTGATTCTTCTGGGATGTCACTTTCACAAATTCAGCTTTCTCTAGCATCTAGATTCTGAACATTATTTATAGCCCCAGTCAATTTCTAATACACAGAAATCTGTCCAACACAAGGGTCCTATGAAACTGACATAAGCAAAGAGAGAGAGGGCTTCTTGTGAAGAATTTGCCTGGGTTATTTTGTTGCAAAAGGTGAAGCGTTTGCCATATGGCTTGGAGTGAAGTTCTCTGCTATTTCACAGATTTTGCTTGACACAGCATGCCATTCAGTGAGGAATGCCTTCATTTGCTGGTGTACACCCTGAATATGGGTGTACATGAATGTGCCTTACTGGAACCAACTGGGTAATGTTGAAAAGATGAAAAGAGCATCAGTGCGCAGTCATTTTAAATGCAGAACAGTTTCTTTTTCAGTGGGAAGTTTTGAGCTGGCAGCATAGCAGTGCTGCCTTTGAATTATTTTCTTTGGTGCACATAAAGAAAACACTGGCAGCCATTCTCAGGGTGTTCCGGGTTCCATCTCGCCCCATATGTGCTTGGTAAAAACAGCGCAGCCATTATTTTGTTGCCTGCAAAACGCAGTTTTGATGCAAGGCAATGGTGCTCAACAGAGCCAGCGCAGCCATTCTGCTGGTAACTGCTGAAATTGCAGTTTGGTGATGTAGGGGAGTTCTGCTGAGCTGATAAATGTACCCCACACTGCAGCACGAAGGCTAGCAGAGATTGGGGCCCTGTTATACAAACCTCCACATTTAGAGAGGGGATGGGCTGTATTTGAAATGTGACCCAGCTTTCCAGCCAAAGGTAATCTCCAAGTGACACTTGGCACAGGATACAGTGCTACCTTCCTTCGTCCAGGCCTTCCCCCAGCTACCCCTCTCCGCAGGTCTCATGCTCCGGATGTGAGGCGGGATGTACTCATGCATCTGGGTAAGACAGCTTCTATTCGTAAATCAGTTTAATCTTCACTTTTGGGGGTGCAAATCCAGGAAGGAATCCCTAGCACCCGTCGTTGCACAAGAGATATTATTAAGATGGTGCATGAGGTTTCAGGTCTACCCCTACCAGAGTTCAGGGATGTTACACCAGGGCAATGTCAACACCCTGGGCGGAGGCCCAACGGGTATTCTTACAGGACAGCAACCTGGGCAGAGTCTAACACCTTCACAAGATGTTATCATTTAAATATGCACACTGAAGGGGCAAGGTTGTTTTGGAGGGGCGTTCTAAGTGCAGGAGCATTGTGAGCAGACGTTGAATATGCCTAAAATAAAATGGTGCTGGGGTGCGCACACAGTGTACTTTTTGGTCAGAGCCTGATTTCTTATAATGCCTCATAAGTATGTACACTATTAGGTAGAGGAAAGTTAGGTAACATTCAGATTACTTACTGGTAATCTTCATTACTCATAGTCTCGCTCTTCCTCGTCTGAGTACTTACGGCCCACCTCTGCCTGTTGCATGGTATGAAATGAGACTTTGCATCTTTGTTGCAAGTATAAAGAAACTAGTGTGTAGTATAAAGCCGCCCAAAGGAAGACAGGAGCCAGGCAGGCTTTTCAACAGGGCTTTATTACCAACAGGTCTGCAATCATGAGGCACTGATAATGTCCTGGATTAGCTGGGCCAACGTGGCCAAACAAGGGTTTGGGTGCCGTGTCTCTGGAGCACCGTTAAACTAACAAAAGACTCCCGTGCTCGGAGGAGCCGGGAAGACGCTGCTTTCCGCGTCCTCAGCTCGTCCCGTAATGCGCGCGTAGCGCGCGGGGGCGGAGCTGGTCGCGCGGGCGAGATCTCGCGAGAGCGGTGCTCTCGCGATGCCTCTACACACCTCCCTTTTCCCAAAAGCAGAACGAGTTCATTGTAGTGCATAGTCATTGTATCTCACCGGTCTTCTGCATACCCTTCGGGGCCTCTCGCTGATTTCAGGGCATGGTCTCTGCTGTTCTGGTTCAGGACTTTCACATGGTTCTTCCCGTTCCTCTACGCTAGCATCTTTTTCTCCTTCGCTTCCTTCTGCTTCTTGCTCCTCATTTCTCCTAACGTCATTTCCGGTTTCTACGTGGGGTGTCTCTTGGGTCCTCGCTTCTTCTTGCCTTCTCTGGTATACTGCTACCCTTTCCAAGTTCCACGAACGCCCGTCTTCCGTGCGGACGTGATTGGTCCCTTGGTGAGTTACTTTTATGGGCCTACTGTATCGGGATCCCGTGTCTGGGTCCTTTCTTGGCAATTTGATTTTGACCCAGTCCCCTTCTCTTATGTTGGGCGCTTGCTTCGTCCTTCTTCTTTCATCACTCCACGCTTTCATGCGTTTCTTGTTTCTCTCCATGCGCCATACTACTTCAGTCATGTCGACTGCTTCATCTTCCCTTACTTTCGCCAGCCATGGAGGAATGAGGGTGGATGCCGCACTCCTCCCTCTCAACATTTTGAATGGGGATATTTGGGTAATCCCATTTGGCGTAAGTCTGTGAGCCGCTATGGCTTCTTTGGCAGTTTTGAGGGGGTTCATTCCTGACGCTGTTGCCAGTTGGATGGCCCCTTTTATGAACCTATTGGCCCTCTCCACCAGTCCATTTGCTTGGGGGTGATACAAGGCCGCCTTCTTTTGTTTGATGTGGTTCTTTCTTAAAAATGCTTCCATATCTTTGGATACTAGTTGCACCCCATTGTCCGTGACGACTTCTTTGGGGAGGCCTTCCCTCTGGAAAATTTCAGTGAGTACCTCTATGACCGTCTCTGTGGTTATATTCGGGACAAACTCAGCTTCGACCCACTTGGATAAGTAGTCGACCAGCACTATGCCGTATTTATGTTCCGTTTCCATCGCCTCCAGGGGCCCTATGAAGTCAATGCCCACTTTGGACCATACCGCTTCTGGTATCTCCGTGGGAATGAGAGGCGCTTGTCGGACCTTAAGTCTTTTGTCACTGTTCAGGCATTCATGGCTGCGCTCTATCATGGCGCGTATTTCCTGGTCCATAGACGGCCACCAGTAAGCTTCTCTCACCCTGCGGCGAGTCATCGTGTTCCCTAGGTGCCCCGCGTGGGCCCTGCAGAGTATGGTGCGCCTCATTCCTGTGGGGGGAATGATCTGATCCATTTTCATGATTATTCCCTCCGTTTCCGACAACTCATCTTGCACCTTCCAGTATGCTCTCATGCCTTCCGGCAGCATTTTCTCATTGGGCCAGCCCTCTTTGATCCAATTGCGTATCTTGGCCATGATTGGGTCCTTCCCATCTTCTTCTTCCCAGTGTCTTTCGCTGAGTTCCAGGTAGTCTGGGGTCCTTATGTCTGATATGGATGCGACTATGCATTCCCCCTGTAGGAATGTGGTAGCCCTTTCCTTGTTCTCGGGCAGTCTCGACATGCAGTCGGCTTGCGAGTTTTTCCAACCCGATATGTGATGGATATCGAATGTGTATTCTTGTAGCTTTGCTGCGATGCGAGCTAGCCTGGGCGTGGATGTTTTGGTGCCTCCCGGGCTGAGCATGTGGATGAGTGGCTTGTGATCTGTCACCAGTTTGAACTTTGTGCCCCACACATATGTTCTGAAATGTTCGACTGCCCATGCGCATGCTAGCATCTCCTTTTCAATCGTTGAGTAATTTTGTTCTGCTTCTGATAGTGCCTTAGACGCGAAGGCCACCACATGTTCGGTGTCACCTCTCCTCTGCGTTAGCACTGCTCCTAATCCGTACGCACTGGCGTCCGTGGTAATGACCGTGTCCCACTCTGGGTTGAAGGGTTGCAGACACGGAGCTTTCATGATGTGGTGCTTTATGGTGTCCATTGCCCTCTTCTGAGGTTCTCTCCACGAAAATTCTGTTCCCTTTTTGAGTAGATCGCGTAGGGGAGACGTGGTTTCCGAAAACTTGGGTATAAATTTTGCGTAATACTCAGCCAATCCCAGAAACGACCTCACCTCTTCTTTGGTGGCTGGTTCGGGAGCTTTGGTGATGGCTTGCATCAGATTTTCTTTCGGGCTGATCCCTTTTTCCGAAATTTTGTATCCCAGATATTCCACTTCTTTTACTCCAAACGAGCATTTCTCGTGACGTAAACGCACTCCTGCGTCTTGTAGTTTGTTAAGAACCACTTTGAGGGTGGTATCATGCGTCTGCTTGTCCTTTGCATAAACCAATATGTCATCCTGAAAATATACTACATTTTCGACTTTCCTGAGTAGGACGTCCATCATGCGCTGAAAGGCCGACGCAGCTGACGACAACCCGAAAGGCATTTTCGTGAATTGGAACGTGCCAAAGGGCGTGATAAAAGCTGTAAGGGGTTTCGACTCTTCATGGAGCTGTATCTGATGATATGCATTTCTCATATCAAGCTTCGAGAATATTTTGGCCTCCTTCATTAATAATATGAGTTCGTTTATGCTTGGGAGTGGGTAGTTGTCCGCGATGACTTCTAAATTTAGACTGCGCAGGTCTATGCATACCCTTAATTCCTGTGAGTGGGGTTTCTTTATCAGGACGACTGGGCTCAGCCATTCGGACGCTTCAATTTCTTCTATCACTCCTTCCCTCTTCATTTTGTCCAGCTGTTGTCTCAGGGTGTCCCTTGCTGTGGCCGGTACTGGTCTCACCCGATGTTTGACAGGGACGGCATTTCTTTTGAGCACGATCTTGTGAATGAAGCTTTTAATGTGTCCCGGCTCCTCCGAGAAAAGTGTTGGGTAGTCGCCCTTTACCACCGATTCACTCTTCATATTGACTGATAGAACTTGATCTTCTGTGCTGGGATCCAGTCTGATTTTTAACTTGTCTTGATCATCCCAGCCCAATACTGCCGGCCCTTCATGGCTGAAGTAGACCCTGGTGATGGTTTCCCTTCCTTTGAATTCGACTTTTCCGTTGATATACCCTAAGAGTTCGACTGAGGCCCCCCCAAACACTGTGGGCTTGTGTCGTGTGGTGAGCACTTCCACTTTCTCTTTACCCACCATGTCTTTATATGTCTGAAGGGGTAGGATGGTGAGATCCGACCCGGAATCTGCCATGACCCGAGTCTCTCTTCCGTCGATTCTGATGACGCAGTGAGGCTTCTCTCTCCTGGCTCGGGTGCTGTTCACCATTATGACCGTGGGTCTCCCCTCCTCATCTGACGAGGATTCTCTTTCTTTTGTGTGGTCCGTGGTGAGGCTCGCGACTTTCTTGTTCCTCCATCGACACACTGTCGAGAAGTGTCCTATGCGTCTGCAGATTGAACACTCCTTGTCTCTGGCTGGGCACTCTCTGTCATAGGCCAGGTGTTTGGTGCTGGAGCACCTATGACACTTGAGGGGTTCTCTCTTGCTGTTTCTTGACTCTCTCGTGTCTGGTGCGGATTTCTCCTTTCTTGGACGGAATCCAACTGCTTGTATTTCAGTGGGGACTTGGGCTCCTGTAAACTCTTTCCTTCTCCCCGCGGTTTCTTCTACCGCTCTGGCAATTTCCACAGCTTTTTCTAACTGTAATTCTTTTTCGAGGATGAACTTATCCTGGACTTTGCGACTGTTGGTATGGACGATTAGCATGTCGCATATGCGGTTTTCCGCGTCGGTACCAAAGTTACACAAAGCTGCCAGTTCCCTTAACTTCGTGACGTAGTCATCGACAGGTTCGGACTGTTCCTGTTTCCGAGTGTAAAACCTTATTCTATGGAGTACAGTGTTCTCTTTGCTGGCGAACCTCTTAATGATTCTCCTCACGGCCTCCATGAACACATCGTCATTGACGTCATCTACTGGTATCGGGGTAAGGCCTTCAAATATTCTTTGCCCTTCCACCCCTAAGGCGTTAAGTAACATGGCCCTGCGTCTCACCGCTGAAAATCCAGATCCGCCCATCGCCTCGACGTAGGTCGTGAACAGGGGCTGCCATTGTGGCCAAGGAATGGCAGGCCTACCTGGTGTCTGTAGAAAGGGTGGTGGCGGTGTGGCTCCCTGCATGTTTCTGCGCGGTTTCTTGTGGTGATCCTCGTCGCCAATTTATGTAGTATAAAGCCGCCCAAAGGAAGACAGGAGCCAGGCAGGCTTTTCAACAGGGCTTTATTACCAACAGGTCTGCAATCATGAGGCACTGATAATGTCCTGGATTAGCTGGGCCAACGTGGCCAAACAAGGGTTTGGGTGCCGTGTCTCTGGAGCACCGTTAAACTAACAAAAGACTCCCGTGCTCGGAGGAGCCGGGAAGACGCTGCTTTCCGCGTCCTCAGCTCGTCCCGTAATGCGCGCGTAGCGCGCGGGGGCGGAGCTGGTCGCGCGGGCGAGATCTCGCGAGAGCGGTGCTCTCGCGATGCCTCTACATAGTGCATGCTGGGGCAAGGGCAGAATTATAATCCCAGGAATATGGTAGGGGAAATAGAAAGTGGGTTCTGGACAAGGAAGGGTGCTACGCTCATAAGTAAGTACTGTGAGAATGAGGAGCATGACTAGGAGTAATGCAGATTACCACTAAGGAATAGGGTGTTGAACTTATCATAACTTTACATTAAAAAAACGAATCAAGCAGGCAGCCCAGTGGCCAGTCGGATGGATGGGAGTGCCGTGAGAGCTCGATGCCACGCCCCCAGCCACTTGGCCCCGTGCATTAAATAAGCCTCTTTAGCTACGGGGTTCGTTGGCAGGGAGGCAGAGCGGCGAGTACTATAGCGCCCACGCTGTCAGCTATGCAGGTGCGATATCTTTTTGGCACAGCGCTGCTGCTCTGTGTTTGGAGTCTGAGGGGTCGGAGCGTGCGCGCTGAGCAGGTGAGAAGCCGCGAAGTACCCTGTGCGGGGGAAGGACGGGGATCCACAAGATCGAGAGGGATCACTGAATGGGGGGCGTTGGGAGGAGAAAACAGCTGGAGTCATCAGCGCGAGAAACAGAATGAAGGAGCAGAAGTTAAAACGGGCTAAGTGATGAGCAAGGGGCAGACACGTAGGTAGGCGAGCACCCATCGAAGCGCGACAGTAAGGAGGTTATTGACAGATGGGGAGCAGGAGGGGGGCTTTGGAAGTAGGTGTACAGCGCGCGGGACATGCAACAAGTGCCTAGAATTCCACATACTGCCCCCGCCACACACAGCCTTTGGGGGCACAGAAGGAGTGTTTTAAGAAAGGTATGCCACTTTGGAAAGAAAGGCACGCAGCAATGCAGGTGAGTGGACGTGCCAGCCGTACTCTACGACCGATAAGGCAGCAGGACATGTCACACATGCACGACATCCTCGTGCTTGTCGGCTTCGCAAATAATTCTGCCAAATGCACCAAAACTCTCAACGCTGATCTGCGCGATATTTTTTAAGGGGTCTCTTTCTGCAGAATATTTGAACAACGGTAAAATAGTACATTGGACAGAAAATGTGTCCAAACGAGCCAAACACGAGAAGAAAAACTGCCCCAGGCACCAAGAGACCGGGCGCACTGCTCTTGAGTCCCGTGATGAGTCCGCGTTTCCCCTGAAAAGGAAACTGGAGGTCAAGAACGCGACATCAATTCACAAGGCACTGCTGCACCATTTAATGAGTGTGTAATTAGCAGTGAAGAACGGTGTCAAGCGAATAACACGCATTTACACAGAAGAAAGAGAGACGCTGGCCAATGTTTACCAAATCTCCAAGAACAAGAACGGAGTCGTTGTTACTTCTATTTTTTGTGTTGTATGGTAAACATATACACGTCTATAATAGATCATATACATTTAAAAAAAGACATATATATGTACACACACATACATATATTGATATATCTGCGCATAATCACATCCCCAATCATACTTCATACTGGCCGACATAATTCACCACCAAATTAACAACTCGCTTTAACATGACTTTGCCAAGATCCCCCTTGACTGTAAATGGCTTTCCAGAATGACTAGGGTAAAGATCCCTGACGGCCGCCGCCGCGGATTCCTGCAGAGTCGAGTTAAATGTTAATTGTTAAAGGTATTTGTACCGCGCACCGTCACCAACGGAATTGGTCCCCAGGCGCTCTGGCGGATCTGTAAACGATAAGGTGGGATGGGTTAGTAAGGTGAAGAGGGAGTAGGATAGTGAATGGAGTGGTGTTCTGTTGGCAGTTTCAGCTCGGTTAGCACCGGGTGCTGAGCTTTGGTGCGGGTATTGGATCGGATCAGTCCGCGTGTGCTGTTGCTCCGGCTTATGTGTTGTTGCAGTGCTGTGAAGTGCGTGCGGCTTGTTGTGCAAGAGGTGGTTGTGTGAGTTGTTTGAGTGAGATAAGTATGCAGAGTTTGAGCTTATATTGGTTAGTGGGTTACCTGACCTTTAGCATGCTAACATTCACAGTTTTGTCTAAGTGTGGCACTTGTTGGCCTTCATAATCCCATCTAGATGCGGCACAGGCCAATGTTTGCTTGGCTCTGGCTTCTGGCAAGGGCGGCACATCCTGCCCAAAAGATGTACACGGAACTCCCCGAAGCTTTGATCTCCCCGAAGCCCCTACGCTTTGCCCGAAATAAAACCAAAGATGTCTGGGGCATTCATTCTAATATATACTTGAAAAGCAGCATCTTTTTCAGGCGAAGTGTGTTCTGAATAATATCCGGAGCCAGCACTTTTTACTCGAAAATCTTTTTTTAATTTAAATCTTTTTGTTAATAGTAAGGCAACCATGTCAGTCTATTCTACATGACATTTACATGTTTGCACACATCCCCCAGAGGCCAAGTTCCCTAGTGAGAGGAATATCTGCACCTTTGACAGCAATGACAGACCTTTCTCTTTGCTTCTGCCTTCGCTCCCCCTCTCCCCTGCTGATCTGTTCTCTCTTGGCACCGTGCACCTGGCCACCCTCCGCCCTCCGGGCCCAGGTACCTGCTCACCCTGCCACCCCCCGCACTGCCTCTGGACCACCCCTTGCACTGGGGTCTGTATCTGTACCCATACAGTCCCACCTCTTTTTTCTTCCTGCACTTATCAGACCTACCCAGTCTGCTGCTTTAAACCCAGCTCTTGCCAATTGCTGGCTGCACTACCACTGTTTGTTGCCTTTATTATTTATTTATTTATTATTATGTATCTGTTTCTCCTTTGCTACGCACTTTCCACTTCTCCCCCTTCCATGCACTTTCCCCTTTCCCTCTCCCATGCACTTGCACGTTCACAATGTCACTGTGCCTAGTAAGATGGCTGTTTACTTCTTCCCTGTTCCCCTCCCTTGCCTTGTCGCGCTCTGAAACACTTGTGTACGAGCGCGATAGAAATAAAATATCAATATCAATGTCAGCTCTATCAATCTGTACGAAGTAAGCCACAAGTTCAATTCTGACCAATATAGCCATTGAAGGCCGGGTTTCCCAACCCTGCTCTGACACATTATATCCGTTATCCACGTGGCAGTCCTAACAAGGAACTTATCCAGCCAGGTTGAGTCTCCCACTGCCCAGAACTCCGGACTGCAAAGGAAACCTAATTAGATGTTCAGTATCTAAGCTGTATGAGCGAGGCAAAGGCCCCCATGCTTACACTCGAAACCAGCAATTGTTGGTGTGTTCTGTTAACGACAGACTCTTGGTGTCTTTTCTATTTAAGTTCTATAGCCAATGTTTATTTTGCGCTACCTTCTTCAATGAGAGTCACCGAATTGTAGTCATGAAATAATGACAATATCTGTATACAACAGCCAAGGTGTGTGCACTGAGCTCAATTTAGGAGGTAAATAACCCACTTTCCCCAAGTCACAGTGCAATTAGACAAGGGGAAAGTACATATTATGCTTGAGTGCTCTGTTGGTCATTCATTCTATTGATAATGTTTTTAATGCGTCCAATCAGATCTGAACCAGTGTGTTTAAATTGAGTTATATCAACAAACCCGTTTCTTGAGGCATGCAAAGTGGGCGGCTGGCCAAGGAGCAATTGCCCTGATGGGGCGCAATTGCCCGAGGGAAAGTAGTGGCAGCAGGGGCTGTCTCTTACTCTTCTGACTGGGGTTACGAACTTGCCTAGTACTTACGTGAGTCTGGGCTATCATTATCTTGGGTTTTGTGCCGCTTGGGACATAAAAGGGTGCAAACATGTTAAGGCCCTCTCACCGGTGGGCGCCTATGGAATCCAACTGTCCATCACGATCGATTGCATAGAGGACATAAAGGTGTATTCCAGTCCCCTAAGAGCCAAATTGCTCTCTACCTGGGGCGTGAATCCCCCAGATTCTCCTCTGGCTGCTGTAAGGTTTGTTCGAGTGACTGGCTGGCTTGGCTGTTAGTTTTTAACCTTAAACCTTTTTACCTAATGTAGATACCGAAACGGATTCACCGAAAATCTGTACATCAAATTATTATTATTATTTTTTTTTTAATTGGGGTGCGGGGAGGTGCCCCCCAAACTCCTGTTTTCCACCCTTAGAAACACCCCAAACATTCCCAAATAATGTTTTTGTTTTATTGGGGGGTTTGGCGGGTCCCCCTAACCTCCTATTTTCTGCCCTTAAAAACACCCCAAACATTCCCAACTAAATTTGACTCTTCAACCCACCCAAACATACATACATGTATTTTTCACCTAAAAAAAATTAAGTGAAAGATTTTTTCGGGGAATAAATCTTTCAATTAATATTTTTAGGTGAAAAAGCCTTGATGAAAAATCTCTAGGTGAATAGTTTGTATACCTTTGGACTGCAGTGACCTATACTGTGTGTGTGGGCAGTCGTCACTCTTACTGTAAGTCTGTAGCTGTCCCTCTGTGTAACTCTGCTCTTCCGGCCGCCTTCTCTGTTTCTTGAAGTCGACTGACCAGATGTTTAGTTTACAACATGCACATTGTTTCAGTTTTGGGTGTAAATTGTACGTCCATTTCACCAAAATGCCAGTGGTAGCGAAGTGACATCACACAACCCTTGACCTCTGATGACATCACAGGATGTGATGGAATTTTAGCCCACCCTGAAGTGATATCGCGGGTAGCGATGGAACACGACCTTTCAACCCTTGACAAAACACGAAATTTCATCACGTAGCATTGTTCCTAAGTACACTAAGAAAAATATGGTTACGATATCACTATAATGTGATATATATTTCATATAAGAATGGATCGCCATATGTATTGTTAAGATCAGTGTGTATAGGCCCATATTACCAAATTGCTGTGAATGCAAGCAGACGTTCATGGCAGAATTATAATGATGTGTTATTATATAGGACTTCAGCTTAACCCTTTATATAGAAAAATATACATACCATATTACGCTCTCTGTGTTGGTACTCATTTATCGACCTCAGAAGGATGAAAGGCTGAGTTGAGGTATTTAAGAACAGACTAAATCAGTGACTCACCCCGTGAAGTGTGCCCGAAATAAACCTTTAATGAGTCTAGCAATTATTCTATAGAATTCCAGAAAGACACATTTTTTGGTATTCCTGTTCTTTCTTATTTAGGGTCACTGCTGAAAGTGTTAGACTTGTGGGACCGCTGATCCTTTTTAAAAAATTTTTTTTTAAGAGGCCTGCATAATCAAGTCTTCCACTCCAGAAGCAAAGAGCCACATGATGCTGGCCATAGCCCAGGAGCTTGCATTAAAAAAAATATATATTTTTGCTTTTTTTAGGGGTTGCAAGGGAGACCACAGGGGTAGCAAGGGAGACCAGTTGTGACCCCTGGCGACCCCTAAATGATGTCCCTGATTCGATATAACAAAAGGCAGGCTCTGATGTATTGTTTTTTGTTTTCCTGCCTTAAGTGTATCAAACAAACTACCCTGTTCTGTTAAAGTGTGCCAGGCCATCGCCTGAAATTAAGATACGACTTCATAGTCTGATGAGCTGCAGAAGAAAAATAAACTAGGATTCTTAAGCTATCAGCAAGTAGGCACTGAAGAGAATACCACCAGAAAAAGGTGTTGCTATCAGTGACGTCGTTTAGGGATCGCCAGGGGTCGCACCTGTGAGCCCTGAGGTCTCCCTTGCTGCCTCTGTGGTCTATCTTGCCAGCCCAAAAACAAATAAAAAAAATGTATTAATACAAATAATTAAATTAGGACTCCTAGGCTGTGTGCCAGCAGCAAGTGGCTCTTTGTTTCTGGAGTGGTGGGTTTTCTGATAGCTATAGCCATTAAAATGCTCAGTGGGTTGAATGCTCGCTCCTGCAATGTGTGTGTGATCGGCATGCTTCAGGTTTCACTCCTGGCAAGGTCAACTCAGCCTTTCATCCTGCTGAGGTTGATAAATGAGTACCAACACAGGTTGGGTAATATTGTATGTATATTTGCTCTATATGAAGCGTTTAAGCATAAGTGCTATGTAATAACATATTTTTCGTAGTGTACTCAGAAACAATGCTATGTGATGCCACTTCCTGTTTGGTCAAGGGGTGAAAGGTCGTGTTCCATCGCTTCCAGTGATGTCACTTTGGGGTGGGGTCAAATGGCATCACTTCCTGTGATGTCATCAAAGGTCAAGGGTCGTGTGATGCCACATCCGCTACTCCAGGCATTTTGGCATTTTGGTGAAATGACGTCCCTGTATCGAATTGCAGTTATTAATGTGCGCAAGTACCTTTGTGCTGCCAGGGAGATTTTTGCAGTGTCCCTCCACATTTTCATATCACAGCCAGGACGAAACACCCACTGCTGTCAAAATGTTTTATGTTGTCCTTCTGTTAATCAAGGTTGTACTGTGCTCTAAGTCATCGATGAAGACTATGAAGCTTTCTCCTGCTCCCTTAAAATTCATGCATAAGTGCCATTCACACGAGCTTATCTTTTACATTCACAGAAATAAATCACAATGCCATTTCTTTCTTTGTATAATATTAGTACCAGCTACGTTCAATGCAAAACATACAAACATATTGGCACCCTCGAATGAAAAAGAACATTGCCAAATAAGCTGTTCTATTGGACATTCCTCGCTCACGATTGTCCCCAGCCATGTTTCTGTGCCTTTCACAAAGGACACGCATCCATATGAAAATCAGTGTGGTCCCTCCTGCAAGGACAGTGCAGCTCCAGAATGCTGGGCAATTCTCCACTGAATGAGGGTGTTAACAGCAATCCTGGACACACGTGCCCGCCTTGATCGGCATCATCAGTGAGCTGCCACTGTACCGCTATAAGCACGTGGCTGTTTGCCCTCCTGTGTCTGAACCACCAATAGTGGACTGGTTTACAGGGATCTATGGAGATTTCACCGTGGGTCCTCTGCACCATGGGCCTCTTTTGTGTGGTTACCTATTTTATTTTAATATGATATTTGACTGGTTAATTGTCACCAGTCGACTGGAAGGACTCGTGTGGATATCCCACTAAATTTCTTCTTATTTACTTTGTATAGAAGTTGTCTTTTTGTATTTGATTTCTTCAATAATTCTTGAGAAAATGTTGATAATTCCGATGAATTTATGGTGAAAATATTTTTATTCAATCATTTGTATTTTTGTGAGGCCTTTAGCAAACATTATACTGTTCAATGCATTTCGGTCAATAATAGACCTTCATCAGGAACTGTTAATAGTAAAGAAAAGAATAATTAACTAAAGTTTTTGTGTAATTTTGCATTAACAAAGAGATAATCATGTATTCTAAATTGTAACTATACACATTGTGAGAAAAGTACCTGTGTAAAACGTTGCTTCAAATCTTTGGCCTGATTTACTATTTTTCCTTATTGGTAATTCCAATTTCTCTTCACTCAAGCACATTTGTTTATGTTAGCCGTTGCATGTCTTTTAATGTCACTTCTTTGACTTCCTGGTAATATAAATAGTAACCAAAATATATTCAAACTCTAACAAATAACATATATAAATTATTCTGTTGGTTAAAGTTCACCCTCCCCACAGGGGGAGTCTTACCTGTTGTGTAGACCAAGGTAATAGCATTCGGGCACCTTGCTCGCGTGAAAACGCGTTGCTGGTTGTCCCGTTTGCTTTTATGTTGAAAAAATGGCGCCGGCACACAACGCGGTGACGTCATCAACGTGATGACGTCATCGCGCGCCGGCGGCCATTTTGAATTAGTCAAAAATCGTTGTTGGATGATTGTAAATAGTTATATTCATGTGTAAAGCTCTTTAAATAAAGCCTTCTCATTGCTAAACTCTAAGGGAACCTCCTAAGATCCAACATACTTGATAATCCAATGTAAAAATAAACATAAATTAAAGACATGATCTAGTAGCTATATAAACTATGGTTGCTCCATTTAAAGTGATACACGTGTTTCCAAAGTTATTAGAGCACGACAATATACATTTGATCTTTTTCAATGTGAACTGCTACTAATATAAATGAGTTACTTGCTTATTAGAGCTCTATTACCATGTAATTCAGTCTTCTACACACATTATTGAACATATTATAGTTGACAACATACTTACGTTCTAAAATGCAAGGTATAATTTCAACTTTATAATTGCCTTTAAAGAAAACATGCAAAATTACATTCCTCGTTGAGACCATCCGGTTGCATGGAGTTGAGTTTTTCAATCCAGAGAGTTTCTTTCTGGTTTAAAAGTCTGTTAATATCCACTCTCTGTCCTTGATAAACTTCTAGTACATCCAAGATTTGAAATTTCAATTGTGCTATCTGGTGTTGAGCTTCTTTGAAATGTCTCGCTACTGGGGATTTGGTGTTGCCTGTGCGAATGTTAGAACGATGTTCATTCCATCTAATTTTCGCTTTACGAGCAGTCTGTCCCACATAAAATTTGCCACACGGGCATTTGATACTATATATGACGTTCATGGTGTCACATGTTGCACATTTTTTCAAGTAGATTTTGTGTCAAAAAAATTGTCCTGAAACATTGGCATTTCTTATCAGAAGACAGAACATTGGGATATCTGTACACCACTCCACCAATGTTTGCTTATACTAGAAGTAAGAACATTAAGGATATGCTTATACGCAGTGACTCTCAAGTACAAAAACAAAGAACAACAAAGAAGGGAACTTATCCATGTTTAAATTGTTCAAATTGTAATATGGTCCAGAAGGGGGATGTTGTATTCCACCCAAAAACAGGACACAAAATCTACTTGAAAAAATTTGCAACATGTGACACCATGAACGTCATATATAGTATCAAATGCCCGTGTGGCAACTCAACTCCATGCAACCGGATGGTCTCAACGAGGAATGTAATTTTGCATGTTTTCTTTAAAGGCAATTATAAAGTTGAAATTATACCTTGCATTTTAGAACGTAAGTATGTTGTCAACTATAATATGTTCAATAATGTGTGTAGAAGACTGAATTACATGGTAATAGAGCTCTAATAAGCAAGTAACTCATTTATATTAGTAGCAGTTCACATTGAAAAAGATCAAATGTATATTGTCGTGCTCTAATAACTTTGGAAACACGTGTATCACTTTAAATGGAGCAACCATAGTTTATATAGCTACTAGATCATGTCTTTAATTTATGTTTATTTTTACATTGAATTATCAAGTATGTTGGATCTTAGGAGGTTCCCTTAGAGTTTAGCAATGAGAAGGCTTTATTTAAAGAGCTTTACACATGAATATAACTATTTACAATCATCCAACAACGATTTTTGACTAATTCAAAATGGCCGCCGGCGCGCGATGACGTCATCACGTTGATGACGTCACCGCGTTGTGTGCCGGCGCCATTTTTTCAACATAAAAGCAAACGGGACAACCAGCAACGCGTTTTCCCGCGAGCAAGGTGCCCGAATGCTATTACCTTGGTCTACACCACAGGTAAGACTCCCCCTGTGGGGAGGGTGAACTTTAACCAACAGAATAATTTATATATGTTATTTGTTAGAGTTTGAATATATTTTGGTTACTATTTATATTACCAGGAAGTCAAAGAAGTGACATTAAAAGACATGCAACGGCTAACATAAACAAATGTGCTTGAGTGAAGAGAAATTGGAATTACCAATAAGGAAAAATAGTAAATCAGGCCAAAGATTTGAAGCAACGTTTTACACAGGTACTTTTCTCACAATGTGTATAGTTACAATTTAGAATACATGATTATCTCTTTGTTAATGCAAAATTACACAAAAACTTTAGTTAATTATTCTTTTCTTTACTATTAACAGTTCCTGATGAAGGTCTATTATTGACCGAAATGCATTGAACAGTATAATGTTTGCTAAAGGCCTCACAAAAATACAAATGATTGAATAAAAATATTTTTACCATAAATTCATCGGAATTATCAACATTTTCTCAAGAATTATTGAAGAAATCAAATACAAAAAGACAACTTCTATACAAAGTAAATAAGAAGAAATTTAGTGGGATATCCACACGAGTCCTTCCAGTAGACTGGTGACAATTAACCAGTCAAATATCATATTAACATTTTTTACCACCCTAAGCAACGGGGAGGAATCTGGCGACAGGACTAAATACCTCACCGAGTATAGACTACCTTATTAACTAACGAGTAGTGCCCACTCTTTCTCTTATTTGGACATTACCTATTTTATTTTCACATTTTCTGATGGGGAAACGGGTTGGGCTGGCTCATACTATGTATATGGGGCCACTTTCAAAAAAGCATGTCTAGAGCCTCCTTTGTTTTCTTAGTCCACCCCTGGCAGCCACCCCATGGAACCGCTTATTTGACCATGTTTGTCTTCAGTAGAGGGACTCTCACATTTTTGTAAATATATTCGCTACAAGTTGCTTAAAAATAAACCATTGCACAGGTCAGAATAATTGACAATTACTATTCCCTAAAACCGAATGCTTTTAAGCTAGCTTTTCTTTGAAATCATGCATACATTGCACAGTTTAGACAACATTTTGTAAACAAAGTTCTAGGGAATAACCCCCCACCCCAACAATGACTCCCTCTATGGGGTTCATGCTGCACTGGTGCACTCACTTGAGAATTTGGGGTCAAGCATTTTCATGCTGGTAGAAAACCAATGGATTTCATATCCTATGGATTCTGCCTGTTTTTAGCATCTGCTTAAAGCAGGTGGAGTCCAAATTAATCCACTATAAATGCTGCCTACGATGAATTAATGGCAGGCAACATAAACACTTTTTTTCTCTAACCGTGTATAAAAGCAAGGCGTAAAGGCATTGTCACCTGTTTTTTCACTTAACTTTTGCACCCCTTTTTGCAAATCTGGAACATTGAATAGAGGAAACCCAACAGCACGCACATGCTAACGTTTGTGGTCTCATACGTGCATAAACAAAATAGGCCCCTCTGTGTTTATCTAGGGAAAAAGCAGAGAAGTAGACTTATTTCTGCTAGAACCCCCATATTAGAATAGAAAGGAAGCTAATCAGAAGATGCCTTAAGCATCATTGATATGTTCATCTGCAAATGTTATTCACAAAGGTTTGCTACATGGCATTGTTTTGTGGGAATGCAGGTATGCAATACAGAGACAGGATTACCAGTTACAAACGATCTCTTTGTTTCCCACACCTGCTACACCAGGGGCTGTTGGCTTGTTCTCCAGCCTGTCTCGTATTCCCCCAGAAGTAAAGTGCTTCCTGCCCCTCACCCTATTTATGATCCCTTGGCCATGTGGATTTAACCAAAGCCCCATCTTGACAAATGCCAGCCTTCAAGATGCTTCAACCAGGAACCTGGCTGTTCCTGGGTGGGAGTGGTCCTTGGGAACACAACAGACATCTCCGCATTGGCTCCAGTGTTAGGCTTTGTGAATCAGGTGTATAGTTGTAGGTGCAAATCCGAGATGATCAGAAGTATCTCCTGATTTTCTCCAACGCACACATCTGCGAACCCGCCCCTCATAGAACAGTAATGTGCTGAAACTGATTAATACCAGCACAAATATTATCCTGTTGGATAATAACAGCACTTAACATCTGCACAAACCGTTTTTTTAGAAATTGTTCCCTGGAGGATTCTGCTGCCATCCACCGACCAAAAGTAAAAGCCCTGGGATGTATATTTAGACCCAGCACTCACTAAGGAGGATTCAAACTAGACTGCACATATATGAATATTTGCTTCGCATTGGATACTGCAACCCCCTTCACCCTGGATCTAGAAAGGAACTCTTTGTCGGATTACAGGGGCTGCAAAGTGAAATTGCGGGATGGTCAGACCCAGCCCACAGTTCTGGGCTAGAAAGAGGCGGTTTTATTAAAACTCAAATGCATTCAACCAAAAAAATAAAGGTGAAATCAAGGCAAAGGTTGGCTCTAGCTTTATGAAGGGAAAGTCACCACAATGTTACACAATCACATTTATATCCCTATTTTTCACACACAACCACCCATTTACATAATCAATTATATTTGTATATTAAGTTCTAAATTACAATAGGTCTGATGATTTCACTTTTGTATCTTGCCAGTTAATATGTCAATACCTATGCACATAAAGTTAGATGTGCAAATGCTACAATGATCTTTGCTTTTCCCAAAAATCCTATACATGCTAAAATCAAAGAACTGTTTCAGGTCTAATGCTTCCCTGGTAGATATGCTGTGGGGGGCTTCTAATATGTGTGCAGTTTACAATCGGCTTATAAGGACTTGCATTACAATTCTGCAATATTTGTATACACATAAACATTACAGGAACTGCGGTAGAGGCCCTGCAGTTATGGTTAAGTTGCTCAACTCATAGAAAGAGCACTTTTTGGGTGGCTTATAACTTTGCCCCCCCACCAGATGGATCCTCACCGACCTTGCAAAAAAAGGTATATCGCCCCCTGCTTTATTGAAGTTTGGTGTGGTTTTGTTCAGGGGGGTCAAAGTTATAAGGGGGGTCCCAAAATGTGTGGAAATCCTCATAGACGCAGTAGAAATATAATGTGCTCAGCCCAATCCGCTGGACCGATTTTTACCAAATTTTCACTTGGAGCGACTGCTTGGTCCTGAAAGCGTGCTTTTGTAAATTTGCTGTAAATTCACCCAATAGTTTTTAAAGAAATTGCCAAAAAGTAGGTAAAATAAAATTAGTGATATCTGCGTCCGGTCCCTGGACTCATTTCCTGATTCGGAGTCCGCAGACATCTCTGGACCAATCAGAGAGCAGAGTGGTGTTCACAGACATCATACATGCTCACTGATTGGTCAATTAAAAACAAGAGGTGCGTCATATTTTTTGAAATAGTCGCCATATTGGATACACGGACTGCCGCCCGTGTCTGCGTATAGTGCAGTGAGAAAAAAGTGTGCAAAACACATTTGGGGTTATTTGGTGAAAGAGAGGCTGATAACGGTGGGGGAGTGGAATAAATTTGATATGGAACTGTTTTATAGGTGAAAAAAGGGTTTGCAGGTGCCGCCGAGTCCACAGACATCGCCGCTGACCCCGAACAGTGCAGTGGGAAAAAAGCCTGGAAAACACATTTGGGGTTATTTGGTGGCTGAAAGAGGGTCTGGGAAGGGTGGGGGAGTGGAATAAAGTTGGCATGAAGCTGTTATTAGAGCTGAAAAAAGGGTGTGTAGGTGCTATGGAGTCTGCAGCCAATTTTAGTGTCCAAGGACATCATTTGGATTGTAGGCGGGTCAGGGCGAGTCTTGATATTTGAAGGTGTATTGTACGTATGTGTTAAATGGTTTAATTGCATTGTGGTGGTTGTTGCCAGTGGCCAGATTCTTGGGGGCATGGGCCAAACTCTAGCCGCTGGAAACACGTAGGGCCTGATACATGGAATGTTTTCCCATGGGATTGCACCATTATAAAACACTTCCATGAATCAGGCCAATAGTATACTACTAAGTATTGATTTACGTGTATTCCCACCAAGAGGTGTAAAGATCCTGGTTCATTCCCATCAACATTTTGAACTTAATTTCAGACAAAGCGTTCCTAAACTGTGGAACTCAAATAATGCAAGACCAAATACAAATATTGAGTTGCTGGGGTTAAAAAGACTTGTGTAGAAAGAAATGATGTGAGATCATCTTCTGGTTTAGACTAGGTAGATTGGCTCGAGGGGTTAGTGACTGAGGAAAACACTGACAGTCCTCTAAAAACCCTCTCATGGAACATAGCGGGCCAAAGAAGAGTAATTTCGTATCTGGCCTTGTGCGACTTTGTGAGACAGTACCAGGTTCTAATTTTTCTGGAAACATGGGCTCTGGACCTGATTGACTTTCAGGGCTATGTACATTTTACGATCCCAGCCACCAAAGGCCCTAGAGGAAGATCGATGGGAGGTCTGCAGATTTGGTATGATGTGACATTGGATTGGAAGGTGGACCCTATTGAAACAGGCTTCTCTGATCTTCAGTTGGCCATGCCAATAAAACTGGGTGAGCAGTGTTTGCTCTTCAATTTATATAATAGACAGAGTATGGGATATGGCTGGAGGTCTTATTGAAGATGCAGGAACTCACTAATTCCAAAAACCCCTTTATTCTACGAAGTCAGTTCACCCTGGTGGCAGGGGATATGAACTTGCAGATAGAACCACTGGCAGCCACAGAAGATCTTTGGAAAGACCAGGATTTGACCTGGAAAATCCCGCCTTTGCTGTCCGCCCACCCCTAAAAGAACGCACAAAGTTGCAGTGTAATCAGCGTGTATTATCGCAAATTTAAATCTCAGAGCTTGCAATGTAAGCTTGACAGGCGACAAACCTGCTAAAACAACATTTAGAGGTGCGAAGGGGTAGTCTCATATTGGTTACATATTTATAACTGGTAGTAGCTGGTTTAGAACCAGGGATCTGCCTGTAGTTGACAGGAATGAGAGTGATCACAACCCTCTCTCATTCAAATCATGCATAGGGGTTGGTGGAACCAGTGGGGTGAAGGGACCAATGACTAACCAAATTATTTTTTTGGTTGGTCATACCAGAAAATATATTAAGTTAGCTATCTGGATCGGTAGGGAACTTAAAGGTGAGACATATACAGCAATTCTAGAGAATGTGGGGAATATCTGCAATCCCAAATTATTGGCTAGTGCTGTGGTCGCAGAACTTTGACCCTGGGCATGAACCTAATACAATTCTTGACTACTTTGGAAGACAAAATAAAAAAGGGGGTACTGGTGATGAACCCCCGGTATGATGAGGTGTGTTGTATGGCTAGAAAGGACTTAGTCAGATGTGCTGGATCAGATAAAATCGTAGATGTTTGGCAGAATCACATGTAAGTACCCTTTGGGAACTACAGTGGTAGAGATGGCTGAGCAGCCAGACTTATCTCAAGAGTTTAAGTGAGCAGTAGAACAAGTTACACAATGGACCAACCAATACAGT
This sequence comes from Ambystoma mexicanum, assembly GCF_040938575.1. Classification (NCBI taxonomy): domain Eukaryota; kingdom Metazoa; phylum Chordata; class Amphibia; order Caudata; family Ambystomatidae; genus Ambystoma; species Ambystoma mexicanum. Next base: position 315,403,000 of record NC_090923.1, read on the forward strand.
GATTCAAACAAACACTTACTCAAGGTTTCTTTGTAAAAGAATATACATTTATTTACACAGTCCATTTGAAAACATTACACAAGAGAGAGCAGCTCAATATTACACACTAATAAACCACAATTACACAACCGCTAAGTAAATAAACAAGTTTAGCTCCACTGAAGTGGGAGCAAAATGGCACTTCAGATACTTAATAAAGGGGTAAAAAGACAAGGTTATAAGAATCAACAGCACAAATGCATACATAGGCAGGGCAAAGGGTTTCAGTATACTACAAGTAGCAATTCATCTCATAGGCCTGGGCCAAGGTCAATGGTTCAGAGTCTTTGTGTTGTGTAGCACAGTTCTGGTAGTAATGGTTGAGTCTTTGCCACAGAGTTTAGAAGAATTTGGCTACGCGCAAAGTTTGACGAATGTTTAGGGAAGGACAAGCCTTCGAAGTTGAGCAAGGTTCCACAAAGTTTAGCGATGGCCGAAAAGATTTCCGGATCGCGTTTGCAGAATACCTTGTTAATGAAGAAGAGCTGTAGCTTCAGTCATGGGGACAAGAAGGAGGATGTCGGGAGGTTCCTGCACTGCCAAGGGATGAGGCCAAAAGCTTAGCAAGACGTCGGTTTAAGGTGTGAGTGCCTTAAAGACCATGAGCTGGTTTCCTTCCCTCTGGCTATCCGGTTTTCAACAGCACTCTGATGAAAATTCGACCAGATGGGGACGGTGTCCAGGTGGCTTATGAGATGGTTGTTCCCACCAAACTCAAGGGAAGAAGTTAACCTTGAAGGTCAAACTCTGTCGATTGGAGTTTCAGGCAATTCGGACCTGCAGCAGAGCTTCATCCAGGAGTTGCAGCAGTCCTCTTCCTTCAGCTCGTCTTCGGTTCTTTCGTCCCAGTGGTCCACTCTGCTTTCCAAGTCCCACAGACCTGCTTTTAAACAGTTTCCCCCCATTAATTCCAGCCTGGCTGTCACTCACACAGCAGGGCGGCTGTCCTTCCTGGACAGAAAGCCAGCCAATCATGCCAGAGTGCATTCAGGTCTCCTAGGAAACTAAGCACATGGAGTTTCGGGACCTTCCCTCACGTCCTGTCCACCCCAGACACTCAGGCGCCAGAGGAGGGCTTCAGCGCTGAAGCTCGCCAAAGCCAATGAACAAAGGGACCAAACCTGGTTTGGCTCGCAGAGACAAACACAAGAAGGACTTTTCCTAAAAGAAATGGTGAAAAAAGATTACCAGATTCTGTTTTTACAGATAGGTCTGGGACGCCATGTTGAAAAACATGGTGACCTGATTTTTAGGTACCGTGGTTAGCGGTTGGGAACAATCACGGTAGTTGATCTAAACCACTGCCACCAGCCATTTAAAGTAGGAAAAGGTAACATTTTACTGTTACATGAGTGTTTTGACTCAGGGGAAGCTAGGCAACCCCTCCAGCACTCTATAGAAAGATAGTGGGCCTCATTACATGGTAGGCGGTAAGGGTTTACCGGTACCGGTATTTTACCGGTACCGGTAAATCCTTACCGCCTTACTACGAGGTCCCTTTGCGGGTTGGTGAATTTAACACCTGCTTTTTGCAGGTGTTAAAAATCCAACCCGCAAAGGGACCTTGGTGCTAATTACGGTACCGCAATTTGCGGTAACGTAATTAGCGCCTTCCCCATTCCCATTATGCCCTATGGGGCACAAATGGGAATAGGGAAGGGCAATGGAGGAAGGAGGAATTACCGCCTTCCTAACCTTGGAATAGGGCGGTAATTCCCCTTTCCTCCAAGGCGGTACCGGTAAAATACCGGCATGAACCATGGCGCTAATAGCGCGATGGTTTACCGCCTACTGTGTAATGAGGCCCAGTGTCTGCTTGGTCAGTAAATTAAAAAAACTAGTACAGCCAATTTCTCTGGGAGATGGTAGTCAGTCCCATAGAAGGTATTTAAACCTTGGGAAGTCTGAAAGACATCCCTGTGCCACTGCACTGAAGGTGCTGTGTGACACACAGAAAAAGATGATATCTATGGAGTTGTTTTAAAACTCCATAACCAAAGAACACAAAAGTAAAACACACACAAAATACATGGAAGAGTGGGACAAAAAGGCTCACACTCTTCCCAGGAAAAAAATAAAATCCTAGAAATCCAGCAAAGTTGCTGGGGGTCTCAAAAGGTAAGGGAAATTAGCATGTTTTGAGAATTCTCCCTAACAGTGGATAAGAGTGCACTCTGATCCTTAAGAGTTAACTATTTATTTATTTATTTGTATAGCGCTAAAGCCTGCGGGCATCAGAGCGCTTGCCAAAGAGACAGGACCTAAACAGACATAAGATGTGACAACAAAACACAAATATAAGTCAGTTCTGTGATGTGCTTGAATTTGTGGTCTGGTCGGGTGCTTATTTGAATAGCAGGGTCTTTAGTTTCTTTCTGAATTGTATGTAGTTTGGTTCAAATTTCAGTGTCGCAGGTAGTTCGTTCTATTTAAGGATACATCTGCTCGAGAATGCCTTGCCAAGGCCGTTCTGCTTTTTAGCTGGAATAGTTTGGAGGAGGCCTTTATTAGCTGATCTAAGTTTTCTGATTGGTTCATGCCAATTGAATTGTTTCTTTAGATATGCTGGGGCTTTACCGGCATTGATGGACCATGGTGAGGGACTTGAATGTGATTCTCTCCTCAACTGCCAACCAGTGCAGGTCTTTCCTGTCACTCGTAATGTGCTCCCTTCTTGATTTTCCCGTGATTGCCCTGATTGCATTGTTTTGCATCACCTGACACTTATCAGGCATTTGCTACTTGCTCCCAGTAACAGGGAATTGCCATAGTCAAGTCTGGAGAGTATAGTAACTCTGGCTATAGTAGCACTATTTTTCTGATTAAGATTAACTATAAGTTGTTAGTACAGAGGAAGAAAGGGGCATACGCAAAAGCCTCCTGTTAAGCATTATTTGGCTCTAGAGGAGAAAACTACCATTAGATTTTGGAAACCGGTTACGCCAAATGTACTCGATGGTGAGCAAACTTTGCATTATTGCGTGTCAGGAACTGTATAGAGGAGTCATTTCTCCAGACTACATGCAGCCCTGGAGGCTGTTGAACAAAATGAATGGATTGTCCCCTCTTTCACCCGAAGAGGTATTCTGTCTCCAGGGAAGAGGGTGAACAGGCCCTGGTTGTTCAGAAATCTGGGAAAGCTGCTGGCCCTGATATGGTACCTCTGGATTTTTATAGGGATGAACTTAATCTCTGGGCCCGGTTTTGACCAGAGTATTTAATGTGGCTATATACTCAAGGGTAGTCCCTAGAACATGGAGGGAGGCAACAATAATACCAGTGTATAAAAAAGGAGTAAGAGGGCACCCATGAAATTACTGACTGATTTCGTTATTAGATTGTGCTGGGAAGACATTCGGGAATGTACTCCAAGTTAAAGTACAGAGATGGGTGGATGATTTAGAGATTATTAGTGATGCCCGGGCTGGGTTCTGTGCCAGTAGGGGCACTGTGTATCACTGCTTCCTACTCCTTTTATTAATTCTGAAATATACCAAATTGCTTAAACTATAAGCCGTATTCTTAGATCTTACAACAGTCTTTGCCTCAGTGCCACAAGAATTTCTGTGGCAAGTTCTAGAAGGGAGGAAAGCACCGACTGCCTTAGTAAATGCTATTAAATTGCCACATGTGGAGACAAAGGCCTCAGTTCGTTATGGGCTAGGAGGGGAACAAACCGACTCCTTTGCTGTTCAGAAGGGGGTCTGCCAAGGATGTGTATTGGCTCTGCTCCTGTTTTCAATATATATTCAGGAAATAGTCAATGCCTTAGAGGTGGGAGCCTTAGATGCTCCTAGAATTCAATCCAAGAGGTGGCCAACCCTCTTCTTAGCAGATTATACGGTTATTCATGCTACATCACCCAAGGGGTTGAAAACATTGCTTGCCATCTTTCTGGGAAAATGTAAGGAGCTTTGCCTTGATTTGAATGTTAACAAAACAAAAGTTATGGTTTTTAAACCATCGTTCAACAAACCCTGTCGTGTGAACATAGAGGTAGAGGGCTCACAACTGTTGATTGTTGCAATGAATTGTGCTGAGGTCTAATCTGAATAAAGCTTTAAAATGAATGAATGAGTATACTAATATGTGTATAGTAATTTCAGGTACTGTAGGGGAGAACACATTATTTGTAATAGGGTGGAAGGATATATTTGAAGTATATATAGTATTTATGATTGTAGTACAGTTGAGGATGGTGCTTGTGGAATATGTATTTGTTTCTTTGTGAAGATAACAAATAGGATAATACTTTGTATGGTTACTTAGTTAAAAAAAACTATTATAATAATGTGAGTGTAAATGTGACAGTATATGTTTGTTTGAAGTGTGTTGTAATTATGGGCATATTCTAACTACATTGGACTTTACAAGACGTTTTTCAGTAAGAATAATTGTGATGACATATTTGAAGTGTATTGCATTGAAGGGTATTTTAGAAGTAGTTAGATACCTGTTGGCATATTCTAATTGTCTTGGCTTTTAAAAGTACTATTGTAGTATTATGGATGTAGTTAGATACCCGTTGGTGTATTCTAAATGTTTATTGTTCTACAGTTTAGTGGTTAAATTTGGGTTGAAGGAATATTGCATAGGCATTTGTTAGATTTGCCGGTAAACTATGTTTTGGAGTAACAGAGGTGTTGTTGCATTCAAACCAACCTCTTCTTTTTTGACATATGCAGTATAGTGGCCTGGAGTGGTTGTAGCACTAGTGTGGTAGATTATGCCCACTGTTGTGAAGGTTTTCTTGCCAAGAGATACTTGGCTGTGTGTGAGGCTAGTAAGCCTACACTTGTTTTTGGTACCATCTGCACTGTACCTTAGATGCATTAGTAGCACATATTGGCCATTTGAATTTATTTGTATGTTGGAACGATTGTCTGAATTACAAAAAGGGCATAATATGCTATGGTTTGCATTCTGGAAAAGCTGGTGAAATTGCATGGATTCAGAATTTGGTGTGGATAGATACACAAAAGTTTCATTAGGGATGTGCTCTTGTGGAACATGGTTGCGGAGAGTGCATGTATGTTTCCATGTGTATAAAATCTGGAATATTTCATTTATTGGGATGTTTAGTATTAAGTACATGGGGAATTCTTGTGGATTTTCCTGTATGTCTGTGACGAATGTTACCATTCATGTAGAGTAGTCTAATTCTTGCCATATACCAGAGACAGTGTAAGTGCTGTCAGAATTATTTGTGGTATTTCTATTAAAGACAAGCATTTGTAAACACATCTGTTTAAGTAAATGTTCTGAACAATTGGTGGCAATTGGAAGAGAAGATTGATTGCTACATTTGCACAGCAGTTTACCCCTGTTGTGTTGCTGAATTTAAATGGAGCAGAGAGTTGTGCCTCTGGATCCTTTGATGGGCCTGCAGTTGTTTTCTGAGAAGAGATATTTGTCTCTGTATCTTCTGACAGACGTGTAGTTGATTTTGTACTAGACAGTTTTGTGATTGTATTATTTGATGGAGCAGCAGTTGGTCTTAGTTTCTTTAGCAGTATTTCTGGGAGATCTGTCCTATGTTCCGTTTATACTAGTTTTCTTTTGAAAGGTTTTCTTTTTTGAGCTTCAGGGTACAATCTGGCTGGGAGTGTACTGTGCGCATAGCCTGTTGTATTCTAGGATGCAATATCAGTGTTGATTTTGTTTGCATCAAAGTTAACTAGGAATAAACCACTGAGTTTACAGAGATGTGAAAATGCTGCGTAACACATACCTTCTTTGAAGATTGTGCTGCCAATGTTAATCAATGCATGATCTAGATTTATATCTTGCAATTTGTGAGTAGTGACAGCATATGCAAGAGATAAAGAGAATTGTTATTTTGCGGCCTATATTTTAACTTCTGCAAGTTTGTTAAAGGGGATATTAACAAAATGAATGTTATTGTCATGTGGATAGGTTTCGAAGCCAACATCTGTACCAATTGCTCCATTGACTAAACCTTGTTCTACATCAACGTTACAGTTTAGAATTACTCTGCAGCTTAGACACAGAGTTAATGCTTTTTCTAATCCAGCTGTGTTGGAAATACATTTGTCTAAGCTATTTAGTCATGCTGTTGCTTGTTGACTCATAGGAAGTGTCATGCCACTGCACTTTTAGATTGTCTGTGGAGCTGATGTTCAGTATGGGATTGCATTTCTTTTTTCAACATTATATCACTGAATTGACTACAGCTTGCAAGGGTTGGAATTAAGGACATGCATTTTATATTTTTTTGAGTTAGTTGTTCCATGACATAAAAAGCAGATGGGTTTTGCCCATTTAGCTCATGGATTAGTCTAGTATGTAAGATGGAATTTGCATCTTTATCAAGCAGACCAGTTCTAATGCTTTATAAAATGTTAGCATAGGTTAAATCTGTAGACTGATGCATGTTTTGAGTTAGTACTCTGTAGCGAAAATGTTGCCAGAGATTTACTTTTCCAATGCTGTGTGTTTAGCATTGTCCAAATCTGCGACAGGATTCACAAAAGGTGGATGCTTTTCTGGGTTTTTTATGATAGGTCAGCAAGGGTTCTTTAACCTGTTATTGTTTCAGACTTTAGGAAGGAGATGGATAATGCATTGTTTGTGTCCTAATGATTTGAAAATAGGTTGACCTTTTACTAGTGTTAACTGTAGGAGGTCTCCGCAAAAAATAACATGTTTTCATCCAAACAGTTCTTCGTAGTCGGTTTTTAGGACTTCTTGCTTGCATTCTAAGATGAATTAAAGCCAACATGAGTTTGGAAACCATGCATACTTCATCTATGAGGAGCACTTTCATTTGTTTCATAATTCTGCTTACTTCAGTAGCAGCTTCTGCTGATAATTTGTAGTATTCCAATTTCTTTTGGTGTTCTACTTGTAGGAACAGTAGTCGGTGTAAAGTTACACCTCCTATGTTGTAGGCAGCTAATCCTGTCGGCCCTGTTACACCAGATGAAAGGTTGTTGTTTGATATGTCTTGTAGAAATGTGCTGATTATTTTAATTAAGAACATTTTACCAGGACCAGCTTCACCACTTACAAACAGGAGCAGAGGTTTATAATTTTTTACAGCTGCACGTTTTAGTTTCATGCTTAAAACCATGTTCAATTTCTTCAGTGACTCTGTTTGGGTAGTAGGTGTCAAATTGTTTTTTAAAATGTCATCCCGGAGGTCTTTTAGTTCTGTTTTCTCAGCTTTGGTGAGATAGGCTGTGACATATCTTGCAACTGGAGTGGAATTGTCCTTTGCAACTGCAGTGGAATTGTCTGCAATGCATTGTATTTCTATATTTGCATTCCACAAGAGAGCAATGATTGCATTGTAATCATTGATGTACTTGGATGCTTCGTCCCTTTTATTGTCATATGTGTTTATAGAGGATTTGCCTATTACACTCTGTCTGACAGAAGATATCAAGCTATTTACTTTTACCTTTTTTGCAAACTTCTATAGTGAAGCAAAAGCGAAAGTTGGTATAGTATTTACCTTTGCTTTTATATCTATGTCAGCAAAATGTTCCACACTTATGTTTTTGGAAGCATACGATTGGTGTGCGTAGGTCACTTTGTGTGGTTTCTGAAGGGATGTCACTGGTAATGTATTTTCCAATAAACTGTAAAATAGTGGCATCACTGTCAGGCCAATTTGGGAGCATCTTTTATCCACACAAGCATGTGGATGTGTGACGCTCCTCTGTATTGATATTCTTTTCACCAAAAGAAGTGTTCAACTTCTCAGAGTGGAGGAGTATTATTGTTGCAGATGAAGTGCAGCATGGCAATGAAGCAATGGTGAAAGTACCGTGTTACATTGGCAGGGTCAAGAGAACAGAGTTCCTCTGGTGTTTGGATATCTAGTGCCACCTTATTTTGGTTTGCAGTGCATAAGAAGTCATGCAAGTCATCCCATGCCTATTCTGCACAACTTAAAGTAACAAACCCTGTAGGTGGGCCTAGGTTCCTTAACATACAACATACATCAGCGTGATATCGGAACCAGAATTATTTTATACCTTGCATGTTTGCCAAGAGATTTGGACTACAAAACCTCATCTTTGTCGTTTATCTTTTGAAGCCGTTGGGTAGCAGACATGTTTAAAAAATTAGAGCATGTTTTTAATTTGTGTGCAACTCCATAACATAGAGTTGCTAGTTCACTTTCGTAAAGGGGGTGGAATGGTGTCTTTGGAGTGTAGTTGGTATGATATGATATGATATGATATGGTATGGCATTTATAACGCGCCTATACACAAGTGTTTCACAAGGGTGAATTGTATACTGGTCTAAAATGTTGGCTACACTAACAGAATCTATGTGCTCAAATTGGCCAGTTGCTGGTGAATCTTGCATTATTTAGGTGGTTTCTCTTAAGTTTTCCTCTATATTTATATCTGTGTAGTATTGATTGTATTCTTTGAGATATTATAGAGGTTGTCTAACTTTGTTTAAGCCGACTAGCTGCTGCCACATTTTTTTGTCTTTTGTTAGTAAACCATTAACTAGTACAATCAATGATTGATCTATTAAGTGTTGCACTCCTAGAGTTTGTACATTTTCTTTAAGATCTGAACGCAAATAAATGCAAATATACTACTTGGCCACAAATGCCTTTTAGTAACTCAGATGGAGGCAATTTGGCCGTTTTCAGTTAAAGCCGTATTATAGCTTGAAATTGGTGTACTGCTTGGATTATAATACTCTCATATAAATGAAGTTGTTGGAGAGCTTTTGGAAGTGGGAAGATTTCTAAGTTGTTAGTAATAGCACGTGATGGCATTTGGTTATTGTCAAGCTTTGTATTGCAGATGGTGCAAACTATTGAGGGGTCTTTTATTTAGTATTTATTTTATGTTGTTATATATAAAGCTAATTGGGACCATTGGGATTCCAAAACAGATACAAACTTGGTCTGGTATTTCAGCAGATGTGTTTTGAAACGTAACTATTTCTTTTTTGTATATGTTAGGAGGTTGGTGTCTGTGAGGCTTTTGCTAGTGTTTTCTGAGGTTACTGGATTTTGTAAGTCAACTTTAGTTCCAAAATATTTACTTTGGATGTGCTCTATTCCTCAAAGGTGTTCTTTGTCTGTTCCATGTCGGAGAACGTTATTTAAACTTTGGACTTCCAGCGCAGGACCTTTTGCATAGTACAGTCTATGCACAAGATTTTGTATAGTGGAATGGTGTATTGCTAACATTTTGATATAGTGGAAGGTGCTTTTGCAATCAGTTTCTGAAATGCAGGCTAATGAATGTCCTTGCAGTCCAGTGTGGCAGCGCACTGGGCAGGAATCTATGGTTTGTAAAGTTTTACTTTTGTCTTTTATTTTCACATTGTGATTGAGGAATTGTCGTACAGATTTGAAGGATTGTTGGCGTACGATACATGTTGCTGCGTGTCCATTTGAACTTTGGACGGTCTGTTTGGGTGAAAGGAACATTTGTTTGAAAGTTTGTATTTTCTGTAAGGGTTCTTTTGCCATAATGGTGTCTCCTACCATTTCATACCCTCGGACATTACTGTCTATTGCAATTGTTTTTTTGTTCTTGTTTATAAGCCTCTTCATTGAAATATGGTTCTGTGCTGTTTGTGTGAATCCATTCACCTTCACAGAAGTTTGAAAAGGTATCTATATTGACATTGCACATGTTTAGAAGTACTTTTTTGTAATTTATTGATTAATTTAGTTAGTGGTTTCATTCTGTTTAAAATCGATATAAACAACTTTCTCTTTAGTAGAAAAGCACTGTCAACTAGAGCTTCGAGGATTAGTCTTCTGCTGCAGCTTTTAAGGATAGATTGTGACTTTTAAGCTGTCTTTATAAGATTGTGGAGATTTTCACAGTGGAACATTTTTTGCAAAAGTAGTTTTTTGGAATGCTTTACTGTGGCTACGTTAACACTGGTAGATTAGTAGGTATGCTTTTGCTTGTCCATGTTTTGTTACTTGCAAGAGGGGCCTTACATTTTTTTTTTGTTGAGTGAGGTTACTAGCTGTTTTGTTTTAACGTTTTCTATACATTGTTTTGGAGGTGGATGACTATAGGGCTTGCCTTTATTCTTATATGCTCTATTTTCTCTTTGTTTTCAATGGAGTTGCCTCTTAGTAGGCATTCTGTTCTGTCTGTTGGGAAAAAAGAAAGTTTGGGTTTGAAAGTTGTGGATTGTATATGCATGTATTGTGCATGGGTGTGTGGGTGTGATTGTAGAGATGCATAGAGTGCTCTGCGATTGTGTAGTGGGATGATAGGTGTGGTTAGGAAGGTTGTAAGAGTAAGAGTCTGTAGAGGTGTGATGGGCTTGGGTTAGTGAATAAGGGAGTGGTGGTGTGATTGAATAAGTAGGGACATTATTATGTTTTGAGGAAAACAGTGGGTGTTTGAATGCTGGTGTTTGGATGGGAATAGATGGGAATAGAAAGAGTGTGCATGTTGCAATATAATAGGTAAGAGTGAAATAAATGTTGTTGATTCAAAAAGAAAACTCTAGGCTAATATATAGTGAAAGTACATTGTTACAATTAGAGAGATATATATGCTATATTAATGTACTTACTTTGTAGGATGTGAAGAGTGTTCTTTTTTTGGTAGCTGTCTTTGGCAATCCTCTTCTTTCCTGTAATTGTAAAAGAAAGTTAGTTGGTATGTGTGGTTATGATGAAGTACTTTTATTAAGAAAGGTTTTTATATATTTATGAAGGTAGGAGGAGCTGTTGGGGAAAAAGAGTTAATGAAGTTGTGTTGCAGTGTTTTTAAAGAATAGGGAAACTGTGGCCTAGTGGTAATGCAATGGCAGATTGTTGCTGCTGCAGTGTTTGGTGTCTTATAGTAGAGGTTGGGAAAGAAGAGCATTTTATATGTAAGGTGAAGTGTTGTATGTAGATACTTTGGTGGTATACAGATATGTGTGAGCAGGTGGAGAATGGTGGCAGTGTAAGTGATGTAAAGAGTGAGGATGGAAAGTGTGACATTCAAATGGAATCAAAACTGCTGGCCATTTAAACATGTTTCTTTTTAGGAAAATGTTCATGAAAGTAAAAAAGTACAATTTCTAAAAGGGTTGCCCTGTGCTACAGTGTCCACAGACACCGCGGTAGTCTGCGGACACCACACGTGCCATTCAGGTCCTTTAAGGATGCCAGGCATGGAAAGGGTACTGCGGAATCGCAGACAGTTGTGGATGTCTGCTGACAACAGCGGATAAGCCAATCCGGTTTCGCGGGTGTGGTGTACAGGAAGACTATGTAGCAAGAGTTATCTTTGTTGTGTGCAGTGGAGATGGCTATGGCGATGGCTATGGCTTTGAGGAAGCAGAGTGTTTGGATCATGGACGATTCTTGGGTCCACTGGCTAAAGGGGTATTCTGAGAAGTGTGGATTGTTTGAGAATCTTGGATTAGATGAATTTCAAGTTTCATGGTATGGAGTGCGTGTTCGAGGAATGAAGTGGGCGGAATTCCTCCGGTTTGTGAGAATATGGTTAACTTGAAGCATCTGGACATCATAGTAGATCACTGTGAAGGCAACAGTTTGGGCTATGTTACTGGAATTGCATTACAGTTTACAATGAAGGATACATTTGGAAAATTGATGGAGCTGTTTCCACATTCAAAAAATAATTGTTTCTCGAATAGCTCAGAGGCAAATGTTAATGTGTTCGAATTGATTTTGTTCACAAATTGAGAAAGCAAGGTGCAATGTGAACAAAGTTGTATGTGCATTATTCGAGAGATAGTGGCAAAGAACAACGTGTTAGTTTAGTACATACAACCAAATAATCCAAAAATATATATAAAAGCCAGAAAGAGAAAACAAGTTACTTTTAAGAGCCACCATTTTTGAACGAAAAACAATTAAAATGATTTTGATTCCTCCATCTCACGCCTGGAATTTTGTGATGTCATCTTTGATGTCTGGGTGTTAGTCTTAGCAGTGCACAGTGGTGGTGCAAGATATGGTTACTTAGCTTACCATAACTAGCATTTCTGGTGGTGTTCGGTTTTACTTGTAACCATAACGTCTCTTTTATAAAATCTTTTCACTGAATATATTATATATATTATTATTATTTTTTTTTTTTCTCACTAGAAAAAAACTTTGTTAGAGGGACGTTATTGTTAAGTTGCACTACTAAAAACCTGTGAAATTCACAAAAAATACTTTATAAATGTGACATTATGGTTCAAAGTACAATCGAAAAACCCCTGAAATTCGACAGTTATGGTAGGCTAAGCAACCATAACTGCCCGCACCACTGTGCACTGCTAACACTAACACCCAGGACATCAAAGATGACATCACAAATATCATTGATGACATCACTGATGACATCACATGTGCATTTACTTTTCAACGAGAGGTTGTGAATTTAGCTTTAGCAAAAAAAATCTGGTAATATCGGGACATGTGTAATAAAGTACATACTTCATCACGCAATGTAGTGTTGTAAAGAAAATGTTATTGCAGTGTTCTTTCTAGTACAGGAACCTACTCATACAGAAATGTAGGTATTGGCTGCAGCATACACCACAGAAGTGCTAAGTTTGTACTTTCCAAAGTTGTATAATAAAAAGGTGAATGTTTCCGTATCACACTTTTCTGGTCAGTGAAACATGTACTAAGTTGCTAATAATGCATCACTTACTATATATATCTAGTACTACACACAAAACATAAATAGACTACAATGCATACAAAGATGGGGCTTATATGTGGAGAGTAAAGTAAGCATACAAGAGGCAGTATCATTAGCAACTGTGTATAATGAACATGATTGGATTCATGCACAAAAATGATTGCTGTGTTTCATGCCTGCTACTTCCGCTGTATATGTACATCAAACGCTGCGATTAAATTCTAAAGAAAGTAGTGTAAGAACATGTGAGAATAGCAACATTAATAAATGTAATACCTTTTGAAAGTGAAGTTTCTGACTGTCAGTAAATAAACCCACCTGGCCTAGATATGGCAGTGAACAAAAAACGAAGGGGATACACATGTGATGTCATCAGTGATGTCATCAATGACATTTGTGATGCCATCTTTGATGTCCTGGGTGTTAGTGTTAGAAGTGCACAGTGGTGCGGGCAGTTATGGTTGCTTAGCCTACCATAACTGTCGAATTTTAGGGGTTTTTCGATTGTACTTTGAACCATAATGTCACGTTTATAAAGTTTTTTTAGTGAATTTCACAGGTTTTTAGTAGTGCAACTTAACCATAACGTCGCTCTAACAAAGTTTTTTCTAGTGAATTGTACGGGATTTTAGTAGGCCAACTTAACCATAACGTCCCTTTAACAAAGTTTTTTTCACTCAATTTTACAGGTTTCCAGTAGAGCAACTTAACCATACCGTCCCTTTTGCAAAGTTTGTTTACTAAAGATGATCGGTTTACAGTAGTGCCACGTAACCATAATGTAAAGCAACTTCTGACTTATTTAAACACCTTGCGGAGAATACCACTTGACAATATGCTGGTGTACAGCACGGTAACGTGTCCCCGAATCCGTAAACACTTAACAGTAAGATGTTGGTGTCGTGGACAATGTGGAAACAGATTTTATATTGATGTAGGAACGTCCACCTGCAACATTTGCCTTGCACAGCACCAACACGTATTGGTAGTTAGCCATTAACAATGTAGTACACATTGCATACTTTCAGCAAAAGTTTTAGTTATCTGAAAATGACATCAGCTAAGGCCATCCCTCCTCCCCAAGAAACAGCAGCACTACTGTAATGAAGGAGCATGACAAACACTGCCCCAACCTTAGAAATAACAAACGCACAATATTTTTGCACCAGACACCCACTCCCCCATATCACTGTTTGATGCGTCTTTCCTCATTTCCATTTGCAAATGGCCTTATTAGCTATCCCATCAAAAAAGAAAACCAAAGTAACAAAGTAAATGTTGCGTTAAGGACCACCTTTCACAGTAAAGGACATAGACGCTATAAGATTTGACAGTAATAGTATAGATGTGCAAAGCATTAACGTATGCTATGGAAAAATAGGATTTCTGGTTATAATCCGGCCTGCCGCGGGCCGGATTACAAAACAAAATCCTTTTTCAAGATGGCCACCATCGAAAGGAAAGGCGGTTGTTCCATACATAGCCCCTCTTTGCTTTCCATGACAGCAAGGAGAAAGCAACAGGATTTACCGTGACGCAGAACCTGTAAATAACCATATAGCAACGTATAACGTGCTACTTTACATTTTGAAATGATACATGTGATTTTAAAAGAAAACAGTAACATTTTAAAATTTGGAAAGTACTTTTATTTAACAAACAACTGTCAGAGATGAATGAACTAATTCCATTTCCAAATAATTTGTAGCAATGTCTCTAAAGCCAACATTGACAATGTTCATGGAGAGACACATGCAGTTAATTTTGCATACACAAAGTATACGTTTCTGTGAAAGCACTCGATTTGTTTGCACAGGTATGGCCTCACACCACCATAAATGATATTAAGTCGCTCCTTGTCGCTAGTTCAGCATGGGGACAGAGCGGCCCTGGCCTGTCATCCCATAACATTATAATGGACAGGCACCCGGTCACCAGCAGTTGCATCTGGCGTGCAAAGAAGCCGGCATCTGGAAACCATGGCACGCACAGTACGGCAAAATGTAGCTAGGCGGAAAACGTAAGAGAAAATCTGTGTCAATACCCAACCTTTACGAAAAATTTCCAAAACAGACACAAAGATTGTGGAAAATACTACACTAATGTAAGTTGGCAAACATGACATTTTAAAGAAATATTAGAGTTGACCATGGGTACATATAATGACACCCTACAAACGCAGATAAACAGCACTTGCCGTAAGGGTTAAAAAAAAGGACAACTACACAGTGAGATGGTAATTCAGTTATGGAGGCAGCATGAATGGACAAGCAAGAAAAAAATGACATGTCATAATGTTACACAAGACCAAAAGAACATGCAAACTGATACACAAAGCTATGTGGGCAAGCATAACATTTCAAAGAAAAAGAAATAACGGTCATCAACGGTGACTCGAGTCATAGCCTGCAAACTCGAACAATGTACACTCTTTGTTATTGGAGGAAAATTACAACTGCGCAAAAATATAATACTTCAGTTACATTGTCACAATTAGTGTACAGTCGTCAAAATTAAACTTACATCATCTTGACAGCCTCCATTAGTTTTGCCAAAGTCAGACAGCAAACTGTTTGCATCAAAGAATCTTCGTAAACTGATATTTCATGTTCCTTACAAACGTTTTTAAAATATAGCCTTATCAAATAGTATTTTTTTTTCCAAGCTTTCATTCCTTGAGTAGCTTTTAAAGTTTCACTTTCGCTCAAGGTAAAAAAACAATAGCCCCTTATGAATTGACTTTGATGCGTGGGCCTACTGAGCTCGCAACCAAAAAAGCAAATCAACTGACCTTCACTCAGAAGGCAAATACATTCTCACTTTGCAGCAACATATCCTATCATGAGAACCGCTGCTCCCATACTCTGCATAAACCAGTTTCCATCAAACACTCCAGGTGGCCGCCTCAGATTTCAAAACATAGGATGCCAGTCCGACTTCAATATTAATCTGAAAACATTGTAACACAGACGCAGGCATTGGTCGCCGTGCATTGAGCACCAAATTCCACTTTACCGTATGAATTTGGTGGCAAGCAAACACCACTTTTTCAATTTTCCGCAGCCACATTCCATTCCAACCTAAAGAAAGCTCACCTTCGGAAACATTATTTCATAATTTTAACAAGTGCATTAGTGTCTTGCTTTGTATGTGTTACCGGCGATGTCCGTGTACACCAAAAGATGAATAAAATATGGCGGAGACCGTGAAGAAATCTGACGCACTTCACGCTGTTCCACAACCAATCAGTGAAAGCGCCACATGTCCGCGGACATGAGGCTACGGATTAGCCAATCGATTTCTTGTCCGCGGAGCAAACAGGGAAGTGCGACCGCGGAGTGGACATAGATATCACTAATTTTTCCAGACATACTTTTACATCGTTTTAAAGAAAAGTACTGGACGGATTTTCACCAAATTTACAAAAGCATGCTTTTGAGACTAAGCCACTGCTCCTGCTGCAAATTTGGTGAAAATCCATCCAGCGGTTTGAGCTGTAGGCATGCGCAAAGTTTTTTCCCTATCCATTCTATGGGAAAAAAAGACGTTTTGGGACCCCCCCTGGACCAAACCTCACCAACCTTGGCAAACAAATTCAGAGTGGGCCATATACTTTCTTTGCAAAGTTTGGTGAGGATTCGTCCAGGGAGAGCGAAGGTATAAGCCGCCCAAAAAGTGCTCTTCCTATGGAAACAGCAACTTAACCATAACTACACGGCCACTACTGTGGCCGTGTAATATATATTCATATTTATTCACTGAAAAAACCTTAGTTACAGTGCCGTTAAGTTGGGCAGATGTAAAGTAACAAAACTCTTGACATTCAGCAGCTGTGGGAAGTCAAGATCAGCTAAACTCAGAGCATTCCCGTTGATTTCTCCTATAATCCATGTCCCCCATAATGCAATGTTGTATGCCATTGTGAATCCCTTCTCTCATAATATATATATGTGCTCATGGGCTTTACAACGGGAACGTGCTGAGTTAAGCTGGTTATGATGCGTTAAATCTGCACAACTTAAATGCAGTTTCACTAAGTATTTTTCAGTGAATTTCCTGGCCTTCGGCCGTGTCCACTGTAGATGTTCCCCCAATATGTTTCAACCATTGCCAGTTGGCACGGCCTCTGGCTGCTTTCGGACCCACTAACCAGGGCCTTAGTCACTGGCCAGTGAGCACAGCCTTTGGCCATGCCCATTGTATATTTTAAAACACTACCGGGCCACCAGCCATGGCCTAATCCAGCGATAACTGCCCCATAGTTAAGGTAATCACCTTGAGTCATAGGAAATCTGAAAATTCTATTGCTAATAAGTTTTGACTTGCAGGACGGATATGGCTGATATTTTCCAAACAAAAAGCCAGACTGGACAATTTGGGAATGATTCGTTAAAAAATGAAAATGTTGTTAAGAAAGCAAAAAAGCGCTGTTTTCAGCCTACTCCCATTCATTTCACCATAGAGGAAAACGTCAGAATTTGGTAAAGCCAAAGTGCAAAAACTGCTCAGCAGATTTGGAGCAAATAAGAAACAATTTGGGCATGAAGTGTTGACTTAATTTACGGGGCAGATTTGGGGTTATTCCAATCAGGAGTTTTTAAATATTTGATGGGGAAAGGCATGCACTCCTGCTCCCAAAAATGTAGCAATATCTCCCATGGTGCTTTGCAGCAGAGAGCATTTCAGAAATCAAAAGTTGCCTTTTTTTTGCTCAATGCGAGCGATTACCTGGGTTATACCAGAGAATGCGAAAACAAAAAGTACTCAAAAAGCTATTTGGAGGAAGAAAAATTATGAAATGGCATCAACGGAGAGGTGGGAGGGGGAAGAGGATAACATGTGGAATTGGAGACTTGGGGATAGTCTGGCCAGCCAGTTAGAGTTCAAACATTTTCGGATTATCGGGGGAATACCAGGGGTATTTTGCAAGAATACAGCGGCTACAACATAAGACGTGCTCTGAAATGAAAATGCATCACATGAACCATGGAAGAGGGTAGTGGGCGAGGGCATGGGAGGGGAAAAGTAGCTGAGGGGGTGCAGGGACCATAGAAAGAGGAGGGGACATGTGGTGAGTGCCTGTGAGGGCAGGGAAGAGTTTTTCATGTTCAACCATTTTTGCATTATCGGGGGAATATGGGAATATCGCCCAGGCATGGGTAGTTCATTGCCGCTGTATGTGTAGTTCATTGCCTTTATTGGGGGGAATGTCAGGGGAATCCCACAGGAATTAGAAGAGAGAGGAAACTTTTACACCTAGTGGTCCCAAAGGACCCTTTTGGTGCAACATGTGCGGTGGTCATGGCCAAAGGCCATAGCTAGTGGGTCCCAAAGGAACCTATTGCTGAAACATGTACAGTGGCCATGGCCAAAGGCCATAGCTAGTGGGTCCCAAAGAAACCTATTGGGGCAACATGTGCAGTGGCAATGGCCGATGGCCAAGATAAGTGGGCCCCAAAGAAACCTATTGGTGCAACATGTTTAAACATTTTTTTATTTAAAAAGGTATTTATTACTTTTTCATCAGTCTTTCACCTTTACACTAAAGTTCACAAAATTGTTCCTAACAAACATGCCTCGATAAATCTTGATGAGATCCATTTCATTCCTCCTTCTTTGTCAGGGATATATTGTCTTTTTCGTTGCTGCATTCAAAAACTTTGTCCAAACAGGCAATTACAAGTGTCGTCCTTTCCCCCTGAATACACCAGTCATTGCTATCACATGTTTTAAATTCTTCGAAGAACCCTCCCGATATCACTGTTTTCTGCGTGTTTAGGACCTTGCAGGATAATACTAGATGTTTTGGCGTTTCTTTTTCATTTTCTGACCGTACATAACCTGCAGTCCGTGTTTATTGGGCCGTCCTTTCCATTAATGTCTAAGACTTCAGGGTTGGATGCAGATTTAGGCGAACTCTCATTAATTTGGATCTGGTAGGGCATGTCAGTGATCATTTCCTGGTGACATAAGTTCACTCTGTTTTCTTTTTCTAGAGTCCGAATCCAATCCTGTCTCCAGAGTTTGATCTTTATTGAATTTGGGTTAGATTGCAACTGGTCTTCATCGTATTCAGGTAATGTAGGACTTTGTTACATTCTGTTCTCTTGTCTTGTAGGTCTTTATCACGTCCTCTTGTCATTCCCTCCTTTACTGCTCCGAAGCCTAGTACTCGGTTATCCAGGCTACAATTACAAAAGACATTCAGCTTCTTCGAGGTGACTTGCAGGTGCAGGGAAATCAGGCCTAGTTCTTGCCTTATTACTGATGCTGGCATACAGTTTGGAATTTTCAACAGCATTTTCCAGAATAGGCCTTCTAGTATGTCCTATGTTTTCTCAGGGATTTCACCAAAATCTTCAGCCCCAAAAGTCACTATTGGGGCGACCTTCATTTTGTAGAATGTCAGAGTAGGGCTAACTGAAAATGTACCGTATTTTCTATAGACCAATCTGCCTTGATTAGCCAGTGTCTGCATTCTAGATCTCAACATGTTTACTTGATGTACTTCTCTTAGAGAAGTACTTATGCAGCTGCCCAAATATAGGAATGCAGACACTTCAGGTAGGCCAACATTCTCAATGTGCCATGGTTCTTTGACCGGCTTCCTTCCCCTTGCTGATTGAAGTGTCAAAATCCTTGATTTAATTAGATTAACATTCAAGCCATTTGCTTGCATGTACTCGTTAAGGGCTTTTAGTTGTCGCTGTAAGCCCACTGGGGGTTGGTCTTTTAGGACCAAGCCGTTTGCGTACATCAAATGGTCAATGCTGGTCACAGCAATGTTTGGGGGAAAGCACCTAACTTCTTTCAGTGCCGCTATTAGGTCTGACAGGAAAGGATTAAACAGAGAATGTGCCAAGGGGCAACTCTGTTTTAGGCCTCTAGTTGTTGAGATTGGGCGAGACATGGTGACTCTTTGGTCCATATTTATCTGTAATACTGTGCCTGAGTTTAGGTCCTTGATTGCTTATAGTACGTCCCAAGGACAGCCCTATTTGGCCAGCTTGGTCCAGAGCATGTTCCTGTTAATCAAATCAATGCCTTGGATAGATCAATGAAGGCAAGAAGTTTTCTTTTTACGGCAAATGGATCGCTTTTTCAGTAGGTTAAGCAAGAATACATTCAAACCTGACTGCTGCCATTTGTCCATTTGCCTTGAGGTTAGAGTATTCACATTTAAAACCGGCAAGGTCAACTTAGCAAATGTCTTCCCCCACCGCGTCTAGGAAGGCGATAGGCCGGTAGTTGCTGGGGTTTGTCCTGTCACCCTTCTTAAAGATGGGGACGACTATGGCTCTTTTCCAGGAAGACGACACTTGCTTCAGTATTTTTATCAGTTCGAATAAGATCTCCATATATTTTGCCCAGAGTTCTGGTTCTTCTTTCAGAATGGTGTTCGTCAGGCCATCAGGCCTTGGGGCTCTCGAGCTGCTGGCTTTTTTAATAAGGTTACAAATGTCTTCAGCCTTCATTTTAAAGGTCGACTCTACACCGCTGCTAGGGCTCATTGCGGACAGTTGATCTTCTTGCTCATTGAATACCTTCTCGAAGTGTAATATCCATGTCTTTTCCTCTACCACATTAGTTTGCAAGGCGGTAGTTACATGGTTAATTGAGTTTAGAATTTTACAAACTCCCGCTGTTTATCTTTTGCAGATTTTTTGCATCATTGATTCAGCATCTTCTTGGATCATCAGGTATTTATGGGCTTTTACCCAATTTGTGTATGCTAATTTCCTTTGATCAGATCAGCTGTTGTCTACTCTTATCCTTTTTATGTCCGATCTCATTTTTTTTCCTCTCTTCGACAAGGACCTGTTGAAACAAATGCTTATGCTGGAAATCACTCTTTTGGGTCCCCTTCCTTTTTTCCATAAAGGCCATCAGTAGCTTTGGGTAGTCCACTCTCAAGCCTTTATCTCTGTTCATATTTTGTGGTAGGTCCTCCAGTTCTTTTGTTAGTTTCTTTTTTCTTACTGCATCTATTATTAGGCAGTTCCCCCTGTGGTTAATTACCATTGGGCAAGTATAGCGATCTCTGGGCGGGTTGGGAACTCTAATACAGGATATCTTGATTATGTTGTGGTTACTCTGGGATGTCAAAGTTACTTCGAGGGAGGCCACCAAAGGAAGTAGATTTCCAGACACAAAAATGTAATCCAGAACTTTTGTGGAGTCTTCCCGCTTCAGGTATGACAGGCTGGCGTGTCTCCCCTGGTTTGCCTGTTCATCAGATGTACGTCGCAGGGCTCCAGTTCTGCTGTTCACAACCTTCCTTTAGCCAGTCCAATGGTCTTATGGCCCAGATTGTCATGGCCTGCCACCTGATGGTCTTCCAATGCATCCATGTTGAAATCGCCACGTATGACAATTAGTGGGTCTGGTAGGGAGAACATTAAGTTATCTAGCAGTGACATGATCTCCATGATGAATGTAAGGTTATCTATCCCCGCGGAGTTCCAGAAGATGTTACATAATATCAACCATTCAGGTATGTCGGACCTTATCCCTGAGCTTTTAATCAAAGTCACTTGCGTGAACTGGTTTGGGTTCCAAATTTCAAAGACATTATATGGATTTGTGTTTTTATCAGCGTTAAGAGTCCCGATGCTGGTATTCCTTTTAGGCCTTTAGTGGCAGGGTTCAGTAGGGTAATCCATCTAAGACTGGTGGAGTTCTCAACTAGGTTCATAGAGGCAAATTAGCTTGTAGTCGGCCTATCTACGTTCTTCTTTGTCAAACAGATGAACGACTACCCTGGTGTTCCAGCATCCAATTGTCCACCCCGTTAATGAGGGGGACATACATTGCTAGACTTTCCCTTTTTTCACCACTAAATCTTCTGCCATCCATCCTGATGAGTCGGCCTCGTCTCCACTTGGGGTCTTGTTTGAGTGGTTGGTGACTCTCCTTTCCGATGCAGCAGAGTTATCCACAAAGATATGTAAGGGGGACGTCACGTTATTTTCTCCGTCAGCTCCTTTCCGCTTTGGAGCTTGTTTTCGGAGCCGTGTCTCAGTTAACGTTGTTTGCGACACTCCTTCTTGCAGATGTAATCTGGTTGTTTTTTATGGTGCCCAAGGATTCCCTTTGGGCTCCCCATTTTCTGTTGGTGTCATTATCTCAGAGAGGGAATAACCCACAGATATGTGTGAAGCCTCCTCAAGTATGGTGTCTTTTATTACTACATCTTCCAACTTTCTCTAAGTGGTCCTCTCTCGTGAATGCCACTCTGGCAATATCGTCTGTTGTTATCAGTCTTACTTTTGGAATCCGATGTAACATTTTCAGGATGTTTGCTCTGTTCAAAGTTAGGCCATTGTTTATCCTGGCGGTCCGTTCAAGAACAATGCTTGGGTCCCAATTGTCAAGTTTCCTGGATCTGTTCCACTCTTTAAGGGGCCCTCTAATGGTTCTGGTTCCTTCACAGTGGTTGTCGATGCTAATTACGGATAGGGGAGAGTAGTTTTGGACCACTGTTGGTGGGGGATTATCCCTCCTGTTTATGTCTGCTGTTCTAGTCTCACTGAGGTTTTGTTCTGGCTTGGGTGTGAGCACTTCTGGGTGAGGGTTTTAGGCTTGTCCCTATCTGGGAACCTGGACTCACGGATGGCAACATCACAGCCAGGGCTAGGTGCTTCTGTACCAGAGTTCTAAAGCCATCTTGCTCCGTCACGCCAAACAGGCTAGTGTGTCTTTTTTTTTTATCAGGGCCCCTGTGATGTTCAGGCCATCTCCATATGTTTCATCTGTTTTAGACAGAGGCGTGTTCGAGAGCTCCTCCCTTTCTGATACAACCGAGTATGTGGAATAGTCCAACATTTGTTCCATGAGCTTCTCCTCACCTGGTGAGGTGTCTACATGTTTGTAGACAGGGCTTTTTTGGAATTCCTACGTCTTCCCTTTTTGTTCCAGGGATTTCTGCTTCGAAAAAAGTAGTTAGATTCTTGCTGGGAGATGGGGAGGGTTAACTTCTTGAAAAATTGGTGGCCACTATTAGACTTGCCCTTGGCCGGTTTTGTGTGGCCCATATGACTTTCAAATCACTTGTCTGTCAAATATTGTGGATTTTCTTTTGAGCCCTTTTTTTGCCTCTTCAATTTGACAAATAGTGGGTAATCTGTTGCAGGGTTGGATGGAAGGGCAGCTGGGGGTTCTCGCCTGGTCCAACAGTTGTCTGCCTCCTTGACCGTAGTATTAGGATGCTCTTCCTCTTCAATTGAGGCTTTTTCATCTTCGCTCCGGAGAACTCCTTTGGGCTCACCCACAGAAGCCTCCTGCTCTGCTTCCTAGCCATAGGCTCACGTTCTAGTTGGTTAGTTTTGTTTGTTATTTCTGGGTCATCCATCTCCTTTTCAATAACTGTGTTGGAATTTCCTGTCCCTCGCCTATTTGGGGGGTTCTGCGGTGGCTGCTGTGGGATGTTTTTACCCATGCATCCGATCCCTACCTCAAAAACTGTGCAGTACTGGCATTGAAAACATCATGATGGCCAGAGCTTCCCAGAAAATGCCCAGGGAAAGGCATGAAGAATAGGCTGCCACCCATTTTTGCCGATGTTATGGGCACAGAAGGGCACTGCCTAAAACCACCATTGGACTACCCACACAGTAGCCTGAAACCATTGGTAATGGCAATGCTGATTGCCAAAAGCAACCTAGAATTGTGGGGAATTCATTTTCTTAAATCCCAAAAATGGGTGCATTACCAGTACTCACCACTATCAGAAAGCCGGCGTTTTAAAACAACACCAGACTTTTTTTTTGTGTAAAACTGAATAAATGAACCCAAAGCAGGCCAAAGAAAGACTTACTGAGGGGTGGATACAATGTAAAGTTATATTCTGAAGTGACTTGAAGGTTTATAACAAGACTGGCTGAGCTGTGGATTTCAGCAGTTTAAGTAAATTTGGACTGAAAGACACTAAAAATCTAAATGTTTAAAAGAAATGAGTGACCTACTTTGAGTGTCACATGGGTTGCAATTGTTTAAATGAATCAGCATTCTAGCTGCATATGTAAAAATTGTTAGTTTTATTTGAATGCAGAAAACTAGGTAACTAAAAGTGACAATAGCTGGGGCCTGGCTTAAGGAACTGAATTCTGCCCACCAGCTACCGCCGACAGGAGTTGAGACTTGCACAACAGCTGTGTTCCCAGGCCTAGCTGCCTTTTGCTGTTCCCACCAAAAGGGATATGACACTTCTCTGATTGAATTACCAAGGGACTGCTAGAGACTAAACATAGGACCCAGGCAGAGGGTTTATTGGGGGGAGGCCATAAATGGCTTCCTCTTGAACAATGGGCCTTCCAGGACCCAGGCAGATGCTTTATTGGGGGGACCATAAAACAGCTTCCTCTTGGCAGAAGCTGGGAGGGGCAGGGTCTCTGAGCTTGGCAGAACTGGAAAAACCAGAAATTCAACCTTGTGCTGGGGGGAAACCACACCCCTTTGGGGCCAGAACATAACTCTAAAAAGATGGATCATTCATAGAGCGGACTTGTGAAAATTATTTAAATGATACCATAATTCTTGTGATTTTTCTGCCCACATTTTAAGAGGTTTTTACAACCGGTATGATCTGGGGGCAAGCTAGCAGTTAAGAGGGTATTACTTAAAATGTATGCATGTTAAAAATCTGACACTTCATCAATTAATGTCCATACTCCTTGCGCACATGTGTGTAAATTTGGGTTAATGTCCGATATTGCAAAACCAGTTAAAAAGTGCAAATGTTGCCATTTCTGAATGCAAGCCCCCAGGAAGAGCAGATTTGGACAGGGTATACCTCCTGTGATATGTGATGGGTGCATGTAATTTTAAACAAATGTGTACCTGTGCAAATATGTCTTTTTGATCAAATATAGATTGTGTGCAATTTTACAGGGGAGTGTCCTTTCTGAAAGCCATTAAATGACATCATTCTGACACACAATCCTGCTCTCCAGTGAGAACGCAAAGAATTCTCCAACCTATCAGAACTCTGAAGGGGTTGGGCCTAGAAAGCTAGCCTCTCCACCCACTTTCAAAACACATAAAAGCAGACAGTCAGGACAGATAGGGACATTCTATTCCATCTGCTGCGGGACGCTCTGCCGGGAAAATCCATACTTTACCTCCATCAACCTCCAGAGAGCCAACATAGAGACTTCAATCTATCCACCTTCAGAGACCAAGACTTTACTTCAGAATTTGTAGCAGAGAGGTCAACTACAAGCTAAATCCCTCTTTAGCAGGCCTCAAATCATTGCCATTATCACAGCCAGGCGAGCTGTTTGAATTCTTTGCAAGAACTCTTGCCATTTGCCAGAGAGCAGTGTGGTATCCAGAGAGAGACCAGCTGAACCGAGACCGCTGTATCCGGACCCACAGACCTGATCAGAACCAGAGACCCAGACCAGCAGAGTAGAGCTGACCCCGACGCTGTGCGCAGAAACCGTCCGTGGCGAGTGAAGAAAACCTGTTGACCAGATCCGTGGCGAGGCCCATTTATTTAAAAAATATATTGTGAGTACCTAGCAGAACTGTGCAGAACCAATCTCTTAGTTAAAATAATATAATTCAATCTATTTTAATCTAACCAGAACTGTCTCCTAGAAGTTGTACCTGTCATTTGCAAAGCTGTCACCTGTCATTTTCTAGTTGCAAGCTGTAACTTGTCACTTTGAACTTTTAAAATTTCAAATCTGAAAAACGACCTTTACCATATCGCTCATATCTCCGTGACCGTTTGTCTTAGAGACTTGCAGTAACTTTCCTCTGAAAGCTGGGAATCTTGGCTTTTCAACGAACCTAGAACCGCATTCCTAGTCCCTATACTTTTGCCGCAATCGCGGAAAAACGCACTCGCGAATTTTACCGCGATTTGCAAATTTCTCCACGTGTGAAAACAGCAGCTTCCTTGCTTTCATTTGCCAAAAATTCGTTTAACCTGCCAATCATTCCTAGAACATTGCTAAAGTAAGCCTGAACTTATTTAAACCAACTAATCCTCAACCTGAACCTCCAGAGGGAATTAAAATCATTTTAGCACATTTTCCAATATATTGCTATCACATTTTAAAGCATTTTGAGCCTGTGTAAAACTCATATCTATTCTCCTCTAAGCTTGCTGGGAAACTGGAACTCTGTATTACATTGTGATTGTATACCTGAACCGTGTGCTCTTCCTTCCATCTCCTTACATTGTATAGGGGGGGTGAATTGCCACAAAGGGAAAGTGATTACCTTGTCTTTTGTGAAACCATATCAGTTTATCTTCTATACTGCATTTCATTCATTCAACCTTGCATTTCCTTGAACCCTATAAAGCATTCTCTACCACATTATTCTTCTGTCCCTATTTACCAGTGTGCTACCTTATCCATTTCATGTCAACTCCTTAGTGATTATAAAGAAGTGGGCTAGTGCCAGATTCTCTGTTGTTAATCTTTATCATATCAGATTAAGTGTGATATTCAATTATTAATTTATTATAAAGTGTGATATATATATATATATATATATATATATTGTTTAAATTCTCAAATAAACCTTTTAACTTGCAAAACAGAACTACTTCTTGGCTCAGTGGAGTCAGGGGGATTCCAAGAGAGGGGTGTTATATAGGGGTAGTCATCCAGAACGCATGAACTGGACATAAAGATATATCAATAAGGGTTTCCATTCAGTATCCCAGACTAGGCATTGACATAGCTGTATTGTTGAATTGAATCCTCTTACACTGCGGGCCCACTGGAGTATGTAATACCCAGAGGTTTCTAAGCGCAGACTTAGTGATCGCACCTATGGTGCTCTGTGTCGTCTTGCTTCCAAAGCAAGCACGTTGCCCCTGAGCTATCCTCACGAGACATGGTGGTCGATCTGATGAAGTGTATGTGCTTCAATTTCCTTTTTTTTTGGACGGCACGTCGCAACCTTTTTTCTTCAATAATCAGACTCAAGATCAGATGTAGCATATTTTGTCTCTCTTCTTTCTGCATCTCCAATTTGCTTTGGACAGCTGAACCCTTACACAAATATCATTTTTGAATGAAGCATGGCCATAATGGTTGCCTGGTCCTTTACGTGGTTGTCAATTGCCTCGTGCAATTTCATAAATGGTGCCAATACCAATGTTAGTGCACCCATAGTACTGACATTAATTGGTGTATCCACTTGAGCCTTACGTTGCATACACTTCTGTTTTTGTTTTCCCTTTTTTTTGGTGTTGGTGAGGGTTAGCCCCATTTCCTCCAGTGCCTGGGTCGAGGTTGAGTCGGTACTTGTGGCCGATGGTAGTGGATCCATTATCACGCGATCCTACTCTGATTATTCTCAAGATAACTCATGTCTGTGCCTCTTTCTGCCTTTTATCCCCCTTTTAGTTTTATGCAGAGGGTGCACTCCAGAGTTTCCCGGGACCCCAGTCTGCATTATTAGTAGTTTTCCTTCTTGTTTACTACCCCGTAAGTGCAAGGATCTTCTTTGACTGCCTGTCTGATCCGGGCAAGTCGGTGCCACTCGAGAGTTTCCCCTAACAGGCATGCTTCCTTCAAGTTCCGTAGTGTAAATCATGCTGGCCAATTCACTAGGCCCTCTTAGGTCTTCAAGGGCGTTTGGGAGGTGGCTTTCAAGCATGGTGTATTTTATTTTTGGTGCGTCTAATCCAAGCCTACTGCTAGTAGCCATCCCACATCTTTCCAGCAGGTTCCAGCTTGCAAGTAGCGTGGAGTCTTCGACCTCCCCAAGGCCCTCCTCTTGATCAGTCCAGGATCTTGTCAAACATTTCGTCGCTTTGGAACCAGTGTTCCTATAGTGGAATCTTGTTGAGTTTGTGATGTTAGTTATTCCCAGACCTGGTGGCTTCCATTGGTAGGGCCCCTTGAAAAGAGTTCATTTTTTTAGATTTGTGGGTTCACCCCATGGGGCTCTCTCAGTTGAGGTTAAGGGTAATAAGTCTACATTGTACCTAATATAGGGTCCCTTTCCACTGTGGAAAGTGATTGTGACTCCAATACTTGTTGCCCTTGGCCCACCTTTTATCCTGAGGCCAACAATGTCTGTTCTGGGCCAGCAGGGGTGTGGGGCTTCATACCTAGGATTTCAGGAATATGTGGCTCTGTGTCTCTCGTTTTGGGGCCTCTGCCACTGTACCTGTAAGGATCAGGTCCAAATGTCTGTTTAATAATTTTAGCTGTAATGGTTTCCAGCGTTCTGCCAAACCACTGCAGTGATTCATTTGAGCCCTCTCTGCTGTCCCTTGGATCAGTCCTTAGTGGCATAGCTGGCCTTAAGGCTTCCGCCATTGATTCCTGGTCGCATTTGGTGAGGGGACAGGTTATCAGAGGTAATAGGACGGGGTTGGGTTGAGACAGGCCATATTTTTCCAAATATGAGGCAGTGTAGGCAGTTACAAGTATTCTTGGCATCAGAGCGGGAGGTGCTGCAAAATCGAAGTGGCTGAATGTATTACATTGTGTGTCTCCAAGGGGCTTACACAAGTTAGACCTTGGAGACAGGTTGTTATGCGTTATAGTGTACCACTTTCCATTTCACTCACCTCCAGCAAAAGGTTCTTCTCTGAGTCTCCCGAATTCCATCCATTTGGGGTAGACTTCGGAGGAAGGCCCATCTTTTCCATTGATGGGGCAAGTCACCCAATGCACGCCAGAGGGGGGATCCCAACCGGGCACTCACCAGGGTGACAGCAGTATGGGTGGCGAAGCAGTCCAGCAGTAACTGCAGGTAACTGCTTACACTCTGCTTTCACTCTGCTTCACTCTGCAAAGTGAGGCAGTGTTTTTAAAGGCTCCTCCTCTTTTCCTCTACACAGCAAAGGCAGACCAGCAGCAGTCCACCCAGCATGGTTCTGCAGGTAACTGTTCACACTCTGCTCTCACTCTGCTTCACTCTGAAAAGTGAGGCAGTGTTTTTAAAGGCTACTCTTTTCTTACAAACAGCAAACAGCAAAGACAGACCAGCAGCGGTCCGCACGGCACAGCTTTGCAGGTAACTGCTCACACTCTGCTCTCACTCCGCTTCACTCCGTGAAGTGAGGCAGTGTTTTTAAAGGCTCCTCCTCTTTCCCTCCAAACAGCAAACAGCAAAGGCCGACCAGCAGCGGTCCGCACGGCACAGCTCTGCAGGTAACTGCTCACACTCTGCTCTCACTCTGCTTCGCTCCTTGAAGTGAGGCAGTGTTTTTAAAGGCTTCTCCACTTTTCCTCCAAGCAGCAAACAGCAAAGGCAAACCAGCAGCAGTCCACACAGCATGGCTCTGCTCCAAGAAGTGAGGAACCTATTGGTGCAACATGTACAGTGGCCACAGCATGGCTCGTGGGCACCAAAGAAACCTGGTGCTGCAATATGTTCAGTTGCCGCAGCCAAATGCCATGGCTAGTGGGCCTCAAAGAAACTTAATGGTGCACCATGTACAGTGGCTAGTGGTTGTGGGCCAACTCCCAATGATTAGATCAAGAAAATACAAACCTCTAGGGAAAAAGACTAGGTGAACCCGCTTTTGAGAAAGGCAAGAATTTTATTTTTGTATACAATGTCCCCCCACACACTCAGAGCATCGTAAAGTTGGAAATCATGTGGAGTCATTTACGGGTAAGGCCAGTGCCCAGGGCCAGCCGTTTTCCAAACTCTCCACACTGTAAATGTAGTACAATACTGAGGCCCCCTGTCGTGGCTCCTAGTGTTGGCTGCGACTGCCCTGACCACCTCACTGCGGCAGCCACAGGAGCGTACCATGCAGGCTCCATGATCCTCCCTTCAGGCCCAACACAGCAATGGCACAGCCTGACTCAGGGCCCTGCACACAGACTCCTCTGTGGAAGTTCCTCCGGGGAGCACGCAGATCCTACAGCTGCAGTGTTTGTGGCACCAGCCCTCATACGGTGCAGGAGGCACAATGATCACAGGCCTCTGCTGCATCTGACTCGCCAATGGCTGCTGTCCCTAAAGCCCCCTCAGTTCCTGGCAACAAACTTCTCCTGGCGCACCCTGAACAGCCAAGATGAGCTATGGGCAGGGGGCAGGGTATACAACCATCCTAGCCGCTCCGATGGTCACATATATTTATCCCCAGGTGGAGCTCTATCTTCAGGTGCCCATTTTCTTTGGCACCCTCTAGCTCTACCCAGGGCAGGGTCTGTTGTGATGGAGAGAGTTATAAAACGTAGACAGCTGCAGGGACATCAGCTAGGGGTCACGAGGTCTCCCTTCCTACCCTTTAAAAAAGAAATTTAAAACATAAAACTTTTTTTTGAGGCTCCTGGGCTCTGGCCAGTAGCGTGTTGCACTTTGTTTCTGGAGTGGCTGGTTTTCTGATAGCTATTGCCAGTAGGATAGCTCAGTGGGATGAGGGCTCACTGCTGCAATGTGTGTGTCATCTGCAAGTTGGAGGTTTGAATCCCAGCAAGGTCAACTCGGCCTTTCATCCTGTTAAATTGTACCAACACAGGTTGGGTGTAATTGTATGCATATTTGTTCTATATGAAGCGCTTATGCGTAAGTGCTACATAATAACACATCATTATCGTTTGGTCTTGGACGTCTGCTTGCATTCACAGAAATGTGGTAATATGGGCCTATACGCACTGATAATAACTATACATATGGTGATTCATTCTTGTATGAAATGTATATCACTTTACAGTGATATTGTAACCACCATATTTTTGTAGTGTACTTAGAAACAATGCTATGTGATGCCACGTTCTGTTTTGCCAACGGGTGAAAGGTTGTGATCCGTTGCTTCCCGTGATGTCACTTTGAGGTGGAGTCAAATGACATCATTTCCTGTGATGTCATCAGAGGTCAAGGGTCATGTGATGTCACTCCCGCTACCATTGGCATTTTGGTGAAATGACATCCCTGGACGGCTGGCAGAAGAACCTCCCACACACACATGGCAAAAAATTAGAGGGTTAGCTAGTTTATCAGTACAATGGCATATTCTGCAAGAGTATCTAGCCCAGGGAAGGTTTTTATTTTAGTTTGCAAGTCCTGTTTAGGTCCTTAGATGGCCTTGTGGACCATATATAATGCCTGGGCCTGAACCCTAGATTTTACAGGTGGACAGTGCAAAGAGCAGCAGACAAATGATCTTGAGGACCCAGATAGCCTTCTCTAGTAGGCCAAATAAACAGTTTTGCAATACTTCATTCTGCCTGATACGAAGACACTGATCATTATAAGTTGGGCATTGCTGGAAAAGTACTTGAAGACTTCACGTAGTAGCCTTCTCAGACGAAAGAATCGATTTTTATTTCACGGGCACATACATGATGTCCACACATCTTTAGTGCATTGGTTCTGGGGGCTGGTTATTAGAGAATATCTCCTGTAAATTCTCATCAAAGTGATTGCAATAGTTTCCCATCAAACTAAGAAACTATTAATCACTGATATGCTGAGGGCCACGTGACGTACTACTTTCTCATGTGTTGCATTTGTCCGAATGCACATGTAACTAAATGTGCCAATTAAGCAACATTGAGACGGGATTGCATGAAAAGATCGAATAAAAAATGCTGAATGCGCGTTTTTGTTGCATTCGGCATAGGTAAAAAATACTGAATCTGAAAATTCCGAATTAGGGGAGGGTGGGGTTGCGGGGGTGTTCCCCGCTCACCTAATTTAGTATTTTCTGCTTTAGAGGCTGTGGGGGTGCCCCCTGCATACTAAAAATATAAATAGCAAACAACCAAAAGCTTGAATTGCAAAATGCGGCAAAGTGGCCCACTGTATTTTGCAATTCGAGCTATTTGTGATTCACTATGATCACGTACATCCCATTGAGACACATTTGAAATGTTGTTTTGTACAATGGCATTTACTGCACAATCTACAAAAGTATTTTCAGAAATTGTATTCTAATTGCTTATTTATAATGCACTTAATACCCAGGTTTCTAAGTGTTAGGGAGAATTTTCATTTCAGTGCTTAATTACTCCCACCTTAGAGACCCCTCCAGCTCTTTTGCTGGACTTTGGGACTTTTTACCTTTAACCCTATGGGTTTTCTTTGTTTTTGGAGTGTGGCAAACTCCATCGGCTTCTACTTTTATATGATGACACACAGCACCTTCAGTGCAGTGTCACAGAGAGGTTCCTTTGATTTTTCATAAGGTTTAAATACCTTCTCTTGGGTAAACTACTGTTCCCAAGAGTAGAAAAGTGAAATTGACTTTACTTACCTGTTTTTCCTATGTAGGTCCAGTACACCCCATCGTATGTGGAAGTGCCGGAGGGTTACTTAGTAGCCCCTTTTCTTACTTACTCATGTAATATTTTTTATGTTACCCTCACGACTTTAAATAGCCGGTGGCAGTGGTTTCATTTTCCTACCATTTTGCATTTCTACTGCAATCTGACCCCTCAGCTTCAGCAGTGCACCCATGGGTGCCCATTTTGTTAAAATGGCCCCGGTCTTTGTTTTTTACCATTTCTTGTTTGTGAGGTTTTTCTTGGGTTTTACTCTGCGCGCCAAACCCTGTTTAACCCTTTTGTGTGTTTTGCCATTGGCAGGCTTCACTGCTGAAACCTGCCTCCGGCCCCAGTGTTTCTGGAAGGGCAGGAAGCGAGGGAGGTGCCCGAAACTCCCTGTCCGTAGTCTACTTGGTTACCTGAATGCACCCAGTGTTGATTGGCTGGCTAGTTGTCCTTAGAGGACAGGCACCCTGCTGTGTGAGTGGCAGCTAGGCTGTCCATGAATGGGTGGAACCTGCATAAAAAGCATGGCTTCTGTAAGCAAAAAAAGAGTCGACCACTGGACCAAACATCCGATGAAGGAAACTGGAAGAGAAGCTTGCTGCACCCTCCTGGACCGTTGAACTGCCCGGTGAAATCCTGCTGCAGTGCTGAAGCTCCAACTCCGAATCAACTAGAGAAGACCCGGAACGGATGACTTCTTCCCTTGGGTTGGTGGGACCAACTAACCCCAGGATGAACTTTGCTGAAGGACCTTCCCCAACTGGTTGTACTTCTTTGCGGCTGCTGGAACCGAGTGCCAGGTGTTGAGAAATCCGTAATCGAGTGCATCTTCTTTAAGCCAGACTAGAGCTCCAGGAAAATCCTGAAGCAGGACGAACCAAGCGAGTCACCTCACCAGAGTGCTGGACTCCAAAAGCAACGGAAGCCCATCAAGTGTCCAAGAACCAAGGTGGTGCTATTTGCTGGTAGCTGAAACCGTGAAGTGCTGCTGATCTGAAAAGACCCTGTAGTTGCCGCCGACCTTCAAACTGCAGTGCAGGAGTCCTTGGGATGTCCTCCCTCTTTTCCCCACGTCTGAGGCCCAGGAGACAAGGATCTGCAAGACTGCCACCAGAAGAGAAGTCAGCTGGATCCTCCTCTTCAAACCTAAGGTACTGTCTTGACTGAGGGGTACTTAACTTTTTTGTTTGTAGCTTGATTTGATTTTTATTCACTGGAGACTTGTAGTAGCTGCAGTTTGCAGAGTTGATTCCAACTCTGCCCTTCACAAGCCTACCGGCTTGTGGCCCAACAGTGGTTCTTTTTCTACAAACTCTCTGAAACGTTGTGCAATACCTTGTGCTATTTAAAGGAGTGCCTCAGCTCCATAGACATTGCTCAAATTGACTTTGGCCATCCTGGCTCCCTGCAAACTCTTCTGATCCATTGACTTTGATTCTAACTGTCCCTCATTGGTGGTGCATAAATTTAACTTGTATTGCTGGGAAAGATCTAATCTAGACTTCATTGAGAGATTGAAAGGTATTCACATGTTCTGAGAACCTGTTAAACCTTTTCCTTCCCTAACCTGTTCCTTTTCCACAATCTCAGAACTGCATTAAGTACCAAAAGTGATATATCAATGCCAAACATTGTCTTAGTAACGGAAGTCATCTTAGGCATCCCAAAAGGTTATCTATTTGCTATCTGAAATCTGAGGTAGTGAGATGAAGTGTATTTTTATTGTTGCATATTGCCCCTTTTAAAGAAGGCATTTTTAAAACTGACCATTAAATAAATAATTATGTGTTAATTGGATACTTGTAATTGTGAATCTCAGTGTTACATCTCTACAGCTCACATTTACCCCTCTTGAGATACGTCTGGCTGCTTAGTCACTCTACCAACTTGTGTAGTACACACCTATACCAATAGGTGCTTGAGTGGAGTTGTGGGATCAATCTCTACAGATGCGCTAGTTACCAATCACAAAATATTATTGTTGTATAACCACTGTGTTTCCAAGAAAAAGAACAGTGGCAGCGAGTACACTAATTCCGTCAAACTTCCCACAGAGTTTGTAAACAGTAACACACTAGATTGAGGTTCGGGACAGTTTCTCGCGCTAAAAACCCTTGATTTAGAAAGTTCATCAATATCAAATGAATATATCACTCCGCAGAATCAGATAGTAATATCGATGATATTTATTCTTCTGAAAAGAAGACAGCCGACACGTGTTTTGACCCACTGGTCGTTGCTAAGGTGGTGTCATATCAGGAGCAAACAGAATGATTGTACATAAAGTAATTTAAAAAAAAAAGGAGTTCAACATTCAAAATGTTCAACATGGCAAAAATAAGATAATATTCAAGATATCATCATTGTTACAATATTATTGCACATACCATATTGTTGTTACGCTCACCTGGTATCCACAGGGATGCCACCCAGCCGTGTTACTCGCTGGTATGCTTCTCAGCTTTGCCCTGATGTGGTCTGCGGGTGTCACGCTCACCTTGCTCCCACAGGGGTGTCTATCGGACCCGGACAGCTGCGGTCTCCTCCAACGTGAAGCGTAGTGTAGAGATGAACGACTGGACTGGCCCACCTAATCTCATATGCTTGACCCGTAGAAGTATTCTCCTGCAAGTGGAGAAAGGGATTTAGCCACCCGTGGATTCTAGTAATGGCACCCCACTGTTCTCCCCACTAATCACCTCCGATATTCCCTTTCAGTAATCTCACCTTATGTTTTTGAATGATGAGCTCTCCATCCTGCATGGAATGCAGATACCACAAGATAGTACAAAGGACTTTACGTCTTTTCACCAGGTGGGCCACCAGAATTGTCTTTTAATTTTAGCTTCTGTTTTTGCGATACCTGGGTGTCCTTCCATCAGAGCATCATGATAATTGGAGATAACTAGTTCTTGTAGTTGTGTGGTAGAAATAGACGCCCTTGATAGTAAGGTAGGTCATTGCTGATTGAATAATCTTTGCCTTTCTTTACCCAGTCCTGCAGGATCGAAAAGTTGTTGGATTTTTAAATTAATATCTTCTAAAGTCTGTAGAGTGGTTATGCCAAGAATTCTTTGTTCTGAAATTATAGGCACCGGTTCTGGATTTCAATATGCTTCTCCGATCCCTATTTGGGATAAGGCATCTGCCTTGCCGTTTTTACAACCTGGTCGATAATTGATCACGAAATCGAATTCGGCAAAGAATAATGCCCATCGAAGTTGACGCGATGATTGGGCCTTGGCTGTTTTCAAATACTGCAAATTCCTGTGATCTGTGA
Source organism: Ambystoma mexicanum (assembly GCF_040938575.1). NCBI lineage: Eukaryota > Metazoa > Chordata > Amphibia > Caudata > Ambystomatidae > Ambystoma > Ambystoma mexicanum. The sequence continues at coordinate 315,438,148 of NC_090923.1, forward strand.
TTACAGTGATGTTATGCCTGGCACCGAGAAGATAATGCCGCCAAGCCTTGAAGGCAGATTTGATGGCTAATAACTCTTTATCAGTAACTGCATAGTTTAGCTCGGGTGCAGAGAACTTTCTTGACCAGAATGCTACTTGATGAAGTTGACCGGTTTCAGGATCCTTCTGGGACAGGACAGCTCCCATGGCTAAACTGGATGCATCGGTTTCAACTATGTATGGAAGCTCACGGCGTGGATGCTTTAAGACAGGTGCAGACGTGAATTTCAATTTTATTTCTTGGAAGGCTCTTTCAGCCTCTTCAGTCCACAAGAAGCGTTTGTTTTTTCCCAAAAGTGCTGCAATGGGGTGTACACTATGTGAGAATTCAGGAATAAATCTGCGATAGAAGTTAGCAAATCCAAGCATGCTTTGTACCCCTTTAACTGAACTGGGTGAGGGCCACTTGAGGATTGTGTCCACCTTTCGAGAGTCCATTCGAACTCCTTTTGGAGTCAGGATAAATCCAAGGAATTCAACTTCTGTAGAATGAAAAACACATTTCTCCAATTTTGCGTATAAATTGTGCTGGCGTAGTTTCTCAAGGACTGCACGAACGTGCTTAACATAGTCTGATTCTGAGGAGGAGTACACTAGAATATCGTCTATGTATACGACAACACAGACGTCAATGAGTTCACGAAGGACATCGTTCATAAAATACTGGAAGGCTGCTGGTGCATTGCACAACCCGAAGGGCATCAGTTGTATTCGAATAACCTGTACTTGGTGTGAAAGGCAGTCTTCCATTCATCGCCTTTCTTTACACGTACCAGATGATATGCCCCTCGGAGATCCAATTTAGTGTAGATACAAGCATCCTTTACTTGGTCTAGTAATTCGGGGATCAGAGGCAATGGGTATCGGTTCTTTACCGTAATCTGATTTAATGCACGGTAGTCTATGCACGTTCTAAGGTCACCTTCCTTTTTAGGCACGAAGAATAAAGCTGAGGATGCAGGGGACTTGGATGGACGAATGAAGCCATTAGCAAGGTATTGGTCCAAGTATTGTCGTAGGTGAAGATTTTCGGGTTCCGTAAGGGCGTAGATCCTACTGCATGGAGGTTGTGCACCGGGTATGAGGTCGATTTGACAATTGTATGATCTGTGTGGTGGTAAGGTGCCTGTTCTTTTTGAAAAACATCCTGAAATTCTTGATATTCCTGAGGCAACTGCACGACTGGATTAGTGACTGTGGCCAGGCCTTTGTTCAAGGTTTTTTCCGGGTAACAGGTGTGTGCACAATCCGGGAAGGTCACTCTCTTCTCTCGCCATTCAATACAAGGATTATGTGTTTCCAACCATGGCATTCCCAGAATTATTTGGAATTGCGGGGCCTTGATTAAATCAAACACAATAGTTTCTCGATGCCCATCTTGACCCAACAGTGTCATCTCAGTAGTGGAATGAGTTACGGGCCCAGAGGCAATTTCAGTTCCATCGACTGTGGTGATGACATCCGAAGCGGTCTTTTTACAAAGGGGTAGATTAATCCTTGAGGCCAATTCGTGGTCCATGTAGTTTCCTACGGCCCCACTATCAATGTATGCCCCTACTGCGTGCATACGTAATGGCTGCCTTGGATCAATAAGGACCATTGGTACGATTAGGTGCGAGGTCTGAGTGTCCTTCTTTAAGCTCGGCAAGCAGACCTCTACGCTTGTCGGGCGTGGTCGTTTCCCGAATCAGGCTCTGTTCGGCTTTTGTCAGCAACTCCTACTAATTTCTTGGGTGGTTTTATAGGACAATCCCGTAGAAAATGTCCTGCGGTTCCACAGTACAGGCATAATTGCATCTGCCGTCTCTTTTCTGTTTCCTTTTGAGTTAAGGGTCCTTTAACCCCCCCGATCTGCATAGGTTCTGATGCATCTGTTCCTTTGGGGGTAACGTTGGGTTTAACCCATACCCGATTCTCGACCTTAGCTCGATCAGCCTTTCTATTCTGAAGTTGGTGGTCTAACTGGACCACTAAGTCTATATATTCTGCGCAATCCTGAGGTGGGTTCACAACTTGAGCCAAAACATCTTTGAGTTCTCCCCAAAGTCCACGATGAAATAATGTAATCGTTTCTCTTCAGGCCATCCGGTTTCCACCACCAACCTATTGAAGGTTGCGATATAGGTTAGTAGATCCTGGTTACCCTGTCATAGGGATAAAAGTTCGTTATCCAGGGCCTGTCCCTGTGAATGTCTGGCGAATAGTCTTTCCATGCTCCTTTGAAAACCCTGAAAATCCCGAAGAAGAGGGTCATCCTGGTTGACTAGTGGAATTTACCAATCAGCTGCACTACCACTAGGATATGATAGAACAAAGGCTACTTTGGCTTGGTCATTTGGAAAAGCTCCAGGTCTGCATAAAAATTGCAAGCGGCATTGGTTCATAAACACTGCAAACCTTTTTGGGTCCCCAGGTGGAGCTAAAGGAATAGTCCCTGGTAGTATTACTTGCACAGGATTGCTCGATGAAACAGGAGTTGGGTTCCCCCCGAGTCCAGGTAGGGGAGTTTGCCCAGCTTGGTTCTGCAGCAGTTGTCTAGCAAGATCATCAGTGTGTTCCTTTGACACAATCAGTTCTCTCCTGAGGGCATTAGTTTCTTGGCGCACGGAGTGCACTTCCGCCCTAAATTCTCCTAATAATTGGGCCAGTTGGTCGGTATCTGAGGTTTCCATAATGCCCGGGTGGGGATTTGTAGATAGGCTTTGCGTTCTGTTACGCTCACCTGGCTCCCACAGGGGCGTCGATCGGACCCGGACAGCTGCGGTCTCCTCCAACATGAAGCGTACTGCAGAGATGACAGACTGGACTGGCCCGCCTAATCTCGTCTGCTTGACCCGTAGAAGTATTCTCCTGCAAGTGGAGAAAGGGATTTAGCCACCCGTGGATTCTAGTAATGGCACCCCACTGTTCTGCCCACTAATCATCTCCGATATTCCCTTTCAGTAATCTCACCTTATGTTTTTGAATGATGAGCTCTCCATCCTGCGTGGAATGCAGGGGCGAGTAGATACCAGTTACTTCACTGGTTCGAAGGTGTTGGAAGAGTTCCGGATGAATATTGACTCCGAGGTTCCTGGCGAGAACCCGTAAGTAAAAAGTCCCAAGAGTTCAATATGTCTGATGTTCACTCTTGTCCCATTCCCTTCTTGAGTTGCAGCTGGGTCCAAGAGAAGATTGTCTTGTGGCTGCTGTTGGCGTTCAGGTAAGAGTCTGTATTACTTAACACTGTCCGGTAAAAGATGCGTGTATTTAACTTGTTGTTTTCTCTCTCTTTACAGGTGCGGCATAAGATGTTGCGGGATGTTAAAGAATAATGCCTCCAGTGGTAAATAAGGTAAGTCTATGGTGGTAAAAAGAGATTGTATTTATTGGCTCTCTCTCGGCTCACCTTATATTTCTTTTGTCTTCCAGATGGTGGAGTTCGGCGAAGAAAATGATGGAGGCAGTGCCGAATCGAAAAATGCTGTGAGGACTGGTGAGTATGGCGCAGCACTGCAGCTGGCGATGCAACGCATGCAGAAATAATGTCCTTTCCAAGTTCGAAGACATGATGGATCCAGAATCAGGTAAGGAATTAAAATAATGTCCATGATCTAACCTTTCCTTCTTCTTTCCTCTTGTTCTAGGAGCTCTGGATTCGAGGCGGGCGTGGCAGAAGACTTGAGGCTGACTGTAGGCACGGTGAGCGTTACACTGCTGGATGCAGAATAACACGAAGCATGTGCTGCTGTTCGGGCATGGTTTAAATAGCCTGAAAAGTAATCCCAGGTAAGAAGTTCCCCCAGAACCACACCCAAGTAAAAAATTGTCCCTGACGGTAAAGTAGTCCCATTCAGGCCTCACGTTGGCTTGACTTCATTGCAGCATGGTCTGCATGAGGTAAGTAATGTACATGAGCCTGGCGCCTATGGCGCCAGGACTGATTTCCTCTATGAGCCTGGCGCCAATGGCGCCAGGACTGTACCCAGACAGCCCCTAGCCGGGGCTGCTGGGCTTTTAGTAAGCACCTGGATGCCTGCTCCCAGGGCTGATGGGCTTGGTCCGGATGCCCGGGGGTAGGCATCCTGACAGCGGGAAAGTTTCTGCCTTGTGGTAGAATCAGGCATGCTCTCCGTCCTGCCTTCTTTGCAGGGCCGCGTTGTCTTTCATGGGCGAGTGCGGTCCAGTTACTTCACTGACGCCGGCCCGTTTGATATTGTTCAGGTAGGTCTTATTGCTGTTCGTTAGTTTTGTTGCTATCCTGCATGCCTTTCTTTGTTTAATTTGTCTCTTTTTTCTCCCTTAGGTATGCAGAGCTTCAGCACAGGGAACTGGCTTGGTTGAGCCCCGCTGGTAATGATGGCACATTAAGAGCAGCCTCCATGTTGGCTGACAATACAATAAAGTAGGTCCCAAGCACATTGTTTTTCATGGTGTATGAGCCGGGCGCCAAAGGCGCCAGGACTGGCCCCATGAGGGCTTTTGAAAAGGATGCCAGGCTCTAGAGGCCCGAGTCCTGACTCCACCTGGCCAATGGGTTTGCCAGAGGGGGTTTTGGGCGAGGGTCGTGACAATTGTGTCACAGGTCAGGTCAAAAGATGGAGGGATGGATTCAAATGTTGACCGGTCGATTTTGAAGAGAAGTAATGAGAAAATGCATATAAGAATAGGAACCATAAATTAGCAGACTAATCAAGATATTGTTTGACAGTCACTACAAAATGTGACAGTATCCCAACAATGGATTTGAAACACCATTACACACACACTGTGCTTCTAACACACATGCAAAGCCAAATATTATTATTAGAATAAATGGTATATTCATAATGATCAGTACCAATTTATTAGTATTTCAGAAACGTGAGATCATATGGCCACACCTATTATAAGTCCGGTGCAAATTGTAACGTGGTGTCATTAAAGCTATCAGCACCTGCCTAGTGAGATAGTGCATGATGTCCTTGATTTCTATGATCTTATTAATGGCGAGAGCAAAGAACACTGAAACAAAACACAAGTGATAGTACAAATAATAAGGCTCATCCTATATGTTTTCCAAAGATCATAACCCCTTGAAGGGGCCGATGAAGTCACAAATATGATGCTTTAAGCACCAATTCCAATATAAGTTACTGTTAATGTTCAGATTGATCGGATTCTGTAAACGATTGAAGAAATAATAATAACTTTCTCAACAAAACATATTGTTTGTTGAATAGAGGCATGAATGCCAAGAGACGGATCTTACCTCCCAAAATTGGTCATATTGGTCAATAACTGTTGTAATAAATTTTAAGTCGCTGGAATAGCTCTAAAGAACCTTGTTCATGGTCAGTGCTACCGATGATTGCGAAAGTGCATCTCCTATAAACAATATAAATAATTGGAGATTACCGCAACTTGTGATTTACTCAAATGGAGTTAATAAGTTACATATTTATTCTATATTGATTGGATGTCAAGCTAAAAAATGAATCACTGATTCACTGTTTGCACTTGTTACATTGACCATTGCCTTTTAGCCTAATTTGAATAAGTATCACATATAAGAGGCTCACCCCAGTTGAATTAGAATAGAGATCCCCAAAGTATGATTAATAAACTGCTGACAAGTAGAAATGAAATCCCTCGTGGTACTCTTGTGAGTAAAGCCACGAATAGCCCAAGTAGGGAATTATACAGTCATTACTGCATGCCATTACCTATAAAATTCGGACAGATCCCCTCAAAGATTTTGATCAGCCGGGGCCCGTAACAAGATTGCCTTTCCTCTGGTTACCGCGATGCACAGAAGCGGCGAATGAGAAATCATGGTGCCTAGAACATCATGCGTAATGTGGCGCATGATGTCATAAGTAAACAACACATCTGAAACGTCACTTTCGAGTGGATTTTGTCCTCCAACGTATTCCTCATCTCAGATGTATTCCATCCAGCTTTGCTACTCTTCGGAAATTTTTTCGGCAGAGGGCGCCGTGCGTCGATATCGTCGAGTCAATGGTCCCTCAAAGGCCTCTGTTGAGGGTGACGTCATCGGGTGCATAAGTAGCACGCGCGGCGCCCGTTGGCCTCAGTTCCGTTTTTCTGCAGTATACGTTGCTTCGGACATTCGGCGCGCCTCGAGTTCTGTGAGAAGATATATAATAACGAAATATGTCCTCGTCATCGACGCCGACCACGACCCCAAAATCGGGATTCAAAAAGTGCAAATCGTGCGGGTCAAAAATGTCCGTGTTTGTGGTGCCTCGGAGAAGGCCACGACATGGAGGCCTGTACGAAGTGTCAGGCGATGACGGGGTTTGGCCTTGCGAGAGAGGAGAGGAAAGCTACAGGTAGGTCAAAAAACCGATTGAAAAACCTCTAGCGTCGAGTCGAGATCCCATGCAGAGAATTCTCCTCGACGCGAAAGGCATCGATCGAGGTCCCGTAGCGATTCCCATCACTCGTCGTCTTCGTCAAAAAGATCGAAGAAACGACGCCACTGGTCTCCCTCCACCTCGTCGTTAGACGAGTCTCCAAAAAAGATGAAATGCCCCACGAAACATTTGTCTACCGAAGAGTGGGAAGCATTCAGGGTCAAAATGATGGAGGTGTTTGAAAAAGCAAAGCCTCGGTCCATGCCTTCTTCAGAAGCCGGCCGGGAGCGTCATCGCTCCGACACTCGCACGCCCTTGAGCCCGGGTGATCGAAAAAGGAAGGATAGGGAACCTTCCAGGACGCCGAGTGAAAAACGCTTGAGTCGAGTCGACCACTCGAGGTCATCAACGCCATCCGAGACCCATCATATCTTGAAGGAAAAATCTTCGAAGGTCGCCTCGACGCCCTCGAAGCAGACCCTGTCGACGACCACGGTGTCGTTGACGCGTTGACGCTGTTATCGACGTCGACGCCGAAACCCTCGGCGCCAAAGGCTCCAGCCAAGCCAGGGAAGTCAGAAAAAGAGAAGGATAAGGTTATAAAACCTGTATTGTCCTCAGAGCCAGGTACTAGACCTCTTCCTCCTCCTCTCCCAGAGAAGGTTTTCAAGCCTCTCCCAGAAAGGAGTTTTTCAAATCCCTGACCTCAATTTCTGAGGAACAGGAGAGATCTGATGAGGAGAATGTACCTTTTGGGCTGGAATATGGCACCCCAAATGTGCCAGAATGCTGGATTTCAGAAGAAAGCAGAATGAGGGACTTGGTGGAATCATTACACAATGCAAGTGGAATTGACACATCTCTTGAAAACGACTTTGGCAGACCAGAACCAGGAGAGCATGCCAGTCCATCATACTGTCAATTAATGACAAAGGTAGTAGATTATTTAGGATGGGCTAAACCATCAGCCCAATTCATCCAGGATGATTTAACAGATATATTGGACCATGGTCCCACCGAAGACCCAGTACTACCCTTTCATGTAGCCCTGCAAAAAGGGTGGCCAAGAATTGGGAAACTCCGGATTCTATTCCTCCGGTAAATAAATCCCTCACCTCAAAATACCGCCCAGCCAGTAACGACCCCAGCTATCTGTCCAAACACCCAACTCCTGAGAGTCTGGTCATACAGGCAGCCACAGCTTCTAACAAACTTGCATACCCGTCTATCCCTCCAGACAGGGACGATAAGCGTGTGGATGGTTGGGCACGGAAGGTATTTTCAGCCGGGAGCATGGCATTGAAATCTGCCAACTCCACATGTGCCTTGGCAAAATTTTCGTACACTCCTTGGGAGTGCATTGCAATGGCGGCTGAGCACATCCCAGAAGGGGAAGAAGGGAAGGGTTCCTAGCCATCGTTAGAGATGGAAAGGAAGCCATGCAGGAATCCCTTCAATCTGGATTGGACACTGCGGATAGTGTAAGCAGGTCCATGGGCATTAGCACGGTAATGCGCAGATTTGCGTGGTTACGGAAGTCGGGTTTCGCACCGGACGTACGGAACCGCCTTCTGAACATGCCTTTTGACGGGTCTCACCTTTTTGGCATCAAGGCTGACGAGAGCCTTGAGAGGTTGCAGACCACAAAAGCAGCTGCCAAATCTTTAGGAGCTGCTATTAGGCAACCTCAGCCTTTTCGTGCGCAAGGACAGTCATGGAGGGGACGATCCTATCATTACTACACCTCATATGGAAAGGCGAGAGGAATGGCCAGTACAGATAATAAGGCTCATCCTATATGTTTTCCAAAGATCATAACCCCTTGAAGGGGCCGAAGAAGTCACAAATATGATGCTTTAAGCACCAATTCCAATATAAGTTACTGTTAATGTTCAGATTGATCGGATTCTGTAAACGATTGAAGAAATAATAATAACATTCTCAACAAAACATATTGTTTGTTGAATAGAGGCATGAATGCCAAGAGACGGATCTTACCTCCCAAAATTGGTCATATTGGTCAATAATTGTTGTAATAAATTTTAAGTCGCTGGAATAGCTCTAAAGAACCTTGTTCATGGTCAGTGCTACCGATGATTGCGAAAGTGCATCTCCTATAAACAATATAAATAATTGGGGATTACCGCAACTTGTGATTTACTCAAATGGAGTTAATAAGTTACATATTTATTCTATATTGATTGGATGTCAAGCTAAAAAATGAATCACTGATTCACTGTTTGCACTTGTTACATTGACCATTGCCTTTTAGCCTAATTTGAATAAGTATCACATATAAGAGGCTCACCCCAGTTGAATTAGAATAGAGATCCCCAAAGTATGATTAATAAACTGCTGACAAGTAGAAATGAAATCCCTCGTGGTACTCTTGTGAGTAAAGCCACGAATAGCCCAAGTAGGGAATTATACAGTCATTACTGCATGCCATTACCTATAAAATTCGGACAGATCCCCTCAAAGATTTTGATCGGCCGGGGCCCGTAACAAGATTGCCTTTCCTCTGGTTACCGCGATGCACAGAAGCGGCGAATGAGAAATCATGGTGCCTAGAACATCATGCGTAATGTGGCGCATGATGTCATAAGTAAACAACGCATCTGAAACGTCACTTTCGAGTGGATTGTGTCCTCCAACGTATTCCTCATCTCAGATGTATTCCATCCAGCTTTGCTACTCTTCGGAAATTTTTTCGGCAGAGGGCGCCGTGCGTCGATATCGTCGAGTCAATGGTCCCTCAAAGGCCTCTGTTGAGGGTGACGTCATCGGGTGTATAAGTAGCACACGCGGCGCCCGTTGGCCTCAGTTCCGTTTTTCTGCAGTATACGTTGCTTCGGACATTCGGCGCGCCTCGAGTTCTGTGAGAAGATATATAATAACGAAATATGTCCTTGTCATCGACGCCGACCACGACCCCAAAATCGGGATTCAAAAAGTGCAAATCGTGGGGGTCAAAAATGTCTGTGTTTGTGGTGCCTCGGAGAAGGCCACGACATGGAGGCCTGTACGAAGTGTCAGGCGATGACGGGGTTTGGCCTTGCGAGAGAGGAGAGGAAAGCTACAGGTAGGTCAAAAAACCGATTGAAAAACCTCTAGCGTCGAGTCGAGATCCCATGCAGAGAATTCTCCTCGACGCGAAAGGCATCGATCGAGGTCCCGTAGCGATTCCCATCACTCGTCGTCTTCGTCAAAAAGATCGAAGAAACGACGCCACTGGTCTCCCTCCACCTCGTCGTTAGACGAGTCTCCAAAAAAGATGAAATGCCCCACAAAACATTTGTCTACCGAAGAGTGGGAAGCATTCAGGGTCAAAATGATGGAGGTGTGTGAAAAAGCAAAGCCTCGGTCCATGCCTTCTTCAGAAGCCGGCCGGGAGCGTCATCGCTCCGACACTCGCGCGCCCTTGAGCCCGGGTGATCGAAAAAGGAAGGATAGGGAACCTTCCAGGACGCCGAGTGAAAAACGCTTGAGTCGAGTCGACCACTCGAGGTCATCAACGCCATCCGAGACCCATCATATCTTGAAGGAAAAATCTTCGAAGGTCGCCTCGACGCCCTCGAAGCAGACCCTGTCGACGACCACGGTGTCGTTGATGCGTTGACGCTGTTATCGACGTCGACGCCGAAACCCTCGGCGCCAAAGGCTCCAGCCAAGCCAGGGAAGTCAGAAAAAGAGAAGGATAAGGTTATAAAACCTGTATTGTCCTCAGAGCCAGGTACTAGACCTCTTCCTCCTCCTCTCCCAGAGAAGGTTTTCAAGCCTCTCCCAGAAAGGAGTTTTTCAAATCCCTGACCTCAATTTCTGAGGAACAGGAGAGATCTGATGAGGAGAATGTACCTTTTGGGCTGGAATATGGCACCCCAAATGTGCCAGAATGCTGGATTTCAGAAGAAAGCAGAATGAGGGACTTGGTGGAATCATTACACAATGCAAGTGGAATTGACACATCTCTTGAAAACGACTTTGGCAGACCAGAACCAGGAGAGCATGCCAGTCCATCATACTGTCAATTAATGACAAAGGTAGTAGATTATTTAGGATGGGCTAAACCATCAGCCAATTCATCCAGGATGATTTAACAGATATATTGGACCATGGTCCCACCGAAGACCCAGTACTACCCTTTCATGTAGCCCTGCAAACAGGGTGGCCAAGAATTGGGAAACTCCGGATTCTATTCCTCCGGTAAATAAATCCCTCACCTCAAAATACCGCCCAGCCAGTAACGACCCCAGCTATCTGTCCAAACACCCAACTCCTGAGAGTCTGGTCATACAGGCAGCCACAGCTTCTAACAAACTTGCATACCCGTCTATCCCTCCAGACAGGGACGATAAGCGTGTGGATGGTTGGGCACGGAAGGTATTTTCAGCCGGGAGCATGGCATTAAAATCTGCCAACTCCACATGTGCCTTGGCAAAATTTTCGTACACTCCTTGGGAGTGCATTGCAATGGCGGCGGAGCACATACCAGAAGGGGAAGAAAGGGAAGGGTTCCTAGCCATCGTTAGAGATGGAAAGGAAGCCATGCAGGAATCCCTTCAATCTGGATTGGACACTGCGGATAGTGTAAGCAGGTCCATGGGCATTAGCACGGTAATGCGCAGATTTGCGTGGTTACGGAAGTCGGGTTTCGCACCGGACGTACGGAACCGCCTTCTGAACATGCCTTTTGACGGGTCTCACCTTTTTGGCATCAAGGCTGACGAGAGCCTTGAGAGGTTGCAGACCACAAAAGCAGCTGCCAAATCTTTAGGAGCTGCTATTAGGCAACCTCAGCCTTTTCGTGCGCAAGGACAGTCATGGAGGGGACGATCCTATCATTACTACACCTCATATGGAAAGGCGAGAGGAATGGCTAGTCAAAGGGGCCAGAAAAAGGCTGCTTGTGGTGGACGAGGAAAACATGCTAAACCAGCTCCAGCTGCAGCCTTTCTGCCATCAGCGGCTGCAACATCCGCCACAAAACCACTTTGAGGACTTGCATCACAAAACACCTGTAGGGGCAGGCTGTCACAGCATCTGCAAGAATGGCGAGCCATTTTTTCAGATGTTTGGGCTCTAGAAATAATAGCCCAAGGTTACTGCCTTCCTTTTCTAATGCAACCTCAAAGCAATCCACCAGGGAGACACCCGTTGAAGTCTTCAAACCCGCTCCTACAGCAGGAAGTTTTAACCCTGCTGGAGAAAGGTGCTATAGAACCAGTACCTGCAGCGGAGAGGAACAAGGGATGGCACTCCCCGTATTTTTTGATACCCAAAAAGGATGGAGGACTGAGACCTATCTTGGACTTAAGAAACTTGAACACGTTCCTCAGAAAGGACAAGTTCAAGATGGTTACCCTTTCTCAGATCCTTCAGTCCCTTCAACTTCAGGACTGGTTGGTGTCATTGGACCTCCAGGATGCTTATTTTCATGTGGCGATTCATCTCAAACACAGAAAATACCTGAGGTTCATAGTTGGCGACTCACATTATCAGTTTTGAGTCCTGCCTTTCGGGTTGACCTCCGCCCCAAGGGTCTTCACCAAGTTAATGGTAGTGGTGGCAGCGCATCTCAGGAGAGGGGGGATTCATGTCTACCCCTACTTGGACGATTGGTTGATCAGAGCGAATTCTGCCGAGCAAGCACTGGATGATCTGAAAGTCACCTGCCACTTCCTCAACAAACTGGGCTTCTCCCTCAATTTCAAGAAGTCACAGATGACACCTTCCCAACAGCTTCAGTACATAGGAGCTGTATTAGACACGTCCTTGGGAAAGAGCTCGCCTCCCAAGTTGAGGGCTCAAGACATTCTTCAGATGGTTTCCAAATTCCAAAATACCCAAAATCTCCAGGCTTACGACTTTTTAAGGTTGCTCAGCCTCATGGCATCCTGCATCTTTCTGGTGCCAGAGGCACGCTTGAGGATGAGATCCCTTCAATGGGCCCTAAAGACTCAGTGGTCCCAGTTCTAGGGTCAAATGACGGATCTTCTTCAGATTCCGAACAAGGTCAGACAAGACCTTCTATGGTGGACCTGTACAGAGAACATCCTAAAAGGAGAACCCTTTTTGGCAACCATGGCCGGAGATCACAGTAGTGACGGACACCTCACTCCTGGGGTGGGGAGCTCATGCCAACGATTTGAAAATCAACGGTCGTTGGTCTCCATCAGAGTCCAAACTACATATCAACCTTTTAGAGCTGAGGGCAATCAGACTAGCGCCTTCCTGCCATCTGTCAAGGGAAATAATGTCCTGATAGTGACGGACAACACACTGGCCATGCACTACCTAAACAAAAGAGGAGGTGTGGGGTCACTACCTCTGTGCAGAGAGGCAATTCAGCTCTGGTATTGGGCGATTCAGGAAAGAATCTCTTTAACGGCAATTCATCTAGCCGGGGAAGAGAATATGACGGCAGATGCTCTGAGCAGGCAGAGCACGGTATCCCACGAATGGGAACTGGCTCAGGAAGTCATTCAAGAGATCTTCGCCCTTTGGGGAACCCCTCAAGTAGACCTGTTTGCAACCGGAATCAACCGAAAATGCGAAAGGTATTGCTCAAGGGAATTTCCCCCAAGAGGAGCCCTAGGGGACGCGTTCGTGGTGGAGTGGAATTTCCTACTATTGTACGCATTTCCTCCGATTCCCGTCATTCCTCAGGTCATCAGGAGGCTGAGAAGGTTTCGGAGCCGCATGATCCTAATTTCCCCGGATTGGGCTAGGAGAACGTGGTACCCAGACCTTCTAGACATGTCCATCTGTCCTCCAGTACGTCTTCCTCAGAGAGAGAACCTTCTCTCTCAAATGGAGGGTCAGGTTCTCCATCCAGAGGTCAAAACGCTCAACCTTCATGCTTGGTATCTGAAAGGCTGAGATACAGGGATTGGAACCTTCCAGATGACGTTATGGAGGTGTTGCTTTCGGCAAGAAGGCCAGCAACAAAGTCTCTATACCGTTGCCGTTGGAAAAAGTTTTGCAATTGGTGCAGAGAAAAGAATGTCGATCCTTTCCTATGTTCTATTCCGGAAGTATTATCTTTCCTTCTGACCCTAGCACATAGAGGTCTGAATATCGGAACAATAAAAGGTTACCTTGCGGCGCTTTCCATTTTCAAGCGCTCATCGGAAGAATGCTCCTACTTCAAAATTCCTTTGATAATACAATTCTTAAAGGGACTCACTAATGTGTTTCCTCCTCACCCATTTCAAGTACCGATCTGGGATCTAAATTTAGTCCTAAAATTCTTAATGTGTGCACCATTTGAGCCTATGCACACGTGTCCATTAAGATTACTAAAGTGGAAAACAGCCTTCTTGGTTGCTCTAACATCAGCAAGAAGAGTGAGCGAATTGCAGGCACTGTCTTCTGGGCCACCCTATACTGTGTTCCATAAGGACAGAGTTGTGTTGAGGGTAAAACCATCATTTTTACCGAAAGTAATATCTGATTTTCATTTAAGTCAGAAAATTGTCTTACCCGCATTCTATCCTCCACCCCATCCTTCGAAGGAGGAAGAAAGATTACACAGGTTGGATCCGAAAAGAGCTTTAAGCTTTTACATCTCTAGACTTTCCAGACTTAGCGTGGACAACCAGCTGTTTATAGGTTACACAGGAAGGAAACTGGGTCAATCGGTGACAAAACAGACAATTTCACGCTGGATTGTGCTTTGCATTTCAGAATGCTACAGACTAGCTCAAAAAAGACCCTGAGGAAGGGTTAAGGGCTCATTCCACCAGAGGCATCGCCTCCTCCACGGCCCTTCAAAGAGGTGTTCCAATAAGATCCATCTGCGAAGCAGCAACTTGGTCTTCGCTACACACCTTCTCAAAATTCTATAACCTGGATGCTTCCCAGTCTAGGGAGCTAACTTTTGGAAAACCAGTACTATACTCAGCCATCTAAGAGTATCGAAAAATCTACCCCCTCCTCCAGAGGAATTGCCATACTGCTTTGGGAGTCTGTCTAAGATGAGGAATACATTGGAGGACACAATCCACTCGAAGAACAAGTTACTTACCAACTGGTAACGTTCTTTCGATTGGATGCTCCTCCAACGTATTCCTCTTCGCCCTCCCAGCCTACCCCTCTGTAGATTTTTCCAGGTTATTGCCATCTCAAATCTCGCAAGGCTCATACCTGTCTGCCGGCACAATCTACACAGTACAAGATCAAAGATAAAAAGGGGAAAAACAGAACTGAGGCCAACGGGTGCTGCGCGTGCTCTTATACACCCAATGAGAAGGGACCATCGACTCGACGACATCGACGCACGGCGCTCTCTGCCGAAAAGATTTCCGAAGAGCAGCAATCCTGGATGGAATACATCTAAGATGAAGAATACGTTGGAGGAACAGCCAATCGAAAGAACGTTACCAGTTGGTAAGTAACTTGTTCTCCTCGTGCAGTAAAGAGAGATGTAATTCCTCTGTGTGTAGATAGTAAATGAAGAATTATTTTACCTTATTGGCCATGAATTAATAAGGAGCACAATTATTGCTGATTATATCACTGTTCTGCTATTCAAATTTGCTGAAAGATATTGGAGAAAAGAATGTTATATATGAATGAACCATTAAAAGTAGGGTGCCATGAGCCACACACGAGCTGCCCCTGCTCATTAAATTGTTATTATGTCTTTTTGGAGAAAGTTAAAGCTTAAGGTTTAAAGAAAACTGTCGTTGTTGACCTAAGGAAAATGCTAAATCATATTTACAGGGGAGATTTAATTCCAAAAAACGGTGTCCAACTCTTTATTCCATATAACTCCTTAAGAGATTGTAATGATACCACAAAACTGTATCACTATGCTGGGATTTCTAAATAATGTTGAGAGTCAAATTTTGAAACACATCCCCAAAGAAATATATAAATAAATCATTTGCCACCTGTCAGTAATTAGTGGAGTAGGCAACAGAGTTTTACAGTCTGAAAATATCTCAAATACCGTCTTCCATTATGACATCAAATGTTGCATCTACTGATGTACATCTTAAGGTCTCAAACAATAATTAAAAAACACATGTATCTCACAAGCTACTCCTCACTGATGACGCCCAACAAGGCTGAACCATGTCTGGGGATGCTTGTGGTCTCATGCAGAAGGGATGTGACCTAGCAGTTCGGGCTTGACTTTCCCTTTTGGGGTGGGACCAATCCTGATTTGCATATGGGTTTTCCCCTTCTGTAATGGCTTGGCAGGCTGAAAAACTATGGTCTGGAGGGTTGCCCAGAGCTGTGCCTGTGGTTATGATTCATTCAAAACCTTCCAGCCATCACCTTTCTGTTTTGCATACTGTGCATCAGCCAGTTTATGCTTATAGTCCTTAGGAGCAGCCCATATATCTTTGAGACAACATCTTGCCCGAGGAAGCGTAGCATACAACCCTTCCATATCATTTGCCCGTGGCATATTTGACTTCCACATATTGGCCGTGGGATATACATGGTTTAGCTAGCAAAAGCCCAAGATTTAACAATCTGCGCAGGATAATAGTAATTGTGCACTCTACGCCAAACACAGATGTTCGTCCATATGCTTCCACCTGAAAGCCAGTGATGTCCAATGCACACCTCTGACAAGTATGACACCAGCATTGGGCAGGCCCAAAGCATATGTAGGAAGTCTGCGTCAGGGGTTCGGCACCTGGGACATCTGCCCTCAAATTCTGATTTGAATAGTAAGATTCTGGCTGGGGCATAATGAAGTCGATTAAGAAAAGTAGATGAGCCTATATTTTGAGTTAGTCTACACATGCTCAGCCATTGCACATCCGTGAACCCCATCTGCAAGTCTCGACTCCATTTGAGTCTAGCTTTTGACTCTATCTGTGGGGCATTCTGTTGTACTAGGTTATACAAGCCAGATATCCCTTTCACCCCTGCAGAATTATTTATGTGGCCAAACATGGGTGGGGAGCGGGCTCTGATGGAAAAGAAGGACAATGTGCTCTGAACAAAGTTTGCATGCATTTTTATTGTAATAGTTGCAATGCCCCGCTCCCAGTCCTAGCCCTGACTCACTCCCAGTCCTAGCCCTGACTCACTCCCAGTCGATGAAATGACCCTCCTCAAACATATCACCCAGCTTTTGGAATTGTGCCGCATGCCAATCTATGATGAGCCTTCTGTCCATGGTGGGGTCTTAGGGCCTGATTCATAGAGGTACCTTTTTATCAACTTGGGTAAGATTCTACACCCGCCGGATCAGTTTCCTCCAAGCAAGGAGGGTGGATCCCACTGGGCCTACAGGATTGTCCTGTTTCTAATAGTCATTAAGCAATAGGGTTTGTAGATTGGTGTTGCTAGAGGTCCCAATTTGCAGTTTAACGTGGGGAGGGGCCTTATCTGTCCTGGACCGATATGCTGTGGACTGAGCATGCGCAACCAGGTCGTATAGTTCGAAATCTGGAGCTTCAAGTCCCCCAGATTCATAGGGTAGTGCTACCATTTCATTCTAAGTCCAGTGACCACACAAAATCGGAGCACATGCTGACCAATTTGGTGCAAACGTATCTAACTGACCATACCGGTGTAACCTGGAACATATATAGTATCTTGGGAATGAGGATCATTTTTAGGAGTGACATTGGTAATTTGCTGCAGTTGGATCAAATAGACTCCATAGTTACAGTCAAGGACTCCTATGTTTGTGTGGGGGAATATTGCACCCAATGATTTAAGTGGGGTGTTTGACCATTGGAGTTCGCCCATGTTTGCGTGTCTCAGTGTTTTTTGGGTGAATGGAAACACTTAAAATTTAGCTCTATTGATGCAGAGACCTAAGTATTATCTGAAATTAGTCACCACTTGGATCACAGGCTCTATGCTCAGTTACGGATCACTTGCAAAAATGGTAAAGTGATATCATTTCAGGGGTGCCCTCTCACCTGATGCCCTTATGTTGGAGTGTACTTCGAGTGATTTCTGCCAATGGTTCTACTACCAATGTCAATAGTAGAGAGGAGGCATCCCTTACTCATGTCCCAGGCCAAATGGAGTATCGAGGAGAACATACCGTAGTGAAATGCTTTGTGTTTGACTATCTAATCCAGGATGTAACATTGGGGCTAAAGCTGCATTTCTCTAGAATTTTGAAGAGGAACAACCAGAACACAGAGTCAAAGGCCTTCTGCATGTCTAGAGAGACTGCCATCGCATGTGATTCTTGGTCTCCTTGTAACAGAATGTTAAAGAGTCTGCACAAATTTAGTACCATAGAGCGTTTCGGGTTGAAACCAGACTGGCTTGGGTGTATTGGATGAGGCATAGGGGGTAAAAGTCTAGTTGCTATTATTTTGGTGTACATTTTAATATCCATATTAAAAAGCGAGAATGGGTAGTCTGATGTGAATCTCCCTGCACATCTAACAACTGCAAGAGGGACATTATCAGAAGAATCGCCAAAGCTGCAGCTGAATGGAAGCATGGAATTGTGGAGGAACGGTCAGATCAACATCCATCATGATATTAAAGTCCCCCCATATAATGGAAATATCTGCTATAAACAGAATAGTAGTCATTTGCCTGTAAAATTCTGGGTCATACACATTTGGCCCATATGTATTGACCAGTCCTACTGCCATTCCGGCTAAATTTCCCCACACAATCATATACCTCCCCATGCCCCTACGCCTGTGACGAGCAGTCTGTATAGTACCTATGGTTTCACCATTTCCTGGCAAAGGCCTCATGTATCCTTCCCGCTGCAGGAGTCTCCTGCAACATAAGGATTTGTGGGGAATGTTGTTCCACATATGCAAGTAACTTTCTTGCTTTGATAGGGTTATTCAGCCCACGGACATTCTAAGTGTGGAACGCTATCACATCATCACAAGTTCAGCGCCATGGAGCATCCCTGGTTGAAACGAGACTGGTTTGGGTGTATTAGATGAGGCATAAGGGGTAAAAGCCTAGTTGCTATTATTTTGGTGTACATTTTAATATCCACATTAATACGTGATAATGAGTGGCAGGAGCCACATTTCTCTGCTGGCTTACCAGGTTTCAAAAGTAAAATTATTATGGCTTCCCCCAAATGATTCTGGTAGTGCCCCATTTCAAAGGGATTCCTCCTAGACCTGTAAGAGATACAGGCTTATCAGGTCCTGAAACTCCTTATAGAATTCTGGCCATAGGCCATCCGACCTGGGTGCCTTTCCATTAGACAATTCACAGAACGCCATTTTAATTTCTTCTTGCGACGTATGACTTTTGAGTAGGGGTCTGGCCTCACCAGAGAGTAGAGAAATCTGAATACCATCTAGGTATTGCTCCACTTTGGTACTGTAATTGTAAATTGTAATGGTTATTTATAACACGCTTAATACCCAGAGGTTTCTAAGCGCACACCTGGGGATTGAAACTGTCTTGCTCAGCATCGTCTTGCTACCAAGCCGAGCACGTGGCCCCTGAGCTATCCTCCCGCGACCTGTCCTCCTCCTCCCTTGGGCCGCAGAGTTCTGAATAAAACTGATAACAGGTGTCATTTATCTCTGCGCTAGAGTGCAGTACTGTTTTCTATTTACAAATGATATATTTAACGGTTCAGAAAACACCCCACCCGAGTACAGACAGATTCAGTACAAATCCAAAAATCTTCCCTATATTTTCTCAACTACACACAGTCGCCCAGCATTCCAACGTCATTTCACATGGCAGTCTCCTCATCAAATCTTCCAACAATTTAGCATTCGCTTTCACCTTTGACACAATAAACTTATAATATTTGCTCACCAAATGACCTTCTGACTCAGCGTGCACATTCAGCCACGAGAAGTCAATGTCCTCACCATCCGGCATTTCTCCAATATGGGGAAATTCAAAATTGCAAGCGACAAGATTTACTGAGACTGTCCACTCTTCTGACATTATGAACGGGATAGTGTTAATACAGTCTCTTTCCTAACCACATGGACCAATAGTATACTCGTCTACCTGCTTCGTCATATCGTCCTGCCATCTATGGGCTATCCAGTACTTTTATTTCCCTTTGAGCCGCTTCAAAGAAGGTATCTAACACAGTTTTATTTTCTATTTGTAAGTGTGTTGTGGGCGCTGCAGCATGTCTGGACTCAAGCACCGTGAGCCTTCTTTCAGTATAGATATAATACTTTATCATTTTTAGGATGCTGAATATAGTAGACATGGCCATCCCTCGCACAAACACTTTAAAAGCCTACCATAAGGAGTTGATGAATGAGACTGACACCATGTTGTGCTCGAAGTATTGAGTCATTTGATCATGCATATTGACAGCAAACGCAGTGCAGATGGCTTGAAATGGCATGCTGGTTTGCGGCCTCCATCCACTGAGAAATTTCAGATCAACTTGGTGATGGAGTGGTCGTAGAAAGTTCTAGGCACATGTCTCTGGAGTACATGTTATGCACTGAGGAGTAAAATGTGTATTCCCTGTCCACCTTATGTAGGACTCTCCTTCTGCCATCCTCTGCAAAATGGTAGGGACCGCATTAGTCAACCCTCTGTATGATCTACCTGTGCAATCAAGTGCAACATCTAGAATAGTGTTCATGTCATGTACCCATATCCCGGAGGCCGTGGGGTATCCCATACACAAAGTAAACAGCTCCTTGTAAAAGTCAGTGTCCTTTATATTCAGCACGTAACAATTCACCAACAGCACTTCCAACTGGTACAGTTTACCATGCAACAGTACATATCGGCCTTGTGTATCAATCTTGGTGCCCAGCTCCAGAAAATGTTGTGATCTATGTAGAAGGGTCATTAATCCTCTTGCCCGAGAAGAGAAGGATGTGAAGAACCTCTGGTCCCCGGAGTGTTTTCCAAGAACGCCAGTGTGAACCACGATAGCATACATCTCTTGCAAAAACATTATGTAGTCACCAGGCCTCTGGCAGTATCTTACAGGCTTTTATTGAGTTGCCCAGACCTCTCATATTTTAACTATAAAATATTGTCCCATTGGTTACATTACGTGACACAGCCATATTGGGCAGCATGACCACTGACTATCCCCACAACCAGTTTGCTGTGTGCCAGCATCGTCTGCACATATATCAACAAGTGCCATTTCTTTGTTAACGTCAACCCAACCCCAGCTCTCCCCACTGTGACTCCCCTTGAACGGTGGCAGTGTAATGATGCCCCCATACCAATTAACCAAATAACAAACATTTGCATAGGGGCTAACTGCTTAGGCACACAATATCAGTTATGATATGATATGATAGTTTATTTATATAGCGCCTATACACAATGTGTTTCAAAGCGCTTTAAGGCAAGGGAGGGAACAAGGGAAAAAACAATGACATTCTTTTAAGCCATGAACAGTAAGGATGTGAAATTAACGATCATACTCGGCCTGACGACATTTCAGATAGTGCAAGAGCTAAGACATAGATAAGGAAGGGAGGGGGAGATTGGGAAGGAAATGGAAACAGACAGGCGACTACCATACTAGGCCTGCCGACATTGCTGGTAGAGCCGGAAAAAAAAACAAGAGGTGAGGGAGAGGGGTGCAGAAAGGTAGGGGAAGAACAAAACAAGCGACTATGATATTAGGCCTGACGACATTTCAGATAGTGCTGGATGGGAGGTGGGGAGTAAAAAACCAGTAAGGGGAGGGAGGAGGTTACAGACGAGGTTGCTATCATACTAGATCCATGGACAATTCTGATAGAGTAAGTGCATAGAAGAAAGTAAGGGGAGGAGAAAGGAAAAGGAAGAAGGGAAAGGAGGAGAGAACAGAGAGTTAGCAGTCAAAAGAGTGGAGAAGCAAGAGGGGAGAGTGAATACAATTGCAGAAGTCAGTAGTAACACATAATGTTGCGAGCCAGGATACAAGATGAAGATGGGCACAGCATGAATCAGGGCCACCATGAGTACAAGATGCAAAAGAAGTTCACCATGAGAGTTGAGAAAGGGTGACGCATCATGAATGAATGAAGTCCATAAAAGTAAAATCCAGCATTGTACACAAGACGGTGATGGTGAAACCAGAATGTATCAGTACAGACTCCTGCAGAAGTAGGCTTGAGTGGGGTGAGGGGGAGCAGGGTAGAGGAATCAAGCAAAACCGGCAACACCTGTGTGCGAGAATGGGGGGCGCAAGGGAACATAACGGGGGACCAGAGGGAGTAACACATGTTGGTGCATGCCTACCTGCTGTCTGAGCAGGGGGTCAGGCCCTGGGTCCTCCAGGTCCAAACAGGAATTCCCCTTTTCTTCGTCTGCCCTTCGCTAAGGACGCCCGGGCGAGAGACGCCCTTGATCTAATAGTTAAGAGCATGAAGGAAGAGGCAGGGCTAAGAAGGTGGGTGGTGCTTGCTAAGTGGTGAAAAGGAGCGGCAAGCAGGAATGCACCAGGTGGGCGGGGCTTGCTAAGTGGTGAAAAACAGCGGCAAACAGGAAGGCACCAGGTGGACGGGGCTTGCTAAGTGGTGAAAAAGAGCAGCAAACAGAAAGGCACCAGGTGGGTGGGGCTTGCTAAGTGGTAAAAAGAGCGGAAAAACAGGAAGGCACCAGGTGGGCGGGGCTTAGGCCAGGTGACCGAGATCCACTTGCACCTGCTCCCCATCTGCAAAGGAAAAGAGGCTGGAGGGCTCCTTAAGTAGGGAAAAGGAGCGGCAAACAGGAAGGCACCAGTGAGCGGGGCTTGCTAAGTGGTGAAAAAGAGCGGCAAACAGGAAGGCACCAGATGGGTGGGGCTTGCTAAGTTGTGAAAAGGAGCAACAAACAGGAAGGCACCAGGTGGGCGGGGCTTGCTAAGTGGTGAAACAGAGCGGCAAACAGGAAGGCAGCAGGTGGGCGGGGCTTAGGCCAGGTGACCTAGATCCACTTGCACCTGCTCCCCATATGCAAAGCAAAAGAGGCTGGAGGGCTCCTTAAGTAGGAAAAAGAGCGGCGAACAGGAAGGCACCAGGTGGGCGGGGCTTGCTAAGTAGTGAAAAAGAGCAGCAGGCAGGAAGGCACCAGGTGGGCGGGGTTTAGGCCAGGTGACCTAGATACACTTGCACCTGCTACCCATCTGCAAACGAAAAGAGGCTGGAGGGCACCTTAAGTAGGGAAAAGGAGCAGCAAACAGGAAGGCACCAGGTGGGCGGGGCTTGCTAAGTGGTGAAAAAGAGCGGCAAACAGGAAGGCACCAGGAGGGCGGGGCTTGCTAAGTGGTGAAAAAGAGCGGCAAACAGGAAGGCACCAGGTGGGCGGGGTTTAGGCCAGGTGACCTAGATCCACTTGCACCTTCTCCCCATCTGCAAAGGAAAAGAGGCTGGAGGGCTCCTTAAGTAGGGAAAAAGAGCGGCAAACAGGAAGGCACCAGGTGGGTGGGGCCAGTTGCCTCAATGTGATCAGCTATCAATATCAGATTTTATATGAAGACAAATCCCTACAATTAACCCAACCTTATCTTAGGTTAGCAGGTTATCCAGCATGCATGTACTCACAACCCCAACTGGGAAGCAATAGGATCAGGGATCACAGGGATGGGGATCTTGACTTCAATAAATGAGACTGCTGCATCCGGCAGGGCAATAAAATATGTTTTGTCCTCGTATTGAAACCTAAGGCGTGCAGGAAAAAGCACTGCATATTGGTTCTTCCTTTCTCCAAGAAGATTCTTGACTCCAAGGAACGAGTGTCTTTCTGGCTGAAATGCAACAGAACTGTCAGGATAGTGTACATTAAATAACCCAAAATCCAAATGATAAACAACAATCCCAAATAATCGATGCACCTTTTGCAAGAAAAACTGCATTTTATTACATGCAAAAGTATCAGACGGTCCAGTTGAACCGAAACAACATGGAGCTCGCTCCACCCAGTTACGTCTTTGATAGAGGAAAATCCAAATAAACAAAACTATGCATAATAAAGATTACAACATTATCCCACTCTCCCCATGAGGTAACACTGATATACAATTCTAATGATCCCTTATAGTCCATTATCCTATTGGTCCCATATTATCTGAAACACATTCCCCTAAACACGTGACCTACTACTTCATCACTAGGAGTTGATTAACTACCAGGTACATTGTTACCATATCACATTTAGTTGACGAGTAAATATTCCTTACCATCACGTGATGTGCACCCCTCTGTTGTCCGGGATGATGGAAGAAGAGCGTCAGCGGGATGTTTGTGTGTCATCTGCGTAACACTGGCAGTTAGGGGAGAAGGAGGAAATGGGGAGTTCAAGTTGAACAAGTTAAGTGTTAAAGAGCCAAGGAGAGAGGTTGGAGCCCTGCGGAACACCACAGGTGGAGAATGAGGTGGAGGAGGAGAAAGTGTCTAGAATAACCTAGGACGGAAGGTCACTTAGGAAGGAGGTCTGCCAGTCCACTGCCCACTCCATGATACCTAGGATATCGTCGAGCTGTTTTATGTGGATGGAGCATAATAACATTATTTAACAAGGATTATATAATTGGTGAAATGGAAACGTTGGGATTTTAGCACAGTTTTCAATGTCTTACAGTTTGTAATTTGATAGCAGTCTAAATTACCTCACATCCCATCTTTAGTTTTAGAACAATGTGAAGAGGTAGCGAAGTCAGATAATTCTTTGATAGAGCAGAGCTCTTGCTGAACCAAGGGGTTTGTGTTTTCTGTCAGAGCCAAACATGAGCTGGAATGGCAAAAAACCCATACCTGGCTTGTTTCCTTCCCAGCCCACAAAACAAGCCCATACCTGCACCCTGTGTACCTACCCCCACAACATTAGACACTTGCTTGTCATCCTCCCTCCTCACCAGTGTGCTCAACATAAATTGTTAAAATTATAATTATTTATAGAGTTATACTATAGAATATAAACCCATATGAGAGAGGCTTTCACTACAGATATTTAAGGAGGAAAATAAGGCACAGTGATGAAAAGTGATTTGCTTAGGATATACATTCACATAATGTATGAAGTGTGGAAGGTGGGGATTTGGGCTCGGTCTTCCTGGCTTCACAGTTGCCAATTAAGAAAGCAGGGGAGACTTCATCTTCTCCTATTCCACCTACAATATTAGAAACAGAAAAATATTCCTGCAAAGTTGTTATTTAAGGGCTAAACTAGTATACTGTTCCATAAAACTGGTTTTCAAAGCACCAATGTATCTGCAAGGGTACAGTGTATTAATCATCTGTATCCTGAGGCAAATACATCTGAGAAACAAACTTAGATTATACTTTTGAAGCACCAAGTTGTATGATAAAGCAACCCGAAAATGTATATGAGAAGTAGTAATTGAAACCTATGTTTATAAAGCAAGTATGCATCAGTTAGTGAGAAAAAAGAAAGGTGATACAAGCCAGTCCCACAATTGGGTGCAGTGGCATGCAGGTGAGCCAGAGATGTCAACAACAGTCAACCTGCTTAACTACTGTTCCAGATTCTTACCTCCATCTTATTCAGTTAGACAGTAGACCACCTTGATTTGCCAGTCAGCTACTGCCAGACACGACAAGAAGCCGTGGTCTGGGTCTCGCTGGTAATTGTGGCTATGGGTTCTACATTTGGACAATGCAGAGTGAAAGATTGTGAGGGGGCATGGCTTTCTTTGTGCTCCCAAGTTACACTTTCTTGGAAAGTCGATGGCATATGTTAATTTACGGAAGCAGAGAGAACTGCAAGGGGAATACATCATGGTCATGGTGATGGAGAGGGAGCAAGAGCGACCTATTATATTTATGCGTTTTGTCAAATAAGGTGGAGTGAGTGTGTGTGTGTGTGTGTGTGTGTTTCCGTTTCTGTGTCTGGGGTAATGTGTTTGAGTGTATTTGTGACAGTGTAAAGTATAGGTGGAAGGATGTAACTGTGTTCATGTGACTATTGTAACTATAAGAATCTGGTGTTGATTTTCACTTGTGTCTTTTGTTGGTCACATAAGAGAAGAGTGTTCTGAACAAGACAATGAAAAACTATAACAAACTTAGGGGTTCATTCAGAGTTGGATGGTAACAGTAAATTATCAATATTTGGGAAATACCGTTGATTTTACCATGCACCGATTAAGGATTTGATCAAATGCCGTTGGTGGTATTGCATGGGAATACCAGCTGTTGGATTTTAGGCAGACATTTTGTACAAAATCCACCAAATGTTTACGTCCGCCTTGTAGTTGGATGTAAAAAATACAATCTGGCACCAAATTATATAAATCTTTCTTTTTACTGTACAGAGTCTTAGCACAGGTCCCTTCAATAGCGTGAATGTTTTTACAAAGATTAAAAAGGTTTGTATGTCTGATCTCCTCATGCCACCTCACCCATATAATTAATAAAATTGCCAAAACCTATCCTTTTGTGCATACATATATCAACACTAGAGATATGCACCACCACTGTACATAATACATTTCTTCCTTCACATTGATGCTGAAAATGGCGGAAAACAAATGTTAAAAAAAACGTTTTACATTACTGTCATTGGAGGTGGTGTTTCTGAAATAGTAAGGTGCCCCTGCAGCCTAGACTCCTCTCACTCACTGTGGAGGCCCATGTGCGGTGGCCTCCCATGCACATCTAAAACATTGCTGAAATGAAGATGAATGCTTTGCCCAATTTACACAATCTGAGCAGGCTTTCCAGCTCTCTGTTCCTTTGTCGCAGGCTAGATTCTGAAGGAGTTCTATTTCAATTATTTATTTTTACTTTGGAGCTCTGGCCCATGAGGCAACAGCCGACCCAGCCTGGGGGACAATTGCCCCTTTACCCCATTGCCAGGCCGTTCCTGAATACGTACATTGTTACGGCATGATCTGGACTCTAAATCTTCACGCTTCGATCGGGCTGCCACCAATTCCTTCCAGACCACGGCCATCTCAGCAGTATGTCGTTCAATTTTATCCTCCAAGTCACTGAACCACATCACGACTTGTGTTATGTGACGGATCTCTCTATTTAATTTGGATTTCAGGGAATTAATATTGGCCATGTTGTCATCCAGCTTCGAGTTTGCCAATGCAAACCCACTTTGCATAGCTGCCATGATCAACTCTAAGTGAGTAGGAGGTGTTGAGCTTCCACCCGGGATGTTATCTGGTGTGGCCATCAATGTTATACCTTTAGCAGGTGCGTTGGTATATTACGCCATTAGCCCATGCTTTTTACCAGCTCCTCTTGTCATATAAGGTGTGGTTTTGACAGCAGCCCCACTGTGACGCAGGATCACCTCACTTAGCAATCATTACTTCACGTTGTGATCTCACATAGCTGTGTCAATTCCGCTCCAAATTATTGATCCAACGTGTGAGGAAAGCGCATCGTAGTATCACTGATGATTACCACTGATTGTATTCCTGTCTCTGTCTCTTCAGTGGTCCCCATGAGGTGGGCGTCATACACAACCACCCCTCAGCTCTTTTCCATAGCGGGAACAAACAACAGTACAGTGGTAGGTGGCTACACTGCACCACCCGTATTTAATGGCACCTCCTCTCCTGAGTCTCATAAAGAGCGGATGATGATGGCCAAAATAACTTAGTAGATCTTGGGCACACTGTCCCTCCCCACCATGGCACAGGATATTCTCACCACGGTGGCCTCAGGATCTGTACCAAGTGCCGTGGCACATTGCCTGCCAGCCTCAAACTGTAGCACACACAGCTTGCACTAGGCCGAGCATAGCCCTGACCTCACACTTCCCATGCATCCGAATGAGCAAAGAGCTCATAGTGTGATCACACAGCCACTCATTCCAAAGCCCTGCTGCGCTCACCAAAAGAACCCAAGCCGCCTGAGACTTTCAATCGTTGCGCCCACCAGCCTCCGACACCAGCACTAGCATGGTGGAGAACCAGATGTTTCCGCTAGTCACATTAGACGGCACTCACAGCCCATCTGTCAATGGGCGCAGAAGAGCTGTGGCCTCACGTCCACCAGGAACCCAAAACGTAGAAGAGCCCAGAGTGCGTTCTCGTCATCTCTCTCCTCGTAGCTCCGCAATGCACACCTACAGGATCGATCAGTCCTAAACTTTGTGTGGCTGTACCCAACGGTCCTCAACACCGGCACAAGCACAAGGAGACATCAACTGGCACCCGGTGCAGGATTGATTCAGCAAAGGATCTTGTCGGGCTCCAGGGCACAGACATTACACAGCAATCCTAGTTGCTGCTCAGCAGCTCCCCCTTCTATACAAATCTTCTACCTATAGCTTCAAAGTTTATATCGTTCTGCAGCTACAGCTAAGTACTTTGCTACTGTGGGGTCCAGGATTGTTAAATTATTTAGGTACTCCTTTGAAGGGGAGCCCACATTACTTTACCTTTCCCATGGGAAGTGTTCTTTGAGGTGTTAGTCACACATATGAGCGCCTGGAGACTGCCCTTGGGTGGTATCAGTGTGACGTATAAATCAACATAACATAACATACCACCAACATGACTGAAGCAAAGAGGGAAAGTGGTTTTAAAACCTGCACTACATGCAAGCTGAAGAACATCTATGTTGAAAATGCCCATAGGTTGTCTTCTCCAAGTATGCTGATTATCTCTCGGGAGCACAGACATTGCCATCAATGCCCCCTCCAGTGCACTGTAACCACAGCTAATGGAACAGCTTGGTTTCTACCAGCTATTAGCTGGGCCCCTCCCAGCCACCAGAACAACCTGGTCCCTCAGCATGGAAATTCCAAGCACCCTTCAAACTCTGGTGTCAGAACTTTAAACATGGGTTCCTTCAATCCCTCCTCTATTGCCAGTGCCTTCCATACAGTGACCTCCTCCACCTACTATGCACCCCAGACTGCCTTCTGGCTGAAGATATGCTGGTTCTATACCAAGTTGATACCTACCTCAGCAGCAACTCAGGTGCCTATGGCCGCAAATGTTTGGATGTACTCAGAAAAATGCACATGTCTAACCCCTTGTTTGATTGTTGAACATTATACTATGGTCTCTCCTGAGAGAGAAGAGAACTTGACCCATGCTTATGCGAGCCTGCTAATTGAAATTGCTATCTGTATCTAGCCTGTCTTTACGGTGACATCTAGAATTGCTCATAGCCAGATAGCTGCACGTAGTCTTGCTACACTCTGTCAGATGTTACTGCATTCAGCCCGCTAATAGCATAATTATAGCCTATCTGCACTCTGACCTACGCAATTGCACCTAGCCCACTAACTGGACCTAACCTATCTATGGCCTGCTATCTGAAATTGCACCCAGCCTGATTGTCGCATTTAGCCTGCCTGTACTTAGCCATTCTAAATTGTATTCTGACTACTGAAATTGCACCTAGCCTGTTAGTCGCATTTAGCCTGCCTGTACTTAACCATTCTAAATTGTATTCTGACTACTGAAATTGCACCTAGCCTGTTAGTCGCATTTAGCCTGCCTGCACTTAGCCATTTTAAATTGTATTCTGAGTACTGAAACTGCACCCATCCTCTTAGTCACTCCTAGCCTGCCTCTACTCAGCCACTTAGCATGTACACCCTAGGTCTTGGTAAACGTACCACAGCCGTTTCCAGGTCACCTTGGCTACCACTGCATATCACCTCGCCATCATACTCGTAGTACAAACACTTAGCTTGACCACCAAAGCTAACACTGTGAGCCTCTGCGCAACGCCCTCTCCAACCCATCTCGCCTACCCCATCATGCTCGACACACAACAACCTAATACAGGATTTAAAATGAACCAATATCAAGATAATACCACCATACAAAGGCCATGTAATACTGTAGACAGAAATCTAAGAATACGCGCCCGCCTGTCCAAACTGCATGAGCCTCCAGCTAAGAAAATTGAACTACTTAATCTCCAAAAAAATACAGTTTCCCTTGAAGGTTACTGCAGATCCCACCAGGAAATATTCCAATCCCAACAGACCTATACTAAATGGCACCAAACAGACCGCTAAAGTTAGTCATAATACTACCTGCCCAAACTTAGAAAGCCACAAACCTTATCTCAAAGGAGCGCTTATAAACGCCAGGTCTCTAGTCGCACACGCAACAGAGATCTCAGATATCATTCTTACAGACAACTTAGACTTCCTGGCCATCTCAGAATCCTGGCTACATGACGCAGCAGGCCCTGCCCTATCATTAGCAGTCTCGGACAACTACACAATTCTACGAGCTGACAGACACACCTCCCGAGGTGGAGGCCTAGCAATCATAGCTAAAATCAGCTTAGACATGAGAATTATCACAACCACCACTTTGAAATCCTGTGAATGCCTCACGGTCAAAATAGCCATCGCTAATTCACAAACACTAAACATCATCCTTATCTACAGACCACCAGGTCCTATTGGAACCTTCGCTGAGGACATTTCTACATCCTGTCCAATAACCTAAAAAATACATCCCAAACAATAGTGCTAGGTGACCTTAATCTAGGCTATAATGATATTAAGGGTATCCAATCTACAGCGATTGCCCTGACCCTGAGAGAGCTAGGAATCTCCCAGAAAGTTAACTTACCCACCCACAATAAAGGTCGTATCCTTGACTGGATAGCAGAACATAACTGTGAAGTAAATATCACGGATTCCGTACCTCAGATCTGGACTGGCAACCACCTGCTATTATTCACAGTGACGACTAACCCGGCTACTGCCCAGTCCTCACTTGCCCCACCCTTGCCCACGAGGAACAAAAAACTCATGACAGCGGAAAATCTGATGCCCATCATAATACCTAAACTGAACTCACTTCCAGGCATTATGGATCCTAATGTGTTAGTTGAACAGTATAATGAAGCCATGCACTCAGCCCTCGACCAAATAGCTCCGCTCAAACTAAGAAACAGCAAACCGAAAAAACACCTCAACTCATGGTTCACGAATCATCTAAAAAATCTCAGGCTAACTAAAAGAAAACTTGAAACCATTTGGAGACTCTCCCCATCAGTCGAAAATAAACTCAACCTTTCCAAAGCCTCCTCCCATTACAAGAAAGAAATACTATTAGCCAAACAAGAAACGTATAATACTAGAATATCTAAATCGAAATCTAGTGTCAGAGACTTGTTCAATATTCTGAAAGAATTGGAAACCCCCATTGTACCTCAAGAAAACTGCACCAATGATAAAAAATGGTGCTCTAGCATACAACTTGCCCTAACAAATAAAGTAGCTAATTTACAAACTAAAATTGCTCTCAAGAAGGCATCTCTAACGCCTCACATCCCCCAGAGCTCAGCGCCACCACCACAGCCCAATCAAAAAGCCCGATTCTGCTTCTCCAAGGTATCGACCATTGAGGTAGAAAAGGTCATTCTGGGACTTAAACCCTCCAACTGTAAAGGCGATCAATGCCGAGCACAACTTATCAAGGATGCTCCATGAGAACTATCGCCATTTATAACCAAACTTATCAACTCCTCCTTTACCACAGGCATAATACCGAATAACCTAAAAGAGTCCTGGGTACTGCCACTATTGAAGAAACAAACCCTCGACCCTGCCATTCCCACAAACTTCAGGCCCATCACGACTGTGCCCTTTATTCTAAAAATTCTAGATAAAGTGGCCTACATGCAAATACAAAACGTCCTAGAATCCAACCACCTACTCGGAACCCGCCAATCAGGATTCCGCCCACAGCACGGAACTGAGACAGCTCTAATAGATCTTAAAGCCCAAGTAGACGAATGCAGAGATAATGGCCAAGCAGCCCTACTCCTCCTTCTGGACATATCTGCGGCATTCAACTTAGTGGACCATACAGTCCTATGTAGCCACCTTGACTCTGCAGCCCATTTCTCAAATGAGGCTATAACATGGATCAAGTCATTTCTGAGTAACTGGACTATGAGAGTCTTCGCCCCATCAGCCTCAGCAGACCCGATCCCTATAACCTGTGGTGCACCACAAGGATCTTGTGTGTCACCCACCCTCTACAATGTCTTCACGAAGCCCCTCTTTGACGAAATGGATCATCTGGGTATCGCCTACACTAACTACGCAGACGATAGCCAGATCCTCCTTCCGCTCTCAGGAGTTTACGCCAAGGATTTGGCTCTAGTGAACAGAATCTATGGCATCGTTCAAGCATGGATGGCCACCCACGGCCTATGCCTGAACGATGATAAAACCGAGATTATCATCCTAGGCACCCCAACCTATGTATCCAAACTCAGTCCTGATTATGCCAACTTCATTATTGATGGGAACAACATAAAAGTTGCTAACGAAGTGAAAACCCTAGGATTCTACCTACACGCCACCATGAACTTTACCAAACAAGTTAACTCTCTAGCCTCTGCTACGGCATACACATGCAAACTTATCAGAGCTAGTAAACAATTCCTCTCCACAGACAGCTGCATTACACTTGCTAGAGCTTCTTATACTATCCAAACTGGATTATTGTAATGGACTCTACATTGGGGCAAATAAACAGACCATTCATAAAATCCAAGTACTCCAGAACAATGACTTGAGAGCAGCACTCAAGATTAACAGAAAGGAGCATATATCCTCTATAAGAAGAGAACACAAATGGCTCTCCACATTTGATAAAATTCAACTCAAGATCGCCTCCCTCACCCACAAATGCCTCAATAATAAAGCACCACCATACCTTATGGACAGGTTATGTAAAAGAACCTCATCCAGACCCACAAGAACAGCTAACGCAAACTGCCTCCAAGTCCCGCGCTTCAAACTCTCCACTATAGGAAGACATAGCGTCCCAGTCAAGGCTGCACAGTTATGGAACTCCCTCCCCCATGACATCAGAGAACCTCAGCCCTTCGCCAACTTCAGACAGAACCTAACCAGGTGGCTGAGAGCCAATGACATCTAACTACTCTACTCTAACCTGCACTTCCCTTTAATTGCTCTGCCCTTGACTCCCACGCTCCGCCCTTAACTCCCACTCTCTGCTCCTGGAGCTCACTTACTATGCGATTGAAGTTCCATGTGCAGCACATCACTCTGACATTGGTGACCCGATATGTCACATTGTACATAACTGTATATTACTGCCCCATAACTATGCAGGAAACATGCACCTGTTTCCCTTTGTTCCTGACCTCTCCTTGTACATACTTGCCTATTGTAACATGGTTGATGTCTGTATTTCCTTGTACATACCTGCCTATTGAAACACTGTTGATGTCTGTATTTTTCCTACTTATCATGTACCTGTAACTAAGTTGAGCATATCCTTGTCTGTTTGCGCCCGGATGCCCCAGGGTATGGCGCTCTATATAAATAATAAACTAAACTAACTAAACTAAACTAAACTACAAGGACTCTGAATTCAGGGAGGACAATCGCCAGGATACCAATTCCACACACAGTTCATCTTCTGATGTATTGGTTGACTTGGCACCAGATGACAGAGAACCAGAACAACACCCTCCATGGGATTCAGCCCGGACAAATTCAGCGTTTTTCATGCCAAAGTTCACTTAAACTAATATCCATTAGATACAGTTCCTTCTTGGTTTGTTGAAAAGTGCCCCTTCCAAGTTCCACAAAGAAAACAGCACCAAAGGTAATCCTGGATAAAGTTTTTAAAAAGTACCACTTCTGCTTTGACAACAACTCTTCTCTTGCAGCGTCTTGAATACAATTAATCAGGATGCTTCCTCTAATGAGGTTGCTCTCTCTTTGGAAACTCCTTTCCCTAAATGATACAGTGAAAGCAGGCTCCTCTACCTCACAGTATACTACTGCTTCAACTACATCCGAAGGAAAATGTTCTAAAAAAATGATAGACAACCACAGCTTTACTGCTTCTGCGACAAATGGTAACTTTAAAAATATGTTAGGCAACTTAAACAAGACTCTTCAACCTTTACGGGTTGTCAAGGCACTCGTCTTTCTCCGCTATAAGAGGGGCAGCCTCTTTGCCTCTCCTTTTTGTCTTTCAGCTACCACATATTGACTTCTAGACGGCTTCTTTCTGTCAGCTTCAACAGCACTCAGCTTCACAGATTTTTTATTTCTTTTTAACAAGCAACCAGCTCCTTACCACAGTGGTATGCACACCTTCTGATTTCCAGTAGTTACCCCAAAGCTGTATTGCCACTCTTTCAGCCTTGGATAATCTTGTCACCCTTGTATCAGAGGCCTCTGGGTTTGTATCAGCTTCAACAACTTCAGAGCATCAGTGTTCAAATCTTAATTGGGCTGGTTTCACTTTATAAAGGAACTGTCTACTGGCTTGGGTAATGATTGTTCTGTTCGTGACTTCAGCATCTTCGACAAGTCTTAAGTATTTGTTCTGAATGTTACAAGAGGCAGTTTTCACTTTTGAAACTAATATAGGTCTACACAATCTCTCTTTGATGATAAATTTAGTTTACAAACGTGTCTTACCTTTTATTCAGGTATCTTTATACTTGAACAAGGATCCGGAAACACAGTTTCTTATACGTGACCTTTCTGTGATGTGAAATATTCTTGTAACACTTTGGGAAAGTCAATTACTACTTCTTGACCAATTACCAATAACGCTCTCCCGCTTGATAGGAGGCATGCAGCATCCCGGTAATGGTTTTAAAGACAACAATGGGAAAAGAACAATTTTCTTCTCACACGAGCACTGTAACTTGTGCTGAAAATGTGTGATACAAATTTCCTTTGTTATTGAAAACGTACCATCGCTGCAAACAACTTCACTCGCTCCAACTTCTACGCAGGTGTGAATTCAACTGGCAACATTTACCGTCAAGGTAATTCTTGTGCTTTGCGGGTACGGAGCTTCACTCACTGGCTCCAAAGTCACAGCGTTTGCAGGCGGCTTCCACTTCCTGACTTTCTTACTTCTGCTACTACTGCTATAGGCTCTATTGGGA
The DNA here is from genome assembly GCF_040938575.1 of Ambystoma mexicanum. Taxonomy (NCBI): domain Eukaryota; kingdom Metazoa; phylum Chordata; class Amphibia; order Caudata; family Ambystomatidae; genus Ambystoma; species Ambystoma mexicanum. Next base: position 315,472,272 of record NC_090923.1, read on the forward strand.
CCCACACCCTTCTGGAGCATGGAATCTGGGGTCCGGACTCAACAATGAAGAGTCTTCTTTGCTCCAGCTTCGCTTTGCACACAGGCCTTGGGTGATATCATGACTTCAACTCTGCGGTCACAGCAATTAGACGCAAATGGAAAGACTGCTAGTTTCTCCCAGTCTCTTCCAATGCAGCCACAGCACAGTAGGATTTGTGAGCACAGGACTTACTTAGAGCCTGATGGTGAAATCCGCTCTTCCTTAGCTCCTGCGTCTCTTCTGTGGTCACACTTCCTAGTGATCTGCCAGCCTTGTGCTCTGCTTCTTCTTCTGCTACTGCGGCCGACCTTTCAGCTGCTGCTCTGGCTTTCTTTTTTTATTTTTTACTGCTCCTTCCTGCAGCAGCCTTTTATGCCTGTCAGGTGTGTTAACTGACTTCAGGTGCAGGCCCTTAGAGCTAAAGGACAGGCAGTGGCAGGGTCAGGCATTTAACTCTATCTACCTCTTCAGCCAGATTTTGCATACCAAGTATCTTTGGGTCTCACCTTAAGTTACCAGGGGAATCCAGATGTGGACCTTCTGGATTCACTGCTCTAAGAGAGGCACAGCTTCACCTCACTGATGATGCCCAACTAGGATGAAACACATCTATGGGGGTTGCTGTGGTACTCTTGTTCAGAGGAGAATTGCCTAGCATTTCGGTGCTGGACTGCCCCTGGGCAGGACAAAGACTGATATGCGGGGATATTTCTTCTCTGTGAAATGAACAGTGAGCTAAAGACTTGGTTGAGACTCTCACAGGGGCCACCCACCCAAGAACAAGTCAATGGGCTATTTTCGTGCTGGTAGATAGTTTCCCAGACCCCCTTCTGTTTTGCATACCAAGTAACTTTGGGTCTCGCCCTAAGTTACCAGGGGAATCCAGACGTGGACCCCTTGCTCACTGCATTAGAGAGGCACAGCTTCACCTCACTGATGTTGCCCAACTAGGCTGAAACACGTTTATGGGGTTGCTGTGGTACTCTTGTTCAGAGGAGAATTGCCTAGCATTTCGGTGCTGGACTGCCCCTGGGCAGGACAAAGACTGATATGCAGGAATATTTCTTCTCTGTGAAAGGGACAGTGAGCTAAATACTTGGTCGAGACTCTTCCAGGGGCCACCCACCCAAGAACAAGTCAATTGGCTGTGTTCTTGCTGGTATAGAGTTTCCCAGACCCCCCTCTATTTTGCAATAATAGGTAGAGGTTGTAAGGGAACAGTAGGAGGAATTTCTGTACTGGTCTTTTGACAAAGTTCACAGGTGTTTATGTACTTCTTGATGTAAGCATAGATGCTAGGTCAGTAAAATCAATTCACAATTTGGGCTTGTGTCTTGAGGATCCCTAAATGTCCCCCTGTTAAATGAGCATGCTTCATCTCCAGCACTATGTATTTATGGCTTTTTGTTACTACAATCTGGGTTCGGGATTTACCAGATGGATCAACATCGCCTCTATATAGTAAACCATTCTGCTGGAAAAAAATGTTCCCCCTTTTTCTCTACTTTCCTTTTCATTGGTAACTTGTTTAAAGGCTTCAGCTAACTGAGGGTCATTATGCTGAGCAAACGCTAAATCAGGCATGATTTCTTCCTCTTGATCTACATTCAATGGAGGTTTTAGGTTGTGATCTGCTTCTCCAAACCCTTGGGTTCCTCTAGACGTTGTTCCTGAATTCTTAATTTCTTTATGCTTTGGGAACATGGTACACCCCAAGATTCTTGTGCTATTCTTTCCCAAGCCTTAACTTGATATGCTTTCTTTCCGTCATGCATTTAGATTTTTATGTCACCTCTAGAGTCTGGATCAATCACCCCTGCCAACATGTCCAGGCAATACCATGAGGCTAGGCCAGACTTCAAGGCAAGGCAAATATAAGTACCATTAGGGGGTGTGAGAATTAAATCTGTGTGGATCAATGCTCTTTCCCCTCGTTTAATTAATTCTCACCTGCTACAACCAATGTCAAATCCAATAGTGTTCAGTAGCTATAGATGGACTAGAAACTCTTTTACTAAGTTTTTCAAATCGTGGGGTTCCCCAATTTGTATCAATTGAGTCTGATCCAACACCTGATACCATATTAGAGGGGTCAATAATGCGAGGCAGACAACTTCTTTTAGTTTTCTCAGTATTTAACATTTTATTTCAAAGGAAAAATACAAGTAAAACCTATCCAAGCCTACTCTACCATGGAATTCCCTACCTAGTCTAGGATCTAAGGGGAAAATCTCTGTACATATACAAAACTGGCCCTCGCTCTAAACAACAAAACATTCCAAACAAACCATGAACAACATAAATACAAGATTACCAAACAACCAGTGTCTTGGATGACTTCTGTCTGCACTGGGTAGATCTTCTTCCCCAGGAATGTCCATAGTACATTTCTTCAAAGGAAAATAAAGTCTTAAATCAGTTCTTGAAAAGTTCCAAAGAAACAAAAGTTCACTTAAAAAAAAATTCATTAGATATAGTTCCTTCTCGGTTTGTGGAAAAGTGCCCCTTCCAAGTTCCACAAAGAAAACAGCACCAATGGTAAATCTGGATAAAGTAAAAAAAGTACCACTTCTGCTTTGACAACAAATCTTCTTTTGCAGCGTCTTGAATACAATTCGTCAGGATGCTTCTTCTAATGAGGTTGCTCCCTCCTTGGCAACTCCCTTCTGTAAATGATACCGTGAAAGCAGGCTCCTGTACCTCACAGTTTACTACTGCTTCAACTACAACCGAAGGAAAATATTCGGACAAAACGATAGACAACCACAGCTTTACTGTTTCTGCTGTAAATGGTAACTTTAAAAATGTTAGGCAACTTTAAACCAGATTCCTTGACCTCCACGGGTTGGCAAGGCACTCTACTTTCTCTGCTATAAGAAAGGGCAGCCTCTTTGCCTCTTCTTTCTGTCTTGCAAATACCATAGAAGTCTGTCTTTGTTTCTAGACTGCATCTTTCTGTCAGCTTCGACAGTCTCAGCTTCACAGGTTTTTTTGATTAGTTCTTTTTAACAAGCACCCATCTCCCTACCCCAGCTTTATACACACCTTCTTATTTCCAGTAGTTAACCCAAAGCTGTATTAACACTCTTCCAGCCTTGGATAACCTTGTCAACCTTGTATCAGAGGACTCTGTGTTTGTATCAGGTTCAACAACTTTAGAGCATCCTGTTCAGATCTTAATTGGTCTGGTTTCACTTTATAAAGGAACTGTCTACTGGCTTGGGTAATGCTTGTTCTGCTCATGACTTCAGCAACTTCTACAAGTCTTAAGTATTTGTTCTGAATGTTACAAGAGTCAGTTTTCACTTCTGAAATGAATTTAGGTATACACGATATCTCTTTGATGATAAACTTCAGTTTACATACTTGCACTCTCTTTTATTCAGGCAGCTTACTACTTTAACGAGGATCAAGAAACTCAGTTTCTCATACGTGACCTTTCCTGTGATGTGAAATATTCTTGTAACTCTTCGGGAAATTCAATTACCACTTCTTAATCAATTACTGATAACGTTCTCCCACTTAATAGGAGGCAAGCAAGATCCAGGTAATAGTTTTAAAGATAACTATGGGTACAGAAAGACTTTCTTCTTATGCAAACACTTAATACAAATTCCCTTTGTTATTGAAGACTTACCATGACTGCAAACAACTTCACTCACTCCAACTTTGATGTGAGTGTGAATCCAACTGGCTACAGTTACCAGCAAGGTAATTCTTATGCTTTGGGAATACAGAGCTTCACTCACTGGCTCCATTGTCACAGCATTTGCGGCCGTCTTCCACGTCCTGACTTTCTTACTTCTACTACTACTGCTACAGGCTCTGTTGGGACCCACACCCCTCTGCAGCACGGGTGTCTGGGGTCCGGCCTCAACAATGGAGAGTCTTCTTTTCTCCAGCTTCCCTGGGCTTGCTTCTGCACACATGCCTTGGGTGGAATCACAACTGCATTTCTGCACTCACAGCATTTAGGCACACCTGAAACAACAGCTGGTTTCTCCCAGTCTCTTCTTAGGCAGACCTTCCAGCTCCTGCTCCAGCTTCTTTTTACTGTTCCTTCCTGCAGCAGCCTTTTATGCCCTTCAAGTGTGTTAATTAGCTTCAGGTGCAGGCCATTAGAGTTAATTGCCTCACCCTGCCACAGGCTGCTAGGTTTGACTGCCTGTCCTTTAGCTTTACATGCCTCTTCAGCCCTCTTCTCCATCACAGTTTCTGAGGGATTCTGGAACATGTAGTTTGTTTTAAGGAAATTAGGTTTATCTTCCTCCGTAGGTTGGCAAAAGGCCATTAGAAGGGCAGAGTCATGAGGAAAGTGAGAAAGGGGCTCCTCTCAGTCTTTCTGGTCTGATTTCTCTCCCCCCAACAGGTGATGCTCCTGCAGTACACCACCCCCTGGGTTTGGATCAGAGAGTGCCTGCCTTCACCTGGCCACATGAGAACAGTACCAGACCAAGGTTCTGGGGGGAATCTCATCAGATTCTCCACAATACCTCCAACAAATTCTTACTGTATCTACAACATCTATGCTGAGGAATCAGGGGTAGGACAGACAGTCCTTCAAATCCTGTTTTCCTGCAGTGAGGCACGCTTCCCCTTCCCCACCTGCTCATGTTTAAGTTACTGCTTTGTAATCTATTCTACAGAATGTGAATCTATGAAAGATCCAATGCTGTAGAAATAATTAGTTGCTTACCTGTAACTCCTGTTCTCCAGCATTGCTATCTTTCATAAATTCCCATGTAACCCCCTCCCTCCGCCAAACCGAAAGAGGCTCATCTCTGCACTGATGAAGGCCACTAGGAGAGGAGCTAAGGAAGGCTCTTCCGTTTGGCTAAAGAGTGAATGACCCAAATGGAGTTTAATAGCAAACTAAAGTGAGTGAAGTTTCTTATTTCCATTGAAACTGCTTTATTATTATCGGGGATTCCATCCTGATGATGAAGAGTATTTAACAGCATGTGAATCTATGAAGTGTACCAATTCTGGAGAACAGGAGTTACAGGTAAGTTACAGGTAAGTAACTGATTCTTTTTTTTAAAACAATTTTTATTGATTTTTACAACAAACAGTCAACAATAAACAAAGAACCCTAGCAGTGCTTTGTCATAGCATTTTAGCATTATGAAAATAACATAAGTATCTACTGCTTGCCCTTATCCCGCCCTCCAACTCGAGCTTACTACACTTTGTCCTCCGTCTCTTTGTCCTCTGGGGGTATCAGTTCTTTAATGCAAAAGCCTGTGATGTTAACTTGCTTTACTTTTTTCTCTTCTTTTGTTTTAAAATACACTCACAAAGAATTGTGTAATCTAATTGATTAAAATAACCCACGGAGGGTACTTTTTACTTTCATAATAGTTTGTGTCACGAAATTGGTTTCATCGACAGTGTTGATCTGAGAAACTACAAATCTTAAAATTAATTAAGTGCTTAACGTTCATACACACCCACATTTGGTGTAACCACCATTACTCCTGGGAATAGCCATTGACTTCCCCAGACTTAAGTACTCTAATTCCCTAAGCTAAAAAATTGTAAGACACACAGATCTATAATTGCAAGTAGTAGGGCTCTTATCGAACTCCACTTACTAGCTACATTCACTCATTAGGATTGAATTCCCCCTGGAGTGCACTGAGGGTTGGCAGGTAGCAATACATGTCCTTCTCCTCTCCTCTGGGGGTACCTACCCATCTGTATTCTCAGAAGAATCATCACTTGAGCCGTCCTGGGTGGGCCTCGACAGGGTGGCCACTAGATGTTTCCAGGCCGTCAGGGTTTCTACTTCACCCCCCCCCTATAGGCTGCTTCATCCCATACTACTGTTTCTGCTTCAGTCCATTTACGGAGATCGTTCCAACAGACCTCTATCTTAGGTCTATTACATGCTTTCCACCTCATGGCAATTCTGCGCTTAGCGAGTATATAAACCAAATCTTTAAGTTTCCTGACAGGTTTAAATTGACGCGGTCTAGGAACCCCCAAACCATGCAAGCCCACACTGATTCCACCTTTAAATTGATCCCTTTCTGGTTTAATCAGTGTGCTACTTCTCACCAGAACTTCCCAATTTCCAGGCATGCCCAAAACATGTGTATCAACCCTGAATTTTCTTTTCCGCACTTGGGGCATGTTTGTCGTTCTGCGCTTTTGAATCAGGAAATTCTCTGGGGGGTCATATATGCTCTGTGGGTTATCAACTGTATTTGTTGTAGGGCTCGCATTCCTAGACACTTTTTTATGATACCCTTGAACACGCTCCCACAACCCATCAGTCATAAGTTCCCCTGCTTCATCCTCCCAGTCCTGCCTCATTTGGGTCACTTCCTTTCCCACCCTGGACATCAGTAATTCGTAAATTCGGGAAACCTCAGGCCCTCCATCTGCGACATCATATAATGTTTCGATGGCCGTGTCTGGTTATTCATAGCATCATTTCCGACCCTTTCTCCCTTACCCGCTGTACCAGTCTGGTATAAGTAATATACTGCCCCAAGTGTAAACCCGTTTCTTCCACCAGCACATTAAATTCCTTTATTTCTCCTTCTTACCATATGTCTCCCATTGTTGCAATTCCCACCGGTTCCCAATGCCTATGAATCGTCTTCCTTAGTTGCGGTCCCCCCTGGTCAATGCCACTAGCGGCACTTGCGGGGAACCCGGGGTCGGGTTCTCTATGGTCTGGCAAGCCTTACGCCATATTTTCCATCCTAGTTCCAGCATTCCCCGGCACCCTTTTATCTCTTGTTTAGGCAGCCATATCCATTATTTTAAGAAAAATGGGGCACATTCAGATCTCAACAGTCTGGATTCTGATGTTGAGTCTTCCGCTAACCACTTAGTCACGTATTGTAGTTGACTGGCCAAATAATAGATCTGAAAGTTAGGCAGCTTAATACCCCCTTTGTTATATGTGTTCTTTAGTTTCCATAGGGCTATCCTATTCCTGGTTCTAGCCCAGAGGAAGCCCCTGCATATGCCTTGAAATTTAACGAAGAATCACTTAGGTATCAAGTATGGTATGTCACCAAAAAAGTGTAGTAGCCTGGGTAATATGACCATCTTCAGCAGCGCCCCCCCTCCTCATCATGGTCACGGGGAGCCTAGTCCAGAACTTCATGCTATTCTCCATGTTTTTCACTGCTTTCTCAGTGTTGTATGTATATTCTGCTTCCACCGTGTGGTAGATGTCAATCCCCAGGTATCTAAAGGTACTGGTCTCCCAGAGTATTGGTAGTACTGGCAGTTGTTCACACGGGACCCCTATGTACCTTCCCAGGGGGACTATGCATGACTTTTTAGGGTTGACTGCAATGCCGAAGAGCAATGCAAATCGCTCCATGACTTCTAGGATATATTGCAGATTTTCTTCAGGGTACCTCAAGTATAGCAACATGTCATCTGCAAATAACGAAATTAAGTGTGGTCCCCCTTTTGTGTAGATCCCCACTTCCATGTATTGTTGTCTCAAGTATATCGCTAGGGGTTCCAGTGCTCGAATGTACAGCATCGGGGACCAAGGGCATCCCTGTCTAGTGCCCCTGCTGAGTTGCCACCTCTCTGAAATAGTCGCTCCCGTCCTGACTCTGGCTAATGGTGAGCTACACAGTAATTTCACCCACTTCAGGTACCCGGGTCCCATCCGTATTATTTAGGGCAGCCAGCAGCCAAGGCCATTTGACGGAGTCAAAGGCCTTTACTGCGTCTAATGATACAACAGCCAACTCGCCCGAGGCTCCTTCTGTTTGCTCTATGACAACATATCCGGTCTGATCAGGATATATTAGTCTGCGTATGACATGTTTCATTCTATTTGCCAACACAGCCGTGAGTATCTTGCTGTCCTAGTTCAGCATAGATAGCGGTCTGTACGACCCGCAGTCCATGCTTGGCTTATTGGCTTTGATTAGTGGAATAATTATCGCTTCTCTAAGGGATTCTGGCAATATACATGTTTTAAATGCTTCTTTAACATTGCCATTAGTGGGGGGAGCACTTCCTTCTTATACATTTTGTAGAATTCGCTGGGAAGTCCATCCGCTACTGGGGTCTTACTGGTAGGTAGTTGCACAACCACCGCCTCTAGCTCTTCCATTGTGATTGGGGCTTCTAGGTTTTCTTGCTCTTCAGCAGTTATGTATGGTAAGCCAATATCCTCTAGTGTTTCCGCTATCGCGCTCCCTCCACCACCTCCTGCGTCCCCGTAATATCGTTTATAGGATTCAAGGAACTTTTCATTCACGCCCTCTTGGATATCTAATATTTGTCCACTCTCAGCCTGTACCACTCTGGTCATTTGTCTGGGGGTCTCGCTTCTATACAGCAATTCTAGCGATCTCCCCGGCTTGTCTCCCCCAGCATGCTGTCTTTCTATGTAATTCTTATAGTTTAAATTGCATAATCCCTCCCAGTGTCCCACACATTCCTGCTGCAATTGGTTGATGGTTTCAGCATCCTCCCGGGAGTTTCCTCCTCTACCTAGGATCATCTCTAGTTTCCCCTCTGTGTTGTGTAGACTCAGTAGTATGCCTCCCTACAGCCCTTTAGATTTGGCTATAGCTGCTCCTCTCACCACCACCTTAAATGCTTCCCATAGGGTTCCAGCCGATTCTACACTCCCTGTGTTATTTCCAAAGTATTCTATGATTTCTCCTCTGAGGTCCTCTCTGAACAGCGTATCTTTCAATGCTTCTGCTCTAAGTCACCAAGTAGGGATTTTAGCTCTCGGAGCCACGTATTGCCATGCTGAGACCAATGGCGAGTGGTCAGAAAGGACCCCCGCTTTATACTCTGATAGCATTATTTCTCCCGTTATCTCCTGTGAGGCAAACACATAATCTAGCCGTGTGTACAGGTTTTGTGGGGCCGAGTAATGTGAATAATGTCTATCATGTGGGTGATGTAGCCTCCACATATCCTCTAATCAAAGATCTCCCAGCAGGGTCCTCAGTGCTCCGGCAGTGGGGGTGGGTTTGTTGAATTTCCTGTCTGACCTATCCACCCTTGGGTCCAGCGTGCAGGTGAAATTGCCGCCCGATATAACCGCGCCCCCCAGGTACGGGCTAATTTTACTATATAGGGTCCTAAAATAGGCCACTAAGTGACTGATTCTTTACCCAATTTCTTTGAATATATTTGCTGTAAAATGCACAATTTTAACCCAAGTTATTACAAAACTTTCTCAGGAAGTTCGAGCTAACTTTTTCGACTAAGTCGTTGACACATTCGGGGCACATTTTAATGCCCCACCAATCAAAAACGTCCCAGTTGCTGCTGCATTGCCCTCATTTGCACAAATCCAAAGCTCGGAAGGATACGGTTCCAGGCATTCTAATGTGCATCCCAGTAAAATACTGGAAAAATAATACAATTCCCATGTACCTGTTAGGAATTGATGCAGATATAGACACAATGCACAAAAGGATCATTACTGTCCTTTCTGTGCCTTTCTTTCACTTAGGACAGAAGCTGCCTGGAGTGTTTCTGTTTTGAACATGGGACAATAAAATTAGAGCTCCAGTAAGAGTGTTTCTGTTTTGAACATGGGACAATAAAATTAGAGCTCCAGTAATTCCATTTCACCATATTTCCAGGTCGCCACCACAACCCCATGTGCCCCTACAAGGTGACAAACATGTAATGGGTCCTAGCCCAAGAAAATAACACTTGCTAATTTGGGAATACCATGTGTGATTTGTTCATTTATATTTATTTTTAACACACATATGAAAATCAAGATCTATTTTTTTTACAAAAAGCGCTTCTTCAAGAAGATTTTTAAAAATCATAGTGTCTGTTTGGTATAAGGTACATTCTACTCCAGGAAAAATAGTGAACACGGATGATAAGTGAGTTCATAGTTGTTTAGATTGCACTGATCCACGTTCACTTTCGTACACATAGATGCAAACCCAGGTTTTCAATATTATTGGGTCTCTGTTTCGGGGGACAGTGTGCTCGTGCATGCAGTGACACACGGAATACAGACACATCAATCAAGTGTATCTAGTGTTGGACATCATTGGCAATATTGATTATTATAAGACCTCAGCGATCCCCAAACTCCCTCAATGCCACCCTGTTTGCCAGAATACAGAAAACCTACTGACTGTTTCGGAAAGTTGAAAACAGATCATTTCAATTCATCGAAACATTGGTGGGATTTGAAAAATTAATTGCAGAATATGTGAATCTTTAGTGGAGCATTTCATAGTTCACATGCCTAGCTGTACTCCAGTTTAGTATGAGAAACGAAACTGGCATGACTAAGCAGGAAAAGCGGTGAGGTTATTTGTCAGTTGCATGTTACTCATTGAGTTGCACACCTTTTCAAAATGTGAAAGTTAAAATGTGAAAGACACGTCTGCCAAGTACTAAGAAAAGATGCAGCTAGATGCCTCCACTAATGATATGTTAGAGAAAACTTGCATAGCTCCTTGACATAAGATTTGATGGATTGGGGGGTCGCTATTTCAAGGTTTCTGAGTAAAGGAATATACATTTATTTACACCATCACTTATAAAGTAGTACACTATTCTAAATCAGCAGAAAATCACAGTCTTAATATACTACAATAACACCCATTCAATTCTGGACAAGTTAAACTCAAAATGAAGTGTGAGCAAAATGGTACTCCAGCAATTTAAAAGGGAGAAAGGACAAGGTTATTCAAAATCAACAACACCAACACGTTATAGGCAGGGCAATCTAGAAAAGGCTACTACAACTAGTATTCAAGTCAATAGGCCTAGGCCAACGTTAATGGTTCAGAATCTTTGCAGAGGATCACACAGTTCAGAGTAGTTTGCGGTTAATTCTTTGCCAAGAGTTCAAAACAAAGTTAGTCGGAGGAAAAGTTGTTTAAAGGAGAAGAGAAGGACAAGCCTTCGGAGAGGTGAAAGATTTCAAGCACTTTCACCACGCTCGGACGGAGGGAACAACCGGATTTGCACAGTGCCTTAAAAGAAGAAGAATGCTGCAGCTGAGGCAGTTGTTCCTGGCAGTTCCTGCAGGCTCACAGTTCCTGAAACTTCAGTCATGGTGACAAGAAGGAGAATGGCTGGAGGGTCCTGCACTGCCCAGGGAAGAAGCCAGCAGCAGAGCAAAACGTTGAATAAAAGATGTGCTCCTTAAAACCCAAACTGGTTCTCTTCCCACTGGCTATCTGATCTACTGCAGCAATGTACAGTAAATTCGACCAGGATGAAGACCGGTGTCTGGCATTTGGTGAGCTGGTTGTTCCCACCAAGCTCACGGGAAGAAGATTCCTTGCAGATCTCCTATGTCGTCGAAGTTTCAGGCAATTCAGACCTGCAGCAGGGCTTCACCGGGTGTCCAGTAGTTGCAGCAGTCGTCTTCCTTCAGCTCCTCATTGTTTCTCTCGTTCCACTGGCGACTCTGCCTTCCAGATCCAGAGACTGGCTTTTTATGCATCAAATCCCCCATTCAAACAGCCTGACTGTCAATCACAAAGCAGGGTGGCTGTCCTGGAAGGACAGCCACCTAGCCATTCAAACAAGATTGTGATTTGGATCTCCAAGGAGACCCTGTGCAGGGGGCCATAACCCTCCCCCACATCCTGCCCACTCAGACACTCAGGCGCCTAAGGAGGGCTTCTGTGCAGAAGTCTGCCAAAGGACGGCGAACAAAGGAACCAAACCTGGTTTGGCGCGCAGAGTAAAACACTAGAAAGACCTTTACTAAAAGATATGGCAAAAGAACTCGACCGGAACCAAGTTAGAATAAACGTGGATTACCGGTTTTTGTTCGAGGCTACCACCATAGCCTCTAATGGTATCAAGGCTATTTCCATAGTCCGCGGTAGAATAAAAATGGTAGATACCAGTGCCACCAGCCAAATCTTAGAGAAAGGGGAACAAAATAATGTTCCCTGAGAATCAGACAAAAAGGGGATAACTTTTAACCCCTCCAGTACTCTATTGGAAGATAAGGGTGTACTGGGTCTGTAAATTTCAAAAGACTAATAAAGTCAATGGTAACTTTACATGCTCTGGGAGACAGTAGTCAGTCCCAGAAAATTGAGTTTAAAGTGGGAAGTCAGAAAAGACAACCCTATGTCACTGCATTAAAGGTGCTGGGTGACACACAGTAAAAAGATGATGCCTATGGAGTGGGTAAGACTCCATAGTCCATGAGCATAAACATGTACAACACACAGCAAAACACAGGAAAATAGGCTCATGCTCTTACCAGGTAAAGAATTTAAAACCTAGAAATCCAGCAAAGCTGCTGAGGGACTCAAAAGGTAAGGGAAATTAGCCATTCTGGAGAATTCTCCTTAACAGAGAGCCCCTCACAAAGCCCTCGCACCCTCTGGCGAAACCCAGTCAGGGAGGCTGTGCACACTTCTACTACAGCCCAGGTACGTGCATTGCCCCTGGCCACCCTCCTCGTGTCCACTCTGATGGATTGAATGATGGCCTGTACATGCCCGTTGTGGGCTTTGGCAAGGCCCTCCATGTGGCGCTGGCTTGGCTCCATGGCATCGAGGCGCTCCATTACAGTGCTCAAGGTGGCAGTTGGCTCAGGTGGGGTGCTGGGACGTTGCCTGGTGGGACCTCTGACTGTGGACCCATAGGAACTAGTGTCTGTATCTGGCTCCAGTGTGTGTGCACGTCAGCGCTGTGCCTAGCCCTGTGGCCTCGGGCTGTATTCGGTCTCCCAAACTGGGCTCTCAGGTGGTGTGTGTGTGATTGCTCACATTGTCTGAAGACTTTTGCTGGTGCCGCGGCTGCATGTTTGTCATCACCTCTCCCTCCTCCTGGGTGCCAGTTAGGGGGGGCTATATCCTCACTTGGCAGGGTGACTCGACATTAGCCACTGGTGTGCACCTGGCAAGCAGGCCTTGGGCAGTGGGTGTGCCACTGCTGTGGCGGGGAGTGGTGGAGTGCGTCTTGCGACTGGGAATTGACTGAAACAGGGCTGTTGGACTCATGCACAGGCCTGGCCTGCTTGCATCTGGTAGCGGATTGGTAGAGATGGGGTCACATGCTGAAGGGGGTTGCACTTTGGATGTGAATTTGCTCTGGTGACATTGCTAGCATAGCCGCTGCTTGTCTCGCATGCTCCTGATTCCCATGACTGGCTGGACTGTCCATATGGTGTTTGGGGGGGGGGTGGGTACTTGTCACTGCCAGCCACCAATGGGGCACTGATGTGCCCTGCCATGGTTGTGGTGCATGGCGCTTGGATGTGTCCCTTGGCTGCCCTCCCGACTGTTCTGCCTCACAGGGGTGGCCTAGGTGTACTGGGACATGGGTGCTGCTGTAGGTGCCTGTAGTAGCTCCCAAGCACTGCCCCCAGTCACAATGCCTGGCTCATGGCTATTTCCACTGGGGGATGCTGTGTTGGACTGCTGTCATTACATTTTAAAGGGGGTGGGGAGGCTTGACTCACCTTCTTCCTCCTGGGTGCCAGTGTCGGCCTAGGCTCCTCCAACTCTCTCTATCCCCTCAATGTCGATCAAGGTGCTGTAGATTTCCTCCGAGGGCATCATGTTGAGCTGTGGTGATGAGCCTCCCCCTTGGCCATGCTGTCCGTGCGATGCTGCACCAACATTCCCCGCAGGTCATTCCATCTGTTTCGACAATCTTCCCCGGGGGAAGCGGCCGAATGCTGACACATTCTGGCTCACACCCAGGCAGATCTGGTTGCACCGCTGGGAGGAGGACATTATTTTGCCTTTCCCCATATAATTCTGCATGGTGGGCCACTACCTCATCCACTAATGCATTCAATTCTGCCTCTGTAAACTTAAGTTCCTGTAGACGATCTTGGGATGCCTTGCCCCTTGCCCTCTCCTTTGACATGTGTGGTGTTCAAAAAGTGTAAATGGCTGCCAGGGGTTTGGATGTTGAATGGATTGTGAATTCCAAGATGGTTGCCACACTCTTTTCCGTTCTGGTGGTGATGCATTTCCCGTCGGCTAATAGAGCGCGCTAATGGCGATGCCGGCAGTAGCGCTATTTTCGCTGGTTTTTCAGATGGTAGGCTAATTGCCGGTGCTGTTTTCGTCAGGCGTATTTAGCGTTACTGTCGGGGCCATTTGCGCATGCCTGCATACTTGTGCCACGGCACCCAGCGGTATCGCTAATTACGCTTGGCGGATTTAACGCCTGATTAACGCCCAATTTATGATGAGGCACTAAGTTTCGCTTTGTAACACTGATGAGCCAAAACTAATAGGGCCCTGTAAATTACGTCCAGGGGACTAGTTACATTTGAACTTTGGTTCAAACAGGTGCCCACCACGTAACATTTATCTGTTGCACATTGGAGTGCAAAACGGGGGTGTAAAGTGGAGGCAACATCACTTTTACGCCTCCAGCTTGCACTCCACTATGCAAACCGAGTAAACACTGCCTGCCATTTATGCATGGCAGCCAGCGTTTACAATGGTTTCGGTAATAATTCACAGCATTTTTGCCACCATGATGTGCGGGCGTAGTTGGAGTGTTTGTATGGCACAGAGGATGGGGGAGGCGGAATCCTGAATTAAAATCTATGTCTCCCTCCCCTAAGAAATGATTGAATATATGTCATTAAGTAAAAAATGCATACATTTTACACGCGTTTTACTCCACACTATGACAAACTTGAGCACCCATTGATTGAAGATTTTAAAGATATGACTTTGTTTCACATTCTGAACAGTGACATTACTCTCGAATGACAAATCTCTGGTCTTTCATGGAACTGAAGCAAACACTCTATTTGCATATGTCATCACTGCTTACTGACAGGAGCGTTATTCTAAGAAGGACTTTTAGATGAAGAACGGTTAATTGGCATTGCTGTCCTTGCAATTATGTGTAGGAGTGATGCTTGCTAAAATATCACTATTCCATCTAAGCGTGGCGAATGCTAACATTCACATTTCTATCTAGATGCGATGCAGGCTAAAGTTAAGAATTCCATCTAAGTTTGGCGCATGCTAACATTCACAATCCTATCTAGGTGTGACCTGGACTAAGTTAAGAATTCCATCTAAATGTGTTAGTTAAGTGCACATAGAATGTTTAATTACAAGATTATCATAGATTGCCGATATGCCCTATGTATCTATGTACATACAGTCAAAAGTGAGACTGGGCAAACCTGCTCAGATATAAATGCCCAACTATAGTGTGTTTTTTTGAGGCGTCGAGTTTTTAAGTAGTCGAGTTTTGAGGAGCCGAGTTTTGAGGAGTACAATCAGTGGTACTGGCAAATTGTTTCAGGTGATTCCCACTATTCTTGTATAAAAAAGGCATTCATGTTTTTTCTTCCTTGTTAGGAAGAAGGGTGCTAGTGAAGTTGAGGCATACACTTTTACTGAGGGAGAGGTAGAAAATGAATAGGATTTAAAGAAGTGGTGGAAAATGAAAATAGGATGTTCTGGAGGGAGAGGCAGAACATTACAATAGGATTTAGCTGAGTGATATGTACACACATGAATGAGACAGGCCACCTCTTCGTCACTATTAATTACGCTACTACTTCTCAGTGGCCACCTTGTATGACAGACACATGTGGTGTTTCTTGTCAGTGGGGTGTGAACAACACAGAGAATAGTTTAGATGTAGGAGAGAATAGTTTAGATGGAGGCAGGGTATTGGATTACATTTAGTGGCTGTAAATGAATGTGCCATCATTTAGTAATCAGACCAAATACTTGTTGATGGCAGTGTTGCGAATAAGAAATGTTAGAATTCTTTTGAGGCAAGGGAGTGCATCCAGTTGCTGTAAATGAGTGTCCAATTCTAGCTGCCATACCGAATACAAGTTGTTTTTGGTTCCAAGTCCCCTTCTACTTACAGTCCTTGTTGGCAGGATGCGATTATAGTCAGTGGCCGTAAACGAGTGCACCATTGTTTGGTGGCTATACCAAGTACGAGCTGCAGAGAAAAGGTCTTATATTTCTTGGTTGTCAAGAGGAAATTATAATCAGCGTCTGTAAGTAACTGTGTCATCTTTATGAGACCATTCCAAATACTTGTTGATTGTGAAGTTGAATATATCACATTTTAGAATTCATTTCAAGCAGGGCATTCAGTGCAACTTGTGCCGTTTTCTTGTGGCAATGGAGAAGTGGCTATAGTTAGTGCCAACATGCTCAGCGGACCTAAATGTGCCAGGGGAGAGAGCATGCAGAAGAGATTCATGCCATTGTCTCCCGGGCATAAGGGGGATCAAGATTGTATTAACCAACGAGCCGGGAGAAACAAGTGTTGGGGCACATGTTGTGAAATGTTCTTGGTCTCTTCTACCACTACTCACATCACTGTTGATGGGTTTGAGGAGGATATTAATGATGGTCATGACCAAGATGAAGGTGGCTGCCTCTCTGAGCTCAGGCCCCAACACATGATTTTGGAAGCCAGTGACACATAGGAACGGAAGGAGGAAGATGATGCCACAGTTGCAGAGACAGGAGGAGGGGACCGGGGACAGACAAAGCTACTCTTCCAACTTTGAACAAGGTCTAGCAAAGACAGCCTAATCTGAATGCGTGAGACATTTTGGACATTTATTTTAGTCAGGATTTAATATTGGCTTTGAATTAAGAGCAGGCTAGGTGCATTTACCACATGTCACCACAATGGCAAATACACATTGTCCTATTGTCCTCTCTTCCATCCATGACAGGAGACTGAATAATGGAAGGAGCCTATTCCTATCTGGTAGCAATTTAGTTTCTACAGATGAAAAATACAATTATGTACAGTTAGGTCAGGCGAAACATTAATTGGATTTCTGGCACCTGAGGGTTTTATGTAAGTGTTGCAGCATGTTCGCAAATCGTAGCCATGTGGGCCAACATTTGGTCCATTACTTTGATTCCAGTCTGGCTTAACTCCTTTAGTGCCAATAAATGCCTTTCTCAAACTTTTTCAACTATTTTTAACCCCAAACCCTTTACCAATGGAAAAGAAGAGGGGAATGGACCAAGAGAAGGAGGCCAGAATAGAGGGGTCCATAAGATAGTGGTGGAGGGCGGTGGGAGCACCACAATTACCTCCTTATCACTATTTATGTAAAGCCAGTTGTTACACATCCATACTCCCATATCCTCCCAGCAGGCCTTATACCTATCCGCGGTCTCAGGGATTGAGATATCAAATCGAACCAAGATTTCAGTGTGGTCTGCATATGAACAGCAGCGAAAGCTGTGGGAGAGGATGAGCTTGGTGAGACGGTGGATATAGATATTGACCAACACCAGAGATATGGCGGTTCCTTGTGGGACACCACAAATGAGAGCTGTGGGGGAAGAATGAAAAGGAAGAAGAGAAAGGGATTGTGAACACACTGAGAGAGAAGATGCGAACCAGGAAAGAACAGCACCTGAAAGGCCTGCCGCGGCAGCGCGGTCAAGCAGGACATCATGGTCGATCTTATCAAAGGCGGCAGAGAGGTCAAGTGAAATTAACGCTCCGACGCCACATTGATCAAGCATCCATATCATGGGACCGTGTGGGACTGGACATTCTGGGTCCTGTGAGAAGCCAAGGGAATCTTAAATATTGCATAGCGTTAGTAGATATGTTGTCTCAATGGGTAGAGACATCTTGTGTACAGAACATATGTATTGGTGATAGGTTTCGTTTTCTGGACGCCATTTTCAAGAGGGAAGGATATCCCTCTATACTGTTTACTGAAAATGGGGTGCAACTAGTGTCTGAACAGATGGAGCCATTTTTTAAGGGGAATGGTATAGATCATTGCACCAGTGCTGTTTATCATCCGGAAACCAATGCTATTGTGGAATGCTTCCATAGGGTCATTAAGGACAGCATACGGGATGCAATTTTGGGAGGGAGAGTTTGGAGGAAGGCTGTTGATGATACAGTAGTAGTTTATAGGTTCACACCACAATCGACCACAGGTGCTCAGAGGGAGAAAGTCCAATACTAGAGTGCCCGCTGTGGCTAGAACGGGCCAACTTGAGCAAGATTAACATTCATACGTTTAGGGAGAAGGTTAAGAGGACACAAGATGGAAATAAAGTTTATTTTGATTTGAGGAAAGCTGCCGAAATAAAGGTTGTCGGTGTGGGAGATTGGGTGCAAAGAGAATGTTCTCCATGAAGGAAGGAGAAATGCAGCTTTAGTGTGGTCTGAACTGGTCAAGGTTGTAGAAAGCTTGCATGGAGCAGTAAAACTGCGGATGGCAGAGTTTAGAATGTGACTTAAGTATGCAGACAGTCTGGAATGAGTAATTCAGGAAGGGTTTTGTTGTGAGAGGAGGTAGGAAGGGAAGAATCAAAGAATGATTGCTCCAAAAGGGAATGTCGCAAACCAAGCTACTTGAGGGAGTATGTGGAGTAAATGTTACAATGGGAATGTACATTTTTGGGATCCACCAAAGGCTATCAATGTGATTGTACGTTTTGGGATCAACTTAACTGTTTTGTGTTTTATGTTTTCTATTTTTTTAGAGTTTTTAGTTTATTTTATTCAACAAACAGGTAAACACCAACACTCTCCACTGTGACAATGTGTTCATCTACATATTCTTTCAAGTGGGCATTACGTCATCATCACTACTGGCTCAATATCTTGACAACCCCCCGACACGATTTGTGCAAGTGCACCAGCTACTGCCGTTTATCATGTCATGTGCCCCATTGGTTCCAATAGTCTGTGGCTATGTGCCGCTACTAGCTGCCGTTCAGGGGTTTCAGGTATCCACAGTGTTGGACATCATCTGTGTCATTGCATTCCATGCTTCTATTCCATCCATCTCCTCATACATTCCTTTCTGCAATGCCCTGTGCCACACTACAGTCTCAGCCAATAACCAGTGTCTTAGGTTTGCCCACCAAGCATATATCCTGGGACCCTGAATTGACTTCCAGGCCATCGCTATCCTTCGTTTTGCTAAGACATAAATCAGGTCCTTCATTTTTGAGAGGTGAGCAGCCTGCATTCCCCCTCTCGGGAACAATCGCAGCAGACAGAACTCCGGGGGCCATCCTTGCATCTGGCTCCCTCCCCACCATCCCCGCTTTTACTCTTTCTGCGGAATTTTTCCAAATGTGTGCACATGTCTGGTCAATAGTTACCCTAATTTCTGGCAATGCTTATTTCTTCTTTTGTTTTAACCATCATTTAAGAAGACTGCACCTAGTTCATACCATGTTGAGTTTTGGGTCACATGGAATGGAGGTGTGTAATATTCTGCTCTATGCAGAACTAGAATGGGGAAGGTGGAATGGGGCAGGAGAGAGAACGCAATGGGGTTGAGAGAATGCGAAGAGGGAGACTGCAAGGTGGAGCCGGTGGGGCGCTTAACGATTACTTAATAACAAGTTTAAGTTGCAGTTGAGTTCAGCCACGTTATTTCAGAGCCCTTCAGTACTTTTCCCCCACATAGGGACTGCCTCATGACAGTAATTTGATGAACCATCAACTGGCCACTTAGCCCCTTACAAAGAACTCTGACTACTTTGTCATGTTTAGCCCAAGAACCTCATGACTCCACCCTCCTTTGGCAACTGCATATAGTTCCATGGGTAAAAGGGATATATGTCTAAGTGGGCTAGCAGAAGAGTGACCTTCTGGAAGTTTGCCCTAATTTGCACTAGTGCCATAGCTGGTCATATAGCACAGTGAGCTAGACGCTCGCCCCTGATATCTGTTCTCAGCCTGCTGTGGTAGGTTTGAATCCCAGCAGGGTGAACTCAGCTTTGAGGCTGGTAAATTGAGTACCATTCTGTGGGATAATAATGTATTCTATTATTTCAGCGCTCTGAGACCTGTGGGTGTGTAGCGCTATATAAGAAATGTAAATACAAAATAATACTGTACCTTTTTAGCAGTGGGGTAAACTTTACCCTGGTGTAAACATGCCTTTTAGCAGTAGGGCAAACTTTACCCTTGTGTAAACATGCATTGGAAATCTAAGTTTTTGACCGAGGGCAAGTTTGACCTAATGCAAAGTTGCTCTTGCAGCAGTGCTACGTTTCTGTAATATGGCCCCAGATGTGCCTCGAATATGCAGCAAATTAAGCAAATGTGCAGTTTTTCTCACTTCATACGCAAATATGAAAATGGAGTAAAACATCAGTAGCTGAGCACAGTTCGCACTTGAACACCTTAACACCACCTCTACGAATGAATGTAAATTGCTTGCCAATCTAACGCCTGATAATGAACACTGTACCAAAATATACAAGGCAATATTGCAGTACCCCCAAAATCAGGACCGCCGGTGGTGTAGCTGTTGTTATATGCAAGTAAAACATGCTTACATTTCAGGGAGGAGCTCAAGACCCTCCTGCTTAAGGAATGGATCCCCCTAACATTTAAATACACGCACCCTCCTCTTTCCACCCAACCTGAAATTCCCCCTATGACTTGTAAAGCTCTCTGTTGCTTCCTGGAGCGAGGTCTGCCCTCAATAAATACCCTAAAAATAAAAGATAACAATAGGTGTAGAAGTGAGAATTCCATTTACTCTTGCAGAATTTCAAAGGCATTTATTTAATATTATCTTACCTAGGAAAAGGGTTTAGAGGAATTTGGTGAAGTGTTTCTTCCTTAAAGGGACTCATTGCAACTGAGCAAAAGCGAACTAAAGCTGAGCTTATCTGAACGTGCTACCTCATCTGCATCACACTTACTGCCCCCACACAGATTGCTGAAATGTTTCAGATGGGTGTTCCTGTGGCGTCTTCACTATTTGACACTTCTCTGATCTTTATCGTAATTTGCATACCAATATTTTCTTGTAGGTGTACTTCAAGGAGGGAAACTCCAGGCAAAGGAAGTAAGGAAGGATGTGTGTGACACACATAATGATAATTGCTTCAATTCTATTGTGACTAATGCAATGACACAGTGACTGCATGCACGAGGTGTTGACATACCTAGAAATGAAATTATTTTGTAAGCTATTCGAAAGCATGTCTGCTCTGGCTGCGTTCCTCTTTTACAATGTTTTACCTGTATCGGAAGCTTGCTTTACTTCCGCCCCCCTCCTAACCTCATCGCGCAGGTGGTATGGACTACATGGCCGAAATTATTTGCTTTTGCTTGGTCTTTTGAATCTCTTTGGCTGTACAGTATCAACTGTTATTTGGAAAAGATGATCAACAGTGCCTTCGTACCCATAGATAGAAGTTGCCAATAGCGTCACAACAAAGAGATTGGCAGTCCAGTTGTATTTAATGTGTGCGCATGTGTCTGCCTTTTGGCAGAGCAGTGCAAATCAATCTCACAGGTTTGTTTGTGAAAAAGGTTGAATCTAACTAAGGGAGATTACAAGGTCGTACCCACTGCCCACCTCCGCTTCTACTTAACAAACCAGAATGCCCTAACCAAAGTTTCAATGATTTACCTGCACCACCTCCTCGCTCTATGAAGAATCGCAACTGCTCCAAATGACTGCCTGGCCCCCCCACCCTAAGAACTATTTACTCTCCTGCTGGGCATTCCAGTCCCTCATCCCTCAGGACAACTTTAAGGTTTTCCTTGACGACCCCAGTCCGAAATCAGGATTACTGGCACCGTTTCGAATTTCAGCCTACTAGCCCATCATGGCACCCTAGCCGCCTAATGTCAGCGTTCACCTTTTTTCCATTCCTCTGTTTTTTCCCCATATAACTTTAATTCAAGTAATCCTCAATTGGCATCATTTTCATTTTCAGCACCAAGAGAATACCTCCCAGACGGTGTAATATCTTCCTCCTAAAGTCGCCTTTATGGCATATAACCTCTCCAAATACCACCTCACACCAGGGACGTCATTTCACCAAAATGCCAGGGGTAGTGGAAGTGGCATCACACGACCCTTGACCTCTGATGACATCACAGGAAGTGATGTAATTTGACCGCACCCCAAAGTGACATCACTGGAAGTGATGGAATACAACCTTTCACCCCTTCTCCAAACAGGAAGTGCCATCACATAGCATTGTTTCTAAGTACACTACGAAAAATATGGTTACAATATCACTGTAAAGTGATGTACATGTATACAAGAATGGATCACTGATGGATCACCATATGTATTATTAATATCAGTGTGTATAGGCCCATATTACCAAATTACTGTGAATGCAAGCAGACGTCCAAGGCCAAATGATAATGATGTGTTATTATATAGCACGCATGCTTAAGTGCTTCATATAGAACAAATATACATACAATATTACCCAACCTGTGTTGGTACTCATTTATCGACCTCAGCAGGATGAAAGGCTGAGTTGACCTTGCCGGGAGTGGAACCTGCAACATGCAGATTACAAACACATTGCAGCAGCGAGCACTGAACCCACTGAGCTATCTTAATGGCTATAGCTATCAGAAAAGCAGCCACTCCGGAAACAAAGCGGCACATGCTGCTGGCACAGCCCAAGGGTAGAAGGGAGACCTCTGGGGTCATAGGTGCAACCCCTTGTGACCCTTAAATGACATCCCTGCCTCTCACCATCCATCTCCCTATGTTTTGACATTTCACTTCCCCTTAATGAAAGCTAGTCTGCTATGATAGACCATATTTATATTTGTTTTTGTGTTTTTTTGCATCACAAAACTTGCTCGCGAGAAGCAGAGGGCTGAGGAAGACTTCAAGGAACCGGAGGGCAGTTTACAAGGAGTCCAGAGTGGTGCTAGAACCGGGGGAAGAGCTACATAAGTCATTCTTAGAAATTGCCTGCAGAGCATGGTTTTCTGTTCTTTCCTGAACTACAGAAGCGTTGGGACGGTCCTGATTGCTGCTGTGATGGTCTTCTTGTATGCTGGGGCATAACATTATAAGGACTGTTTCCTGATTTTTCCCTGCTGGGTAGTTTAGTCTCCAGCCAAGCAATGGTCTGGCACCTAGAAGAGCCTGTACCACCCGAGATGTTTTTTATTTATTACATTTTCTTATTTTATTGTGTATTTGTTTGGCACTTATACAGTAAGTCAATTCTGTTTCAATGCGCCCAAGAAGTGATGATGGGCCAGGTGTACTGTGCGGAGCCTGGCAAAGAGGGCATTACTCCTTTCAAGGTGTGCAATCATGAGAGGCTGCACCATGGCCCGGGGAGTCCTTGTGAGGGAGCAGGGGGGTCTGGTATTACGCGGTCTCGGCTTTCTTATTGATTTGCTGCTGAAAGGGGATGTTGCTGTCAATGATGAACTTGAAGCATTTGGTGGTCGGGGCAAGTTGGAGATTGAATCCGTACAGGTGCATCTAGTTCAGACATCCTTGGATGGTTTCCTGTTAGGGATGTTTGAGTGGCATGAACACCATTTTGGTTGAGTCAGGTTTTAGGTATGCGCTGGTGATTAAAATTAATTGGTGGTTAGGCATTTCTAGAGGTAAGTGAAGTAGTGGGAGAAGTTTACTTTAAGGTTCAGCTCAGTGTCATCCGCGTACTGGTGCTGGGAGATGTTTGGGTTTAATAAGTGATCCCAATGGTTGCATGTATCTATTAAAGATCCTGCAAGAGAGGATTGAGCTCTGTGACACCCAGCAGGTAACCTGGCAGCGGTCAGATCAGAGGGTGCCCATCTGGATAGCATGGTATCTACACAAGGTGATCTAGGAGGAGAACCGTTTGGGAATGCTTCCTAATAACAGGTAATAGCTTTCAGTGTTTCAAACAAAACAACCTCATCTGTGTGAACAAACTCTTGAACTCCCTCTTTACTTCCCTTTTAGCGTTGGGTATAGCAACAGTTTTCTTAACCTCTTGCCAAATCTGCCATGGTTGAACTACCCTCCAGCTCGCTTTTTAATAAGGGGCTGTAACTAGCAAGTTCTCTGACATTCCATGTCAAATCTTGTTTCTTGCACCAAATCACTCTCAACCAGCTATATCAGCACCACCTCAAGATGTCCCTTCTTTAGCTCCAAATCTATCAATGTTGCAAATGGGCCGTATTCTTGCTCCTACCCAAACCATTCCATCTCCACCTCTTTACCAGGGTTGACAATTTTTACATTTATTGGTGTAGAGTGAGCCTTATTGTGCAAATGTTGACCAGGGTGATGCCATGGGAAGTGGCAGCACATGGAGTGCCATCAGAGGGCATGACATCAAATGCACTTACATGTCGGTGACATAATAATTATGCTTATTTTTTTAATGACACTCCATTTTACACCAAACTAAACATTATGGAATAAAGTTTTTAAATGAATCATAACCAGTAGCATTGCGTTCGGTAACCTTCCCTATTGTAATTATTTTAGTCGTCTACACTATTACAAAAGTAAAACAGTTATTTGCAAACTTTTTTGTTCCTCAAGCATTGGGAATAGTCCAGTCGGAACTGCTAAGTCATGTCCCCTGTACATGCAACACAACAACCCCATACTCAATCAGTGAGGTGCAACTTGATTCCCCAGGCTTAAGAAATACACTCTCTCACTTAGGGGGGCATCTAAAATGAAAAGGTGATGGATGGATGTCTTTGAATCAATAACCTGTGTCATTTCATAGGCAGCGTCCTGTACCAATGTTGTGGTAGACAGCACCATCAACACATGGTTAGGGTGGCTGGTGTGCCTGTTCAGAAACACATGTTCTAACGGCTCCTACTGGATTGCTGCTGTTGACAAGACAAAGACTATTTGTCATATGGATGGTCTTGTTCTATAATGATTCTTGTTGCCATTCTTTTTAATTTCAGGTTCTCTTGATCATTCAGCATTTCTTCTATTTCTATTTTTCATTTCTCTCTGTGTTGCTCCATGTTAATTAATGGTAATACCTCACAATGTCCTATAATTGTTTAGATTACCATTTTACAACCCGATACCCTTACGATCAGTGGTAGCAATATCGCATCGCCCCGCGTCTATGAGGGACGCGAGGCGTTCATGTGGTACTTATGAGTAAGAGCAAGAGCTGCGACCACTCGTGCAGTTCTAGGTATGTCCTTCACCAATTTAGGTTTTCTGTGAATAACACCGCACTTAGAGACTTTATAACCAGTGCTTAATTACCTTGCATTTAGCTGCAGAGGGAAAACGCGCAATTGCACGAACGCCATTTATGGCCACCAGCACTTAAGCAACACCGTTTTTCTTCCCTTAGATACCTGCCATACCACAGAGGTAAAGGTTTCAATCTTTTCCATCTTTTGCCACACATTTTGAGCATTTTACTTGTACGAGCCCTTTTTACTCATTCTCACATTTCTCTCTTCCTCCCCTACACTATTTGGTACTCTTCCCATTATTGAAACTTCGACCGGATGGAATGTATTTTCCCTTCTTTATTATTTCCATTAATTATGTTGGTATGTCATACCCCCCTACAATATGTCACTTTTGAAATCCACATTTTGTTATGCATTTGATTGTTTTAACAACAGATTGGCCCTGATGAAGGAAATAGGTTTCCGAAATGCATTGGCATATTTAGTCTGTTTCACTCATGAGCTGTGGCAGCTAGTTCCTTACTAAGAAATTATTGGTGACTGTTTTACTTTAAGACTGTTTTTGATAAATTACCATTTGTGAAAAACAACAGCGACTTTTTTGTTGGAAGACCCGAATCAAGTTTTGATAACACAATTGAATTCTTCTGAACTTTGATTTACTTCACAACCCGTATTGGGTTAAACTGAGAGCGGCCGTGTGACTTGGTTTTTTTACCCGGTCTTTTGCTGCACTTGTTCTATAATGGGACATGCAAGCTAAGAAATTATGATATGGAATGCAGAGAGCAATGATAATAATTATTACAAAGCTGTGCATCCATCACTTTTGGATTTGACTCCTCTTTCCCTTCATATTTCTATCATTCACCAACCAATATGTTTTAAATTATCCTTCTGTAGGTAAACCCATGGAATAGATAATTAGAATATAATTTGTCAAGTATCTCAGATGCTTACTGCACCTTCTGCAGAGATCTCTGTACTAGCCACACGTGTGCATCCTGGATGAGCCATCAAAGCATTGTATACTTCTGAGACTGATAAAAATTAGTAACCTTGAGTAAGTTCATGACCTCTTGTCTGGGAAGCATTAGGGGGAGTGATCAATGGAGCTGTTAGCAGCCATAAGCTTTATGGAAGCTTTCCCCAGTCCCTCAGAGGCATGAGTGTAAGTGTAAAGAAGGTCCTTCTGTATCCCCTCAAGCATTCTGACATCTGTGGATTCTGACACTGGGACTGGACCATAGGAAGAATGGACACCTGGGTACAAGTTCACAGTCATCTTTAATACATGTTCAAAAAGACACACTGGAAGCAAACAGAGCTCCTTCAATCAGCTTGCTTATATAGGTATTTTCAATGATGCCATACTTTCATGCAAATTCAGGATACACATCTGATTGGTTCTCTTAGCAAGAATAAAAGCCCTCCTTATCTTTGATTGGTTGGCTTATCTGTCACTCAATAAGCCCACATGAGTTGATCATTGGAAAGCCCTGGCTGACTGACACATAGACTGATAATCTTATTTGAGGTCCAGCTGGACACAATTACACACCTACTTTAACTCCTGCCAAAAATCAGTCCTTATCTGCTTCTCGAGGTCCTGACAAATATAATTGGCAGCTTATACCGTGCAAAACTCCATAAGCTAATTTTGTTTGCTGCCAGGTATTTCAACTGATCTGTACAAATTGGTAACTACCTTGTCTTTTTCTGATTTACCATCAATCATATCTACTTTCCCTGCCAAAAAGTCTAAATATATCCTTTTAGACATGCTTATGTTATATTAAAATGCTGCCAAAGAATATTCTTTGTCTGCACGAGTCAGGGCTTTCGACACCTGGTCTCACAACGCCATTTTGTATCTGACATTCATTTTAGAAAATATCTCAGTCTGTTCAGCCTCGCTACCAAATGGTAAGCCGTTATTTACTTTTTGAGCATACCTCATTTTCTATCCAGTTTCCAGAATATATGTTCACATATTCATGATGATCAAACAGGGGTCATGTCAAGCGGAACAACATTTTTTAAAATCTAATACATGAGTGTTAGACCGACAACAATTAGAAAAAAGGAGCCCAGAGTGAGAACAAGGAGGCCAAAAACACCAAACAATAAACAATTTTATATCATTTAAAAAAATATACATATTGTCATTTTATTATTATATCACAAATAGATAAAATGCATATTCAAACTGTATATGCCTATACCAGATATTGGCTCATTATGTTACAGATAAAGTACATCAGAATTGAAATGCATTGTACACCATTAGAGCAGACCACCTAGAGGGTCCATCTCGCATATAAAAGAGCAAGGCACCGGGGACCCAGGGTGAGTGAAGGGGATCACTCAAGGAGGGAAAACAGTGTCCACTTGTGTGTCTGCGATATCCTAACAAAGGTCTAGGAGACATGCAATCACACAATGTTTTATAGTATCAATTCAAATAAAGAGAATTACACAGATAATTGAATTGGGATGCCATTTGTTGACTAACCTAGTGTGGAGACTACAGAATATTCTAAAGTCAACACAATACTTGGGGAAAAAATCATGTTGGTAGTTTCAACGGGGTGAAAACGTCTAGCCACATTGTAGTTGATGCCCGTCTACCTCAGGACGATATGCTACCTTGTTGTCAACAGCCTCAAATTGTGGCTGAATTCAATTATAAGCATTTCTTGAAACATAGATAAATAGACAAACCCAAAGTGGGTAGTCGATCCATTTACTGAACCGGACTGGCCAATCCCAGCATCATCTATACAAATCTAGTGACGTGTAAGTCCTACAATATGTAGATCACATTGGATGAGTCTAATCAAGGTTGCTGGAGTAAAGAGACTTGACGGAATCAGAGCAATAGAAAGCCTTAAGTTGATCAAGTTGGTTAAATGGCATAAATCACATAGCTCATGGAGGCAGGGGGATGGCACTGGTAGCACTACTCCACCATTGTCATATCATGCATGCATCAAATGCTCGCATACATAGAAACTCTTTCATCAATACCCATCCAGACGATCCAGATACATATTCATGATGTGCATATAATACCTGAGGCACCCTTCACATCTTGTGTCATTCTGACCCCCCAAAAAATGCCACCCCACATGCACGCTTTACCTTCAAAAAGCACTATAATTCTGATTTTTGCAATATTGGAACCATTCATCAGCCTATCATGTTATCTATACTCAGTTTGAGGGGGGGCCTGGTACCCTTATACGCTCCCCCCCTTTGGTCAGTATTAGAACTCTGTTCAATGCACGACCACTATACCCATTGTCCACCCTCCCCCTTGTTAAGTGTACCTGTACATCCCTGTCTCAGTCACCTCCCTCAGTGTTGTGATTTATCTGAACTTGGGAGGTATCATAAAAATATTTCTACAGAATCAACAGTGACTTCAATCATTTTCTACTCTCTTAATCTAAAACATATATGTATCTCGTTTTGCCAAAAAATCATTGCAACGTTTCTCCCTCTTTGAACTTTTATGCGTGTATCCTCAAAGAATAACTTTATTTGTACCTGTCTGGATCCCACCGCCATTACCCAATTAAATGTAAACATAAAATAAACAAGTGATTTTTTTCTCACACACTACGAGAATCAGGAGAAATCATTCCTTGTTGAAGCCCACCATCCCATTTTTCTCCTGTTCCATCCACATGCAACATTTAGTTCATTTACTCTTTTTCCTTTCTCCCACCCCATGACATTTCCTTGTTTCATGCCTTTTCCACATGCACATTTTAAATTTTGCCCTGTGTCTTCCGTTGACACATCTTCCACCCAATTCATCTCTTTTTCCTTATTCTGCATCCAAGGACCTTCTTTATGATCAGTCCATTTATTTGTATTTGTCCTTTGGGCTGCTTTGCTTAAAGATCACAGGCCCCTTTTCATAGGCCAGTACTTTTGATTTTATTATTCTTTGCCATTTGCCATCATAGAGTACTGGAACTCTCAATCTTCTGATTCAAATTCAGATAGTCAGTGGGGGGGCATTCGATTGTTTCTTGGGAACCAAAGATGGGGGAGTCTTATAGGGACACATTTTTAAAAAAAGTTGCAACTGGCTGGGTCCCTCAAAACCCTTTTCACACTGGGATTTTCTCCCTGCTCGCAGGATCAGTTGCCATGATTCATCTGGTGTGTAGCTATCTGTCGTCCATCTGTAATATAAAACTGAATATGTTTCTTGAAAAATAAGTGTATCTTTATCGTCAGTACTGCCTCCTTAAACACAAACCTTAGACTACTTATGTCCCTAGTTTAAGCATTCCTACCTCCTAAAACAATTTCTACTGCATTTTCTCTTTTTCTAATATAATAGGATGGCTGCTCCTTCTCTCTTTTGAGCATATCTGGGTACCACTTTATACTTAATAAATACTGGCTGATACCTGAATGTGGCTATGACATAAAGCATATGCATCTTTGCCTTTTTCCTGGCATTGCCCTATTTTTCACGGGCCTTCTTTCCAACAATGTTAATAGCAAAGGAAACATTTTCTCTGTGGTTGTCACTCTTCTCCCCACAGATTTGTACAGTCTCCTTCTTTATGATAAAATAATAAACTACAAAACAAACAACATAACAAATTCAAACATTTTTTCAAAAAAAGGATGTGTTTTCTTCAATTGCTCCCCTTCGTTCTTCTTGGTGCATCCATAGCTGAAGAAGTAGATGCTGGTATTGGTTCCTGCCCCCTGTAGAAAACCAAAATAGAGGCAAAATATTTTTTTTTTACATTAGCAGAGCAATCAGTTATGTCCTCAGAGCGGTCCTTTGCTCTTTCCTTTTGATCAAGAAATGTTTACTGAGGTCATTTCTTGACCCTCTCAGCCCACACAAATATAGGCTCACGTTTCTAAAACAAAAAAGAGACATTGGTGCACATTTAACTTCCTTTGAATTTTCCATACGTATTCTGTGTTTAGTCGTTTCTGCTATGGTGAAAATGTTCTCTGTACTTTTAAAGTCCTCCACTAAACACAACAAGAGGTTGAGGGAATAACAATTCCCACTACTAATCGACCCTCATTTAGGTGCGTCACCTTTAGATACAAACACAAAGGGTAGAGGGGCTACCAGCTCTATTTTTGCCAATTGATAACCAGGGAGAAGTCCTCTTCCTAATGGAGTGGGACCGTGGCCATCTTCTTTCTTTATTGTGTTTATTCTGTTCAGACATAAGTAACATTTTCCATTGTCCTACCTACACCAATCTTGCCTACCCATGTTATTGGGAACCCAGCACTGTTCCTATTAAATGCATGCAAGAGTAATATATAGGCATACATCGTTTTGCCTATTTTTTATATTTCCTACATTTGCCAAATGCACATTTTTGGCACGCCACCTTCTATCCAAAGGTCTTCTTATTCTTTTCATTAGATATGGCCATTCCTGTATATCTATGCTATTCTATGCTCACACCTGGTTGTACCCTTCTTGGGAAAATTCTATCTATTTTAAAAAACTGTATCCCTTACACTCTTCTTACTCCTAATAATGATCAATAAGGTTTGCTCACACACTTGCTGTGTCAACTGGTACTTACCTTTTCATTTTCTACTTGTCCACCAACACTTACCTTTGTCATATATAATGTTTCTTCCCATTATATCTACTAAGACCATATTGACATTCCTCCCGTGCTCAAAAATGACAATAATTTTCATCTGTAAAACATAAATCAACATCATCAGATACATACACTGTTTTTTATTTACTCTCATATGTTCTTTGGTATAGTTCTATTACAAATTCCCTCATACTGTCAGATCAATCTTGGCCATACATACCGCTTTGGCCTTTCATTAATCATATTTTCTTTTCTTCAAAATACACTACACTAATCAATTATAACCAGCACCATCAATTGTGGTCATTATTTGCAAATCTGGATATCTTATCCAGACCTTCCTTCATCACCCTTGTCTCACAATGTTACTCTTTGTTCTTTTATTTGCACCTTCTATCAACTTGTGCTTTTTAGTGCTTTAATATCCATTAATTAATTATTTATTGATCTATTTCACTCCCTAAATCATCGCCAATCTTTTCATTTTGAACTTCTGCGCTTTTATCCTTATCTGTTTATGATCACTTTACATTAATTAGTCTAATTGCAATGCAAACCTCTCCCTTTTTACATATTTATAATCCCTTACATATGTGTACCTTTTTATTTTGTTCCTGTATTCCTTTCAATAGACTCACGTCATGAGGGCCTATGGGGCCCTGCTGCATCATTGCCATACGCTATAAGATTTCCCCTTCCTTCTATTTTTATCCAGTATGTTATGCTCCTAAAAAACACCACTTCATCATCTGTTGAGTCCTCTCTAAATATTTCGTCATCAGTGATATCAGTCAACCTAGACCCTTCTTTGCAAACTATCATGTTCTCCATAGTCTACCCTCATCATCCATTCCTTCAAGCATTGCCATTTTCCCTCGTAATATGGCTGCATCTAATTCTTCAGGGATTACCTGTTCCCCCTCTTTGTCCTTAGGTATCTGTGATTTTGTAAACAAATTCATTAGGTATTCTCACCATCTTCTCCACTAGGCCAGATAGCCATGTTAATAGAATGCTCACCCCATAAATAGAAAAACCTCCAAATCAACTGGAACATCTCGCAGAGCCACTTGCTCTGTGAGTGACAGTATAAATTCACCACATTTAAATAGTGTATTCCAAGAGCGGAACACACTATCCCCTGTTCAATAAATAAAATATCATTTTAAGATTTGTCATTAAATCCCTTCCCAAAATATTGACTGGTGACTGTCGCAAATATAACAAAGGATCAGTCATGTCACACTCTACTACAGAGATTGGTAATTCATCAACAAAAGGAAGTCAACACGTAGCTCCAAAGAACCCTTAATCATTTATGACAATTCCCACCATTGGATATTTGTCCTCCTTTGTTCATGGATGTGCAGTGCCAGTGTCTACTAATAAAGCAAAGGTTTTGCCTCCTAACATCACATTAACCCTTGGCTCCTCTTGGGGGTCTAAAAATTCTGAACACATCAAGTCGGCCTGTGAGCTGTCCTATTCTGGCTGCATGTATACCCCTGTTCCCGTGAAAGGATTTCCTCCTGCCACAGTGGCACCACCTATTGTGGGTGTCAATATCTGTCCTGTGTTTGAATATCACTAAATCTGCATGGGGGCTCGTTACAACTGCCCCTGTAGTAAATTAATTTGAACTTGCTTTAGCTGCTGTACCTGTTGCACTCTCAGCGCTTGTGTCTGATACAATGTCTGATCCTGGGCGAACCCTTCCCTAGCTTGTGAGGTAATGCTGGAGGATAAGCTGTCCCCCTCTTGAGAATTGCCCATTTTATACATTTCCTTGACCCCCACATGTGCGCACAATGTGCCCTGTCATTCCACACATCCAACATATATGAGGGTTTCGTCTAATTAGCCCTCCTTGGTTAAATCCTTCTTGCACATTCTAATTCTAATTTTGCCCATTCTGAAACACACTTTGAGTGCTTTGAAATCCACCCTTCCTCTGTAACCCATGCCTCTATTTTTTGGTCTAAACCCTTATCCTCCTTAATCCATCGGGCGCTGATTATTTGTCTGTGATGTACCTACTGTTTGCTGTATTCCTAGCCCTTCTCTGCCTTGTCAATACCCCCCTTCTATGGCATATTCTGACAATGTTTTTCTGAACCAACTTGGCTTCCTCAATGTTCCTAGCAATGGCTTTCTTCTTATTCTTCTCCTGTAACACCTGGCAATGATGTACTATAGTCAACTGTATCTCAGGTCATAGTTTTGTTTCATTTCCACTTGCTTCTTAAGTTGCCTCTGTACCTGCCCAGGCAATCCCTGACATAAAATGTGTTAAAATACTGCCACTGTTTTTCCCCACAGCTCACGCACTTCAAGAGTTCAGTGCACCTAAATGTACGCAAGCGGACCTTCATCCTCTTTTATTTAGTCTTCAAAAAATCTAACTTCTTTTATATCATATTTTAGCAATGTCCCTAACTGGTATTCCTAATATAAAGTGAAAGCATCCTGAATGTATGTGTGTGTGTGTTCTTATTGCAGTATTGAATTCCTTCCTCTGACTACTTATGTGTATTTTTGTGTGCATTGAGCCTGCAATCCATTCATTGCCTGTACTTCCGCAAGATCATGTGTGCATGTGTGTGCCTGCACATGTGCATGTGTGCATGTGTGCATGTCACTCCCCCTCTCCTTATAATTATATCATGAAAGAGATTCTAAACTTAATCATCTCTATTTTTCCCCAATAAATCAATCCATCACATATAATAATAATCCATGCTATGCTTCAATAATTGTGCCAAGCCTCCTTCATTCTTTGGCCGTGTCCAGTCCTGCTTGTACTTATTCAAAAATACACTTTATTCAAACAAAGGTTTACACAAACCTAAATAATGCACTCCTTATTCTTGAAAATCATATCAATCAAGGTGTGTGCGCTATAGAAAATGCTCTTTACCCTAATATTTTCTCAATACAACTGTTTAAATATATCATGCCCTTTGTCCATATCATGTGTAACCTTAGCCCGGTGCGCTTTGCGAGCAGTTCCCCTCATTAACCACTGCTTCCTCATTCTAAATACACATTATTGCATCAATACATGCTTTTCCAATATTTTAACCCAAAAGGTGTTTTTTTCATTTTTTCTTGCTATTTCCCATATATATTCACAGTGCTTAGTTTAATGTAATTCATTATTGCATTGATATACTATTTACTGTAATTTGCACTCATAATTACATTTCTATTTTCTGCGACACTCTTTCACAATTGTGTGATTTTAAACACATCCTTCATCATTTTTCTTTTTTCTTCAAATGCCTCTATATAGTATGGTCATACTGTTGCAGTGGGGTAAACACTGCCCCCCCCTTGAAGCCTTGGTGCACATGCCTAAATCGGCATGTATAACATCCCCATGATTCTACATTGCATTGTGGTGCATATCCTGTCTCTTCTCTCTCTGTCCTTGATTAACAATGTTCTCACTGTTCTAACCACCCACAGCACACCTCTGTGCCTTTCATTTGCAATCTGTCTTTCTTGTTATAGTGCACTGAAAACCTTTTAGTGAAGACAACTTTCCTCCCTCCTTCATCCGTGCACTATACTCTGTCAAAAATGTCCCATCAATCACCAACAAGAAACAGCTACTTGCCCAGCATAAAATGAACAAATCAGGGGTGATCCAGTGTGTGCCCAACAGAGAAGCATCCAACACCAACCCCAGAAAAAAAACAACCAACCCCCTAAAAATAGGAAGTGACCTGTGTGACCCTGAACAGTGACTCAATGGGGTCTCCCCAGCTCACATTTGTATAATAATTTGGAGCAGCCTCCCATTCAAAACAGTATATTTAGAATAAAGTTCAACCACATAGTTTTCCTGTCCAAAATCAAAATTTCTTCAAAATATACACAACCAGGGGTTTAATTACCCCACAATATAGGAATCCAATCCAGTGCTTCTCTCAGCATCTGGCTTCAATAACCATGCACTAATGCTATGAAAAAATTGTGTTTCTCAAAACTTACTAATTTGTCAATTACACTGCGTGTGTCAACCAAATCAACCCATAAATGAGCATCCCTACTCCAGAACACATAAATCATATATATATGTCATAAAAAATCCCAAAAAAGAACACATTCATTTAATGGGTTTTGGTTCAACTCCTTATTTCGTTAAGAGTCAGGGATAGCCCCGGCTCACTTTCGGCTCAGTATCCACAAGAAAATGCATTTTCAAAACTACACAGATGAACCATTAAACATATTTCTTGCATACTTAAACACATATCAGATTTGATCTTACTAATTGTCACTGTTTTCAATCATCTGTTCATATGTATTTCTTTTCTTCCTGTTTTCAATGTGAATACACATACAAATGTTTTCCTAATTTGCCCACAGCTTCGCTAAATATAATTGTCAACAGCATATTGCTGCTTCTCTGTGCAGGCTGGTTCAACTGCATTAACTCACAGGACTATACTTGTTTTTAACTGTAAAACAGCTCTGTTTTTTCCTGCAACCGTTCATTCTTTTTGGCTCAGCTGGCTTTATCTCGAGCCTTGAACAAGAGCTTTAGCTACTCTCAGCAGAGTGGTTTTAAACATAAATCTTCATTGTGCACTGCCAGCGCTAGCCATTTTTCTCTGCTGTGCACCGCACATCCCGTACAAGATTGCTTATATCTCTGTGTTGTTTCACTTTTAAAACATGTCATATATCACATTCCCTTCACTTTCTCAAGGAGGAAGGGAATCTAGTGTCGGATCTTGCCTTAAAAACAAATTTTAAGGACTTTTTCCTGTTTTAACTACACAGTTGTAATCAGCAAAATATTCCCTCATGTGCAATTTCCCTTTTGTCTTCTTTTCTATGATGTGCTTGGTGGCTTTCTACCGTGCAAGGCTTTTTCGCTTCCTAAGGCTGTTATTTCTATAAGTATACAAACATTAACCCCCTAGCTACCTACCTGAAGTCACCCACCTGAAGGGTGCAAAGTAGTCCCAATTTTGACTTCATTTTTCTTTCGTTTTACCAGCAGTCTTAAAACATCTCAAAACAACAAATGTGAGCTCGCCCGTCAATGGCTTGCTCAAACCTCTTCCTTTTTCACTGCTCTCTGCCTATCTCTGGGTTGGTGCAAATCACCTTCTCCAAATAAATAATATAATTTCTTGATTTTGTCTCAACGTTTTACAACTCATTATTTCTCTTCGACACCTTAATTTAAAACAGACACACTAACAGACAGACAGACTAGTTGACTCTTTTACATTTAAACCTCAGTGCTTTTTTCTTATCTCTGCCCCTAAATTTACCACAATAGGTGTTTAAGTTGTTATCTTATAGGGATCTATCCTCTGTATAGCCTAGATTACTTCGACTGAAATGTACAACGACTTATTCTGAAAGCCCCTTGGACCAGGACTCTCCGGGCCTCTTATCTCCTTATCTCTTATCTATATACACAAAAACACCACTCATTATCTTTTCTACACTATTTTCTAGGTCCCCTGTTACTTTTTAAACCACTGATTACTTTTGTTAACTGCTGATTACTTACTGATTACTTTTTAAACAACCCCAATACTTTTCCCTTTATACATAACATGTCTTATTATTATTTCTTCCCTTGCCTCTGTGCCCCACAATACATACCACAATCCATAGATGTCAAAGTGCGCCATGCTGACAGCCACGGGAAGCCCTCCCCTGACAAATGAGAGCACACTAGAGATCCAATTACCCTGTCATTTCTCCTGGGGCTCTCCCCATCTCTGTCAGCATGTCAGCATAAGCCTGGGTTCTTGACCCTGAAAGATTTGTAGGGTCCCTTTGTACAGTCGCCATGTGTAAAGAATGTCCTTCTGCATCCCCTCAAGCATTCTGACATCTGTGGATTCAACACTGGGTCTGGACCAAAGGAAGAACGGACGCCTGGGTACATGTTCACAGTCATCTTTAATACGTGTTCAAAAAGACACACTGGAAGCACACAGACCTACTGCAATCAGCGTGCTTATATATGTCTTTTCAATGATGCAATACGTTCATGCAAAATCAGGATACATATCTGATTGGTTCTCTTAGACAGAATAAAAGCCCTCCTTATCTTTGATTGGTTGGCCTATCTGTCACTCATAAAGTGCACATGAGTTTATCTTTGGCAAGCCCTGTCTGACTGACTCATAGACTAAAAAGCTTATTTTAGGCCCATCTGGACACAATTACACATCCTTTAACTACTGCCAAAACCAGTCCTTATCTGCTTCTCGAGGTTCTGCCAAATTTAATTAGCAGCTTATACCATGGAAAACTTCAATAATCTCATTTTGTTTGCTGCCAGGTATTTCAGCTGATCTATACTTATTGATAACTACCTTGCCTTTATCTGATTTACCATCAATCATGTCTACTTTCCCTGACAAAAATTCTAAATATATCCTTCCAGACGTGCTTATCCTATATTAAAATGCTTCCAAAGAATATTTATTATCTGCATGAGTCAGGGATTTGCACACCTGGTCTCATGACGCCATTTTGTATCTGGCATCCATTTAAGAAAATATCTCTGTCTGTTCAGCCTTGCTACCAAACTTTTGAACATAATTCATTTTCCTGAATATATTTTTACAAATTCATGATGTGCATATAATACCGAGGCACCCCTCATTTCCTGGGTCATTCTCACCCCCAAAAAAACATATTGCCCCACATGCACTCTTATCTTCAAAAAGCACTATCATTCTGGTTTTTGCAATACTGGAACCATTGATCAGCCTATCATGTATCTATACTCAGGTTAAGTAGGGGCAGGGGCCCTGTACCCTTATACACTAGCAAAAGTGTCACTCACATATACTGGGTGGTGGGAAAAAGTACACTGTTTTTCTGATTCGTAGTCAGGGAATAGTTCAAGTAGTATTCTGTGCATAGGTATCAACTTCTTAAGGTTTTGTGTTGGGGGCCCATTCTTAAGGCACAACATTTCACTGAACCAGAAGTGACATCAAAGGAAGGGAGAAACTGCCCCCAAAATTGTGGAGGGGTGGCTGAGCTTCAAATGTGTTCCTTTTTTAGACTAGACAAAATAATGCTCTCTGGTCCTCCATTCTGTCAGTCCCATATAACCCAATATTGTAAAGGAAAGGGCAGTAAGGACGAACCGATTGAACGTGCTGCCTATTTACACTCTTGTATCAGAAAATGTAGAAAAAGCCTTCATTTTGTATTGGGTGAGGGTAAAGATGTTTTGCAAGATCTGGCTTTCAGTTCATGTACTATATTATTGTGCATCATGTGTAGCTTGATTTTCCTCTTGTAAATGCTGGTCTGCATGTACCAGTGTGTGAAGTGTTGGGAGCCTTAAAGCCAGGACTGGCTGAGAATCTTACAATGGACATGCGCCAACTCAAGATTTCACCCTTTTGGGTTTTACACTAGTGGTAAAGACACCTACCCTAAGGCATTAATTGCTACAGTTGTACAATTTGGTTTGCATGATATGATTACAGGATGGATTCCCTCCGAAAATACAAAATGTTCAGCAAAATAAAGAAATCAACAAGTGACGGTGGTTGTCAGTATAAGAAGATGGTTTAACTTGGTGCTGTGTGTATTTCCCAGAGGCTGTAATACTAAGTTAGCAAGACTCATTTTAGTAAGAGAATACAGGATAGCAGAGATGATACCTTTTTATATAGATGTAAACAGGTGCTCCTGAGCAAATAACAGTATGCTCAGATAGGGAGAATTTCACACTGAGGTGTAAATGGTCCTACATCCAGCTCCTGACAGCTCAGGCATTTGCTACTTTGTCAGGACCATGCATCAGTACTGCAGTTGTATATGACAGGTGTGTGTTTCACATGAAAGACAATGTTGTTATACAAGCATTCCGAAACAAGCCTCTTCCACCTTCATTATACCCGAGTGCCCCTCCTGTATTACCTATTTACCATTGCCACCACACTCTCATTATCCAACAGAAATGTCCCCCTCTTTTCCCACCACTAATCATCCCACAAACACTTGGCTGCCTGCCCTGGAAAGAATTCCCAAAAAGGCTACGCTTTGTCCCTGTCTTTTTCTAAATCCCGGGCATTGTTCAGCAAAACATGCAGTCCCAGTACAGGCCTAAACCGAAGGCCTCAGTTGTTTTTGTAAGGATTCCCACATTCCATAGAACTGATTCTGAATGCACCCACATAGAGACGCCATTGAAAGCCTTCAGGAATTTCAACCATAAATCCAGGTCCCGTCTCAGCCTAGCCTACACACATACTGTATTGTGTAGCTTCTTAAGATCTACCAACGACATACCTAACATTTGGCAAAATGCTCTCCCTAATGACTCAACTTTACAAGTGAAATTGAGGTGCCCCAATAACTCATGGACTTCACGCTTCCTGGCCACATAATCTCTCAACCTTAAACACTGTCAATCTAGACCCCATAGCCACTGAGTCAGCTTAATCCTTAGGAACATCAACAGCATGGAAACCCTTCTGTCTTTTGCAAAACTAGCAGTAGGTCCCCTGCCAACTTCTGAAATGCCCCCCCGAAGATGAGCGCATACATCACACACCTCACCTCCCCCCACCAACAACATTTTGCCCAAATAATGGACTTCTCCATGTATACCTAGAAGTAACTATGATTATCAAGCAGGTGGAAATCATCTGGGTGCACTGGCAACAATGTCAACACTGACTTGATGTTGTATTTATCAATTTGTGCCCTTCTTCGGTACCACCTCATCAACTTCATAGCCTCGTCAGAGCTCGAGGAGATCACCAGATAGTCTTTCAGAGAAATTTATGGTATTTCACTATCCCTCTCTTCAGGCCATGACAGGTGAGTAATTAACCAAAATCCCCCTCTTCTTTTTAGGCACAATGCCCGTTGTGGAAACCATCAAATTCTCTAATGACACCCACGCCAAAGGGCCCATCATCTGACATCCCCTCACTTTTCATATGTCCACCCCACCAGCTTTCAGAGATCATCCACCAACTCCAAATTCTCAGCCCTCTGCCACCCTTTACACCACCATAGCAAATCCAAAGAGCAGCCTCAAAACCCCTTCTCAACAAACAGGCACTGTCCGGGTAGTGATCCAGTTAATCCCAACAGTTTCCTACCACCTTTTCTATCTCTAACTGCTCCCAGATCTCTTGCACTGACTTTGCAAGGCAATACTTAACTTCACATGCCAGTGATGCAGAATCCTTTGATTTTCTCAGATCTGTGAATAATCCTAAATAAATCACATTTTGTGTGACTAAGGGGCCGATATAATAGTTTGCTCAACCCCGATCCTTCCTATTATTGGCTCTTACCTCTTAAACTTGTCCTCTTCCCCATCCTCTCACCATTCAGGTTCTTGTCTTGACCTTTTCTTTTCAGCACTCCCCTCTCTTGGGACCATCGATGCATATTCTGTTTACTCTTCTGATCACCTTTTACTTTCATTCTCCTTTCCCTCTCTTCCGCCTCCTGCTCCCTTTATTCCATCCAATTCTTTCTCTCATTGGAACCTTTGTTCTTTTGATTCCCCTACGTTTCTTTCTTCCCTTCCTTCCCTTTCATCCTCTCTTCAACCCTCTCTTCCTCTCTTCCCCATCTCATCTTTCTCTTACTTTTCTCCTGAGGAGGCTGTCAATTTTCTTCAGTCTTCTCTTGTGTCTACTCTTGACCATAACCATTACTTCTATCACAATTTGCCATGAGTTCCGCACAACCAAACTGGTCTGCAATAACCAGGCCTAGCCCTGCTCCCATCATGAAGTACAAAGCCAGCTGTACACCTTCAAACGACAATGCTTTGCTGATTTAAAGAATAATGGGATACATAAGGATTCTCAACTTCAAATCTGTTTTGAAGCAATGCACCATTATCTCATGAAGGAATTGTTTTTTAAAGAACTATAACATGCTAACTTCCTGATGTTAGTTTCAGATTTGTCATTTCCATCACCTTGTTGTCCTGCCCGTTTGCCTGGTGCAATGTCTGCTTGGACAGGCATCATTTGAAATGTATATACTAAAAGCACAGTGTTTCTCTTTCATTACTTGCTACCTATGGCATCCAAGAACCTTTGGAACAAAATGTTGTGGACTACAGTTTTATCAACTAACTAATTTAGAGTTAGCTTGTCCTTGGAGCGCTGCTAAAATAGCCCCTGAATAATAGCTGCTGGTAAGCCAATCTATGTACAGCGATTTTGTGTTCTCAGACTGAGGGTTTCTCAGAGAATTGTCTGTTATTTACAGTGCTTCCACGTTCTCGCTTCTCTACTCTTTCACCACCTGTGTATGGTCTACAAAGCCCGCACAATGATACACCTGTGCCCGCTTACTTCTTTTTGTTAAAACTCGACTGCATAGTATTTTAGACGCATATCCTCTAATGCCATGGCTTTACATCTGTCATGTAACTGTTGGTTCTCAGCTCAGACTAGGCAATGTTTAATGCATATGTGTATCTTTCTGAATGTGTCCAGGTGTGTTTCAATAATTGAATGTATTGAAAATATTGGTGTATTCTGGTGTACCTTTGTGGTGAACTAATAAAGCGACTGATGAAGGCAGGTTTCACTAAATGCTGTGCTAGGACAATACATGCATTATATGTTGGTCCTTAGTAAGGCTGCTGTTGATAACAAGCAGTGGCGTATAAACTGATAAACGAGTACCGTTCTTTAAAATATTAACATTTCTAACGCTCTGTTTCTTTCTTTTGTTGCAGTCCCTGAACTGTACTCTTTATGAAGGTATGTATATATATATATATAAAAGTGTCATTTCTCCTTTCTCCACCACGTGCCAATTAGATGTTTGCTTCATAGCAATGCCATCCAAAATTATTATTACTGTATAAACAATGAAGAGGTGAAGACAATCTTGATCATGTGATGCCAGGGGTAATACCGCCGGGATACCGCCAGGGCAAAATGCGTTACCGCTACTCAGTCCGGCGCTATTTGCATTGGGTGTTGTCATTAAATTACAAAGCTGGCAATCAATGATGGAAGAATATGCTTGAGCCAACGATGCTTGACCACCAGAAATCATAGGGACGCAGCCAACGCTGGACATGTTTCAGCCATGGTAGGGCTTGTGAGTGAAGTGTGGGTTGATAACCATAGGATTGCTTGTGCAGATGGGGTCTGGCCTATTACATCAAGAAGGACTTCTACATTTAGGGGGCAGCGACAAGAATGATTTGAATAAGGCCGATAGCCTACTGTGATAACACGGGCCATGTAGCGATGCAATAGAATGCCATTCAAAAGAATTTGCATTGTTGACTGAAGTATTTTCATACATCACTTTGTGTACTCGTCGTATTGTATGGCCTTGAGGGGCATGATGTGACCTGCACTGTGCTACTAAATGACTTCTTTATAGTAACCAGCTGAATGAAACCAGAACATATTTTCATCATGTATGCACATCTCTGCAGGGCTCATGCTCTAATTCCACAGAAAGTAAAATAGGTTCTTAATGCAGGTGTAGCTATATTACACCTCTGTTAACACCCTGTATTACACTGCAGAGATTATTTTCCGTTTTTAGAGGCAGAGTGGTCCATCAAACAGGAGTACCATTTCCTCCTAATCTTCCTGCTCCAACTCCAAAAACCGAATCGTTTTGCGCAAGAATGTTCATTTTCATGCTTGTGCTGGTGTAAAATCAATGCATTACTATGGAATCCTCCTGTTTCTAGCAACTGGTAAAAACAGATGGGTTCCATAGGAGTCCATTGTTAATTCAGCTGCCATGCATAAATGGCAGGCAGCATATACACTTTTTGCAATACTACTTTGTGAAAAAGTAAGTATATCAACGATTGTGCCTGTGTATACACCCTTTTTTCCACTTTCTAGTGCAAATGACTACATTTGCATTGTGGAGACCTGTTTCCAAATATAGCTGGCTCGCTCTGTGAAAATTTTACAATGTGGTACATTATCTTTGGTTTTAATGACATTTAAAATAAAATGCCAGAAATTGTGCAACATGCCCACAATAGATGCTCATCTAATATATTTACATAGTTGCTCACATTGATAACGTATTTCTGAGATGTCTTAGATGTGTGCAAATCAAAATAAAACCTGGACCTGATGCTTAGAGAGAAATAGATGTAGTAACCCGGAAGTGACGGAGCGGGATGGGACGCGAAGGCTGAAGCTCATCAGCTTGTGGAGATGGGACTCCTCTACTTTCTAGTTGTGTTCTAGGCTATTGTACATGAATCTAATTAATTATTTGTCTTGCTTCAAGATATATATAGTTCTGTAAATACAAGATTAAACAATTTAGTCATACTGGATAGATCAACGATTGGTCTTCAGCGCCTTTTAAATAAACTTGGGGAATATGCCACCGTAAACGGGTTTTCAATCAGCCCTCTGAAATCCAAGATACTTATATTTAAACATCCGAAGAAGAAAATAGGTTACGGAAACTGGGTTTTGGATGGTAAAGCAGTCCCCCGCGTCAAAGATCTCACCTATCTGGGCTACGAAATCTTTGCCTCTCCCGCTATCTACAAGGTGAACACAGCAATCTTGGAAAAAGCCAAAAAGATAATTCCTCAAATAAAAAAACTGAATGTAAAATTTTGTAAATTTTCTATTCTCCCACTTATTAAGTTCTACATGGCCAAAGCAGTTCCAGTCCTTCTCTATGGCCTGGAAGCAAATCCCTTGCTATGGCACACTAATTGGAACAAATTAGAGGGTCTTTTGTGGAAAGAATATTTGGGTCTTCCAATGTGCACCCCTCTGGTGAGCCTATGCTTCGAACTTGGTCTAGTTTCTCTTGGATGTCGAGCAGACTGGAAAATTATTTCATTATTCTGTGAAATAACAATCGCAAGCAAAACCTCTCTCTACTCCGACGTGAATTAACATCTCAAAAACTCAAGATCCCAGTTACTTCTTGGTTTAGAGAAGAAAGTCAGAGGCATCCTGCTTAGACTCGACATGACATTAGAAACTCTAATATCCAATCCCTTGAAAGTGAAAAAGACCCTAGAAATAAGTGATTGGATCGACACCATTGACTGAGTGAGGAATCTCCATCCCCCTACCTTCAAGTTCCTCGCTACCTTCAAGTTTCCAGACAAGGGAATAAGAAATAACTTCTTAAGACTCAGGCTATATCTAGCCCACACTCGGGAAAATTTGGCCAGAAGAAACTTGGGGGACCAATCAAAAAAACTCTGTAGACAATGCGACTCTCCAAGCCAACAATCCCTAAAACACCTTCTATTGGACTGCGAAGGAACTTGGGAAACAAGACTGCTGTTGCTTAGGAGATTTGTGGATAAGGAAGAGAGTCTAACATCAGAGTTTTTCTGGGACAGGCTGATTGCCGGCAAGGAGAACATGTTGACGGCAACAATAGTAGAAGTCATGGAAAAATGCTCTTTTCTATCATAAAGGAAATCATTCGCCCCCGGAAAGAGCGTTGCCATCATGTGATTGGTCCCCTGTGTTGCCCCTGGGTTCTTCTTGTATTCCTTTTTTTGTTTTGTTTATATTTATCCATTTTCTCTTGCATTCTTCTTCCTTCTGCCTGCCCACTGTAGTTTTATTTTTATTTTATTTTATTGAGCTCAACTGTGAAAAACTTATTTTTATTTTTGTAAAGGTTTTTCTTTTTAAAAACCAAAACAAATAAATAATAATAAAAAAAGGATTAAACAATTTGCATAGAAAGCAACATTAATATTTTGTATATATAAGAAACAAACCAACTGCCTTCACTGTTTTCAAGCTGTATTCCTGGAAGTATAAAACTAAGATATTATGCATATTAAACATTTTCAATACTTTTCAACATCTAATTATACATTCTATTAAAGAAAGGTACATTTGTTCACAGTGGGGAGGCAGCTTTTGGTGTCGGGGGTGTGGGTGGTGAGGGCGTCTCCCAAAGGGGCCTCAAGTTTCCCTTTTATTTATTTTATTGTTTAAAGTGCAGACCTAGCTTGGGAGCAGTGGCACACATGCTCCGAGTGCAGGTAGCTAGTGTATGGGCTGGCATCTTTTAACAGTAGTTCAGTGATGTGAAATGAGGTCTGTGCATCGTTATGTGTGTCCATCGGGATTAATCCTTGGTTGTGTTGATGAAAAAGCTACGTTTTGACAGATGTGCGAAATTGGAAAAT
This sequence comes from Ambystoma mexicanum, assembly GCF_040938575.1. Taxonomy (NCBI): domain Eukaryota; kingdom Metazoa; phylum Chordata; class Amphibia; order Caudata; family Ambystomatidae; genus Ambystoma; species Ambystoma mexicanum. Next base: position 315,516,951 of record NC_090923.1, read on the forward strand.
TGTGGGGGCATTCTGAGCCATACCTCAGAATCAGTGACAAGAGAAGATTTTTTTGAGGGTCTATGCTTTGTGCATGAGTTGTGATTCAAACCGATTAGTCGATTTGCTTCGCTGGGAGCGTGTGCTCCTGGATACATGGAGTTTAACCGCCAGGTACGCTGGTGTACTACTCGTGACTACTTTGAAGACGATGCATGCAGTCTTGAACAGTATCCTGGGTTGGAGTGGAAACCAATGTAGTTTGCATAGGATGGGGTTGATTCAGTCATATTTCTTTGCACCCGTAATAAGGCGTGTACAAGTGCGGTGGACTGCTTTTAGAGGAGCCAAGTGAGCAGCTGGGACCCCTATCAGGAGTGCTTTCTCCGATCGATGTGAGAGACAACAAGGGCCTGCACTACGGTCCTGACGTCCTGCAGCAGGATGAAGGTTTTGATTTTGCTACGGGTGAGATTTGGAGCCAGTCTGTTTGGTCCTTATTGGCTATGTTTTTCTGTAAGGACAGGCTGCTGTTAATGGTGAAGCCTAAGGATTTTTCTGAATCCGAGAGTTGTGGATCAAACCCTTCTCAGTGCATATCATTGTGCCATGGTTGGACCAGTCATTTAGTGGGTGGACCGATGAGGACAAATTCATTCTTGGGTGGGTGAAATTTAAGGTAGGCAGTTGACATCCAGGGCTGGATGATGGCTAGGTAATTGCAGAGATGATGTCTGTCCATTGGGCTTTTTACTCTTTTGTACAACTGAGTATTGTCAGCGTATTGGTGGATGGCTGGATTGGGATCGTTATGGAGCGTGCTGAGAGGCTCCATGCAATGGTAAATAGGATTAGTGGGAGGATGGAATCTTGGGGGACTCCACAGGGAGGGTGGAAGCAAGCTAGAACATAGCAAGTTCATCTAGACAGCCTGGTGTCTCCCCGAGAGGTAGCAGGTAAACCAATCCAGGACAGTGCCAGACAATCCCATCCTATTGGCAAGGAGGGAGAGGAGGATGCATTGGTCAACGGTTTTGATTGTAGCTTAGAGGACGAGGGGGAATGAGTCGCCCTTATCCATGATTTTGGAGAGCCTCATCCACCACCTGGATGATGGCTGTCTCAATGCCGCACTTGGGGCGGGAACCTGACTGATTGTCATTTAGAAGTTAACGTAGTACTATTCTGGTGATTAGTTGTGTAGCAACTACTTTCTCCAGGATTTGCCAATAAACGGGAGGTTCGTAATTGGCCAGTAGTTGGCCAGGTGGTATTCATCTAGGGTTGTTTTATTTTTAAAAGAGGTCCTATGAGGCCAGTCTTGAGGCTGGTTGGGAATTACCGTTCTGTGAGGGAGGTATTAATGATGCCGAGGAGCGGTTTGAGCGCCTGGCCTGTCAATTGTTTAATGATGTAGGCCGGGATTATATAGTCAGAATAGTAAGTAGGTTTGAGGAAGGCAATCGTTTTTAAGAGATCTAGTGAGAGAGAGGAGAGAATTAGATCCAGAGAGGCAGTGTGTGTGCTGGGGCACAGGGGGTGCTAATGCTATGGGAGGTTGTTTCGACAATCTCTTGGATTATGTCATTTTTTCCATACAAATGTGTCCAATTCCGTCGTGTTTTTCCTGAGTTGCTGGTTCAGGTGAGGGTTTGGTACAATGCTTTACTACTTCAAAAGGGCTTTGCTCCTGTTAGAGGCTGACGCGATAGTGGTGGAGTAGTAAGCAGAATCCTATGATTGATGTGGAGAGATTCGAGGTTGGAGAAGTTTGTTTGTTTGTTTGTGTATTTATTTATATAGCACGCCTGACCCGGGGGTAAATGGGCACTTAAGGTAATGGTTACAGGATACAGTTTATACATTTATTAAGTTTATGCAGAATATACAATTTATACAGTTTAGACAGTTTATATAGTATATACACAGGTATAATATAAAGATGAAACCTTCGAGCGCAAAGGCAGGAAAGAGTGAATGCTAGGGTATGTATATGTGAGGTCCGGAGTGACATGAGGTAATATTAATTTTTATTCAGTAGCCAGGTAATGACATGGTTTCTGAATGATTGAAAGGTTGAGATAGATTTGATGTTCAGTGGAAGTGTGTTCTAAGTTGGGAGGCTAGAACTGGGAAGCTGGTTCCGCCGGCTCTTTTTAGGGTGTATCTGGGCACCACCAGGCATAGTATGTTGGTGGATCTGGTGATTCTGACAGATGATATCATGGTAAATTTGTTAGTGATATATAGAGGGGCTTGGTGGTTTAGGGCTTTGTAGGTGAGGCAAATAGTTTTTAGGTTGATTTTTTTGTTGTATGGAGAACCATTTTCACGATTTTCTAATAGTAGAAATGTGCTCTCTCCTGGGAATATTTAGTGCAGCTCGTAATGCATTGTTTTGGAGAACCTGCAGTTTGTTGATTATGGATTTATTCGCGCCTAAGTATAAACTGTTGCAATAGTCTAATTTTAACTGTATAAGTGCTCTGGCTAATATGAGGCAATAAAGGTCTGCAGGCCTTGATCAGCTTACCTGTGTGGGCAGTGTCTGAGGCAGTCATGTTGATTTGTTTAGAGAGGTTGGTGTTGGCATCTAGGTAGAAACCAAGGGTTTTTACGCTTTTAGCAATGGGTATAGTGTTTCCATCGATAATGATGCTGTTGTAGTTAGGGCTGAGTTTCAGGAGGTTGTTAGGTGAGCCGACAAGGAGCAGTTCAGTCTTATCATCATTCAGGCAGAGGCCATGTGTGGCCATCCAAGCCTGAATGATGGTGAAGACTTTGTTAATCCGGCCGACGTCAGAGCTGTAGTTACCTGATAGAGTTAGGAGTATCTGGGTGTCATCTGCATAGTTAGTGTAGGTGACACCCAGATGGTCCAATTTGTCAAATAGTGGCTTTGTAAGTATATTATACAAAGTTGGCGAAACATAGGAGCCTTGTGGAACACCACATGTGATGCGGATTGGGTCAGCCGCCACTGTAGGTGAGAAGAGACGCATGGTTCTGTTTGCGAGGAAGGATTGGATCCATGTGATAGCAGAGTTGGAGAAGTGTGCTACTGATGATAGGTGGTTACATAGGATTTTATGGTCAACCAAGTCAAAGGCTGCTGAGAGGTCTAAAAGAAGTAGGATGGCAACACTACCTTTATCTTTGAGTTCATCAATCTGACTTTTGAGATCAACAAGTGCCGTTTCTGTTCCATGTTGAGGTTTAAAGCCAGATTGACGGATTCCTAGTAGTTGGTTTGTCTCTAGATAGTCTTGAATTTGCAGGCAAGCAACTCTATCTAGGATTTTCAGTAGGAACGGGACAGTGGTGATAGGTCTATAATTGGTGGGTATAGACGGGTCTAGTGTTTGCTTTTTAGAAGTGGGAGAACCCATGATTGTTTCAGATTGCTTGGGACTGAGTTGTTGGTGAAAGACAAGTTTATTAATTTGGTAATAAAGGGGGCTAGATCCCTGGCTGCGTCTTTTATAATCTGCGAAGGGCACCTGTCCCCTTTACAGTTGGATGGTTGCAAGGAGGCTATATGTTTTTGTACTTTAGGTAGTTACCTTATTGAATGTAAAGCGTGAATTGATGTCAATAGGAGGAGGTGTGTTGTACTGGTAGTTTTACCCGTGGTTAGTTGCTGTCGTTTGTTCTCTATTTTAGTTTGGAGCCCTGTGATTTTGTTGGCGAGGGCATTCTGGATGCTAGTGCACCAGGGTTTGTCCTTCGTACAGGTATCTGCAGGAGGATTAGGGTTTTATAGTTCCTTTAGAATGTTGAATAGTTCTCTAGTGCTAGATCCTGCCTGGTTTATCCTGGAGTTGAAAGTTTCTTTTTTGGTACATATTATCTAATTTTTTTTATAAAGAGGTGATATTAGTGAGTTTGGTTCTGTTTTCTGTGGAGGGTTCCGTTTTCCACAGTGTCTCAAGTTTGAGTTCAGGGGTGTACCAAGTGTTCAAATGTGCTCAAGGTTTCCCTTTACGCATTTTCAATGGGGGAATGGTGTCGATGGCTTTAGACATGGACTCGTTGTAGGTGTTGACCAACAGGTTCAGGTCAGCTGTGACAGGTAGTGCGTTAAGAGTGGGGGCTACCAGGGGTATTAAAGCTTCAGCTGTAATGTTCACTTGTTCCTAGTTGGGCAAACTGGTACATTAGGGGCTCTAGGTTATTGATATTGATATCTAGCGAAAGGAGATAGTGATCAGTCCATACAAGTGGTGAGGAGTCCTTGAAGGTAATATTGCAATTAAGGGCAGCTATTCCTTCGAGCGTCCTTCCTTTCGATTGAGTGGGTTGAGAACTGAATTGTGAGAAGCCATGCTAAGCTAGTGCATTAGCCAGGGAGGTAGCTGGGGGGTCACTGGGGTCCTTGTAACCAAGGTTGAAGTCCCTGAGGATGATCATTTGTGCTGAGGGTTTAGAGCTCTCGGCTACTAGTGATGTGATATCTTCTTCGAACGATCCAGGAGGACCTGGGGGCCTGTATATTAGGTGAATCATAATTGTGCTTTTGGGAGATGTTTGAAATTTGACTGTAAGATGTTCACATGATTTTAGCGGAGAAGAGGTGGCTAGTCTAATGTCTAGAGACGATTTAAAGATGATCTCCATGGCATGTCTCCATGGTAATGGTTTTGTGCCACTGTTTCTCTAGGGTTCTGATTGAGCACTTGATGGAGGCAAGCACGGGGATGTACCAAGGGGCAGATGGTTTGGTAGTGGTGCTGGTTTTTAGGGGTGCATGAGTGTCCACCAGTTTCATGGCCAAGTTGTTGGATAATTCTGGTAGGACCGATGTACTCCCTGTGGTGGGGAAATCTGTAAAGTTTGCTAATAGCTCATTGACCAGAAAGGTTTTGAATATGCAGTGTTGAGTAAGGGGGTGTTTAGCCTGAGCTTTGTGGGTCGTAGTCGAGTGGGTGACCGATATTGGGATGGCGCATGGTCATACCTGTTGAGTGGAATAGGGTCTGTGCAGATGATGAGGGTGAATGATGTTAAGATTATGTCTAGGGTGTTGCCTTGTTGTTGTTGTGGAGAAGAGCACAATCAGCTTAAGGCCCATAGATCCGATGAGTGTGAAAAGTGTGCCTTGAGGGTGGTTGGTGGCTTGAGACTCGGGAATGTGAACATCTCTGAGAAAGTCATTATTATAGTGATTGATTCACGGTCAGTCATCGGTGGTGAATATTTTCAATGGAGGGGCCCCTATGTTTGCAAAAATTAGCTTGGGTAAACAAGGGTTATCTCCCAAGATGTTTTCTAAAATAATGTGTTACAATGGTGCATTTTACAGCACAATGTTGTAGAAAATGGGGTTAAAAGCCAAACAAATTACAATTGGTTATCTATGGTAGCACATGATATAAAACAATACCATGCCACCAACAGTACACAGGAGCAAGGCACAACATTCTATCTTGGGCTGCAGTGGCCGCTGTAAACAACTTGCACAAAGCTGCGACAACAGCCTACATTTACCACATTATTTATCTCTGTAAAATGACTTGCATAAAATTGTGGCCACATTCTAGGCTAGTAATAGCCACTGACAGTGACTATTACTGGCATAGAAAATTGCATGCATGAGACTGCACCCACAATATATCTATGTCAGTAGTGGTCACCGAAAATCACTTCCAGAAAGCTGCAACAACAATCTATCTTTTCCAGTAACGGTCAATGTGACTTACTTGCATGAAGCTGTGGCCACAATCTATTTGTGGCAGTAGTGGTCACCATAAGTGCCTTCTATTAGGCTTTGGCAGCAACCTATCTATGCCCATAGTGGTCACTGCAGTGACCATTACTGGAATAGAACATTACTTGCATGAGGCTGCAGCCCAATACTTGCTGCTGTAAATCACCTGCATGAATCTGAAACAACAATATTTTTTTCCAGCATATCTATGCAAGTAACTGTAAGTTACTTGCATGAAGCCATGTCCACACTCTATCATGCAAGGTATGTTCCTTGTAAATCAATTGCATGAGGCTTTGGACACAATCTATATTTGCCAGTATTAGTCACCGTGAATGACACAGAACATCACTTGCATGTGGCTGCACCCACAATGTACCTACACCAGTAAAGGTTACTGTAAATCACTTCCCAAAACTGCCCAATACGTGGGTATTGGTACTTTCCCCCGGCCCTGCCGCCCCGAAGCCCATGCAAACACATGTGTAATGGTGGAGATAAGTGTGCAAGTAACACCTCCCCCTCCTCACTACTCTAAAAATGAGAAAGAGTAAAACAAGCCCAGCCACCCAATGAGCCTAGGTATTACAAACGATAAACGTTGAGACAGAGTATATTTAACAGTCAAACATTAAATGCACATACATCTGTCATAAAGAATTAGTTAGGTTGAACGACACAAGTAGAGAATATAGGCAATAGAATGTACATGTAATATGCTGAAAATAACATATGTTCCTGCCTACCAAGAGAGGGACTCACTACATTGATAGGGGCGGATGAAACTATAGGTAGATAAAGGTGCTGTATACACAGGCAGGAAAACCAACGTATGACAGATGTACAAGGTGATGTTACGCTCACCTGGTATCTACAGGGATGCCACCCAGCCCTGGTTGGATGATTTGCATTCTCGAACCTTCTCCCGATCCCTTGGTAAGGCCTCTGGTTAAAGATGGGTCTGCAATATAGGAGAGCTGGATTCAATACCAGATTGTCTTTATGTTTTCTCACCTCCCTTGGCCTCAACTTCTTCCTCCCCCTTGGGCCCTCTCCTCACCTTAATATTGTAGAAGCTGGATTCTCCGTCCTGCTCCTCGTGGCTGGGGCGCGTGGATGTGGGGGGCGAGCAGTGACCACGTTACTTCACTGGTGCAAGCCCCCCCTGTGGGAATCCAGGCCTGTTGCGACTCCGTAGGTTTTCCTGCTTTACATTGTTTACACGCAGTTCTTATGTTCCTCTTAGTTCGAATAATAATGTCTTGCTTCTTTCCTTTTAGGTATGGAAAGGTATTTTGGAGTTGTCATGCAGTTTGAAGATAAGCATGGGCCGGTAGGCGAAAGCGCAGTGTGCGCAATGCTGTCCGGTGAGTAATGCGCGATGTGCGGCGCTGTTTCACCTTTTATATTGCTAACCTGTGTCTTTTCTCTTCTTGCAGGTTGCGATGTTCCTCGCCGAGCGCTGTAATGTTCCAACAATGATACTGACCAGGAGATGACTACCCAGGTAAGAATTGTGTGGCTTTCTTCATTCGGAAGGAAACGTGAGTTAACGCTTACTAATGCTGTCTTTCTTTCTCCTCTTTCCAGGTTATGGTATTCCAGGATGTATGCGGTGCCAGGTGATGGAGTCCGTACCTTCAGGTGAGTGAAACTGAAGTTGGCGATGGATTGAAGACAGGATACTGTTCCAGGTAAGTTTTGTAGTGTTCTTTCTCTCTCTGCAGGTCCTTGGTTTCAGGTAAACTGGCATCAAAGAACTGGACACGGTGAACGTTACGCTGCCCACAGCAGAATATCGCAAAGCATGTTCTGCTGTTTGGGTGTGGTTTAAATAGTCTCAGGTAAAGTAGTCCAGGTAAAACACTCCCAGGCCTGCCACTCCCAAAGTAGTCCAGGTAAAGTAGCCCCAGGCCTGCCACACCCAAAAGACTAGACCGCATAGCTCAGTTCCTTGTAACTGAGCTATGTGTGTGCCTCCATGTTGGCTGAACCCCCACAAGTTAAATAGTCCCAAGTAAATAGTCCCATTCTAATGTTGTTCTTCATGATGGTTATGAGCCTGGCGCCAAAGGCACCAGGACTGACTCCAAGAGAATCTTGCATGAGGTTTTAAGGCCTTTGATCTGACCCTAACTGGAAGGCTGACTTGCCAGTGAGGGCCAGAGGCAAGGGTCATGACAGGCGAATGTGAAACAAACTAACGTCGAGATAAGTCGCCAACATGCAGGCCAAGGTGAAAAAGTACAGCCATTTTCTTCAACATGGAGGCCGCAGCAGGCCCAAGAATTAGCAAAAGTATTAGACAAGATGCTGAAACTCATGACAACACATCTATTTCACAAGCTTTTTGAAGCTGGACAGACAGCAGTGCACAGTGAGTGCCAAGGTCAGAACGCTGGGAAGGGAGTAGTGGATGAACAGAACCAAGAAGGAAGATACAGTTCCCAGAACTCTGGAGCCAGGATTGTCTCACAAGTGGGGCCTATAGCTAATGTAGTTGGGCACACTACAGTGACATTACCATCTGTAAATCCCCACAGAGCGCTGCTGAGTGGGCATTTACAGATCTTGGGTGGCCCTTGCCTGCTCAGGCACTACCCTGTCTACGCCTCTGAGAACGCAAACCAGCAGCCTCCCAAGTTAATTCAATTAATAGAAGCATTGATGCCCAGGTGCATGAGAATGGTATGCCAAAAGACATTGTAGAGAGTGGACGAAGGGTGCCCCAAGTGGCAACACGAAATACACATACACTCGAATTAGCTGAAAATGAAAATAAATAGGAAGCTCATTCTCCAAGACAGTCCTCTAACATGGGATCAAGACACCCGAGAACACTGGCTATTCATTATGAGACGAGTATAGATGAGACACCTGCTTAACTCCCTAGCACACAGATATATGCAAAATGATACACAAGGCCATGTACAAAGAAAAGGGAGGGCCTCATCGCCTGGGAACGATAAGGAGATGGTTTCGTTGGAATTAGGACAGCACATCGACTTCCCACCCCACCCTATGTCTCTCTTTCTCGTATCTTGATGGCTGTCAAGATGTCCAAGGTTGGTGGGCAACTGCCAACCGATACAAATCGCTTGTGTCACACCGCCTATAATGAATAGTGCCAAACAATTAATTATCAATATAATGATGCTATTGAAAGCATTATCTCAAGTAGGTTTGGCCCAGGAGGAGCCATCCGATATGTCTAACCCAATCACGGAACTAACACCTTCATGCTCTACATGTAGCTTACAGTTAACCAATTAAATGTGTTCATATGTTTTGAAATCAAAATTGTATTATGACGACACAAATGACGTGTCGTCTATTTAAAAACCGCTCACACCTATCATAATGTTGAGAGCTGATTCTATGCTGGCCTGGATGAGTTTGTTGCTTTGAATAAAGCTGGGTTTTCCTGTGCACTTTAAGTACTCCATTGTTGAGTATTGTTCTTACCAGTGCAGTAAACTGGGCCCTCTTTGCACATGCACATGATCCATGCTTTGCATTTGCACTGCACACACATACCAGGCAGATATCCATCTACTAACTCAGACACTGGTTTGCGTGCACGCCCATCACACACACACACTACTACTACTAAATACACATGTAGACTGACTCAAAACTCCTGCATAAACATATGCGCACTTGCACTACATGTGTTCCATTCAAACACGCACACATACATACAGTTTTTACCTTTAGGGAACGAGGGCGCACAGAGTAGAACACTGGATCAGGCCTCGCTGGTGCACTCAGAAGTACTTGGACATATGGGTCACGCTTAACTTGGTAGCTTAGCAACCTGAAGGCAACCTGCCTAACACGCATGCACTTTAAACAACAAAAATAACTTGATAAAAGATAAAAACAAAATGTAATTAAAAATCAATAATCAAGAGGTAGTTGTCTTTTCTGGAACTTTTCTGGAACTCCTATTTTGCATTTTAGATTTTTTGTAAATGGTGAAGTCCCAGCATGCAAAGTGAATCACCAGAACGGAGTCTAGGTGCTTACCTAATGTCTGATCTGATCTCACAGTTTAAACCTACAGATGTCTCTCAGGTTTTTAAAGGTAATGCTTATTCTATGTGTATAGGTCCAGCAATGTTCCTGGAGTATTTGCCATCTGCCCCATTTTGTCATTCACAACAAAAGCCTGGCTGCATTCCAGTACTCCACCTTTCTAGTCACTCAGGTAACTGCATAATCACGCTCCGGTGTTCATTGGATCTGTTTTCCTGGTTCCATAGTTGCTTTTTAAAGTCTTCTGCCATGATCTACCCACTCTAGGACAGAACTGCAGCCTATGACATATAGAGCCTCCAGCATCTGTGTGTATCCTGCAGCCTGAGTGATAACATTTGACCCTGGTCCAGTACAACCCATGCAGTACATTTTGCTGGATTAGTTTTGGGAGTCAGATCACTTTTACTGTCGAAGACCACGCCCAGAATCCTCTTACATTAGTCATTCAATAGCACTCTACCTTGGTAATGTGACCATGGTGTTATAACTGTATCCACATCTGTGTCATCCCCTTACCAGTGGAGGGAGAGGTGCAACTGATCTTGTGCCGTAAATGGTTCTGATGTAACAGGTGACTTATCCTTGGCTCCTCGGTTCAGGAGCATTCCCACCCTTTCCCAAAGTATGTCCTGCATCAATACGTATTTGGTTTGCTCTCCTTCCAGGAGCTTGAATCTTCCTCTGTGAGAATCAAATGAACATGGTGAAACCTCCTTCCATACATCTTCAATGCAGTTTATGAGAGCCGACATCTGTATCTACAGACCAGGTAGCACTTATTCAGCCAGGTAACTGGTTTCATCAAGAGAGAAGGCGGTATGCAGAAGAAACGTTTCCCATACAAATGATCACTGTTGTAGACGGTCTCTTAACTTCTCTATAGTAAATCTCGGGGACACCGGCATCCCAAGGTAGTTCATCCTTGCAGCCCTTGAAAGAAGTGTGTACATGTCTTTTGGTGACATAATGGAGCTCTTTTTCAATTGAGCCGTGACGCCAATGAAAGGTGTAAAAGCCTTGCGTAAGATGCTCACAGTAACGTAGTCAAAAAGCTGACTAGTGTTTTGTACATTTCCAAACATGTGAGAAAGGATTTCTAAAGCATGGTTTATTGAATTTCATAATATGTATATTTCTGTTCATAGTAAACATGTGTTGGAGTGCAGCGTTTAAATGACGGAAGGAGTGTTAGGGAGAATTCTCATAAATAAATGGCAGATTTCCCTTACCTAATGAGTCCCTCAGCAGCTTTGCTGGATTTCTAGGGTTTATTTTTTTCACCTGGTAAGAGTGTGAACCTCTCTTATATGTGTCCTCTAAGATATTTACCAAAGTATTGCTCAAGGAACTTAATGATTGGGTTAGTGAAAATAATATTTTACCTCCCAACCAAATAGGTTTCCGTGACAAATCTAGTACTGTACATAACTTGATGATGTTTATATCTTCGATAGAACATGCCTGGAAAAAACGCAATCTAAATGTTTATTGCGCATATATTGATTTTTCTGCGGCATTTGACACCATACTTCGAAACCGACTCTGGAAAAAACTAAGTACATGGGGGATTCCCCAAGGTCTGTTAAAGATGTTAATGCTGTTACACTCTGATACATTAGTACGCTTCAGACTCAATGCAGCTGGTAAACTTTCGAAATTTATGGCCACTAGCTGTGGTGTTAAGCAAGGCTGTATGATTGCTGCCATCCTTTTTAATCTGTATCTATCAGATACGATGAATGCATTCTCTATCCCAGAAGCTAACCCCGTGAGAGTTAATGGAGTAACTATTGGATGGCTTGCCTATGCTGACGACCTGCTATTGTTAGATTATACCCCGGCGGGCCTTCAGCATATGCTTGACTCTTTGGCTATCTACTCTGCTGAGAATGGTTTAACCATTAACATCGATATGAGCAAGATAATGGTCTTCTCTAATAAATGCAGACCGAAGAAATACTCTTAGAGCTTGGAAAGCAAAAAAGTGGAACAGTTCAAATCATATAAACATCTGGGAGTTGTTATTGATGAAAAGTTGAATTGGGAGGAACAGTGGTCATCTATCAAGAGCAGATGTACTGTGGCTGCAAACGCTTTAAGTGTTTTTATTGGTCGCAATTGCTGTTATTCGGTCATTGCAGTTCTCAACATTTACCTTGCAAAAATAAGATCAATGCTGCTCTATGCTGTGGAAATTTGGGGGCATACGTTTGTCAAACGTATGGTCTTTGAGTCTATTCTCTTAAGAAAATTACTACGTCTCCCTCCGAGAGTGAGTGTGGAATATCTGTATTTGGAATTCAACATCAAAAGTTATCTGTATGCATATATCTGCCAATGTGTTCTATCCTATGAGAAAGCTGCAACACTCCGCACTGAAACTATCTTCGTGCCATTTATAAAAGCATATCTTAGTCTGGAAGGTAATGTGTTGATTGGTACCATGGTATCATTCAAAGACTACACTGTACATGGACTAATGGGTCTGATCCAGGTACTCTTTCTCTACTATCTTTAAAAATGAGACTTAAGGTCAAAGTGCAGGACTATTGCCATGAACAAAATATTGTAAACTTAGCATCTAAAAAGCATTGTGGCAGGTTTCTTGATGAATATATGAGTAGAGTGTTGTCTCCCTCTTATATTCTTGCTTATCCCAATGCTGGCATAATTCGCACCTACCTAATGATGAAATTTAATGTGACTGATGCACTAGAAACAAATTGTGCGAACATTGGTTCCACACATATGTTGAAGTATTGTCGCCTATGTGGAGTAAATGTAGTTGAGTCCCTTCATCGTCTAATCATGTGCTGTGAAAGTCTAAATGATCTGCGAACTACATGTTTTAAATCTTATAACAATGACACAGTGATGACTGAGATCTCTGAGCAATGGATGAATTTTATGCGAGGCAATGATATTAACTTGATATATTTTATGGTGGTATTTTATTTGAAAATTGTGGCAATTTGAAACTGTATTGTAAAGCACATGTGAAAATGTAATATGTTTTTAGATTGTGTGTATTTATGTTGTTTTGTTAATGTGTTATACAAAGCCAATTGGCTATATGTATATCTAATAAATAAATAAATAAATAAATATGTGTTTTGCTGGGTTTGTTTTTACCATTTATGTGATCTTGGGCTCTGGAGCCTCACCTACTCCATGAGCATCATTTTTGTGTGTGTTACACAGCACCTTCAGTGCAGTGACACAGGGTTGTCTTTTAGACTTCCCACTGACTCAATTTTTCTGGGACTGCCTACTGTCTACCAGAAACATGTAAAGTTGCCGTTAACTTTATGTAGTCTCTTTAAACTACAGACGTAGTACACCCCATCTTACATGGAGTATTGGAAAGGGTTCATTCTTATCCCTTTTTGTTTCTCTTGGAGCACTTTTTCGCTCCCTTTTCATCAAGATTTGGCTGGTGGCAGTGGTAACTACCCTATTTTTCGGCCGCGGTTATCTTATATAACCATGGTATTGTTTTAGGCTATTTTATTAGCCTCGAACATAAACCCGCTTGACCAGATATATGTTATTTTGGCTCCGGCTGGGTTTATTCGCCATTTCTTTTTGTTAATGTCTTTCTCGTGTTTTACTCTGCGCGCCAAACCAGGTTTGGTCCCTTTGTTCGCCGACTTTTCGCACAGAAGCCATCCTTAAGGTGCCTGAAAGTCTGGGTAGGCAGAATGTGAGGGAGGAGTCTTAGGACCACTGCCATGGGATCCCTTGGTAACCCAAGTTGCACTTCTGTTTGATTGGCTGGGTGACTGTCCTTGCTAGGACAACCACCCTCCTGTGTGATTGACAGCCAGGCTGTGTGAATGGGGGAACACTGCATAAAAAGCAGGTCTTTGGGACTGGAAAGGCAGAGTCGCCACTGGAACCAAAGAACCAATGAGGAGCTGCCAGAAGAGGACCCCTACAACGACTGAACCACCTGGTGAAGCCCTGCTGCAGGTCCGAATCTTCAGAAACTGACAACAGAGAAGATCCTCCAGGAAACTTCTTCCCTTGAGCTGATGGGACCAACCAGTTCACCCAAACTGCAAGCCTGGACCCCTCCTCTGGTCAATTTCACTGTACAGACCTAACCAGATAGCCAGGAAGGTTGGACCCTGCTTGGGTTTTAAGGAGCGCACCTTTTATTCATTGCTTTGATCTGCTGCTGGTTTCTTCCCTGGACGCTGCAGGACCCTCCAGTCTTCCTACTTCGTGTCAGTCCGACATTCGCTTCAGGAACCGTGAGCCTGCTGGAACCACCAGCCTCAGCTACAGCTTCTTCTCCGAATTAAGGTACTCTACAAATCCGGTTGTTCGTTTCGTTCAACCACGGTGAATGTGTTTGATATCTTTCTCCAATCCGAGGGCTTGTCCTTCTTTTCTCTTTGAACTAACTTTTCTGCCAACCAACCTCCTTCGGAATCCGTGGCACCAACTTTACAGCGAACTACCCTGAACCGTGTGATATTGAGCAAAAGACTTTTGACCCATTGACTTTGGCCCTAAGCCTTTTCTACCTGATTCTATCACTGTAGTTCCTCATGCACAAATTTCCCTGAGTACTTACCTGTTGGTGTGGTTCAATTTCTATTAACTTTGTCTTTCCCTCCCTTTTAAATTGCTGGAGTGCCATTTTTCTACCACTTCAATTTGTGAGCTTAACTTGTCTGGAACTTATTGGGAGTGGTGTGGTGTATTAAGCTTGTGATTTTTAAACTGCTTTATGATAGTGAAATATTATATAATTAAAGAGTAAATAAATGTATATTCTTTTACTTGGAAACCTTGAGTCAGTGTTTGTTTGAATGATAGAAATTGCTGTCGTTTTTGTAACTATTTGATACTGCTCACTTGCTCTTGAGATAAGTCTGACTGCTCAGCCATCGCTACCATTTTACTGTGTAGTACAGGCTTGTACCAAAGTTGAATTTGTACTGTCACTTGTAGTCTTAATTGTGTGTGCTGTCCCCAAAGGGAACTGCATATAATTCTGCCTAACAGGGAGCATGGTTAGTCTACTCATTACACAGGTAAAAGTGCATTGCTGAAAACATGCACCAATGCTCAACATTTCTAACTCTGCGGCTAAGCAGAATGGGGTCCAGTTCTAAATAAATTGCTGCGCTAAAACATCATTGGAGTTTTTAGATAATGTAGTTTGTCATCACTGAATGGGACACCCACAGGTTAACGCTTGTGTGACGTCTGTAAAGATCTGAGAATACATTTAACTAAGGACAACTTCGTATAATGTTCATTTACATTTTTTAGGTAATCGTATCCCTGTTAAGTCAGTTTAAAGTAGCCAATTTTTAGGTCATCAGAGAATTCATTATGTTCTTGTCCTTAGATGCAACCTTACTTAGGCATTGGTTTTGAAGGTGGTCATTCCCCAAAATACAATTTGTAAGCTCATAGTAAAAGGACACACCTCAGTAGGGAATGAGACCAGGAGAAGGGTTGAGAGTAAAACAAAGTTTTATAGAAGTAATGCATGCAGAGGAGAATACAACAACAGTACATTATAAGCCTTAGAAACGTCACTAATGACGTTTCCCTATAGGTACATCAAGTTGCATTGGGATTGGTGAAAGACTTGGATACATTATAGTGGTGTAGGGACCAGTTCCACAGGGTTGGCTGGCAGTTTGGAGATCTGGTAAGCATTACGTGTGTTCATCTGGGCTCATCCTTGCGCGGTGAAGGTCAGGACAGGTCCATGGGAGGAGATGCTCTATCTAAACTAAGCTATACACTATCTCCTGATATGCAGTGAATAATGCGAAAACATAAACCACATACTATCATACGAGGATACCTATAAATTGTAGACTTTTATTTATACATTCCCGCCTCAAGTCTTTGTAGAAGTACAGGGTACAAGGGTCTTGCCCTCCAGGTGCATTATCAGGGGGCTTGATCTCAGACTTATTTGTCATGGCACCCAAAGCTTGAGGGAATGGATTGATAGGTGTTGGTTTTAGGCGATATATGATGACATGAGACCAGTTATATTGGGGGCACTCTAGGGTGGTCAGTGGGGAAGGGTCACACTCCTGCTACATCAAAGGGATAATGGAGGAGCAGAAGGTGGGGGTAAAAGGAGCAAGAGCAGATTTGTGGAGACAAATGGGCCACAAGTCAAGATTCGCCCCGGTCACACACAGGGCAGTGATCTCAGAGGAAGGAACTGAATACACTTTTCACTTGTAACAATTTGCGCCAGAGCATCTGTGAGAAATGAGCTTTGGTGCCACAGACACGGGAGGAGGAGGTGGGGGCTGTCAGTGTTCGCTATGTATAGCGCTGCAAAGGAGAGAGAAGGCTTCTTAGTTAGCAGGATGCTGCCTAGTCCAAATATTGAGCCTGGAGGTGCACAAAATGGAGTCTGAATGTGTCTTGCAATAGCCCCTCTTCTGCTGTTGAAAGGGAAGGGCAATGGAGTATGTTTCCCCACTATTGCACGAACATTAGGTTTCTTTTCGTGCCGAAAGTACGGGGGGCAAACTGACCTGTCCTCCCTTACAGTTTTTAGTCAAAAATACCAATACAAAATATCGGGAACATTCTTTAAAGGAGCAAGAAATGAGCAAGAAATGAGAAGCATCTTCTTTGTTTCGGAGCCCTCAGTAGGAACTGAGTGTTTCTAACCCCTGCTGCGCTCCTGTGGTGTTTGCATCTCACCTCGGCATACCGATGGTCTGCTTCAGCAGTGTAATTTTTTCTTTTTAATTCTGATGATCATCAGATATACAGGACACCGAGGTACTGAGATGTACCTAGAGGTGCCTGAAAAGACTTGAGTCTGCAGGGTCGCCCCCTTACCACCGACATATTCGAACAGCAGATGAAGGGCTATGGTTGGGATCCCATATGTAATCCCACCACTGCATTGAGTGTATGAGAGGCGTTATGCACTCAGACAGCCATATAGAATGTATCCTCTCACTGAAAGTGTGGAAGGATGCCGAATGGAATGATGTTAGCATGTACATATGGACATCATGGAGGATAAAGTGAAATCTGATGAGTGATGTCATGAAGAAGATATATGAACCTATGCTGAAACGATAAGAAAATACTTAAGAGTGAGGATGTAACTGAAGCACCAAGGGAAATATGTACCTAAAGCTAAAGTAATCATGCCTATATAGAAGAATTAAGTAACTTACTGGTCAATAACTATAGATGCGCAGTAGCGCAAGGTAGATGAGACATAGAAGCTTGCTATAGAGGAATATATAACGTGGCAAGGACAGCCATAACAGGAAAATGGACGTTGGCTCATGTCGAATTCAACAAAGCTACCTCAGAGACAGACAAAGGCTGCAGAATCAGGAGATGCTGAAAATAAGGTTTGTGTGCAAAACAGCAATGAGTCGAGATTGGCCTAGATTGGCCTAAAATGAAGGATACTATTTTAAGGAATAATTGCAATGTACAAGAGAGTTACACGGATAAGCCCTGAATGTGAGACATTCCTCTTAGATTAAGGAAGAAGAAAACATCTGCAACAGTCAAAGTATTGGACAATTAAAAGTGTATGAAGTCTATGGAAGGTAGAGTGAGCAAGTCTCGAGAGGCAAAAAGGAGCCACAGCACCCGGCATAATTGAAACACATAGCATTAAATAGAAGGCTGAAATTGATAAATTCGTGGTCTCTTCACATGTGACTCAGAAGTCGAAGACAAGGTCTATTTGTTAGAGCCTTAGACGAAGATAGTGGTGTGCTCACAATCCCTCAAATGTTCCAGGAGAGTGAGCAGGCTACAAGGGCAACTACAGATGGAAGACTTTGGCTCTTGGCTGATCAATGAGGGATGATGGATTAATTGGGAGAACAGGGAGTAATCGGACACAAGTCAAAGCATCTAAGTTTCATTTCACGTACGTGCTGCTAAAGAGCCGAAAGTCCCAGGTTGGGATAGTATGCCAACCAATCAGTGGGTCTAAGGGGCAACCTAACATACAATATTGCATTGACCAATCTGCTGCTATTTTGTCCACTATAATCTATAGTATACGTATTTAGAAGTAGTTCAAGGCATGTCCTACAGATAAGGAGCAGTCAATGATGTATTAATTCTTATATGTTCTATTATTAGATATGTTCCACTAACCAATCCCTCCCTTCGATCGGTTTTATGATTTTCCACATAGGATGACATCATAGATGACGCCTATTTAGGTATAAGACCTCTGTGTAATCAACTTTGTGTGTGAGTGTGCATGCATAGTCCGATGCCTGTGAGTTGTCCCTGCTTTATCAAATGAGAATAAAGTGGTACTTCGCCATAATCCTTGAGTCTGTCCGGTTATTTGGTCTGAGATCTTTATTTGTAATTCCATCTAGCACAAGAGATGCTTCAAGGTGCTAGAGCACAGAGCCAACCACTATGATGATATCACCACCTTGGCCTCATTACAAGTTTGCTGGTACAGTAACAACAATACCGGTAAGCTTGCTGTTACCGTTGTTACTGTACCGGCAAACAACGAGTTCTGCTCGCGGGTGCCTTACCGCCAGCCAGGACTGACGTGCCGGGTCAGACCGGCACCCATGAGCAGACCATGTCGGATGCACCGGCACCATTCAGAATGGTGCCTGTGCATCCGTCCTCCCCATTCCCATTGTAACGGGGAGCATTTTTTACCGGCGCCCAGGAATGGGCAATTACTGGGTCCAGCGGGGCCGTAATGACCCAGTAATTGCCCATTCCCGGGCGCCGGTAAAAAAACTACTTTGGCGGTTTTATCGGCACGGCTACCGCCGTAGTCGTAATGAGGCCCCTTAACATTTTCCTGTTAAGCCGACTAGCAGACCTCAAGTCAGATGGACCAAACCCCAGCTTTCCACCATCAAGCCTTTGATGGAGACTGATCCCACAGACTACGCCGTGCAATCCGTACCGTCAAGATCTTCGGGCAGCCAGCTCGAAGAACCCGTTGCAGTAACTGAGTTCTGTCAAGACACAATGCACTATTTCACAGATTCCCAGTAGCATCTAGCATGCAGAACACTACTGTTTTGTAGTGCAAAAAGGTTACCCTGGTCACTTTTCAAATTGATACTAATCCACATATAGGAAGAAGTCTCAAGTGTGAGAAATATGTTCATAATATGAAAATCCCTGTAGGTCCAACCTTCTAGGGTCAATAATATGAGTACCATTGAGCTGGGTAACAATAATGGGCCTCATTCCGAGTATGGCGGTAAGGGATACCGGTCACCGTTAACGAGACTGGTGCCGGTAATCCCTTACCGCCACATTCCAAGTTCCCTTCGCGCCCTCGTCCTTAACACCTGCTTTTAGCAGGCGTTAGGAACGAGGGCGCAAAGGGGCTTTTAAGCCAATAACAGTGACCGTAAAGTACGGTCACCGTTGTTTGCAATTTCCCCATTCCCATTGAGCTCTATGGGGGCTCATTTGGGAATGGGGAAGAGCCCTGGGGAATGGGAAATTACCGTCCTGGTTAACTTGGAATAGGGCGGTAATTTCCCATTCCACCAGGGCGGTGCAGGTACGGGTCCGGCGCCGACCAAGGTGCTAATAGCGCCATTGGTTAGCGCCAGACTCGGAATGAGGCCCAATATCTGTTACTTTCTATAGCGCCAAGAGGCTCCCCCCCGGGTGGGTAGTTGAATATGCACACTAGAAATACACCTGTTATGTTATGTTGAAAAGGAACACAGTAATTTGTCTCTTAGAGGATCATGCTTTACCGCCGTAGTTCTATGTTGAAGTGTACACTCTAATCATGGACAGAGCCTTTGGTAATGTCAGATTACATTTCTCATTTGTTTTTGACTTAGCATGATTTAGTGTTCAGTGTGAAAAGGTGAAATAAAGTACAAAAAGCAACAGATTATAATGATGTGCAAATAGCACAGAATGACAAGTGACACTGGGGCAAACATTACAAATGATGCAAACAGCTCCCGAAAAGAGAATGAGACTAAGGAAATCCCCAGAAACCATGCAAATAGCTACTAAATCCACTACTGCCCATGCAACTAAAATACACAGAGGCCATTAAAAACTTTCTCCAACACCCAAAATGAATACAGAATATGACAGAGGGCAATGCACAACCCAGACGCTGTGCACATTTGGGCCTCATTACTACAAGTATGACGGAGCGGTAAAATATTGGTGGTAATGGAATTACTGCCAATTATCCCACTGCGTCATATTACAGGTATGGTCCTGGAGTTGAGGATTTACCTCTAGCACAATGCTGGAGGTAAATCCTCGAAATCTCTGCCGACAAATGGGCAAAATTGGCGGAATTCTGCCAAAAAGCCCCACCGCCACTGCCACTTGTAATCCGGTGGTAATTCCACCAGACCAAGTGCCGGTAATAGTAATTCAGTTACTATATACCACCAAACTCGTAATGAGGCCCATTATGATCAATTCATGCCCAGTACTGTGCGTGTAAGGTGGGGTGCTCTTCGCGGAACTTAAGGTTGCGTGCTCTTCGCTGAACTTAAGGTTGCGTGCTCTTTGCTGAACTTAAGATGGGGTGCTCGTCGCATTCTGCTCCCACTACTCGGTGCGTGCAAGACAAGCCCATCATTTTCAGAGGAAATGTGTGTGTAGTGTTAGGTGGGACCCTCCTGTGTGCGTTGCCCCTTTAAGGGGATGTGTTTTCTTGATGTGTATGGCCCCTTTAAGATGGGCCATGACTGCGCCATGGCCCAAGCTAATAAAAGGAGCCCCTGCAGGCACGTGAGATAGAGCGGCTGCAGACTCCCAAAGAGGAACGACTGAGTCCGTGTCTCATTATCAATGTAGGTCCCAGGCCTACACGTGGAGGCACAGGCCTGCACGCCCAGATGCTGAGGGACCCGCGTGCCAGGATGGCAGCCGAGGTCCCCTCAGTCAGAGGCCTGGCAGGCTGTGACCCCACGCCAGGGTGCCGAGACCCATGGCACCCGGGGCCATGCCGGATGTCCATGGCAGGCCCCCACCCCACACATGGTGGGCCTGCACGGCGCTAGCAGAGATAGCGCCCAGGGGCGCCTGCCGGATGACCATGGCAGGCGACCCCCAACAATGGCGACGAGGACCATGAGCCCGCGTTGCCCCCCCTGCTGCTAGGAAGTGGTGGGGGGGGGGAGAAGAGTTTCCAGCCCCACCGCGGTTTCGCGTGGCCTGCGCCTTACTGCCGTGGCACTGGGCGGTGTAGGCCCGGGCTGCCCCGCAGTGAGGCATACACCCGGCAACGTTCCGCCGCAAATAAGATGGAGGTGAGGTGATCCATGGCGTGTTTCGCCCCGGCCGCGGCCCTCAGTGGTGGGGGTGCTCGTGCGGCCGGGATCGAGGCACGGTGGCACCCTGACTCCTGCGACGTTCATTTTGTGCAGGGGGAGGGGACGAACACCACCCGGTGCGGTGGGACATGTTGTGAATTATTCCCCGACATCCTGCCATACGGAGGATGAATGGGTGTGCCCCCGGAATTGCAATGAGCGGTGTACGCCGCGAAAGGAGGGGCGAATGGCAGACCCCTGCGGCATCCGCTGTGCGGAACCGTCGTATCGTGCCTGTGGCCCTGGTGCACCTGCCGTTGCAGAGGCCCAGTGGCCATCCCGCCCCAGAGACTGCGGATGCTGCTCCAGTCCGGAGCAAGCAAGAAGAGGTACGGTCGCAGCGGCAGTGGTGCGCCCCCATGGGAGTCGGACTGTCTTCCCCCAGCCGCGAGAAGGTGGAGGACGCGCTGGCCCGCCCCGTGAAGAGGAGAAGGAGCGGCGTCTGCCGCGAAGCAAGAGGCCGTGCTGGCCCGCCCCTGTACGGTGGGTCCTCTGTCTTCCCCCAGCCGCGAGAAGGTGGAGGACGCGCTGGCCCGCCCCGTGAAGAGGAGAAGGAGTGGCGTCTGCCGCAAAGCAAGAGGCCGTGCTGGCCCGCCCCTGTACGGTGGGTCCTCCCCAGCCGCGTCCCTCTGCGTGGAGGGTGCTCGTGCGGCCGGGGGAGAATCCAGTCTGCTGCTCCCTGCGGCGTTCGCTGTGCTGTGGGGGTGAGGTGGGGATGCCAGCCTGAATTTAAAAAAAAAAAAAAAAAAAGAAAAAACAAAAGAAAAAAAAGGAAGCTGACGCGTGTGTGTGCTGTTCCGGCACCCCTCCTCGGGGTGCGGGGATGCCAGGCAGCGGAGAATGTCGCGCTCCAGTCTAGCACGAACAACGGGAGGTGGATTTCCCCTGCAGGTGGCAGTGCTGACTGGTGTTGTGCTACCGCCAGAGTCCCCACAGTGATCACAGGCCCGGCAGAGCTGTCGGATGCTCCAGTCGGGAGCAGGTGGATAAGAAAATACCCGTGGAAGATCCCGGGCCGCTGCGGGTGAATGCTACTGTGCTCCAGCGGGAGCAGAATGGAAATAAAATACACATACATGCTCCCTGCTGGAGCGTATTCAAGGACAGCTGATGGCCCTCTGACAAGCATGGGCCCGGTGGGGAAATAGAAGAAGAGCTCCAGTGGGAGCGGACGCCTGGAGGTGGGTTTCCCATGCAGCAACAGCATGGTTATGCGCGTTGCAGTGCTGTTGGAGCCCAAGGATGATTCTGGGCTGACAGGCGGTGTGAAGTTGGGTGCAGAGTCCAAGTCCCTGCAGAAGACCATAACTCCCATATGACGGGAAACAGCAACACCACAGCCTATCAGTCAAGAAAGATAGCTGTTTTCCCCTAAGAACTGTTCAGACATCCATACAATCTGGAGAGGACAAGAAAGGCTAACCTCAGGCATACCAGAGGGGAAGGGCAGGACGGCAAGATCTGAATTTGAGGCTATCCTTCCTCGGGTGCTGGTGCAGTCATCCTTTCCTACTACGGGGTAGGTCGGGGAGGTCGTCGGGAAGTAGATGAGCAGCAGCCCCCACAGCGATACAACCCACACCCAGACCTGAGTGAGGTGGGCAAATATGGACCACCAAATGCTTTTGGGGATTGGCTGCCTGGAGCTGTGTCCTGTTGTCAGCTCGAGGAGAGCACAACAAAGAACGCGGCCACAACAAGCGGGGGAAAACACCCCATGTCGACTGAGGCAGAAATTTGACCCCGAGGCCCAATGGCAGCAATATGTCACTAAAGCGGAGCATCTCCAGCAGCGCCAGGATGGTTCTGCCACCCTCCGGCTCATCAGAATTCCACACATCGACAGTGGGATCTCCACCCTCATGCTCATTGAGGCTCTCAAGCCAGGACGTTGGAACTATCTGTTCACTGGACACCGCCCTAGCAGCGCCATCAATGAGGCGGTGCCGGTGCTGTCCATCAAAAAAATGTTGTGCTCACGGGGCAGGGGGAGAAAAAGGCCCTCCAGCACCGGGGAAGTGGCGCAAGGTGCTATCAGGTGGCTCGAGAGGGTGGCTCCCACCACAAACCTGTGACGCCAATCCAGCCCAGCGGTGGCAGCCGGGTAAGACCTGGCACACCGTTACAGTAGTCTGAGGGGAAGGCCAACCAGCGCAGGGGTTATCGTCTCCCGGAACAGCACCATCAAGCATAAACCACCCTGCCCACCATATCGGTGGCCCTGACTGCCCGCCACTGAAGACACCCTGGCGGTCTGTTGCTGATGACACCTTGCGCGCGATGCCGTCGAAGGGACAAGCTCAACGGGGTTTGGGGAAGATACCTGCTGGAACCCCTGAGTTCAATCGACAACTTGTGTCTGACCAAGTAACCAGGCAGCTGTGGGCCCTAAAACCAAGAATCAGTGCATCAGTCGAGAAATGGGTTGCAGCTCATCATGAGTGCTTGTGTGCCCTTCTGTGCCCCTGGAGGAAAGAGATGTGCCAGAGCGGGGGAGCATCGCCAACAAAAAGGGGTGAGTGATGCCATATCACCCCGTACTTGATCAACAGCACATGGAGCAGCCTGGATGCCCCGCAACCGGCGTCTCGCTGCTCTGCTCGGAACATCAAGGGACTAGGCCGATGTGGCCCCTGGTGCCCGCCAGGTGCGGCTTTGCCGGCCGTGAACTATACCATCCATGGGCCGGAACTCGGGAAGTGACTCCTGAATGGATGCGGATGGGAGATGGACTGGTCTAATGCTGCCCTGCGATTGTTTAAAGAGGGCTCAGTAGTATTGTGCTTTGATGCTGTGAACCTGCATAGTAGCTAGATGTTTTAAGTAGTTTCAGCAAAGAATAATAGGGTGAGGCTGTGATCCCGCAGTGGCGTGTGTGCATGTAACACCAGCCGCCAACCATGGCATCTGTTTGTGTATTTCCCGTTCCGAGCCCCAGGTTAATAAAGGGTTTTTGCGAACTGTGGTGGAACTGCCCCCATTCATCTGGCAGCTCACTTGCCACGACTGTCACCTGTTTCAGTGTGTTAGAAATGTGTTAATATATGTTAGGGTTGTAGATAGTATGTGTTAGGTCTTTAATGGTTTGAGCAGGCTGAGTATGTGGCGGTGGCCTGTCTCGTTATTTGCCTGCCCCACAAGTTTTAGACCAAAAGGTACGTCATTGTTTTTATCAGGTGGAATGCCTGTGTGTTTCAGCACTGTCTTGTTTGTTCATTATGAAAAAGGAGGAGTGTTAGGTGGGACCCTCCTGTGTGCGTTGCCCCTTTAAGGGGATGTGTTTTCTTGATGTGTATGGCCCCTTTAAAATTTTACCTGGTAACCCTACGACCTCCCTCCGTGCAACAATCAAATTAGTGGTGGACAAATGGCTTACAGCAGGCCTGTTAACCGATGTGGAAAGACAATTCTTAATTGTTGATGGGCCAACAATGCCAACTGCTTATTTCCTGCCAAAAATTCACAAACCGTTTGTTAAAATACCAGAAGGGAGACCTATACTGAGTGGAGGTGGTGGTATCCTGGAGCCCACCTCCCTGTACATCAATGAATGCATTTCACCATTAGTCAACAACATACCTACTTTCATTCGTGACACAATGCACATTCTCCAGATGCTTAACCAACTGCCTATGTTACCTAATCTTGTCCTGGTTACACTTGATGTAAAAGCGCTTTACACATCCATTAATCATCGGCAAGCAATCAGCAGTATAGACTTTATCTTTCGTGCTCATTCAGCCTCGTTTTTCGAACATATCGAAATGATCAAAGATTTACTATCTGTTGCCCTTACCAACAATGTATTTCTTTTCAATAACACTTACTACAGACAGTTGATCGGAGTTGCAATGGGGGCAAGTTATGCCCCAGCGTTAGCTAACATTTTCATGCATAATTATGAACAACAACTCGTTTTCTCTAACCAGCTTTTCACGCCACATATTCACATGTGGAAACGTTATATCGATGATGTGCTTTTGGTTTGGAATGGTTCTATTGAGCTTTTAAATGAATTTGTTGCTTATCTCAATTCCAACAATTGGGGCATTCAATTTACACACACGTATAGCCCCATATGTGTTAATTTCTTAGACCTTACTATCAGTATCTCAGATAATCAGTTTGTAACTAAAACTTTTAGAAAATCTACATCCGTGAATGCAGTTCTGCATGCTACTAGCTGTCATAGGAAAACTGTAGTTTCCAATATACCCAAAGGCGAATTCATTCGGGCAAGACGGAATTGTCTGCTTACGAAAGACTTCGACCAGGAATGTTCATTGATACGCCAAAGGTTTATAGCTAGAGGCTATGACGTACGCTCAGTAGTAAAAGCAGAACATGATGTACGGACCATGAAGAGATGCGATCTACTCACTCCGAAAATAAGGAACGAGACTGTTCATTCTCAGAAACTCAAATTTATTACTAGATTTAATTCGGATAGTTCGCTGCTTTACAATATAATCAAACGGCATTGGCACATCCTACAACTTGATCGTGATATTACTCCTTGGGTGGACAACTCACCAAGTTTTATCTATACTAAGGCAAACAACCTCAAGAACATACTTTCTCCTTCATTCATGTCAATCCCACCCAAGCAACATACTTGGTTACACCAGCCCCCACGCCCTGGTTTTTACAAGTGTGGGGGCTGCTCCACGTGTTCACATGCACTGGAGACTACCTCCATCGACTTCGGACACTTAGGTACACATAAGATTTTGTCTTTTATTAATTGTAATTCGAAATTCTGCATTTACTGTATTAAATGTGTCTGCGGCCTATTCTATATTGGCAGTACAATACGCCCGCTGAAAATTCGTATCAGGGAACATCTGTACTCAATTACTCAATCTGACTCCAAATATCCCCTAGCTTTGCATTGGCAAAGATCCCATCAAATGGATAACAAGACAATGATCAAATTTGCTGGGATGATGAAGGTGTCACTTCCACAACGTGGAGGCAACCAGATACTCAAACTTAGACAATTGGAAGCCCGATTGATTTGTCAATACCGTACTGTAGAGTTTGGCCTGAACACAGACCATGAACTATCTGTCTTTTTGTGATTACATGTTGTTTAAAAGTTATGGTACACGTGTGTTTTTTAAGGTCTTCGCACATGTCATGCCAAT
The DNA here is from genome assembly GCF_040938575.1 of Ambystoma mexicanum. Lineage (NCBI taxonomy): Eukaryota > Metazoa > Chordata > Amphibia > Caudata > Ambystomatidae > Ambystoma > Ambystoma mexicanum. The sequence continues at coordinate 315,543,158 of NC_090923.1, forward strand.
AGGTACCGATTATTTGTATGGATGTCAATGGTAATCAGCCGCTATCTACATGTCATTACTCAACTATCATGCTATCTACCCGGGTGCAGCGCCCCCCCCTTTTTTTTTTTTTTTTTTTAATGAATACACTTGCTAGCATGGGCGCAACCGTTTTAACACAATCCTTGCATATCCAGTCAGGTCGAGGCGCACTTCCTTTATTTAGCATCTTTTTCAGCACATGCAACACTCTTTATTATAGATGCAGGCACAGGTGTTTTAAAATACACTACTGCCATCCGTGGACAGCTCAAGTGACTTCATACTCCAATTAATTAACTAATGTCTTCCGGATCTATGTCCTTCTGTCTCGCAATTTTTTTAAAAATTTTTTTTATTTATTTATTTATTTATTTATTTTTTATTTATTTTTTTGTAATTCCAATTCTACTTGTGCATTTACCATGCGCAATTTATTTCCGGCATACGCACACCTCAAACATATCCTTGTCTATATGGAGTAGCCTTAATGATTTCCTTTACATGATATCTACACTAGTCCATCATGGCGCTCTTGTTTTCCCATTAACTCTGTGGTGACTCGCCTGTGCACGGGCGTTTTCACTGTTGCTTCCCTCACATCTCCGAGTTATACTCGGCACACAGAGGGTTCCCGTTTGGCTCCAGTTCCCCACATAGCAGTGAAAGTACTGGTGAGTCAACGTTGACAATTTGTACACGGACCCTTCCAGCAAGAATTCTTGCTGCTTCAGATGTCCACAGAGATAAACCACTCAATTAGCTAATTGACCTCTTGTTGCTTTGTTTTCTTTGGCTCTTGCCGCACCTGCATTCTTCGTTTCCTGCCCGTGCTGCAGCAAGATAATAATTTACTGAAAATTCATTCGTGCAACTGCAAAATAATGGTATGTCATTTCTTTATTTTCAAATGACTGCTAGGTGGAAATCTAGTCAGTCAGATTCCTACATAAATAGCCATCCCGTCTTTTGCTTTATAGGGAGCCCACGCCTAACTTTGTCAGATTACTCAACTTCTACCTTTGGTAAGTGGGATAAAACTATATATATAATATTAAAACAATTTTCTATGACGCAACATATTTGCAACCCCTCTTTTTATCGTATTCGATTCATTAAGTTGCCACTTGATAAAACATTTTTTAATTTTGCATTTTTCTCTAGTATTCAAAATACACACTAGCCAAGATTAAGGTACAATTTTAACAGTCAGTGGCCTTATACATGTATTTCTGGCTGATTACCATGAGCATCTTCTCTCACTGAATAATTTTGTTGTTCTTTTGTCTTTTTTCTCTCTCCTCCCTCTTTTCATTGTTTTATAATGTGTTATGTTTTTTCCACCGAATTACGCACTTTTTGTGTTTTCATTTTCTTTCTTTGAATTGGGTTGATTTGATATGTGCATTCGTTGCAACTGTCTGTTACTTTAAACCATATACTCAATGTGTTGGTTTGGCAAACCCTAACTGCCTCCTTGCCCTGGGTCTGGGGACTGGTTTGTTTTGCTGTTGAATCATGCTTAACAAATGTTGTCGTTGTACATCAATGTTTTATAATTTTGCACAAGCAGCCTCAGTAGAAGAGCGGGAAGCTCGAAACACGTGTCAGGCTGCACCAATTCTGATTAAAACCACTCATTTAATTTGCAATTGCTTATTATTCTATGTGTGTGCGCAGTTTGAGAGCAAACCCTTTCTTTCTCTAATTCCAATTTCCAGTGGGAATTTGGCAGGCTCCTACTCAAGCTCTCAGCCGCAGCCCTATCACAGCCACATAAGTTACCGTTCTATGCGCTGTATCCTGCTGGCCTTTTCTGCCACTTTTTCTTCAAACCCATTTATTGTAGTCCATAGTACTCCATGGGGATTTTGGCAGAATTACCACAAGTGGTAATTATGACAATTTCGTTTATTTTTGGCAGTAACGCAGTGGATTTATCTCCAGTTGTTTGCTGGAGGTATGTCCTCCACTTTATCACTGAACTTGTAATACAGCATTGTGATAATGCTGCAGTAACGGACAGTGCCTTAAGTGGCACTACAAATCGAGCCGGGGCTCATCGATGGGGCGTGGCCTAACAGCGGGGGTCCTGCTGGCCCGTTAGGCCGCGCCCCCTTGACGAGACTCGGCTCAATGGGCTACTGGCACTCCTGCCAGGCAGCCTTTTGTGGAGATCAACACCCTCTCCCCATTAGGGAGAGGATGCTGATCTCTGCATTTATTTTTTATAGGCTTGCCGGGCAGGGGACAGCGCCTCGCCTATTCAGCCTTAATGGTGGCGATGCCCCTCGCCAGCTGGGGAGGGGCTGCGTCACCATTAAGGCTGAAAGGGTGAGGCTGCTGGAAGCTGAGGCCTTTTTCCTAAAGACTGAAACTCCTGCAAATCCGTGGGAGCTTCAGTATTTAGAAAGCAAGGCCTCTGCTACCAGCGGCCTCACGTTATCTCCTTAATGGTGGCGCCGGCCCACGGGCATAATTTGATTAAAGGGATGCCTCGCAGGTGCGGCGCCACCATTATGGCTGAAAGGCATTTTTTTCTGAAGTCTGAAGCTCTCGCACACGAGCGAGAGCTTCAGGCTGTAGAAAAAAAAGCCTTTTCGTGTAGTGGCCGGGGTTGCCAGGGGAGATTAGTGGGCCCTGGCAGGGCCCCGCCTCAAAACTAAATTTCGGAGCCTGCCGAGGCTCTGCCCCGGCAGGCCCCGGCCCACTTAAAGCCCTGGTAACGGAACTACCAGTCCATTACTGTCGTTTTTTACTGCACCACCATACTTGTAATGAGGCGCTGTGTCCCAGAATCAAACTTTTACAATAGGTGACTCCAATATTTGCTCAGACTGATTGTTGTTGAAGGGTTTGGAAAACCTTTGAGCCTTGCCCAGGGAGACAATACTTTGGCTCTGACAGCACGTTTGCAATTTTTCTGCAAAGATGCAGTTTAAGCAAAACGCAGAAAAGAGGTATGCCCAGGTTCAGGGAAGGATCTGGTTCTCCCTGCCTCGTCCTTGCCACATGCTATTCCGGAGAAGCTTATCCAGCCTTGGTTTCAGAGTTCATGAAGTTAATTATCATAGAGAGGGCAGGGGTGTCTTAAAATGTGACACCACATATTTAACTTCCTCTTTAAAGCCATCTTTCTCATTAACCATTCCTCTGATTCTATAGGTTGCAAGTTCACCATTTTGACCATATATATCCTCAGAAAATGGTGCAAAAGTGCTTTCTTTATATAGTAGAGGGATGGACAAATAAAGCCAAATCATTACTGGACTAATGACATTGCCTGTCAAAACACCTTGGCAAGATGATCTTCTGTTGTGTGGCACTCAACAGAGGCACACCTGCTTGGCAGTGTTGTTTCCCCTGGCCTTGCCACTTTGGTGGTGCCATTAGCTACTGATTATCCTGCTGTTGTCTTCCTCTGCTGAGTGCCCCTCTGCCTCACTAATGATACTGGACACTATGCAGTACTGATTGAAGTCATGGGCCATTCAGTGTTAAGGTCTCAGTGAGTTGGTTGCCTGGCACATGCAGGGACGTCATTTCACCAAAATGCCATGGGTAGCGGAAGTGACATCACATGACCTTTGACCTCTGATGACATCACAAGAAGTGATGCCATTTTCCATCCCACCTTGAAGTGACATTACAGCAAGTGATAGAACACGATCTTTCATGCCCTTGACAAAACAGGAAGGGACATCACATATTGTTCTTAGATACGCTATGAAAAATATGGCGGCGATATTACTATAATGTTATATACATTTCATACAAGAATGGATCACCATATGTATCGTTAATATCAGTGTGTATAGGCCCATAATACCAAATTACTGTGAATGCAAGCGCACGTCCAAGGCCAAATCATAATGATGTGTTATTGTATAGTACTTACGCTTAAGCGCTTTATATAGAACAAATATATATACAATAGCACCCAACCTGTGTTGGTACTCATTTATCGACCTCAGAAGGATGAAAGGCTGAGTTGAGGTGTTTAAGAACAGGCTAAATCAGTGACTCACCACCTGAAGTGTGCCTGGAAATAAACCTTTATGAGTTTAACAATTATTGTATAGAATTCCAGAAAGACAAATGATGCGTTATTCCTATTCTTTCTTATTTAGCGTCACTGCTCAAAGTGATTTTTTTTAAGAGGTCTGAACAAGAATGTCAGCCACTCCAAAAATAAAGAGTCACATGACACTGGCCAGATCTCATGAGTTTACATTTAGAAAAAAAAGTTAAAAAAACAAAAGTTTTAAAAAAATATTTTTTTCTAGGGGCAGCAGGAGAGACCACAGAGGTAGCAACAGAGACCTCAGGGGTCACAACTGTGACCCCTTGCGACCCCCAAAAGATGTCCCTAGGATCAAGCCAGGCACATGCCTGGGTACTGAAGTACATCATGCTGGCTGAATACCAGAAGAAAAAGGGGAAGTGCCCAGGTTAACAAAGCCCTGCATGTGCCCACTGCGAGGCAGCATTTTGACACTGGCATATACACACGTGCATGCCAGCACCTGCACCTTATCCTTGGCTGCCTGGCTGCTGTCCGCCCTACATGCAAGTGGCAGAAGCTCACCAATGATAACCAGCACAAGCGCACACTGCGGTTACCGGCGGTTACCTCCTATCACATTACTATTCATAAAACTGGATAACTAGCACCGCAGTGCCAGCAAGGTCCACACTATTGCTTGTTGTGTGGCTGAGACTGACCAACTGTTCAAAAAGAAAGTTGCCAAAGAAGCACATCTTAATGGAAATGAGTGTGAGACAATAGGTGCAGATGCTCAGAAATAAGTCCCAGGCCTCAGCCATGGCAAACAACCCCACAAACAAAGCACTGCCCACCCCTAAAACGTGAGGCAATTCTCATTCTCTCACTCAGATTTCTTTGGTTTTCCTTTTGGTTTAAAGATGCCCTCAAGAGCATCCACAATACCCAAACACATCTGAACAGTAGGATTTCATTCAGAGGCCCGTTAAGTAAAGCATTGCAGATCAAGCGCTCGACCCTGAATATTGCAAGCTCCTGCCAGAGTAAATATTTCCTGGTATACTAATCTAACTCTGGTCTAGAGTTTTAAGGCAGGAAAACATTTCTATAGAAGGATCAACAAAAGGCACACGTGTCAATTCAGTCAAGGCCTTGAACTTTAATCTCACAATATGCTTAACCCTTTCACAAACACAGTATCCCCATGTCCAAGAAATTGCATAACAGCATCCCTGAAATGTGTCAAGTTGTGAGGGATGTGACTGAGCCTCCCCTTAAGGCACCATTGGCTCCCTGGTGTCCCTCATATATTTTATTTCCCCCAACTCTCTACCTAACGTACAACACTGCCCCCACACCAGCTCGATCTGGGCATTAGCCAATGAGGACATGTTTGCAATATTGACTGGATTTGGCCATTGAAAGGTCTGAAGGCCTTACAAAAGGTAAATTCATCCATGGGCAGATAAGAACTCTGTCATTTCTGTTTTATGTAGCGAACACATTTTTTAGCATCTTTTAAAGCATCTGCATTCCAATGAGCTGGTACATTTACCTGATTGGGAAAGAAACCAATACACATCTCCCTTAGTTTCCAGAGGAAATATGGAACCTCATTTAAAAGATCCAATACATTGTTAAGCCCTGAAGAAACATCTCAAAAGCCAAAACATAGGCACATACCTAATATGGTAATACCTTTTCGTATTATGGTTTTGCCTTCTACTCTTATGTGAGCAAACTGACATGAGATGCTCAAATTAGGAATAACAATAGTGGTTTTATTTGGAAGAGAATAACACAGAAATTACTTATTGCATATGATTGTGTTTGGTGGGGTATGTGAAATAGCTTATCATACCTCATATTGTTCAAACAATATCACAAGGTTTTGTATTAACAATGCGAAAGATTTGCTAAACAGTGGGGACCCCAGAGCTATTACACTAATTATTCCACCCAAAGCCGAGGTGCCCTTACTCTAATACACAGGAATCATAGGTTCTCATGTCTCCACTCGCGAATAGACCCACTTGGGCGATATGTATTAGTCATCGGCAAACTGCAAAACCAGGAGGTAGCCATCTTGAATATATATGGGATGAATATGGATGACCCCGACTTTTACCTGCACCTGGCCTCTGTCCTGGAGAGTTACCCCTGGTCCAGAGCATATGGCGAGGCGATTTCAATATGATACTAGATGTCACCCTAGACAGATCGGGCTCTAGACCTCGCCAGCTCTCCAGAGCAGCCCACACTATTCTTCAACGCTCCCTCAACTGGCAGTGGTGGATGCTGGCGGCTAATGTACCCCGATTCTCGCACATACTCCTACTATTCCTCAGTTCACAACTCATATTCTAGGATAGACAGATGGCTTATATCAGACATACTGGTCAGGTGCCTGTCCCATCTGGCTATCCTCCCCAGAACATTATCAGACCATTCACCAGGGAACATCTCATTGAACTGGGGCCAAGACTATGATAAAACGAGACAGTGGAGGATGAGGCCCCACGCCCTTCTTGATCAGGTCTTCGCCTATGAACTTGAATCTTCCATCGAAGAATTCTTTGAGATCAACACGAACTCTGTGACAACACAAGCCACCCTCTGGGAATCCTTTAAAGCATGCACGAGGGGCATCGCCATTTCCAAGGGGTGTGGTATTTTGAAGAAAATCCGGGTGGATATCTCTAGTAGCGCATCGACCGTGGCTAACCTTGAGACTCAATACGCCCAGGATCACTCTCCTACCACACTAGCATCACTGGGGTCGGAGCTGGACAGGTTCCGCAGACTAGTAGAATGAGAAGACAGATTCCTGGACAGCCCCCAGTTGGTAAGGAAATAAGGTGAGGGAGAGCGGACAGGCCGCATGCTAGCCAGGCTGATACGCCGAGAATTTGGAGCCCGCAACATACTGGCAATAGTGAGGCCCGATGGTACACTGGCTACCTCACCACAAGACATTAACTCTGAATGTCTACCATTTTATACCTCCCTGTATTCGAAAGTGGATGGTCCCCATATATCAGAAATCGACTCCTATCTAGAAAAACCTCCCTCTTTTTCGGTCCTGTCCACTCCAGCTAGCATTTCCCTGGAGAGACCTTTTACTCCTGAAGAACTCATGGAAGCCATTGAGTTGTTGGCATCGGGAAAAGCATCTGGTCCGGATGGCCTCCCCATGAACTTTTATAAGCAATACAAATCTCACCTGGTTCCACATTTACTGGCCCTATGGGAGGAGGCGTGCAAAAAGGGCATATTTCCCCACTCTCTCTGAGAGGCAATGATAACAGTCCTCCTCAAACCTGGCAAACCCCCCACCCAATGCGCCTCATACCGCCCCCTTTCACTAATTAACTGTGACCTTAAAATATACACTAAACTACTGGCCAATCGACTAGCTTCATACATGCCCAACATCATTCACCCTGACCAGGCGGGTATTTGTCCCAGAGAGGTCCACATCCCTGAGCATAAGAAGGCTCTTCAATGTGATCAGTAGGATCAACCTGAATGCACAGGCGGTGGCAGCCACCTTAAATATGCAGAAGGCATTCGACTCAGTGTCATGGGAATATTTGTGGCGAGTTCTTGAGAAATGTAAGTTTGGCCCTGATTTCCGAACCTGGGTTAAGCTGCTCTACACCGGCCCATCAGCCAGAGTTCGCACTGAGGACAGGTGCTCCACCTGCTTCCAGAAAGCCAGAGGGACATGACAGGGATGCCCGTTCTCCCCGCTAATATTCGCCATAGCCATGGAACCCTTTCCTGACATGATGCGCCAGTCACACACTCACAGAGGCTTGCGCACAGTGGGCCAATCCGATATTGTTTCCTTATACGCCGACGACGCCCTCCTGTACATCCGTTCTCCAGAAACCAATCTTGCCCCGATTTTGAGTGATGTAGGCCGATTTGGACACATATCTGGGTTGGAAGTAAATTGTTCTAAATCTGCCCTATTCCCACTTACAGACTCCACGCAACCCCCCTCTGATCTATGGGGATTCACTTGGTCTCAATCCAGCATCACTTACCTGGGGGTGGCAGTTTCCCGGCATACGGCGAAGTTGCGCGAGGACAACTACCGGAATTATCTCACAAACCTGGCTACTAAAACTACTAGTTGGACTAGACTCCCCATTTCCCTAGCAGGTAGGATTGGAATACTTAAAATGGTAGTGTTACCTCAACTCCTCTACCGATTCACCAATCTCCCTTTATGGCCGAGTGATGAATTCTTCAAGTCGCTACGCCACATAATCAACACCTTTCTTTGGCATTCCGGCACAGTCCGCCTCAAACTGACAACACTGACCACCCCTAAGGCATTGGGCGGATTAGGCGCCCCCGACTTCATTAAGTACTGGGTGGTAGCTCAATCTCAATTTGCTTCCCATTGGTTTAACACCATAGATTTCCTCCTCATGTCCGGTTAGAGAAACTAACGGTTAGTGACCGAGTGATTGGTTCCCTCATCCTTAAACCTGTCGCACTTGACCCCGATTCAGCAGAACTCGTGGTTAGCACATCCTTAGCACTCGCCAAGTTCTGGAGAATGGTCGATACAACTCACCCATTCCATAGCGACCTCCCACTCTGGAACTTCTTCCCTGATGTCCCATACAGTCCACAATCCACTGTATCTCGCTGGGCTGATGCAGGCTTCTTGACACTCCGCGATGCCTATAAACAGGGCAACTTCCTTGAATGGACTGACCTCCCTCTCTCCCTCAAGGGGAAGCATTCAGCATGGCTACAATACTCCTCTCTCCAGAAGAATCTTAAAGCCAGATACCCCGACTTCCCCATGCTACCACCTGACGAATGCATAATTACAGAGCTCTGTTCCTTTGGCTCCTTCAAAGGGAACGTGTCAAGGCTTTATACCCTATTACAGAATAGAGCTGCCCCTCCTTCACTAAACTGAGACTCAGGTGGGAGGAGGATCTCAGAGTTGAGATTACCGATGAACGTTAGTCCCGAATGTGCGCTTGCACCCATGATGTTTCCTATAACTCTAGGTTCAAATTAATACAATTTAAGGTGCTGCACAGATATCATCACACTCCAAATAGACTGCATCATATCTTTCATGAATGTCCTCCCAGTTTCCCCAGATGTGGCACCGACCAAGCATCCTACATTCATATGATCTGGTATTGCCCACATCTGACTCAATTCTGGACCGAAATATGTTCCACATTGTCGGACATACTAGATCACACTATTGACCCCTTCCCAATGTGCTTTCTCTTCCACGACTTTCCCCAGTTGGGGCGTGGTTCTAAGAGGCTTGCGGGACTTTGCATGGTATTGGCTGTACGCTGAATATTGATGTGTTGGCTTCGCCCTAGGGTGCCCACGTATGCACAGTGGCTCAGGACAGTCACTTGGGCGTATGATACCGAAGAGGCCTGGAGTGTACTGCAACATCCACATTCGAGACCAAGGGATATCTGGCGAACGTTCCGCAATTACATGTCTGCCTTGACCTCAACCTCAGATTCTGAATCATCTTCCCCCCCTGGTCCCCTCAACAGTGCCGCTCTGTGAACTGTGTCTCCTTTAATCCAGATTCCAATACATCACCTAGAACCTAACCCTTGTGACCTGTACAGAATCCCAACATTGTACTGTAGAGTAGGTATTGTGTAAAGTGTATATTGATGTCGCTCTGTGACCATCTCTGTCTGCCTGTGTGTTGTCAAGTCAAATAAAGGCTAAAAAAAAAAACTGAGGACAACTCCGTATAGTGTTCATTTACATTTTTTAGGTAGTCATATCCCTGTTAAGTCAGTTTAAAGTAGCCAGTTTTTAGGTCATCAGAGAATTCATTATGTTCTTGTCCTTAGATGCAACCTTACTTAGGCATTGGTTTTGAAGGTGGTCATTCCCCAAAATACAATTTATAAGCTCATTGTAAAAGGACACACCTCAGTAGGGAATGAGACCAGGAGAAGGGTTAAGAGTAAAACAAGGTTTTATAGAAGTAATGCATGCAGAGGACAATACAACAACAGTACATTATAAGCATAAGCCTTAGAAACGTCATTAATGACGTTTCCCTATAGGTACATCAAGTTGCATTGGGATTGGTGAAAGACTTGGATACATTATAGTGGTGTAGGGACCAGTTCTACAGGGTTGGCTGGCAGCTTGGAGGTCCGGTAGGCATCACATGTGTTCATCTGGGCTCATCCTTGCGAGGTGAAGGTCAGGACAGGTCCATGGGAGGAGATGCTGTATCTAAACTAAGCTATACACTAACTCCTGATATGCAGTGAATAATGCGAAAAACATAAACCACATACTATCATACGAGGAAACCTATAAATTGTAGACTTTTATTTATACATTCCTGCCTCAAGTCTTTGTAGAAGTACAGGATACGAGGGTCTTGCCCTCCAGGTGCGTTATCGGGGGGCTTGATCTCGGATTTATTTGTCATGGCACCCAAAGCTTGAGGGTATGGATTTATAGGTGTTGGTTTTAGACGGATAAATGATGACATGAGACCAGTTATATTGGGGGCACTCTAGGGTGGTCAGTGGGAAAGGGTCACACTCCTGCTACATCAAAGGGATATTGGAGGAGCAGAAGGTGGGGGTGAAAAGAGCAGGAGCAGATTTGTGGAGATGAATGGGCCACAAGTCCAGATTTGCCCAGGTCACACACAGGGTAGTGATCTCAGAGGAAGGAACCGAATACACTTTTCACTTGTAACAATTTGCGCCAGAGCATCCATGAGAAATGAGCTTGGGTGGCACAGACACGGGAGGAGGAGGTGGAGGCTGTCCGTGATCACTGTGCGCAGCGCTGCAAAGGAGAGAGAAGGCTTCTTAGTTAGCAGGATGCTGTCTAGTCCAAAAATGGAGCATGGAGGTGCACAAAATGGAGTCCAAATGTGTCTTGCAATAACCCCTCTTCCGCTGTTGAAAGGGAAGGGTAATGGAGTATGTCTCCCCACTATTGCACGAACATTAGGTTTCTTTTCGTGCCGAATATACGGAGGGGGGCAAAATGACCCCTCCTCCCTTACAGTTTTTAGTCAAAAATACCAATACACAATATGGGGAACATTCTTTAAAGGAGCAAGAAAGGAGCAAGAAATGAGAAGCATCTTCTTTGTTTCGGAGCCCTCAGTAGGAACTGAGTGTTTCTAACCCCTGCTGCGCTCCTGTGGTGTTTGCATCTCACCTCGGTATAACGGTGGTCTGCTTCAGGAGCGCAATTTTTTCTTTTTAATTCTGATGATCATCAGAGATAAAGGACACCCAGATACTCAGATGTACCTAGAGGTAGCTGAAAAGACTTGAGTCTGCAGGGTCGCCCCCTTACCACCGACATATTCGAACAGCAGATGAAGGGCTATGGTTGGGATCCCATATGTAATCCCACCACTGCATTGAGTGTATGAGAGGCGTTATGCACTCAGACAGCCATATAGAATGTATCCTCTCACTGAAAGTGTGGAAGGATGCCGAATGGAATGATGTTAGCATGTACATATGGACATCATGGAGGATAAAGTGAAATCTGATGAGTGATGTCATGAAGAAGATATATGAACCTATGCTGAAACGATAAGAAAATACTTAAGAGTGAGGATGTAACTGAAGCACCAAGGGAAATATGTACCTAAAGCTAAAGTAATCATGGCAATATAGAATAATTAAGTAGCTTTCTGGTCAATAACTGTAGATGTGCAGTAGCACAAGGTAGATGAGAGATAGAAGCTTGCTATAGAGGAATATATAAAGTCAGGAGATGCTGGAAATAAGGTTTGTGTGCAAAACAGCAATGAGTCGAGATTGGCCTAGATTGGCCTAGGATGAACGATACTATTTTAAGAAATAATTGCAATGTACAAGAGAGTTACACGGATAAGCCCTGAATGCGAGACATTCCTCTTAGATTAAGGAAGAAGAAAACATCTGCAACAGTCAAAGTATTGGACAATTAAAAGTATATGAAGTCTAAGGAAGGTAGAGAGAGCAAGTCTCGAGAGGCAAAAAGGAGCCACAGCACCCGGCATAATTGAAACAAATAGTAAATATTTGTTAGAGCCTTAGACGAAGATAGTGGTGTGCTCACAATCCCTCAAATGTTCCAGGACAGTGAGCAGGCTACAAGGTCAACTACTGATGGAAGACTTTGGCTCTTGGCTTATCAATGTGGGATGATGGATTAATTGGGAGAACGGGGAGTAATCGGACGCAATTCAAAGCATCTAAGTTTCGTTTCACGTACATGCTGCTAAAGAGCCGAAAGTCCCAGGTTGGGATAGTATGCCAACCAATCAGTGGGTCTAACGGGCAACCTAACATACAATATTGCATTAACTAATCTGCTGCTATTTTGTCCACTATAATCAATAGTATACGTATTTAGAAGTAGTTCAAGGCATTTCCTACAGATAAGGAGCAGTCAATGATGTATTAATTCTTATATATTCTATTAGTAGATATGTTCCACTAACCAATCCTTCCCTTCGATAGGTTTTGTGAGTTGCCACGTAGGATGACATCATAGATGACGCATATTCAGGTATAAGACCTCTGTGTAATCAACTTTGTGTGTGAGTGTGCATGCAACAGTCCGATGCCTGTGAGTTCTCCCTGCTTTATCAAATGAGAATAAAGTAGTACTTTGCCATATTCCTTGAGTCTGTCCAGTTATTTGGTCTGAGATCTTTATTTGTAATTCCATCTAGCACAAGAGATGCTTCAAGGTGCTAGAGCACAGAGCCAACCACTATGATGATATCACCACCTTGGGCCTCCTTGCTGATACCGGTTTTATAGTACCGGAAAACTAGGAGTTCTGCTCACGGGTGCCTTACCGCCAGCCAGGACCGACCTGCTGGGGCGGGCCGGCACCCGCGAGCAGACCATGTCGGATGCACCAGCACCATTCAGTATGGTGGCGGTGCATCCGGCCTCCCCATTCCCATTGAGCCCTATGGGGCTCAATGGGAATGGGGAGCATTTTTTACCGGCGCCCAGGAATGGGCAATTACCGGGTCCAGCGGGGCCGTAATGACCCGGTAATTGCCCATTCCCGGGTGCCGGTAAAAAACCTACTCTGGCGGTTTTATCGGCACGGCTACCGCTGTAGTCGTAATGAGGCCCCTTAACATTTTCCTGTTAAGCCGACTAGCAGACCTCGAGTCAGATGGACCAAAACCCAGCTTTCCACCATCAAGCCTTTGATGGAGACTGATCCCACAGACTACGTTGTGCAATCCGTACCGTCAAGCTCTTCGGGCAGCCAGCTCGGACAACCCGTTGCAGTAACTGAGTACTGTCAAGACTCAATGCACTATTTCACAGATTCCCAGTAGCATCTAGCATGCAGAACACTACTATTTTGTAGTGCAACAAGGTTACCCTGGTCACTTTCCAAATTGATACTGATCCACATATAGCAAGAAGTCTAAAGTGTGAGAAATATGTTCATAATATGAAAATCCCTGCAGGTCCAACCTTCTAGGGTCAATAATATGAGTACCATTGAGCTGGGTAACAATCATATCTGTTACTCCGCTAAGAGGGCCCCTTTGGGTGGGTAGTTGAATATGCACACTAGAAATACACCTGTTATGTTAGGTTGAAAAGGAACACAGTAATTTGTCAATTAGAGGATCATGATTTACCGCCATAGTTCTATGTTGAAATGTACACTCTAAACATGGACAGAACCTTTGGTAATGTCAGATTACATTTCTCATTTGTTTTGGATTTAGCAGGATTTAGTGTTCAGTGTGAAAAGGGGCAAACATTACAAATGATGCAAACAGCTCCCGAAAAGAGAATGCGACCAAGGAAATCCCCAGAAATCATGCAAATAGCTACTAAATCCACTACTGCCCATGCAACTAAAATAAACAAAGGCCATTAAAAACGTTCTCCAACACCCAAAATGAATACAGAATATGACAGAGGGAAATGCACAACCCAGACGGTGTGCACATTTGGGCCTCATTACTACAAGTATGACGGAGCGGTAAAATATTGGCAGTAACGGAATTACCACCATTTATCCCGCTGCGCCATATTACAGGTATGGTCCTGGAGTTGAGGATTTACCTCTAGCAAAATGCTGGAGGTAAATCCTCGAAATCTCTGCTGGCAAATGGGCAAAATTGGCAGAATTCTGCCAAAAAAGCCCCACCACCACTGCCACTTGTAATCTGGTGGTAATTCCGCCGGACCAAGTGGCGGTAACAGTAATTCAATTTGGTGGTATCTGCAGGATTTACCGCCCCGATACTACCAAACTCGGAATGAGGCCCATTATGATCAATTCATGCCCAGTTTTGTGCGCTTAAGGTGCGATGCTCTTCGCTGAACCTAAGGTGGGATGCTCTGCTCTTTGCTAAACTTAAGGTGGGATGCTCTTCGCTGAACTTAAGGTGGGGTGCTCTTCGCTGAACTTAAGGTTGAGTGCTCTTCGCTAAACTTAAGGTGGGATGCTCTTCGCTGAACTTAAGGTGGGGTGCTCTTCGCTGAACTTAAGGTTGCGTGCTCTTCGCTGAACTTAAGATGGGGTGCTCGTCGCATTCTGCGCCCACAGCTCAGTGCGTGCAAGACAATCCCCTCAGTTTCAGAGGAAATGTGTGTGTAGGAGGAAGTTCTAGTTTCAGTGACGTTCAGCCAAATCCTCCATGTATTCAAACATGTTTAGCGGGTTCCAGACAATACATTTCCAGTGATTCAATGCAACCACATAAGTACAGAGTTCTCATCTGCAGTGACATGCCTTGATGGTCCTGGGCACTGCAAATGCCATTTTTAGTTGTGGCTGAATAGTGTAGAAACGACCTGGGTGGCCAAAATAATTCTCCAGGTGAGCTTGCTGCTTTCATGTAAGGATAGAGCACTGTTGCATGATGTCTCCTTCCTGTTCATTAAAATGTGGCTGCCGGTACCAAGTCTACAACACGCAATATGGATTAGATGAATGTAGCGCCACACCCGGCGAAGAAGGCATGCATAAAACGTCTTCTGTCATTGAAATCATTGTGTTCTGAAAAACACAGCATTTCCAGCACGAATCCATTGCACAGCACTACACCGAAAATGAGCCGCTAGAGGCTGACAACAAAACAAGGACAGCCTTGGTAAAATGAGTGGGTGCGCCTGAATTAACAAAGCTGGTGTTGCTTTAAGACTGTTATCACAGGGGTCTGCAATCTATGGTTGTCCAGATATTTAGGACTACCACACCTATCATCCCCCACTATTGTCTATGGTAGATAGAGCTGATGGGAGGACTACAACAGGGCTGATGAGATTTGTAGTACAAAACATCTGGACAGCCAAAGGCTAACGACTCTTGCACTAGACAAAAGTAAGGACATGGCGTATTTCCAAGTTTATTGTTTCTTTGAAGCACTAAGAAAAGTTCATATGCGCACACATTCATGACACTTTGAGACTTGTCGCTGTCTGCGTGCCATTGCTTTAAATGATAATTTATTATTTATATAGCGCTTTTGCCAAAGTGCTGTGCATAGAACATTTACATACAATTATCACTCAAACAAAGTTGGTTCCTAAACATGACACCTTTTTTAAATTGTTTTTTTTTTAAATGATTGGCCCATGTCTTTGCAGTGACCTGCAACCTGTAGCTCTCCGGATGGTTTGGACTACGACTGCCATACCTCACCATTGAATATGCAACATTGGCCAGTGCGAGTTGGCCAAATCTTCCAGCGAGCCAAAGGTTGCATATCCCTGACGTGGGTCAAGAACTGCCTGCTCATAGGTGAGGGGCGCTGCAGGAACAGCTGCTGCTTCTGTGCACAGCACCTCAGAGAGAGGCCAGTCTCTACCTTGTGCTCTATGTTGACAGTCAACATTACTGCAGGCCTACTACTGTCCTACTCTCAGCCATGCTCCCTCCCCGCTCCTGCAGAAGCCTCCACGAATGCCACTTAAGCATTGCCATTTACTACTTGTAGTTCTGCTCTGCCTCTGGTGGATAGCACTGGAAACAAGCATTGGCAATGCCAACAGTTTGGGCTTTTGTGTAGGCATGGGAAAGGCTTTGCCAGGCACTGCCATTGTGGTATTAACTGGCCATCGAAGGTAGCAGCTGCAAAACTGTGCGAGTATATGGGCACATAATAGCATTGCCTGGAAAATGCCTAATACTTATACACAAAGCAAAACTGTTGGCTCTGTCTGTGCTTATTTTTAACAGGACTTCCGTGCAGGACACACATAATGTATATGCATTGAGTGGCTGAAGGTAGACCTGGCTGAGACATTTTTATTCCACCAGTGGTACGTTTACAGCACAATTAAGTCATTAACTCTCAGAAGACTGATTTGAAAAAACACTGACAGGCACTTAGAGCACAACGATTGATGGGAAGGCTTGATATAGATAGCTCAAAGAGGTCCCAGGAGGATGCGTTTTGGGCTGGAAGTGGGTATGAATGGCCATAGTGATTAACATGGCTTTCGGTAGTCAATGAGTTGATAAATAATCAAACAACACCCAGAACACCCACAATCTTTGTGTTCCTCCTCATATACCATTTCTCCCTACCTGTACCCTAATGCAATAGTTTCGGCTTGTAGGTGGCATGTGAGTGCAATGCCTCCAGGATCACTGCTGGGGACTTTTAGGACCTTGGCAGTGTGACTTCAGGAGCTACATTGATTGCTACAGCTGATCAATAAAGTGCCTAGGTGAGTTTCGTGCTCTGGCTGCCGGAGCTAAGCTCAGTATCGGTAGGATCTCTGCTAAGTGGCAGCAGGAGCAGTAGTGCGTGTTCACAGGGGCTCAGTATTGGCAGGTGCTTAGCGAGTTAGCAACTGGAGCTCTGTGTGGAACCTACAGGACCTCACTTGGGTGTTTTCTGTCGCTCCGTTGTGTAGAGTACATGCAGGTGGTCACTTGTGTAGCAGCAGCTCAGTGGAGTGCCCACAGACACTCAGTTTTGTGGCTGCAGGGGATCATTGTGATGCCTTCATGTGCTCCTTGAGTTGCTGCCAGGAGCCCAGTTCATTGAATACTTGGATTGCACATTATTAAAACAAGCTAAGCGGCATTTACACTGGAAACATTAAGCAAGTATCTTTAACTTCATGATCCCATGGCAAAATATATGAACACAAGGCAAAATATATCTATCTCCACTTGAATAACTCACAATGTAAGTGCTACTCTATGACATGGGTCTATCCTGCCCTTCACAATTTAGAATGCCACGATCCCAACATTTCATCACTCCTAGGTCGATACGTTGCTTAACATTAAATTGTGTAATAATAACACCTCTTATGATTGCAGCGCTTAGAAGCATGAGGAATCTGGCATGAAGCACTACATAAGAACAGATATTATAGCTAAAGCTCCAAACGGTGCAGTGAATTCTTTCACTTTTCGGCCCCTTCCTATATGTGTCTTGGTTATTTTCTCAATAGGAGATTAAATAAACGCCTTTCGGCCTCCGATGGTAAATCAGATGGAATACCGCCAAACGAAATTACTGTTACCGCCACTTGGTCCGGCTGATTTACTGTCAGATTACAAGGAATGGCAGGCAGTGT
Source organism: Ambystoma mexicanum (assembly GCF_040938575.1). NCBI lineage: Eukaryota > Metazoa > Chordata > Amphibia > Caudata > Ambystomatidae > Ambystoma > Ambystoma mexicanum. Next base: position 315,560,768 of record NC_090923.1, read on the forward strand.
AAGTCCCCATTTATTGTAGTCCATAGGACTCCATGGGGATTTTGGCAGAATTACCACCAGTGGTAATTATGACGATTTTGTTGATTTTTGGCAGTAACACAGTGGATTTATCTCCAACTGTTTGCTGGAGGTACATCCTCCACTTCATCACTGAACTTGTAATACGGCATTGTGATAATGCTGCAGTAACGGAACTACCAGTCCATTACTGTAGTTTTTTACTGCACCACCATACTTGTAATGAGGAGCCGTGTCCCAGAATCAAACTTTTACAATAGGTGACTCCAATATTTGCTCAGACTGATTGTTGCTTAAGGGTTTGGAAAACCTTTGAGCCTTGCCCAGGGAGACAATACTTTGGCTCTGACAGCACGTTTGCAATTTTTCTGGAAAGATGCAGTTTAAGCAAAATGCAGAAAAGAGGTATGCCCAGGTCGAGGGAATGATCTGGTTCTCCCTGCCTCGTCCTTGCCACATGCTATTCCGGAGAAGCTTATCCAGCCTTGGTTTCAGGTCTGGCTAGACTGTGCTTTAACTCGCGGACAGAGCTCATGAAGTTACTTATTATAGAGAGGGCAGGGGTGTTTTAAAATGTGACACCACATATTTAACTTCCTCTTAAAAGCCATCTTTCTCATTAACCATTTCCTCTGATTCTATAGGTTGCAAGTTGACCATTTTGACCATATATATCCTCAGAAAATGGTGCAAAAGTGCTTTCTTTATACAGTAGAGGGATGGACAAATAAAGCCAACTCATTACTGGACTAATGACATTGCCTGTCAAAACACCTTTGCAAAATTATCTTCTGTTGTGTGGCACTCAACAGAGGCACACCTGCTTGGCATTGTTGTTTCCCCTGGCTTTGCCACTCTGGTGGTGCTATTGGCTACTGATTATCCTGCTGTTGTCTTCCTCTGCTGAGTGCCCCTCTGCCTCACTAATGATACTGGACAATATGCAGTACAGATTGAAGTCATGGGCCATTCAGTATTAAGGTCTCAGTGAGTTGGTTGCCTGGCACATGTAGGGACGTCATTTTACCAAAATGAATGCCATGGGTAGCGGAAGTGACATCACATGACCGTTGACCTCTGATGACATCACAGGAAGTGATGTCATTTGCCACCCCACCTTGAAGTGACATCACAGGAAGTGATGGAAAACGACCTTTCATGCCCTTGACAAAACAGGAAGGGACATCACATATTGTTCTTAGATACACTATGAAGAATATGGTCGCGATATCACTATAATGTTATATACATTTCATACAAGAATGGATCACCATATGTATCGTTAATATCAGTGTGTATAGGCCCATAATACCAAATTACTGTGAATGCAAGCGCACGTCCAAGGCCAAATGATAATGATGTGTTATTGTATAGTACTTACGCTTAAGTGCTTTATATAGAACAAATATACATACAATAGCACCCAACCTGTGTTGGTACTCATTTATCGACCTCGGAATGACGAAAGGCTGAGTTGAGGTGTTTAAGAACAGACTAAATCAGTGACTCACCACCTGAAGTGTGCCTGGAAATAAACATTTATGAGTTTAGCAATTATTGTATAGAATTCCAGAAAGACAAATGATGCGTTATTCCTATTCTTTCTTATTTAGCGTCACTGCTCAAAGTGATTTTTTTAAGAGGTCTGAACAAGAATGTCAGCCACTCCAAAAATAAAGAGCCACATGACATTGGCCACAGCTCATGAGTTTACATTTAGAAAATAAATGTTAAAAAAAGAAAAGTTTAAAAAAAGAAAAGTTTTTAAAAAATCTTTTTTTTCTAGGGGCAGCAGGAGAGACCACAGAGGTAGCAACAGAGACCCCAGGGGTCGCAACTGTGACCCCTTGCGATCCCCAAATGATGTCCCTGGGAACATGCCAGGCATATGCCTGTGTATTGAAGTACATCTTGCTGGCTGAATACCAGAAGAAAAAGGGGAAAAAGGGGAAGTGCCCAGGTTAACAAAGCCCTGCATGTGCCCACTGCGAGGCAGCATTCTGACACTGGCACATACACACGTGCATGCCAGCACCTGCACCTTATCCTTGGCTGCCTGGATGCTGCCTGCCCTACATGCAAGTGGCAGAAGCTCACCAATGATAACCAGCACAAGCGCACACCGTGGTTACCGGCGGTTACCTCCTATCACATTGCTATTCATAAAACTGGATAACTAGCACTGCAGTGCCAGCAAGGTCCACACTGTTGCTTGTTGTGTGGCTGAGAATGACCAACTGTTCCAAAAGAAAGTTGCCAAAGAAGCACATCGTAATGGAAATGAGTGTGAGACAATAGGTGCAGATGCTCAGAAATAAGTCCCAGGGCTCAGCCATGGCAAACAACAAGCAAACACTGCCCACCCCTAAAACGTGAGGCAATTCTCATTCTCTCACTTAGATTTCTTTGGTTTTCCTTTTTGTTTAAAGATGCCCTCAAGAGCATCCACAATACCCAAACACATCTGAGCAGTAGGATTTCATTCAGAGGCCCGTTAAGTAAAGCATTGCAGAGCAAGTGCTCGACCCTGAATATTGCAAGCTCCTGCCAGAGTAAATATTTCCTGGTATACTAATCTAACTCTGGTCTAGAGTTTTAAGGCAGGAAAACATTTCTATAGAAGGATCAGCAGAAGGCACACGTGTCAATTCAGTCAAGGCCTTGGACTTCAATCTCACAATATGCATTAGCCCTTTCACAAACAGAGTATTCCCATGTCCAAGAAATTGCATAAACAGCCTACCTGAAATGTGTCAAGTTGTGAGGGAAATGAGGCTGGCCTCTCCTTAAGGCACCATTGGCTCCCTGGTGTCCCTCATTTATTTTATTTCCCCCAACTCTCTACCTAACTTACAGCACTGCCCCCAACACCAGCTCGATCTGGGCATTAGCCAATGAGGACATGTTTGCAATATTAACTGGATTTGGCCATTGAAAGGTCCGAAGGCCTTACAAAAGGTATTCATCCATGGGCAGATAAAAACTCTCATTTCTGTTCTATGTAGCAAACACATTTTTAGCATCTTTTAAAGCATTAGTATTCCAATGAGCTGGTACATTTACCTGATTGGGAAAGAAACCAATACACATCTCCCTTAGTTTCCAGCTTCTTATGTGAATAAACTGACATGAGATGTGCAAATTAGGAATAACAATAGTGGTTTTATTTGGAGGAGAATAACACAGAAATAACTTATTGCATATGATTGTGTTTGGTGGGGTATGTGAAATGGCTTATAATACCTCATATTGTTCAAACAATATCACAAGGCTTTGCATTAACAATGCAAAAGATTTGCTAAACAGTGGGGACCCCAGAGGTATTACACTAATTATTCCTCCCAAAGCCGAGGGGCCCTTACACAAATGCACAGGAATCTTAAGTTCTCTTGTCGCCACTCGCGAATAGACCCGCTTGGGAGATATGTATTAGTCATCGGCAAACTGCAAAACCAGGAGGAGCCATCTTGAATATATATTGCCCGAATATTGATGACCCCAACTTTTACCTGCAGCTGGCCTCTGTCCTGGAGAGTTACCCCCTGGTCCTGATCATATGGGCACTAGATTTCAATACGATACTAGATGTCACCCTAGACAGATCGGGCTCTAGACCTCGCCAGCTCTCCAGACCAGCCCACACTATTCTTAAAACGCTCCCTCGACTAGTGGTGGTGGATGCCTGGCGGCTAATGTACCCCGATTCTCGCACATACTCCTACTATTCCTCAGTTCATGACTCATATTCTAGGATAGACAGATGGCTTATATCAGACATACTGGTCAGGTGCCTGTCCCATCTGGCTATCCTCCCCAGAACATTATCAGACCATTCACCAGTGATCATCTCATTGAACTGGGGCCAAGACTATGATAAAATGAGACAGAGGAGGATGAGGCCCCACGCCCTTCTTGATCAGGCCTTCGCCTCTGAACTCGAATCTTCCATCAAAGAATTCTTTGAGATCAACACAAACTCTGTGACAACACAAGCCACTCTCTGGGAATCCTTTAAAGCATACACGAGGGGCATCGCCATTTCCAAGGGGTGTGGTATTCTGAAGGAAATCCGGGTGGATATCTCTAGTAGCGCATCGACCGTGGCTAACCTTGAGACTCAATACGCCCAGGATCACTCTCCTACCACACTAGCATCACTGGGGTCGGAGCTGGACAGGTTCCGCAGCCTAGCAGAACGAGAAGTCAGATTCCTGGACAGCCCCCAGTCGGTAAGAAAATATTGTGAGGGAGAGCAGCCAGGCCGCATGCTAGCCAGGCTGCTACACCGAGAATTTGGAGCCCCCAACATACCGGCAAAAGAGAGGCCCGATGGTACACTGGCTACCTCACCACAAGACATTGACTCTGAATTTCTATCATTTTATACCTCCCTGTATTCGAAAGTGGATGGTCCCCATATATCAGAAATCTACTCCTATCTAGAAAACCTCCCTCTTTCGGTCCTGTCCACTCCAGCTAGCATTTCCCTGGAGAAACCTTTTACTCCTGAAGAACTCACAGAAGCCATTGAGTCGTTGGCATCGGGAAAAGCCTCTGGTCCAGATGGCCTCCCCATGGACTTTTATAAGCAAGACAAATCTCACCTGGTTCCACATTTACTGGCCTTATGGGAGGAGGCTTGCGAAAAGGGCATACTTCCCCCCTCTCTCCGAGAGGCAATGATAACAGTCCTCCTCAAACCTGGCAAACCCCCCACCCAATGCGGCTCATACCGCCCTCTTTTGCTAATTAACTGTGACATTAAAATATACGCTAAACTACTGGCCAATCGACTAGCTTCATTCAAGCCCCACATCATTCACCCTGACCAGGCGGGTATTTGTCCCAGAGAGGTCCACATCCCTGAACCTAAGAAGGCTTTTCAATGTGATCAGTAGGATCAACCTGAATGCACAGGCAGTGGCAGCCACCTTAAATATGCAGAAGGCATTCGACTCAGTGTCATGCGAATATTTGTGGTGAGTTCTTGAGAAATATAAGTTTGGCCCTAATTTCCGAACCTGGGTTAAGCTGCTCTACACCGGCCCATCAGCCAGAGTTTGCACTGAGGACAGGTGCTCCATCCCCTTCCAGAAAGCCAGAGGGACACAACAGGGATGCCCGTTCTCCTCGCTAATATTCACCATAGCCATTGAACCCTATGCTGACATGATGCGTCAGTCACACTCTCACAGAGGCTTGCGCACAGCGGGCCAATCTGATATTGTTTCCTTATACGCCAACAACGCCCTCCTGTACATCCGTTCCCCAGAAACCAATCTTGCCCCGATTTTGAGTGATGTAGCCCGATTTGGACACATATCTGGGTTGAAAGTAAATTGTTCTAAATCTGCCCTATTCCCACTTACAGACTCCACGCAACCCCCCTCTGATCTAAGGGGATACACTTGGTCTCAATCCAGCATCACTTACCTGGGGATGGCAGTTTCCCGGCATACGGCAAAGTTGCGCGAGGACAACTACCGGAATTATCTCACAAACCTGGCTAATAAAACTACTAGCTGGACTAGACTCCCCATTTCCCTAGCCGGTAGGATTGGAATACTTAAAATGGTAGTGTTACATCAACTCCTCTACCGATTCACCAATCTCCCTTTATGGCCGGGCGATGAATTCTTCAAGTCGCTACGCCACATAATCAACACCTTTCTTTGGCATTCCGGCGCAGTCCGCCTCAAACTGACAACACTGACCACCCCTAAGGCGTTGGGCGGATTTGGCGCCCCCGACTTCATTAGGGACTGGGTGGTAGCCCAATCTCAATTTGCGTCCCATTGGTTTAACACCAGAGATCCCCCCCTCATGTCCGGTTAGAGAAACTAACAGTCAGCGACCGAGTGATTGTTTCCCTTATCCTTAAACCTGTCCCACCTGACCCCGATTCAGCAGACCCCTTGGTTAGCACATCCTTAGCACACGCCAAGTTCTGGACAATGGTCGATACACCTAACCCATTCCATGGGTTCTCCCTCTCTGGAACTTCTTCCCTGATGTCCCATACATTCCACAATCCATTGTAAATCGCTGGGCTGATGCAGGCTTCTTGACACTCCATGATGCCTATAAACAGGGCAACTTCCTTGAATGGACTAACCTCCCTCTCTCTCTCAAGCGGAAGCCTTCAGCATGGCTACAATACTCCTCTCTCCGGAAGAATCTCAAAGCCAGATACTCCGACTTCCCCACGCTACCACCTGACAAACCCATAATTACAGAGCTCTGTTCCTTCGGCTCCTTCGAGGGAAGGTGTCAAGGCTTTATACCCTATTACAGACTAGAACTGCCCCCTCCTTCACTAAGCTGAGACTCAGGTGGGAGGAGGATTTCGGAGTTGAGATTACCGATGAACGATGGTCCCGAATGCGCTGTCTCTTCCACGACTTTCTCCAGTTGGGGCGTGATTCTAAGAGACTTGCGGGACTTTCATGGTATTGGCTGTACGCTGCATATTGATGTGTTGGCTTCGCCCTAGGGCACCCATGTATGCACAGTGGCTCAGGACAGCCACTTGGGCACATGATACCGAAGAGGCCTGGAGTGTACTGCAACATCCACTTTCGAGACCAAGGGATAGCTGGTGAAAGTTCTGCGATTACATGTCCACCTTGACCTCAACCTCAGATTCTGAGTCCTCTTCCCCCCCGGTCCCGTCAACAGTGCCGCTCTGTGAACTGTGTCTCCTTTAATCCAGATTCCAGTACATCACCTAGAACCTAACCCTTGTGATCTGTATAGAATCCTAACATTGTACTGTAGAGTATGTATTGTATAAAGTGTATATTGATGTCGCTCTGTGACCATCTCTGTCTGCCTGTGTGCTGTCAAGTCAAATAAAGGTTTAAAAAAAAAAGAAAAAACTAAGGACAACTCCGTATAGTGTTCATTTACATTTTTTAGGTAGTCGTATCCCTGTTAAGTCAGTTTAAAATAGCCAGTCAGTTTTTAGGTCATCCGAGAATTCATTATGTTCTTGTCCTTAGATCCAACCTTACTTAGGCATTGGTTTTGAATGTGGTCATTCCCCAAAATACAATTTATAAGCTCATAGTAAAAGGACACATCTCAGTAGGGAATGAGACCAGGAGAAGGGTTGAGAGTAAAACAAAGTTTTATAGAAGTAATGCATGCAGAGGGCAATAAAACAACAGTACATTATAAGCCTTGGAAACATCACTAATGACGTTTCCGTATAGGTACATCAAGTTGCATTGGGATTCGTGAAAGACTTGGATACATTATAGTGGTGTAGGGACCAGTTCACAGGGTTGGCTGACAGCTTGGAGGTCCGGTAGGCATCACGTGTGTTCAACTGGGCTCATCCTTGCGAGGTGAAGGAAAGCACAGGTCCATGGGAGGAGATGCTCTATCTAAACTAAACTATACACTATCTCGTGATATGCAGTGAATAATGCGAAAACATAAACCACATACTATCATATGAGGATACCTATAAATTGTAGACTTTTATTTATACATTCCTGCCTCAAGTCTTTGTAGAAGTACAGGGTACGAGGGTCTTGCCCTCCAGGTGCGTTATCGGGGGGCTTGATCTCGGATTTATTTGTGGCGGATTATATATGGCGCCCAAAGCTTGAGGGAATGGATTGATGTTGGTTTTAGGCGGATATATGATGACATGAGACCAGTTATATTGGGGGAACTCTAGGGTGGTCAGTGGGGAAGGGTCACACTCCTGCTACATCAAAGGGATAATGGAGGAGCAGAAGGTGGGGTGAAAAGAGCAGGAGCAGATTTGTGGAGACGAATGGGCCACAAGTCAAGATTCGCCCCAGTCACACACAGGGCAGTGATCTCAGAGGAAGGAACCGAATACACTTTTCACTTGTAACAATTTGCGCCAGAGCATCGGTGAGAAATGAGCTTGGGTGGTACAGACACGGGAGGAGGAGGTGGGGGCTGTCAGTGTTCGCTGTGCGCAGCGTGCAAAGGAGAGAGAAGGCTTCTTAGTTAGCAGGATGCTGCCTAGTCCAAAAATGGAGCCTATAGATGCACAAAATGGAGCCCGAATGTGTCTTGCAATAGCCCCTTTTCCGCTGTTGAAAGGGGAGGGCATCTTTTCGTGCCGAATGTACGGGGGCAAAATGACCCCTCCTCCCTTACAGTTTTTAATCAAAAATACCAATACACAATATCGGGAACATTCTTGAAAGGAGCAAGAAATGAGAAGCATCGTCTTTGGTTCGGAGCCCTCAGTAGGAACTGAGTGTTTCTAACCACTGCTGCGCTCCTGTGGTGTTTGCATCTCACCTCGGTATACCGGTGGTCTGCTTCAGGAGCATCATTTTTTCTTTTTAATTCTGATGATCATCAGAGATAAAGGACACCCAGATACTCAGATGTACCTAGAGGTAGCTGAAAAGACTTGAGTCTGCAGGGTCGCCCCCTTACCACCGACATATTCGAACAGCAGATGAAGGGCTATGGTTGGGATCCCATATGTAATCCCACCACTGCATTGAGTGTATGAGAGGCGTTATGCACTCAGACAGCCATATAGAATGTATCCTCTCACTGAAAGTGTGGAAGGATGCCGAATGGAATGATGTTAGCATGTACATATGGACATCATGGAGGATAAAGTGAAATCTGATGAGTGATGTCATGAAGAAGATATATGAACCTATGCTGAAACGATAAGAAAATACTTAAGAGTGAGGATGTAACTGAAGTACCAAGGGAAATATGTACCTAAAGCTAAAGTAATCATGGCAATATAGAAGAATTAAGTAGCTTTCTGGTCAATAACTGTAGATGTGCAGTACCACAAGGTAGATGAGAGATAGAAGCTTGCTATAGAGGAATATATAATGTCAGGAGATTCTGGAAATAAGGTTTGTGTGCAAAACAGCAATGAGTCGAGATTGGCCTAGATTGGCCTAGGATGAACGATACTATTTTAAGGGATAATTGCAATGTACAAGAGAGTTACACGGATAGGCCTTGAATGTGAGACATTCCTCTTAGATTAAGGAAGAAGAATACATCTACAACAGTCAAAGAATTGGACAATTAAAAGTGTATGAAGTCTATGGAAGGTAGAGTGAGCAAGTCTCTAGAGGCAAAAAGGAGCCACAGCACCCGACATAATTGAAACAAATAGCAGTGAATATTTGTTAGAGCCTTAGACGAAGATAGTGGTGTGCTCACAATCCCTCAAATGTTCCAGGAGAGTGAGCAGGCTACAAGGTCAACTACAGATGGAAGACTTTGGCTCTTGGCTTATCAATGTGGGATGATGGATTAATTGGGAGAACGGGGAGTAATCGGACGCAATTCAAAGCATCTAAGTTTCGTTTCACGTACATGCTGCTAAAGAGCCGAAAGTCCCAGGTTGGGATAGTATGCCAACCAATCAGTGGGTCTAACGGGCAACCTAACATACAATATTGCATTAACTAATCTGCTGCTATTTTGTCCACTATAATCAATAGTATACGTATTTAGAAGTAGTTCAAGGCATTTCCTACAGATAAGGAGCAGTCAATGATGTATTAATTCGTATATATTCTATTAGTAGATATGTTCCACTAACTAATCCTTCCCTTCGATAGGTTTTGTGATTTGCCACGTAGGATGACATCATAGATGACGCATATTCAGGTATAAGACCTCTGTGTAATCAACTTTGTGTGTGAGTGTGCATGCATCAGTCCGATGCCTGCGAGTTCTCCCTGCTTTATCAAATGAGAATAAAGTAGTACTTTGCCATATTCCTTGAGTCTGTCCAGTTATTTGGTCTGAGATCTTTATTTGTAATTCCATCTAGCACAAGAGATGCTTCAAGGTGCTAGAGCACAGAGCCTACCACTATGATGATATCACCACTTTGGGCCTCATTACAAGTTTGCTGGTACAGTAACAACAGTATCGGTAAGCTTGCTGATACTGTTGTTACCGTACCGGCAAACTACGAGTTCTGCTCGCGGGTGCCTTACTGCCAGCCAGCACTGACCTGCCGGGGTGTACCGGCACCCGCGAGCAGACCATGTCGGATGCACCAGCACCATTCAGAATGGTGCCGGTGAATCTGGCCTCTCCATTCCCATTGAGCCCTATTGGGCTCAATGGGAATGGGGAGCATTTTTTACCGGCGCCCAGGAATGGGCAATTACCGGGTCCAGCAGGGCTGTAATGACCCGATAATTGCCCATTCCCGGGTGCCGGTAAAAAAACTACTCTGGCGGTTTTATCGGCACGGCTACTTCCGTAGTCGTAATGAGGCCCCTTAACATTTTCCTGTTAAGCCGACTAGCAGACCTCGAGTCAGATGGACCGAACCCCAGCTTTCCACCATCAAGCCTTTGATGGAGACTGATCCCACAGACTACGTTGTGCAATCCGTACGGTCAAGCTCTTCGTGCAGCCAGCTCGAACAACCCGTTGCAGTAACTGAGTACTGTCAAGACATTTCACAGATTCCCAGTAGCATCTAGCATGCAGAACACTACTGTTTTGTAGTGCAACAAGGTTACCCTGGTCACTTTCCAAATTGATACTATTCCACATATAGCAAGAAGTCTCAAGTGTGAGAAATATGTTCATAATATGAAAATCCCTGCAGGTCCAACCTTCTAGGGTCAATAATATGAGTACCATTGAGCTGGGTAACAATAATATCTGTTACTTTCTATAGGGCCAAGAGGGCCCCCCCGGGTGGGTAGTTGAATATGCACACTAGAAATTCACCTGTTATGTTAGGTTGAAAAGGAACACAGTAATTTGTCACTTAGAGGATCATGCTTTACCGCCGTAGTTCTATGTTGAAGTGTACACTCTAAACATGGACAGAACCTTTGATAATGTCAGATTACATTTCTCATTTGTTTTGGACTTAGAAATATTTAGTGTTCAGTGTGAAAAGGTGAAAAAAGTACAAATAGCAACAGATTATAATGATGTGCAAAAAGCACAGAATGACAAGTGACACTGGGGCAAACATTACAAATGATGCAAATAGCTCCCGAAAAGAGAATGAGCCTAAGGAAATCCCCAGAAATCATGCAAATAGCTACTAAACCCACTACTGCCCATTCAACTAAAATAAACAAAGGCCATTAAAAACTTTCTCCAACACCCAAAATTAATACAGAATATGACAGAGGGAAATGCACAACCCAGAAGGTGTGCACATTTGGGCCTCATTACTACAAGTATGACGGAGCTGTAAAATATTGGCGGTAACGGAATTACCGCCAATTATCCTGCTGCGTCATATTACAGGTATGGTCCTGGAGTTGAGGATTTACCTCCAGCAAAATGCTGGAGGCAAACCCTCGAAATCTCTGCCGACAAATGAGCAAAATCGGCGGAATTCTGCCAAAAAAGCCCCACCGCCACTGCCACTTGTAATCCGGTGGTAATTCCGGCGGACCAAGTGGCGGTAACAGTAATTCAGTTTGGTGGTATCTGCAGGATTTAACACCCAGATACCACCAAACTCGTAAAGAGGCCCATTATGATCAATTCATGCCCAGTATTGTGCGCTTAAGGTGGGATACTCTTCTCTGAAGTTAAGGTGGGATGCTATGCTCTTCCCTGAACTTAAGGTGGGATGCTCTTCGCTGAACTTAAGGTGGGGTGCTCTTCGCTGAACTTAAGGTTGAGTGCTCTTCGCTGAACTTAAGGTGGGGTGCTCGTCGCATTCTGCGCCCACAACTCAGTGCGTGCAAGACAAGCCCCTCAGTTTCAGAGGAAATTTGTGTGTAGGAGGAAGTTCTAGTTTCAGTGACGTTCAGCCAAATCCTCCATGTATTCAAACATGTTTAGCGGGCTCCAGACAATACATTTCCAGTGATTCAATGCAACCACATAAGTACAGAGTTCTCATCTGCAGTGACATGCCTTGATGGTCCTGGGCACTGCAAACTCAATTTTGTGTTGTGGCTGAATAGTGGAGAAGCGAGCTGGGTGGCCAAAATAATTCTCCAGGTGAGCTTGCTGCTTTCATGTAAGGATAGAGCACTGTTGCATGCTGTCTCCTTACTGTTCATTAAAATGTGGCTGCCGGTACCAAGTCTACAACAAGCAATATGGATTAGATGAATGTAGCGCCACACCCAGCGAAGAAGGCATGCATAAAACGTCTTCTGTCATTGAAATGATTGTTTTCTGAAAAACACAGCATTTCCAGCACGAATCCATTGCACAGCACTACACCGAAAATGAGCCGCTGGAGGCTGACAACAAAACAAGGACAGCCTTGGTAAAATGAGTCAGTGCGCCTGAATTAACAAAGCTGGTGTGCTTTAAGACTGTTATCACAGGGATCTGCAATCTAAGGTTGTCCAGATATTTAGGACTACCACCCCCACTATCCCCCACTATTGTCTATGGTAGATAGAGCTGATAGGAGTACTACAACAGGGCTGTTGAGATTTGTAGTACAAAACATCTGGACAGCCAAAGGCTTCCGACTCTTGCACTAGACAAAAGCTTCAGTAAAGACATGGCGTATTTCCAAGTTTATTGTTTCTTTGAAGCACTAAGAAAAGTTCATATGAGCACACATTCATGACACTTTGAGACTTGTCGCTCGCTGTCGGTTGAAGCACTAAGAAAAGTTCATATGAGCACACATTCATGACACTTTGAGACTTGTCGCTGTCTGCGCGCCATTGCTTTAAATGATAATTTATTATTTATATAGTACTTTTGCCAAAGTGCTCTGCATAGAACATTTACATAAAATTATCACTCAAAGTTGGTTCTTAAACATGACACCTTTTTTAAATTGTTTTTTATAAACAATTGGCCCATGTCTTTGCAGTGACCTGCAACCTGTAGCTCTCCGGATGGTTTGGACCATGACTGCCATACCTCACCATTGATTATGCAACCTTGGCCAGTGCGAGTTGGCCAAATCTTCCAGCGAGCCAAAGGTTGCATATCCCTGACATGGGTCAAGAACTGTCTGCTCATAGGTGAGGGGTGCTGCAGGAACAGCTACTGCTTCTGTGCACAGCACCTCAGAGAGAGGCCACTCTCTTCCTTGTGCTCTATGTTGACAGTCAACATTACTGCAGGCCTACTACTGTCCTACTCTCAGCCATGCTCCCTCCCCGCTCCTGCAGAAGCCTCCACGAATGCCACTTAAGCATTGCCATTTACTACTTGTAGTTCTACTCTACCTCTGGTCGATAGCACTGGAAACAAGCATTGGCAATGCCAACAGTTTGGGCTTTTGTGTAGGCATGGCAAAGGCCTTTGCCTGGCACTGCCATTGTGGTATTAACTGGCCATCGAAGGTAGCAGCTGCAAAACTGTGCGAGTACATGGGCACATAATAGCATTGCCTGGCAAATCCCCAATACTTATGCTTGTGGGATGTTTCAACCCACTATTCCAGGCCCTGCAACATTACTGTGCATTGCTTGCAGCAGAATCATCAGAATGGCAGCCGGAAAGCATGCTGCTCACTAAAACTCACCAGAAAGTGCGCAGTAAAAATCTGAAAAATAGGCTGCCATCCACTTTTGCCTATGTCAGTGGTAACACAGGAGACGACTGCCAAAACCCATCATTTGGCTGCCCACAGAGCAAAATCATTGCAAAAGAAACACAGAGCTGTTTTAAAAATCCATTTTTCCCTGGCTGTCAAATTTGCAAAACTCATGGCTCACAAACCACCCAAAAAGATCCAACCTCCTTGTTGGGTGGTGAACATCATTCTACTTCAACAATCCACATAAATATAATGTCAGCAGGAGTATATGTTATCAGAACAAAGTCCACTTTTGAAGATGATTGCTGGAAAGAAATCTGTCAAAAATGGAAGTAATACCGTTACTCACCTCTGTCAGACTCTGGCGATTTTAAAACCTTTCATGTTTAAAGTTATACATTGAACTAAAACTATGCCAAAGAAAAACTTGCTATCAGAAGCGTAAGAGGTGGTTACAATTCAAAACTATATTTTAAAAAGGCTTGAAGTAAGAAATTGGTTGATGTATTTGTTAAAAATTTAAGTTATATTTTAGGACAAGACAATTTCAGACATTGGCCCTCATTACGAGTTCGGCGGTAACCTTGCCGCTATTGGCGGCATGGCTGCTGCCGAAATTGCGTTGGGGTCCGGGTCCTCGGAATGGGGACTTACCGGGCCATTCCGAGTTCGGAAGCCCCGGTAATTCCTCCCTCCAAGGACCCGGACACGGTCCTTCCCCATTCCCATTTCAGCCCCCATAGGGCTGAATGGGAATGGGAGAGGGAGAAAACAATGGGCCATTATGAGATGGCCCGTTGTTTGCTCCCTCTTCCCCTCGCGGGACCCGGTAAGCACGCCTGGTTTTCCCAGGTGTGCTTACCGTGTCCCGTGAGGGGAACTCGTAATGCGGCGGTACGGAGTGAACGGCGCCAGCACCTTTTACGGTGCCGTTCACTCCGTACCGCCAGGGTCGTAATGAACCCCATTTTGTTTAAAAGTTAAAGTTTCCCACACTGAGCTTCAAATACATTCCACACCCTTTTACCCAACAAAGGAATATTCCCCCTGCTCTCTGCTAAGAAACTGGCAGGCTGGTGTGGAAGGAACTAGGAGGGACACTCTGGCATGTTGCTCTGGGAAAGAGACAATGGAGTCCTTGAACTGAATGGAAATGCTAATTTGGATGTGACTGACAACAACTGCCCTGGCAGGAAGTCAAGCCATGTGACTCTCTGACTCAGCCAAGCTTTGGAGGTGGGCCAGACTGAAAATGTAGAATTGAAATTGGACTAAATACATGTTTAAGTAAAAGACTTATAAAATATTGTACCGAACTGACAAAAATATGAAACTTAGAGATTATTAAAATGAAAAATTCGCTCACAGTTTAAAACTAATCTGAAATCTGTGAGACATTCAGAGACTGAACCACAACATTTTTAATATTGTAGCTATTGTGATTGTGTTAGAAACATGAAAAATTACAGGAATATGCCCAGAGGGTATGTGCATGTATGTATAAAAAATCGTACAGATTCGAAAATGTGTAACCAACCAAAAGCGCGAAAAATTGTCATTTATGAACCAGAACTCGTAGGAAGATAAGATTTTGACAGAAACGTACCTTAGGCACTCTGTGATGTGTAAATGTATTATTAATAAGTTGTCCATATTGAAAATATGTTTTTTGGGAAAAATAGATCTTCTGGGTAAAAGCAAAGGGGAGGTTCTTCCCTAGATTGTAAATGGCGGCATCACTCTGACACATGATGACACCTCATGACACACTGTTCCTTTCTCAAATCAGGGGACAGGGAAGTCTCTGACCTATCAGATCCTTAGAGGGTTGGGCATAGACAATCAGCCTCCCCACCCACTTTGGAAAATGGATAAATAGGGACGGCTGAGGACAGGAAAGACACACTTTTCACTCATCAACTGATCCACTGGCGAAGCACCCTGCAGGAAGATCCAGACTCTAGAACCAGACTCCAGATCCAGACTCTAGAACCAGACTCTAGAACCCTGAAGCAGAGGCCTAAACCAAAAAGCTGAACCCTTTTCAGCAGGCCTTTAAAAATCTTGCAAACCTGATTTAACCCCTAACTTCCACGGGGCCTAACCTAACTGATCCAACAGCCTGTCAGAGCTGTTTTGCTGCTACTGGCCAAGAACCGTGCTAGAACCCAAGAACCAGATCAGTCCAGCAGAGCTGTAACCCAGAAACCATCAGACCCAGTCCAAGAGGCTGCGCAGACCAGAGTGCCTTGCTGAGAGCAGAGTCAGGTGCCCTGAAGCCTGTGCGGTGGCGAGCAAAGTCCAGTCCAAACCTTTGACCAGATCTTTGATGGGCCCATTCCATTCCAAAGCCATAGTTGTAGGTATTTAGTGTAAAACTGTCCATAACCAACCTCTTAGTATTAAGTACCCCAATCCAACTATTCCAACCTATTCATAACTGCATTTTTGAATCTCTTTTGTCTATCCTAAATTCTTCTCTCCTCCACATAATCCTTGATAATTGTAGTGATAATCATCTTGTCTCTAATATATATTTTCTGGAGAAAGGCAATCGTCTCGTGCAGACAGAAACCATCCGGAGGCGCCTCTGGATAGGTGGCTGGGCTGTCGTGTAGTTTGCGCCTCCACAGACTCTTTAGTGTAACGAAATCTTTGTTCCAAATCTTCAACAGTGCATCTTTCATTTTGAAATCTTGACTCTTTTGAGAAAAATCTACCTTTATTAAAACCTCTGTACCTTTTGCACCATATGTGCTAGGAACAAAATTCCAATTCCTTATAGTTTTTCCGTAAGCGCGTTTCCTGCGCGCAGAAAAGTTGCAGCGAATTTGCATTTGGCTCAATTTCACCACCTGTAAAAACAGCTATTTCTTGTTTTCAACTTCTGAATTTCGTTGTCCATCTGCTAATCATTCAACAATCATTGTTAGTGGCTTTGGATTGGTTCAGGTAGACACTCTCACTAGTTCTGAATCCCATTTAGTAAATTAAAATCATTTTTAGCATTTTTGCCATTCAATTCAACCACATTTAAAAGCAATTGACCTGTTTTAAAATCATTACTGTTCTCTCTAAGCTTGCCGGGGGGAATCGAGATTGAAATTGAAATTGTTGATTGTTATTCCTGAAACCTGTGTGCCCTCATTCCATATCTTCATATTGCATGTTGGGGGGAGTGAGTAGTAACAGGGGGAAAGAGTGATCACATTGGCCCTCATTAGGACCTTGGTGCTAAGTGTTTAACAGCGCTGTAAAAGGCTGCGGCGCTGTTAAACACTTAGCGCCTTACTACGAGGTCCCTTTGCGGGACCCGACCTGAACGGCTGATGTAGACCAGCCGGTAAAGGGACCTTGGTGCTAAGTATGGTACCCCAATTTGCGGTACCATACTTAGCGCCTTCCCCAGTCCCATTGAGCCCTATGGGGCAAAAATGGGAATGGGGAAGGGCCAATGTTCAATGGGAAATTACCGCCCCGCCAACCTTGGAATGGGGTGGTTATTCCCCATTGAACATTGGCGGACTCGTTACGATACCGGCACCAACCATGGTGCTAATAGCGCCATGGTTTAGCGCCAGTATCGTAATGAGGGCCATTGTCTTTGGTTAAATTCATATCAAGTTTATTTCTGTGTTGCATTCTTTCCTATCATTGCATTTCATTGAATCCGCACAAAGTATTCTCTGCTACATTAATCCTCCTATTCCTACTCCTAATTGATTAAAGAGATTGTTGATATTGTAATATTACCAATTGCTGATCATTGTTCATATTCATAAGTGTGATATTCAGATATTATTCATATTCATAAAAGTATAATCTATATATTGTTCAATTCTTCAAATAAATCTTTTCATTTGCAAAACAAACCTATTTCTTGGTTCAGTGAGACCGGGGGGGATTCAAAGAGAGGGGCGTTATATAAGGGTACATCATCCACAATTAAAAGAACTTTTGACATAACAATATATAAATAAGGGTTTCCATTGGGCATCCCTTGCTAGGCATTGACTTAGTTGTAGTTGGAGTGCTGGATTGAAATCACTTACATACACAAACCAAAACTGTTCGCTCTGTCTATGCTTATTTTTAACAGGACTTCCGTGCAGGACACGCATAGTGTATATGCATTGAGTGGCTGAAGGCAGACCTGGTTGAGACATTTTTATTCCACCAGTAGTATTTTACAGCACAATTAAGTAGTTAACTCTCAGAAGACTGCTTTGAAAAAACATTGTCAGGTACTTAGAGCACAACTATTGATGGTAAGGCTTGATAAAGATAGCTCAAAGAGGTCCCAGGAGGATGCATTTTGGGCTGTGATGGGCTGGAAGCGGGTATGAATGGCCATAGTGATAAGCATGGCTTTCGGTAGTGAATGAGTTGATAAATAATCAAACAACACCCACAACACCCACAATTTTTGTGTCCCTCCTCATATACCATTTCTCCCTAGCTGTACCCTAATGCAATAGTTTCGGCTTGTAGGAGGCATGTGAGTGCAATGCCTCCAGGATCACTACTAGGGACTTTTAGGACCTTGGCAGTGTGACTTCAGGAGCTGCATTGATTGGCTACAGCTGATCAATAAAGTGCCTAGGTGAGTTTCGTGCAATGGCTGCCAGAGCTAAGCTTAGTATCGGTAGGATCTCTGCTAAGTGGCAGCAGGAGCAGTAGTGCGTGTCCACAGGGGCTCAGTATTGGCAGGAACTTAGTGAGTTAGCAAGCTCTGTGTGGAACCTACAGGACCTCACTTGGGTGTTTTCTGTAGCTCCGTTGTGTAGAGTACCTGCAGGTGGTCACTTGTGTAGTAGCAGCTCAGTGGAGTGCCCACAGACACTCAGTTTTGTGGCTGCAGGGGATCATTGTGATGCCTTCATGTGCTCCGTGAGTTGCCGCCAGGAGCCCAGTTCATTGAATATTTGGATTGCACATTATTAAAACAAGCTAAGCGGCATTTACACTGGAAACATTAAGCAAGAAGCTTTAACTTCATGATCCCATGGCAAAATATACGAACACAAGGCAAAATACATCTATCTCCACTTGAATGGCTCACAATGTAAGTGCTACTCTATGACATGAGTTCATCCTGCCCTTCACAATTTAGAATGCCACGATCCCAACATTTCATCATTCCTAGGTCGATACATTGCTTAACATCATTAAATTGTGTAATAATAACACCTGTTATGATTGCAGAGCTTAGAAGCATAAGGAATCTGGCATGAAGAACTACATAAGAACAGATATTATAGCTAAAGCGCCAAACGGTGTAGTGAATTCTTTCACTTTTTGGCCCCTTCCTATATGTGTCTTGGTTATTTTCTCAATAAAAGATTAAATAAATGCCTGTTGTCCTCCGATGGTAAATCAGACGAATACCGCCAAACGAAATTACCGTTATCGCCACTTGGTCCGACTGATTTACTGTCAGATTACAAGGAGTGGCAGGTGGTGTAAGTCCCCATTCATTGTAGTCCATAGAACTCCATGGGGATTTGGCAGAATTATCACCAGTGGTAATTATGACGATTTTGTTGATTTTTGGCAGTAACCCAGTGGATTTATCTCCAACAGTTTGCTGGAGGTACATCCTCCACTCCATCACTGAACTTTTAATACGGCATTGTGATAATGCTGCAGTAACGGAACTACCAGTCCACTACTGTCGTGTTTTACTGCACCACCATACTTGTAATGAGGCGCCGTGTCCCAGAATCAAACTTTTACAATAGGAGTTCATGAAGTTACTTATTATAGAGAGGGCAGGGGTGTCTTAAAATATGACAACACATATTTAACTTCTTCTTTAAAGCCGCCTTTCTCATTAACCATTTCCTCTGATTCTATAGGTTGCAAGTTGACCATTTTGACCATATATATCCTCAGAAAATGGTGCAAAAGTGCTTTCTTTATATAGTAAAGGGATGGACAAATAAAGCCAAATCATTACTGGACTAATGACATTGCCTGTCAAAACACCTTTGCAAGATGATCTTCTGTTGTGTGGCACTCAAGAGAGGCACACCTGCTTGGCAGTGTTGTTTCCCCTGGCCTTGCCACTCTGGTGGTGCTATTGGCTACTGATTATCCTGCTGTTGTCTTCCTCTGCTGAGTGCCCCTCTAATGATACTGGACACTATGCAGTACCGATTGAAGTCATGGGCCATTCAGTGTTAAGGTCTCAGTGAGTTGGTTGCCTGGCACATGCAGGGACGTCATTTCACCAAAATGCCATGGGTAGCGGAAGTGACATCACATGACCTTTGACCGCCGATGACATCACAGGAAGTGATGTCATTTTCCACCCCACCTTGAGGTGACATCACAGGAAGTGATGGAACACGACCTTTCATGCCCTTGACAAAACAGGAAAGGACATCACATATTGCTCTTAGATACGATATGAAAAATATGGTTGCAATATCACTATAATGTTATATACATTTCATACAAGAATGGATCACCATATGTATTGTTAATATCAGTGTGTATAGGCCCATAATACCAAATTACTGTGAATGCAAGCGCATGTCCAAGGCCAAATGATAATGATGTGTTATTGTATAGTTCTTACGGTTAAGCGCTTTATATAGAACAAATATACATACAATAGCACCCAACCTGTGTTGGTACTCATTTATCAACCTCAGAACGATGAAAGGCTGAGTTGAGGTGTTTAAGAACAGGCTAAATCAGTGACTCACCACCTGAAGTGTGCCTGGAAATAAACATTTATGAGTTTAGCAATTATTGTATAGAATTCCAGAAAGACAAATGATGTGTTATTCCTATTCTTTCTTATTTAGCGTCACTGCTCAAAGTGATTTTTTTTAAGAGGTCTGAACAAGAATGTCAGCCACTCCAAAAATAAAGAGCCACATGACACTGGCCACAGCCCATGAGTTTACATTTAGAAAAAAAAAGTTCAAAAAACAAAAGTTTTAAAAAAAGAAAAGTTTTTAAAAAATCATTTTTTTCTAGGGGCAGCAGGGGAGACCACAGAGGTAGCAACAGAGACCGACCCCTTGCGACCCTCAAAAGATGTCTCTGGGAACATGCCAGGCACATGCCTGGGTATTGAAGTACATCATGCTGGCTGAATACCAGAAGAAAAAGGGGAAGTGCCCAGGTTAACAAAGACCTGCATGTGCCCACTGCGAGGCAGCTGTGGCACAGCAAAGCCTGTGTCATTCTGACACTGGTACATACACACGTGCATGCCAGCACCTGCACCTTATCCTTGGCTGCCTGGCTGCTGCCTGCCCTACACGCCCCAGCCACTCACACTAATAGAGGAGTGCTGTAAGTTATTACAAGTGGCAGAGGCTCACCAATGATAACCGCACAAGCGCACACCGCGGTTACCGGCGGTTACCGGCGGTTACCTCCTATCACATTGCTATTCATAAAACTGGATAACTAGCACTGCAGTGCCAGCAAGGTCCACACTATTGCTTGTTGTGTGGCTGCGACTGACCAACTGTTCAAAAAGAAAGTTGCCAAAGAAGCACATCTTAATGGAAATGAGTGTGAGACAATAAGTGCAGATGCTCAGAAATAAGTCCCAGGGCTCAGCCATCGCAAACAACCCCACAAACAAAGCACTGCCCACCCCTAAAACGTGAGGCAATTCTCATTCTCTCACTGAGATTTCTTTGGTTTTCATTTTGGTTTAAAGATGCCCTCAAGAGCATCCACAATACCCAAACACATCTGAACAGTAGGATTTCATTCAGAGGCCCGTTAAGTAAAGCATTGTAGATCAAGCGCTCGACCCTGAATATTGCAATATTGAAATATTTCCTGGTATACTAATCTAACTCTGGTCTAGAGTTTTGAGGCAGGAAAACATTTCTATAGAAGGATCAACAGAAGGCACACGTGTCAATTCAGTCAAGGCCTTGGACTTTAATCTCACAATATGCATTAGCCCTTTCACAAACACAGTATCCCCATGTCCAAGAAATTGCATAAACAGCCTACCTGAAATGTGTCAAGTTGTGAGGGAAATGAGGCTGGCCTCTCCTTAAGGCACCATTGGCTCCCTGGTGTCCCTCATTTATTTTATTTCCCCCAACTCTCTACCTAATTTACAGCACTGCCCCCAACACCAGCTCGATCTGGGCATTAGCCAATGAGGACATGTTTGCAATATTAACTGGATTTGACCATTGAAAGGTCTGAAGGCCTTACAAAAGGTAAATTCACCCATGGGCAGATAAGAACTCTGTCATTTCTGTTTTATGTAGCAAACACATTTTTGAGCATCTTTTATAGTATTCCAATGAGCTGGTACATTTACCTGATTGGGAAAGAAACCAATACACATCTCCCTTAGTTTCCAGAGGAAATATGGAACCTCATTTTAAAGATCCAATACATCGTTAAGCCCTGAAGAAGCATCTCAAAAGCCAAAACATAGGCACATACCGAATATGGTAATACCTAATTCATATTATGGTTTTGCCTTCTACTATTATGTGAATAAACTGACATGAGATGCGCAAATTAGGAATAACAATAGTGGTTTTATTTGTAAGAGAATAACAGAAATTACTTATTGCATATGATTGTGTTTGGTGGGGTATGTGAAATAGCTTATCATACCTCATATTGTTCAAACAATATCACAAGGCTTTGCGCTTTCTGCCTCTACACTACAGGTGTGTTAATCAAGCAATAAGCCCCGAGCTGGCACCATTACAGCGTCAGGTAATGCCCCCGGGGCCCATACGCAAGGGCCTTTACAAAGGCCTCAGGGGCATTACCGGACACAGTAATGGCCTGCCGGCGAGGGGCTTATTGCCATTGGTACTCCGGCCTGTTAGACTGGGGTACTAATGGTCTTTTTTTTTGGTTGTGAGATGCGTTGCGTTTCGCAGCAAGGAAAAAAGGGAAATAAATGGTTGCCACAGACTGGGAAACGTAGTCCATTTTCCCTTTCCGTGGCGGCCATAGTAAACAAAGTAAATAGGTGCCATGGAAGCTGAGACATAGACTCCGATTGGTTATGGACAAGGGAGTGGGCTAATCTGATACACCTAGACTATGATTGGTTAAGGACAAGGGAATTGGCTTAGGTGCCTGAATGACGTGGTCTCAGAAGAGCTGACTCATTCCAAGAAGGTGGGTGGAAGTGGCGATGGGAATGGTTGGTATCCTCCTTCTGCCATACCACTTTTCCATAATTACGGTTTGCTGCAGTAAGACTCACTGATCAGGAAATGCAGACTGGCGACCTTCTGCTGGCATAACATGGCTGCTTTTCTGCATGCTGGTGCCCTTTTTTGAAATGTTCTTTTCTACTACAATAGACCAGGCTGCCTTCATCAAAAACGTCGAGGGGAGGGTAGCGAGTTACAGGAATGGGGGTAATTTATTAATCAGTGCCCCAATGGGGAGGTATATTGAATCTTCCTTTGTGCCTCTAAAAAAGCATTAACTTATATTAACTTGATATGTAATGAATCGAATATATCCTTGAATGTTCAAGATTGAATAGCCAATTCAAGCAGCACTCCATTATTAAAAGAAAGAAAACTATGCTCTTGCATTCAAAATTATTTCTTAAAAGAAACTCATTTCAAGTAGGAGATGAGTGAAACCCAGATGCATTGTAAACTCTTTCCGGAAAAACACTTACTTTCCTTTTCCACAAAAAGCAGAGCTTTCTGAATCATTATTTGCAAGATGATCTCCTTCACATTTTCAGGTGCAACGAGGTAGGAAAGGTGGTTCCCGGGTGATTGCTGAGCAAAGATACCACATTGCTGTGTATACATGCGACAAACAAGAAGCATGAGGATATCTCTTGATATGAAACTGGGAGATTCTGATAGGGGAGCCAATAACTGCAGGTGAATTTAATTCTGTAATAGACCAAAAATGTACACATTCAGTTCCTATTCCCCAGCTAGAAATTCGACCACTCCATCACAAATTAAAGGTGTTCTGGTACCAGAAAATGGACAGATGCTCTTGACCTTCTTTGCATGTGCTAATAAAGGATATTCCTAAATATAATGCTTTTTGCTACACATTCCAGTACATGCCAACAGAAAATTTTGCAATCGATTAAACTATGTTATCCGACCCCTGTATTTCCTTCTAAGTATGGGAAACTGCACAACAAACCCCAGGTTTAGCTGTAGATTAAAGGACACAACCATAGGTCACACTGCTTTGACCGACAGCTTGTCCAAAAGGTTTGCCCAATGCATTGCACTAAATGTCAAGTTGGATATGACTTAGAAGGCACTCGGAGAAGCAGCGACCACTAGAGAAGTTACCAGCTGGACCTCTGCTCTTCACATGTACAAAGCCCCTGTGCGAACAGAGCATGTGCTGAAATGGAGAGCCCATGGATGGGAAACACTGTATGCATCCATGGGATTTATAAAGCGCAAAGCAAGCTGGGAAGCAATGGAGTGCTTTGCAAAGGGGACACACTGTATGGGTTACAAGTAGAGTGCATGCATGGTAAAGGGAATTGAAATGGGTAGAGGAAGCAGGGGAAAGGGGAACTCCAGAGATGGAACAATAGTGTTGAGTGGAGTGATGAGCAAATAGTATGCATCTTGTTAGAATTGAATCGTCTCAGATGGGAGATGCCACGTGCAATCTGGACGCAATGCGGGCAAACAGAATGGCGCCATCCCGAACCAAGCATAAACAATTTACTTTAGTCAACCAAAAAAAGGCTACTACAATTCATTTAAAGTATCATTATTCTAAAATGAACACCACGATACATAGCAAGACATTAATAAATGCAAAGATATAACATTCGCCAAATATTGCTAATACAGATTTAAATGAAGGTCATAGGTAGCCAAAAAGAAATCCTTTAAAAATAGAAACTCCGAAGGGATTATTTATGTATGTGTTTATTAGACAAATGCGTGGATAATTTGTGACTACTATACAAAATGATCACCAAGGGGCTGCAGACCAGCAGGTACAGTAATGATATGTAGTAAATATTGAATGCAGAAATATTGGGGAATATATCAATCCATGTTTGGAAGCCCCCATCCAGTAAGAGGATGTGACCCAAAGAAATCATGTCATTTGCAAGCATCAAAGCCTCCAGTTTGACAGTCACCCTCTCTTTTAATACCAAGTTTCAAAAAGGAATTATGCACGCTCTCGTCCAGGTTATACGTGCTTTTATTGCCACACCAGTGGCAGACTCAAACCTCACTCTAATCCAAAAGCTAGCCAAAGACCCACACGACTGCAAATAGTAGCACCCGATTTCAGTAATGTGTCTAGATGACAACATTTTTATCATTAGCTCAATGCTGGCACAAGAATCCTATTAATCACATTTATTCAACCCTGGCCAATCTTGCTATTTAAGCAGAAAAACATGTTCGAAAATACTACAATGTTAGTCAGTTAAATTAATATTTACATCACATATTGTTTAAAATCCCATGTGTAGGAGGTTTAGAAGTAGACAGCCGTCGCGCTATGAGGGAAGTGCCCAAAGTATTTGTATTTGTATTTATTGTATTTATATAGCGCCTTAATCCAAGGTGCTTTACAGTTTAACAACAAGATTACACAAAACATAGAACAGTAGAAGCAAATAATATACATGAATTAGACCAAAAAACAGTGTGTAGAACAATTTGCATATGAGAAGGAGGAGAATGGGAGGGGGTCGGGGAAGGAAGGATGAGGGAGAGAGATTAGGGAGTAAATAACATAGTAGGAAGAGAGGTCATAGGAAGGAAGGTGGAGAGTGAATAGAGTTGAGATGGGGGTAATAGAGGGAAAGAGAGATAGAAAGAAATAAAGGGAGAGAGAGAATAGGGTGTGGGGGGAATGAAGGAGTGATTTCAAGGAGGAACGGAATGAAGAATAGGTGGGGATGGAGCAGAAAGAAAGAGGCAGGGAGTTCCAGTGTAAAGGGGAAAGGAGCTGAAAGGAGCGGAAATGAGAAGAGGCACAAGGGGGTGTGGGAACAGAAAGTAAGAAGAGATCAGCGGAGTGAAGGGAGCGAGAGGGAGTGTGGAATGAGAGAAGAGAGGAGAGGTATGGAGGGGCAAGGTCATGAGAGATTTAAAGACAAGAAAAAAGGTAGTGAATTTTAAGTTGAGAGTGGAAAGGAAGCCAGCCTAGGTTGGAAAGTGACTTAGAGATGGAGTCAAGGGGGGAGAGAAGGCAGAGGGTGCGGATAGCAGAGTGGTAGATGGATTTGAGGGGGGTAAGGTGAGAGGCAGGGGGACCAAGGAAGAGGGAAGAACAATAGAAAAGGTGAGAGAAGATGAGGGAGGAGATTAAAAGTTTGGTAGCATGAAAGGTGAGAGAGGAACTGACTTTACGGATGTTAAAGAGGTTGTAGTGACATGCACGAGAAGTAAGGGAGATATGATGGGAAAAAGAGAGGGAAGGGTCGAAGTAAATGCCTAGATTACGAGCATGGGTGGAAATAGGAAGGTTAGAAGGGGGGAAATGAATGGACGGAGGTGGAGTGGGGGAAGGAAGTGTGTTAGAGGGAAAGATTAGTACTTCAGTTTTATCAGCATTGAGAGAAAGATAGTGAGATGACATCCAGTTTGTAATGGCGGTAAGACAAGAAGAGAGCTTTAGATGTAGATCAGGGGTAAAGGAAGAGACGGAGAGATATAGTTGGGTGTCATCAGCGTAGAAATGGTGAGAGATCCTGAAGGAGGAGATGATAGGGGTGAGGAGTGAAGTGTAAAGAGAGAATAGGAAGGGACCCAGGACAGAACCTTGGGGAACGCCATGGTCCAAAGGGAAGGTAAGGGAAGATCGACCACCCCAGGAGACAGCAAAGGAACGTTGGGAGAGGTAAGAGGAGAGCCAGTTAATGACAGAGCCTTTGAAGCCAAAGGAGGAAAGAGTATTGATAAGTAAAGGGTGATCGACAGTATCGAAGGCAGCAGAGAGGTCTAGGAGAATGAGAATTGAGGATTGCTTAGAGTAGTGAGCGGTGAGGAGGGAGTTAAGGACATAGGTGATAGCGGTCTCAGTGGAGTGTTTAGGGCGGAAACCAGATTGAGAAGGAGGAAGGAGAGAGAGGTTAGTGACAAAGGTCGGGAGCTGACAGTAGGCTTAGCATTCGAGTATTTTAGAGAGGAAAGGTAGAAGTGACATTGGACGAAAGTTGGAAGCAAGAAGGGTTTAGCAGAAGGTTTCTTCAGAATAGGGATAATAGTGGCGTGCTTGAAGGCAGTAGGGAAGGAGGCCGCGGAGAGACAGATATTGAAGAAGGAAGTAAGATGAGGGATAAGAGAGGGGTAAATTGTAGGAATAAGGAGGGTAGGGATGGGATCAGAAGGGGCAGCAGAGGGGTGGGATTTAGCAAAGATGAGGGAGACGTCAGAGGGAGTGACAGGAGAGAATTCAGACATCCAAGCAGAGGGGGAGTGGAAGGAAGGAGGGGGAGGGGAGCAGAGAGGATAAGAGTTCATTTTTTTTTAAGAGAAAGAATTTTAGCAGAGAAGAATTCAGCAAAGTCAGAAGGAGAGAGAGGAGAGGAAAGAGAGGGGTCAGGGGTGGGAGGGGAGAGCAGACGAGAGTTTGAAAGACATGACGAGGGTGAGAGGCTTGTGAGTGAAGAAGGTTAGAAAAGTAGGAGCGTTTAGCAGCGTTAAGACAGGAATCATAGAGAGAATGATAAGAGAAGTAGGGGGTTTGGTGGGAATGAGTAGGTATTTGAGCCAGCGTCGCTCAAGCTGACGAAGGAGATGACGCATGGACAAAAGGTGAGGGGAGAGCCAGGGTTGGGAAGGCTTACGGGTGGGACGGAAAGAGGAGAGGGGGTAGAGTTGATTAAGACTAGAGGAGATGGAGGAAGACAGAGAGGATAGGGCAAGGTCAGGAGGGAGAGTGAAGTCAGAGAGAGGAGGAAGAGAGGAAGAGCAGGTTTCAAGGAAGAGAGAGGGGTTAAAATTCCAGAGGTCACGTTGAGTAAAAGAGTTGTCAGAGGGTAGGGGAATGGGAGGTGAAGAGCAGGGGGTAAGGGAGAAAGAGAGAAGAGCATGATCTGATAGGTAGGTGGGTAGTGAGTAGACAGATGAGGAGGAATAGGTTGAATTAAAAATGAGGTCAAGAGTGGAGCCAGAACTAGCCCAATGGTCCGCCAAAATGGACGCCTGCGCAATAAAAGAACACAGAATATACACCGCACAGGGATGCCCAGCTAAGGCCACCAGGATCTGGGGGAAATGGGAGGAGGGTGCGGACTGAGGACTGGGGTGTGGAGGTGGGCGGACGGTTGGGAGAGTACTCAATGATGTAGCAGTGGGGCGCACTGCCATAGAGGCAAATAAGATGCGGCACAGCGAAACCTCATGGACCTGATACGGCGGCTGGAGGCGGCAGGGGGTGGGGGGTGTTTGCAGTTTGTATGTTGTACAATGTTATTAAAACTAATAAAATGTGATATTAAAAAAAAAGAGTGGCGCCAGAAGAGTGAGTAGGAGAGGAGGGGAGAGGGGAGAGAAGGTAGGAGTCAAGGATAGAGAGAAGAGGTGACGGTTGAGGGAGAGTGGGAAGGTGAATGTTGAAGTTGCCGAGTACAGTGAGGGTAGAGGGAGAGAGGGAGATAAGAGAAGGAGGTGGTCAAGATCATCGTCGAAGCAAGTAAGGTGACCAGGAGGTCTGTAGATAATTAGGAAGGAGATGGGGTGAGGGGAGGTGAAGGATTTAAATAAGTATTCAAAAGAAGGGAAGGTAGGAAGGGACAGTGAGGAGGTAGATGAAAGGTAATTAGGGTGGAAGAGGAGTCCAACGCCTCCGCCATGACCAGTGGGACGAGAGATATGATGAAAGGAAGAAGAGGGGGTAGTTAGGGAGGCAGAGACCATAGAGTTGTGAGGAGGGATCCAAGTTTCACTTAGACAGAGGAAGTGAAAGTTAAAGCGAAGGAACATATCCAAGGCAGCTCCAGGCTTATTGCAAAGAGATCTGACATTCCAAAGGGCATTGTTGATTAGGCTGGAAGAATGGATTGGGGGGTAGATGAGGTTACGATGATATGGAAGGTAAGGGGAAGGGGGTTGAGCAAGGGAATAGACATGAGAAATAGGGGAAGGACAAGGAGGAGAGGTAGGAGGGGGAGGGGCAGATGGGAAGGAGGGGGGAAGAGCAAGGAAGGTGAAAAGGAAGGATTTTGGTCCATGACAAGGAGAGAATGCAATGTTAAAGTGATAGGGATTGAAGGTCAGGTGATGGAGGGTGCTTAGTGGTAGAGTGGATCAGGTGAAGGTGAGGGCTCAGAGAAGGGCTGAGGGGGGAGAGAATGCATAGTTAAAGTGATAGGGATTGAAGGTCAGGTGATGGAGGGTGCTTAGTGGTAGAGTGGATCAAGTGGAGGTAAGGGATCAGAGAAGGGCTGAGGGGGCAGAGGAAATGCTGTTAAAGGTTGTCAGGTTGTGGACAAGAGCAAATCATTAGGAAAGTATGGGGGCGGAGATGGCAGCAGGGCGGCTGAGGGTACCACTCTTGGGAGGTTTATGAGTTAGAAGTCAGAGCAGAGAGTCACGGTAACAGCAAGAAAAGGGGGTGTCCATAAACTCTCTACGGACGTGAGGTTCTGAGCAGGACTCAAGATAGATGCTGCAGCAGCACTCCAGATGGTGTAGAGGAGGCGCTGGACCTCATTACCCTAGAGCTGCGCTCAGGAGATGAGGGTCGTCACAGCAGGTTGGAAGAAGATGGCGAGACCTGCAGAGCGTCCGTGGGGTGCAACTGTGGGAGGTATGAGTCAGAGCAGGTAGACACGGTAACAACAAGAAAAGTAGGTCCATAAATTCTCCACCGGCGGGAGGTCCCGAGCTCCGACAGCAGAACTCAAGATAGAAGCTGCAGCGGTACTCCAGATGGAGCAGAGGAGGCGCAGGATCTCACCACCCAGGAGCCACGCTCAGGAGATGAGGGCAGTCACCACAGGCTGGAAGAAGAGGGGGTGAGACCTCAGGGAGGGATCTTACTGGAGGAGGGGTGGACAGGAGCGAGCAGGACCCAGCGGAGATCACAGCAGCCAGCCAACTGAAGTAGCAGGAGGCAGATGGTGTCCGGAGGTGGGAGATAAAACTGCAGGCTGGAGGGATCGTCCGGAGGAAGCGGAACCCAGAGCAGCAAGAGTCTAATGAGGGTCGCAGGTGTGAGCTGTACCTGTAGGCTGGAGGGATGGTCAGGAGGAAGCGGGACCCAGAAGCAACAAGAGTCCATTGAGGGTTTCAGGTGTAAGCTGTACCTGTAAGCTGAAGGGATGGTCAGGAAGAAGCGGGACCCAGAGGCAGCAAGAGTCAATGGAGATCACAGGCGTGAACCGTACCTGTAGGCTGGAGGGGTGGTCAGGAAGAAGCGGGACTCAGTGGCGGCCAAGCTCAACAGAAGGTCTCAGGAAAGGAGCAGCAGTGGCACACCGGATGGTGCAGTAAAGGCACGGGACACCAGCGCCCAAGAGACGAGTGCCGCCACAGCAGGACACCAAAGAGGGGCCTTGGAGGAGGAGGAGTGGCCCGCAGAAAGCGGGATCCAGAGGAATCACACCCACCAGCCAACTGAAGCAGCAACAGACAGATGGTGGCCGCAGGCCGGGGCTACAACTGCAGGCTGGAGGGACGGCCTGGAGGAAGCGGGTCCAGAAGCGGTAGAAGTCCAACATCAGGCACAGGCGTGAGATGTCCCCGCAGGCTGGAGGGGATGACAGGTCAAGACAGCAAAGAGAGGCCCTGCAGAAGGCCAGATGGGAGTGGATCACCGTAGAGACCCCACTGATCACAGCAGGAAAACATCCGCCGGAAGGCCCTGAGGAGGCTCGGGCCGGGAGAGGTCCAGTTGAAGCCCAAGTTGAAAGGGGGTCACCCACAGTGAAGAGGCCCCGAGGGCTCTCAGTCCATAAGCCTGTTGAGGAGGCTGATGAGAGGCGGCAACGGCAGCAAGCAGGGCAGTGCAGTGGGAGCGAGAGTGATGCTGATTACAGTGGGAAGCAGCAGCCGGCAAACACCGATGCACCCTCGGAGTCGGAGCTGGGAGAGGCCCGGGGCGCTCACACAGAGGCGGGAGCAGGAGGAACCGACAGTCAAGAGACGGCTGCTGGGCTGGTTGGAGGGTCCGAACTTCAGAGAACTTGATCCATTGATACCTCAAGGTAAGAGCTTGAAAACGTAAAGTGGAGTAGTATGTAATAGTTGTAGATACTGTTTTAAAAGGTTTAACTCAGCCCCAGATCAGGGAGACATCGAATGAGGCAGCCGAGCTTCTGCGCCCCCTGGTGGAAAACTAGTAGTAGAGAAGTAAACAAAGTAGTGAAGACGGTGAGAAAGTAAGAAGTGAATTGATGAACTGTGACTGTTATAATAGAACTGCTCAAAGGGGTGGGCCAGTTTAAAGAGATTTTGAGTATTTTAAGTGTTGTGTGAGAGGGGCCCAAAGGAATGAAAAAGGTAAGGAAGATATACAGCTGTTGCGAGAAATTATTGATGAGAGATGGGTAAGGAAAGAACAGGAGATAGAGGAAAGTGAGGCAAAGTGGGCAGAGGTAGTCCTGAAGAGTGGGAGGAGGAGTGGAAAAACCCTAGGAAGGAGAAAGAGGAGGTGAGAAGGAGAAGTGTGAAGAAGGAACATTGGGTTACCTCCAGGAGGTGAAGGAGGAGGAATGGATGAGGTAGTAGAGAAAAGAAGGTGGCAGGGGATTATTAAAACCTGGGTGGTGCACCCTAGACGAAAGAGGGGTTCATGCAAGTACACAGGTAATATAGTACAAGCATTTGTGGTAGTGAGACAGATGCTAGGGAGGGGAGAGAGATTGGAAGATGTGGCTTGAGCAGCAGAACCCTGACAGAATGGGGGTGGTGGGGCAATGAGGGGGTATCCGGATAATATTATCCCCATATATATGGTCGCCGTACATAATATCGCCGGGAAAAGGTTGTGGCGATATTATATGGGTGACCATATATATGGGGATAGGGGCAGCCAAAAAAAAAAAAAAAATAAATAAAATAAGGGTTTGGGGGGGTGTCCCCTGCATGTTCCATGCAATAATGTCCCCACACAAAACGGCCATTTTTTGGCGATATTTTTGCATGGCGATATTTTTGTGGGGACATTATTACATGGAACCAATGAGGGCTCTAGCGAGAACCCTGTTCCAGCTTTAGACCATCCTCCTATTAACCATTGGGTCCAACCTATTTTGGAAGGCCTGCCACTCACTGCCCCACTTACAGAAACCTCCCACAGGCTCCTAGTATTTAGATTACTCTTGTGACTGAGAACCAAGGAGAAGCAATCCTGAGGACTTTGAGAACGAGGTTCTTAGAATCTTTAAACCTGGGACTGAGAACTCGGGAGTAGAGACCCCAAGAACTATGGAAGAGTAGGTTATGGGAACACCTTAAAACCCAGGACTGTGAACTTTATTGGCTGGAATTGCCGGGAGACATTCATCCCCAGACTTACTGAATGCTGGCAGAACATGTTGTTGGAACACTTTACTTTCAAGAAGACACTTTCCCAGAGCACTACTCAACCAAGGAGAAGAACCATCCTGACAACCCTCAGTTTAAGTCAGACTCTACGTGTTTGTTTTGGCCAATCCTGTTCACATTTCTTTATAAAAAACCTTCCCTTGCATTGCATGTTTTTCAGTCAATGTCCTCTATGTGACCAGGTGCAATTTGTGAGATCGACAGGCTGCCCTGCACCACTTTACATTCAGGCCAGTTTTGGGACTACCAACCCTGGGGTAACACTTGAACTCTGAGTGAGCTATAAAAAACCCTTATTATTCCCCAACTCTCCCTCTCTCTGAGATCCAGTAGCCCCTATCTCAGCGTTTTCCTGTCCTGAGCAATCATCCTTAGAAAAGTGGATGCAAGACAAGTGGAATGCATGTTGGTGGCCAAGAGATAGGATTCTCCAATAAAAGGACTATGCTTTTACTGCTTGAATACCAAATATAGGATTCCCATCAAACACTCCCTAGCTATCTCCATCTTGTTTGGCTCAAAATTATTACATCCTGGGGAGAGAGAAAGTCTTGAGAGGGATTGATGTGCATGTGGACCTGTCACCTCAGTGTTGTGGGATTTTGTCTCTACTGCCATACAAGTTCAATCTCCCCTAAGAGTGGCTTGCACCCTGTTACACACCAAATACCCTGGAAGCTAGTGGTCTTACGACTGAACTATTCAGAGAAGCCCCTCTACATTTATCATGAGGAAGCCATTGGTCATTTGTCTTTGAGGCTCTATGATTCACAAAAGAAGCCTGAGAACCTTGTGAACACATGAAATCTGAAGGTAGAGATCCCAGTTTCCAGAAGGCGAACAGCAGAGTAGATACCAATGCATAGCCCAGACAGTCAGAAATTAGAGGTTCTCTAACACTATCCTGCCTGCTGGTGGCATAACATCAGCCTTACCCTGACCCGTCTGAACAACCCGAGCCAGGACACGGACAACATTGAGTATACTGGTAAAACCTGCGGGTGACGGAAGGCCCTGAACACTCCGAATGAAGGCACCAATGAAGAGCCAGTGGGTCCACACCTCATACACAGAAATGTACAGTGAGACATTATCCAGGACATCACTAAGCCTTCTATACACCCTTGGGTCCACAGTGGGAAAGACCAAAGTATCTCCATCTTAATGTACGGGTGTGAAGCTGGAAATGCTTTGGAGGTACAGAGCCTCCGCGTCCTTGTCTCACTACTTCCCCTGTATGTGTTTTTTTGGTATGTTTTCTTCCACAGGGGTCCGGTCTGGACCTTTGGCAGTGCAACTATTCATCTTTATTTTGTGGTGAAAAATACCCATGGGCTTGTAGAGGAGCAGTTCATGCCTCTGCAGGAAATCCCGCCCCACTACCTCCTATATGTTGGGAGCCTGAGATTGTGCCATGCTTAACACCAGCGTTTGTAACCATACCACAGCGAGTATTCGAAAGAAGGTATCCACTAAGAAAACCATATCAAATGTATCCCCGAAGAGACGACAATCCGAGGGAGGAACTCCCTGAAGAAATATCAATAAGTGTGAAAGAGAAGCTGGTGAGGTCACAAGAGACGAGCATGACACACTGAGAATATTGGCTGAAGAGAATGCATGGATCTTGCAGAAACTGATGATGAAGTTAAGAATCCAGTGAACTTTCATTTGCGAAAAGAAGATTGCATGTGCGCGAAGCACTGCAGAAAATGCAAGTCGTTCAATAACTGTACAGATGCTGTAACGCAAGTAGACAAAGTGATCATAGAAGCTGGCTATATGTAGTGAATCGACTGCAGGGGAAGCAGCCATTGTATATAAACTGGACATCAGTGTCATGAATTTAGTAAGCCAGGACCCATGGAGAGGAAAGGCCTGAGAACTGTGTCGCAGACAAGGATAAACTGAGATTGTGGAAACAAATGGCGAGGCTGTCTGACCTGGTATTAAAACTGAAGCAGCCAAGTTCTGTTATCTATTCTTGAAGGCAGTAAATGTGAGAAGAGGAAGCATCCCTTGTTAAAGTGCAACGATAGAACACCAGTGTGCCAAGTTTTTTTCATTTAAGACATTTAAATGCTGCAAAATGGCCAAATCGTGGTTTCCTGTCACACGAGCTAAGGATGGAAATAGAGTTCATTTTCCCATATATTCCCAGAGACAAGAACACTTTGCAAGGCAGAAGGCATGGGTGATGAAGATTGCGTGGTTTCCTGTGGAGACCGGCCGATAGAAATAAACTTGCAATAGGAACCGAGATGGTGGGAAGATCCCCTTTTGACGAAATCCCTGTCCAGTTTCCATGGGTGATCTGTGGACGGAAAGCGAAGTGGTCGGATTGGAGGAGGAGTCAATACCGAAGGCCTTCGAGTTGATTAACGAACGAATGGTGAGTAGACTAAGGGGAATGGCAAATGAAGGGGATGGGATCGTGATCATTTTAAAGTAACAGGAAATATTGTGTGAAGAAAAAGTATCACCTAGAGTGCTGGCTCAAGGGAGTTTCAGAAGGAGACATTTCAAATCCAAACTGGGGTAGAACATAAATATATAATGCGCAAACAGGTTTACGTTTGGTGAAGTCTCAAACCGTGTATCGGGTAATAAAGTAAAGGCGAGAGAGACAAAGGTGATCACAGTGTTTATTAATGTGTAAAGTCGACTAGTCTGTATGTTGTTTGTTGAGTAAAAATATTGAAGAGCGATAAAAGTTGTGAAGTAATTGATAAAGGTTGCGGAGCAATAGTGATTGAGCATTGCAAAATGATTGGTACCAATCAAAAGGTAGAGCTAGCCTAAAGGGTGTTGAAAGACTGGTGATTTAAGTAAAAGTATAAAGGTTATTTCATAGGTCTGGTAAGTATTGACAGTCAATTGAGACTTGTCATTATGGGAGATACTCCTCTGATGCACTTATGTAAAGAGTTACCAAAGCACGTGCCCAAGCTCAAACAGTATAGTGCAGAATGGAGGAAAGGCATGGCAGATAGAATGTTCATGCTATGGCCACAAGGGGGATCATTGTCAAAAGCGGTATTACAACACATGACCACATACTTGCACGCTGCATACACGGGGAAGAGATTAGAGAAAAGATTAGCAATTTTAGAGCTCTGGAAAATGTACCAAGAAGAAAGGGAAGACCTGCCCCCTGAAGAGTGGCTGCTTAGTCAGTGAAAGGAGGAAGACTTTGAGCCTTCAGCTTCCCTCACCTCGCCTGCTGTAAAAGACACTAGTACGGGAGAACCAGGGTTTTATCCTTTAAAAGAATTGAAAGCAGCAATGGTGTATAGTAATCCGATATACGAGCCTCCAGCCTATAGTAGCGATGATAGTCCAGGGGAGAATAAGAGAAAAGAAGAGATCTAGAAGATCATACAGACATCAAGACATCAAATATAAGACTATTCAGACATCAACATTGGCTGCACTCTTATCCCAGTCCTTAATCAAGTTAAAACGCTGGGCGTGTATTTAGACACCAATCTAACAATGTCTAAGCACATAAACGCTCTATCATCATCTGCTTCTTATACAGCTAAATTGATAGCCTTGAGCTGGCAATTCATATCAGCACAGAACTTCGTCACTCTGTCCCGGGCTCTCATCGTATCGAAATTGGATTACTGTAATGGATTACTCCTAGGTACATCAAAAACACATTTTTTGGATAAAATGCAACTCCTTCAAAACAAAGCGCTGCACGTAGCACTAGGTCTACAGAAGTCTGAGCACATCTCTGCCATCCGAAGAGAAGCCCACTGGCTTCCCATAAAAGCTAGAATTGTATTCAAAACCCTCTGCATCACGCACATGTGTCTTGCTAAAAAAGCTCCCATTTATCTTAACAATACTGTCACAGTAAATAAATCAGCCAGAATGCTCAGGTCTAATACAAATGCCCATTTGGCAGCTCCCCGATACAAATATGTTAGAGCCAGGGGCAGCAGATTCCCAATAATGGCCTGAAAAATTGGAATAAGCTCCCACTTCTGATCAGAAACGAATCATCCCACCAATGCTTCAAAAAAGCCCTAAAACATGGCTATTCAACAAATACTAGGCAAGGGTTTGGTAATGACTACCTGTACCCTATCTGTAAGCCTGCCTGTCTGCACCATTGAGTTACCAATTTAACCGATGAACCTAACGCTTTTGTAGCTGCTGCACTAGTCATTGATGCCTGATAGCAATTTAGCTAGATTATTTGTATTCACTGCCTGTTTAATTATTTGTCATGTATTTGTAATTGTGATTGAATTTTGCCACACTGTCTGTAACTACGCGGTGACACCTGAGGGTTTGGGCGTATAATAAATGCAATAAATAAATACAAGAATACAAGACAAAGTAGAAAGAAGTGAGCGGTCGAAACTGTCGACAGAAATAGATAGGGAGATTAAGAGATGGAAAGGAGAGAAGGATAAAGCTGTTGTGATAGTGCTCGTGCAGAATGAACTGATGGGAGGGCAGATATTACTTAAAATAGATGGGAAAGGCATCAAGGAAGTTAAGCAAAGAGAAGATAATGATGAACAAGAAAGAAAAGATAAAGAACGAGAGAAGAGATTGAAAGAAGACAAGCAGGAAAGGAAGAGCAGGGAACGATGAGAACAGATATATCAGGAGGTGCAAGAGAAAAAGAAGAACAGGTAGAAGAACAAAGAAAGTATGACAAGAGTCATAAAGCGACAGAGATAGGGTTAGAAGAGAAAGGAAGAGAGAAGAGGAGGAAGCACAAAGACTAAGGGACAGAGTGACGAAGTTCTGTGCTGATATGAATTGCCAGCTCAAGGCTATCAATTTAGCTATACAGAGACAAAGGGAAGAAGAGGGAAGAAGGGAAGGAGTAAGGTGAGAAGAACAAAGGCAAGAGGAAGAAAGAATAAAAAGAATAAGAAGGGATGTGAGAAAGTGAAAAGAACTAGATGAAGAAATAGAACGAAGAAGAAGACAGTGGGGTCTTTATACCAGTCTCATTCGTAAGGAACCAATAGGGCCAAGCCCAGAAATACGATGGGACAGAATAGAAGAGATTCCTCTGATGAAGGAAGGGTAGTATTGGAAGAAGGAAACGTTGATGCAGTGAGCATCAGAGAAAAGATCAATAAAGTCTATCAAGAATTAAAGGAACATATCAAGTATGGAATTGAGGGAAGAAGGATCAATCACTAGCATTTCAATCACGAAGCGAAGAAGAAATTCTGTTCAGTCATGAATGTAGAGCATTGTCCTTAAGCAGACTGAACCTAGACAAAGGTGAGGAAGATAATAGCCACACTAGTTGGGGACAAGACGTATCAGACGACGAAAGAGAGTCCAGTCTTGGGGTAGGAGAAGGGAGCATGTGCAGCCCTGAAGGAAGCCTGCAAATGGATAAAGAAGTAAGATGATCACATCTGGAACAACCTAAAGATAGGACGCCAGATCCCATAGCATATCCAAAGGGTCCACAAGGACGATCGTACAGTGAGAAGGGAAAATCACCACCATATGTGAGCAGGTTAAGATAATTACCGACAAGGAGGCAGACAGAGACGAATATCCCTGCCATGGATAGACAAATGATGGAAGCCAACTCTGGGTTTGGGTTCACGCAGTTTCCCTTGTTGGAAAAAGGGGGAGCCAGAACACAGTATATCCCATGGCCGCAGATGGACAAGGATAATTTAAGGTGTAAGCTCCCGAGTTTGACTTTGGGTGCTGGGAAATGGATATATGAAATAGAAAAAATGATGAGAGGAAACACGCTGGCCATAGGGGACATACATGTCTCCTGGCAGCTATTCTTGGGGAAAGGGCTGATGACATATGGAGGAGACCAGGGTATTCAGGTGTGATAGCACAAAAAACAGCACATGACGGAGCACTTTTTAATAATTGTAGAGCAGACGTGTGGAGCGCTCTCAGGTACAGTACCCCGATACATCAGATATGGGTGCAATTATGACACATAAGATGAAGGAAGATGAAGACCCTATTGCTTACATTCAGGAGAAATGGCAACTTGAAATTTGCGAGCCTAGTGGGAATGGAAGCAAAACCTTGGCCTGAGATACAGTTGACGATAGTACACCATTGTCGGTTATTACAAGAAAAGAAAGATGAGGCTAGGAAAATTGAAGAAGCCAAGTAAGTCGGATTTCTTTTTATAAATGTGCCATATAAGGGGCAGTATTGACAAGTGGAGAAGGATTGGGAGAGCAGGAAGCAATGGGTGCACCTTGGGTGCATAGTAGGTGAGTAATTAACCGCTGGTGGATCAAAGTGGATATGGGTTTGTGCCACGAGGCAGATGTATGGGCTATAGAGGAAGAGGAGGTGGATTCCAAAATAATCAAGGTGAGTTTCAGAATACACAGAATGAGAATCAGAGTACTCAGGGAGGATATAACCAAGGGGGACTTGTCAGATGGGCACCCCCAGTATGTTGGACTTGTGGGATGACAGGGCACATTGTGCACGTACGTGGAAGCCAAGCGTATGTACAAAATGGACAATTTTCAAGAGGGGGACAGCTTATCCTCTGCCATATAGTACACAAACTAGAGAAGAGTTTGCCCAAGATCACACAGTTTATCAGACACAAGTGCCGGGAGTACAGCAGGTACAACAACAAGAACAAGTTCAAATGAATCCACCACAAGGGCAATCACAACAAGCCCCTATGCAGACACAGCAGTATGCAATCACAGGACAAGTGCTGATACCCACAATATGAGGAGTCACTGTGGTAGGAGGAAATCCTTTCACGGGTACGGGAATGAGCCTCTACCCACAATAGGACAGCTCACACAGTGACTTGATGTGCTCAGTACTATCTGTGACGCCAGACCCCAAGAGGAACCCAGGGTCGATGTGATGATAGGAGGCAAATCCTTTTCTTGTTGACACTGGAGCAACTTGTTCGTGTATACGAGAAAGAAAATATCCAATGTTGGGAATTGCCATTAATGCACAAGGGTTCTCTAGAGCTACGAGTCGAGTTCCTTTTAATAATAAATTACCATTCTCTATAGGAGAATGTGATATGTCTTTTCCTTTGTTATATTCACAACAGACACTGGTTAACATTTTGGGAAGAGATTTAATGACAAAACCTAACATGACGATTTCATTCACTGATCAAGGGATAGTGTGTTCCACCCCAGGAATACACTATTTAAACATGGGCAAATGTATACTGGCGTTGACATGGCAAGTGGCTCTGCAAGGCGTTCCAGTAGATCCAGAAATGTTTCTATATGGAGTAAGCATTCTACTGACATGGCTACCTGGCTTGGTGGGAAAAATTGTGAGGATACCTGATAAGTTTCTGTTTAGACCATGAATACCTATGGACGAAAAAGGGGACAGATAATCCCTATAGAATTAGAAGCAGCCATAGTATGAAGGAAAATGGCAATGCTCGAAGGAGTAGATGATGAGGATAGACCATGGAGAACAGTAATAGCTCTCACGGAAGGGCACATATTGACTGACATCACAGTTGACAACATGTTCAGGGAAGACCAAACAGATGATGAAGTAGTGTTCTTTATGAGCATCACATACTGGATAAGGATAGAAAAGAGGGAAGTCCCACAGCGAATGGCGATAATGAGGCAGCATCCATAGTTTTTTCAGGAAGACTTGGAGAAGGTGCCCAGCGTCCTTATGACGTAGGTTTATTAAAGTGAATAGGGGAAGTTCAAATAAATCTGAAGCTAGGAGCGATTTTGCCTTGAGCAAAGCAGTACCACATGTCTCGAGAAGCTGATGAAGGTACATTTAAGACCTTTTCAGCATTGATGAAACAAGGGATTCTGGTGCCATCAGAATCATCGTGTAACACTGCACTGTATCCGATAAAAAAATCTAAAGTAGTATCATGTAGATTTATACAAGATATGAGACTGATTAACCAGATTATAGATGCAGAGTTTCCTGTAGTACCTATTCCAGCAATGATACTATGCAGTATCCCGGTGGAAGCTTGATATTTCACGGTGATCTGTTTCTCGATCGCACAAGGAATCACAAGACTTGGCGTCATTTACATTCCACTTGACTGAAACATACTTGTTTGCCCCTGGGGTACTGTGAGTCCCCTTCGACGTTTAACAGAGTCCTACAGATGGATTTAGGCAATATTGATCTTAAGAGTGTGGTGATACAATACGTAGATGACATTTTAATTTGTAGCACCATGGAAGATGAGTGCAGACAAAATTCTATTCAGTTGATGACTATTCTAGCAGAAAAGGGATATAAGGTAGACACGGAGAAGTTACAATATTGCCAAGAACAGGTGTTATACATAGAGCAGTTGATTTTGCATGAAGGAAAGAAGGTGACACCTGAGATAGCTGAGGCGAAATACAGTTAAAGATATGCATCCGTTTCTGGTGTTATGCAACTATGTTAGAGCCTGGGTGTATGATTACAGTATATATGCAAGACCCCTTTTTGCAAGCTTTAAAGAAAGCACAAGTGGATAAAGTAAAAATAGAGTGGACTAAAGAAATGGAGGGGTTTGAGGAGTCGAAAAAAGCCATTTGTGCAGACCCTGTTTTAGGAATTCCCAATTATGCTGAGGAGTTTTATCTGTTTTCACACACAAATGGGACAGTTATGACAGCAGTGCTCATGCAGAGAACTACATTGGGGTACAAGCCTTTAGTGTATTACAGTGGGATTTTGACCCAGTAATGAGAGGACCTTTCCTCGCGAACAATCGTTGGCTGCTGCCACGTTCACAATTGAGAAGTCTACAAGTATTGTTATGGGCTGCTCTATGACTCTTTTTGTTTAGCATGCTCTTTTTGCCATTTTAGAGAAACCCAAAGGTGCGTTGACATCCCAAAGAGCTTCAGCATATGAGGTAATGATTGTGAACCCAACAATTAAGCTTGCAAGATGTAAAATAGTGAATCCTGTCATGTTAATAGCTGATCCAATAGGAGAAGGTGATCAGGTGCATGACTGTGCTAATGATGTTGAATTTTATGACGATATACCCTGTGTGAAGGAAAATGCTTTAGCGGGAGGGGAAATTCTCTTTATTGATGGTTTTTCGAAAATTGGTCAGACTAGTGGGGAAAGGCATTCAGGCACAGCAGTAGTGAGACACAGATCAAATGGAGAATTTGAAGTTGTAGCAAATGCAAGGCTACGTCTCACTTTTCAGCGCAAGCTGCAGAATTAGTAGCGCTTATTGTCGTGCTCGAGCAACACTGTGTACAGTGACTCCACCTAGGTGCATCAAACTTACATGCAGGGTTAGCACGTTGGAAAAGGAGGGGCTACCTCCGTGCAAATGGCACTCCAGTGCAGCATGCATTCTTATTACACATGCTTATCAAGGCACTACAACTCCCAGTAGCCATAGCGGTCATTAAATGCGCAGTGCACACTAAGCGAACAGATGTTCTCTCTTGCGGGAACGAAGCCGCAGACGAAGAAGCCAAAAGGGTTGCATATTCCCCAGATATTTTGAGTTTTGACACAGAGTTTTAAAGAAAAAGTAGTTACAACCATGTTAGTGCAAGAAGGGTTTAATAAATTGTCGATAACCCAACTAATGGAGATTCAAGGGAGTGAACCGTAGGAAGAGCAGGAATTACGGAAGCGAAGGGTGTGTTCTTTATCCTCCACAGAAGCATTATGGCGATAAGGCAGCACTGGAAAGCCGGTGATGCCAGTAGCATTATTAAAGGTTGTGCTTGAACAGCTGCATCAACCAGCACATGTAACTAGGGAGAGTCTTGCTGCTACGATTGCAGAAGACTGGTTCATTCCGAATTTGTTGGAGCATGTTGCACTATTTATGGTTAAGTGCCTCATTTGTCAAAGGTTTACTGCTGGGCATACACTGAGAACAATCAGAGGGGTAATACCTTGACCAAATGGTCAGTTTCAGCATGTACATATTGATTATGTCAATATGCTGCAGGTGTGTAATGGATATAGGTATCTATCAGTGGTGGTGTGTCACTTCTCTAGGTGGATCGAGGCAGGTCCATATACACACCCTGATGCCACTTGCACAGTGAAGTTTTTAGTGTGTGAAGTCTTCCCGAGATGAGTGTGTGTGAAGTGCTGAGATCCGACAATGGTCCACATTTTGTTAATGGGCTATTTGAACAAATAAGGCTTCAATTGAATATAAAGCACAGGTTTTCTTCTGCTTATCACCTGTAAGCAAACAGATTTTGCGAGAGACTCAACGCCCCCTTAAAGAAAGGATTGCCAAGATTAAATTGACTTTGAAGAAGAGATGGCTATATTGACTACACCTAGTGTTATATGCCTGTAGGAACCAGCCAGGATCAGACCATCACCTCACCCCTCATGAACTAGTGACAGTGAGGCATATGAGAATGCCCTTTACACCTCCATCTTGGAGTAGAAGTGATGCCCAGAGTGTAGCTAAAACTTTGGGTGATGAATTGCACGACTATTTGACATTTATGACCTCTAACATCAGATCAAGTCAAGCGCCAGGTGGGTTGGTCTTAGAACACACAAGAAGACAATTCAACAACCAACCTGCCTAAGTTATATGTTGGAGACCTAGTGCTCATTAAAAACTTTACTAGAAAGAGGCATGAGCCACAATTCAATGGTCTCTTTTGCATTGGGAATAGAGCCCCTTCAGCTGTAAAAGTCCAAGGGAGACGGGCTTGGCTTCACCTAGGGTGTGTAAAGGTCTACAAGGGTGAAATCTGCCCTCTCACCATTGGCGATCCAGAAGCAAGACAAGAAGAAGAATTTCAGCATGTGCAGACTCGATCAATGACGAAGATAAAGGACGATAAAGCAGATTCACTTTGAACTGAGATTTGAACGGACATTTCAGGAATTTTGAAAAATGAACTTTAGAAATACACATTGAAGCATTAAAGTTATGCCAAAACATCAGTTCTTGATCAGAAATTGGAAACAAGATCAGTATCTGGATTCATTTCATGGTGAATACCTGTTCTAAGCAGTTAAACATATGGTACTTACCGGCAGTGATCATCGGCTTGTGCTTGTTGTTTTAGTGTTTATGCTACAAGCTTATCCTGCCCTTATCAAAAGAAACAGTGATATTCACATTTTTACAGGATCCTAAAAATGTCCCTGTGATAAGTATTTCTATTATGAGGAGCTGGTTCTTCTCGATAAACGCTACTCCTCCTCCTCCCTTCGATAGTATAGCTTTCCAGTATGGCCAGGGAGAGTGCTGGGCTGGCAGCTGCATGGAGCCATGTTTCGTTGATAGCTAGGAAATCTAGATTATTAGTAGTGATAAGGTTGGCGATATCAAGCACATGTGCTGGGAGTGATATTGCATTGATAATTGCGCCCTTGAGCGAAGGTACTTCTAGGTTGGTGTTGTCTCTGGTGGCCAAGTATATTTCTGAGCTTGGTGAGAGCGTTGAGGCTGGTAGCATTGAAGAGTTTGGGGTGTAGATAATGCTGATGATGCGGCAGGCTTTGGTGACAGTGGTGAGAT
The DNA here is from genome assembly GCF_040938575.1 of Ambystoma mexicanum. NCBI lineage: Eukaryota > Metazoa > Chordata > Amphibia > Caudata > Ambystomatidae > Ambystoma > Ambystoma mexicanum. The sequence goes on from NC_090923.1 coordinate 315,604,239, forward strand.
AGCGTTGGGCTTCCGAAGTTCATTGTGGGTATCCATGGAGTTAAGTGTAGTATCAAGGTGGTTATCGCTAGTGAGTTAAGTGTATTGTCCTTCAAGTTGCACAAGGTGATTGGAGGGGGTGGTTGGAAGTTCTTCTTTAGAGTTGGGGTAGTGGCTCTTGAGCTGTGTGAATTTTTCCTAGTGGTGGTTGGCATCAGTTGCCAGCATGAGGCTAGTTGAGACCTTAGTCTGAGATTTTGGGTGGGCAGCAGGCATGGGAAGTTGCGGGTAGGTGTGAAATTGAAGGTGGTGACCCGAGGGACTAAGAATTTGGAATGGCTAGGGCAAGGCAAGTGCTTCGGTTCTCTGTCCAATGGGATGTCTATGGAGTTGGCTTGCATGGTATTGGGCAGGAAGCAGGTTGGTGGGATGGTGTGTGAGTATGGGAGGTTGTGTGACATTTTTAGGGTTATGGTGTGTTTGTAGTTGGGAGTGTCATGGAGTTGGGGAGTGGTGAGGCGGGTCATTTGTTTCTGGCTATCCATATTTTGATGGTGCCCAGTCATAGTAAATCTAGGGGTGATGGTGCATCGATATAGTGTAGTAGTGACCTGCGAGGCGGCAGGGTACAGACATTGAGGTGCTAATCACATAGGCGCTTCTAAGTGCTGATCATGGGGGGACACAGAGAGCTATAAATCATCACTAGTAGTACTAAAAATGAGTTAGGTAGTGGCAGCAGAGTACAGTTCAAATAGGCACTACAACATGCAAATCACACATGGGCTGCAGCATTCCATTCAAAGAAACTCATCTAGGTGCTTATCACACATGGGCAGCAGAATTCAGTTCAAATAGGCACATCCAAGTGCTAATCACATATGGGCAGCAGAATGCAGTTCAAAGAAACACATCTAGGTGCTAATCACACATGGGCAGCAGAATTCAGTTCAAATAGTCACATCTAGGTGCTAATCACACATGGGCAGCAAAATGCAGTTCAAATAGGCACATCTAGGTGTGAATCACACAAGGGCATCAGAATGCAGTTCAAGTAGGCACATCTAGGTGCTAATCACACATGGGCAGCAGAAAGCAGTTCAAAGAAACACATCTAGGTGCTATTCACACATGGGCAGCAGAATGCAGTTCAAAGAAACACATCTAGGTGCTAATCACACATGGGCAGCAGAATGCAGTTCAATTGGACACTTAGATGAGGGAATGGATACAGAGCAAACCTGGGCGCTTCTAGGAGCTAGGAGCATGGGGGACAGCAGGATGGTTGCACCAAGTGGATGTGACAGGATGCGTTTGGAAAGTACCGCATGGCAAGGCATTGAAATTAGGGCTTTCAGGTATCTACTTTCGGGTCAGTGTTTGATTTAGAGCACTGTTGGGGGAGACGAGTAAATCTTGGGAGAGGGCTTGATTTTTCTGATGAGCCTATGGCAAGTTTGATGGTCCTGGTAGAGACAGGCTAGTAAAGGGAGGTTAGTGTTATCGGAAGGGCGAGGCCAGTGCAGTAGTAGATTTTGTGATCAACACTCGATGATATTTAGTGACTGTGTTGGGGCAGGCCTCCTTACCGTTGTAAGAAGGGGCTGTTTCCTGCTGATTTTGCATCAAAATGAAGCAGGCAGACCTCGTAGACTCGCAGCTCCTGCAGCCACAAACTGTGAAACTAGAAAATAATGGTGCACTGTGTTACTTAGGTGCATTTAAGAACTACAGCAAAATTGCTATGCTATGGAACAAACAAACCATGAAAAGAGACACAAAAGAGACACAAAAAGAAGACACAGAAATGGGTTAAATTCCAAACACAATACACTTTATTCATGCCTTGCATTGCATGACAAAATGACAGCAAATCACTACATAAGCAAGCAAATCAGCACTTCTCTAAGCATAAGTGCAACTAGCCCAACACGTCCGGCTTCTCCTAGCAATGCTCTCAGACCAGCTGAGCCTAACCTACTGCATCCCTAGCAATGCTCTCCCTAGTATTAGCAAATAGCAAAACCCCTAAATAGCATTTCGCTGATCCACACAGCACTCTCTAACCCCCCTGATGAGACAGCACCCTTCCCTATAGCTCTCTCCAAAAATCCTGATCTCCAACACACTCATGCCTCCCCTCATCTGCCATCTGCATCTCCTGGCAGCCCTGCATCTACTCAGTCAGATGCCCTCGACAGTCTCCTGCTCTCTTGACAGACAGCAGACAAAGTCTACTCAACAGGGACCCCCACAGTTATACATTGTGATGATGCAAATAGCAGTCTGTTCATTTCTATGGCTATGCATGCATATACTATAATCATACAATTTCAGCCAGCTTAGCATATTGCAATAATTTGACATGACATTTCTACATTCTCAGAACAGGACATCATATTGTGTCTTGCTCGAGACATGGAGACATTCTATTTGCTAATCCAAAACAATCTTTCTCCGCAGTCAACCAAAAAGCACATTCTCTCCTCCCAGCTCTCTGCCAGGCAAGGCCATCTCCCTCTGTGCCAAACAGCTACTGGCAAAGACAATTGTTTTCATTCCATTCCACACTGTGCAAAAACATTCTTCGGTGCACAGCAAAGCCGATTCAGAAAGGGAGAGGGAGAACAGCTTCTCTCTTGCGCCTAACAGCACTGCTATACTAAAATGACTATTGATTCGCATGACTTTCAAGCAAATATGGAACCATTATAGCTTAAGCAAACCCATCATGTTAATATGGCCTATTTCTAGTTAAAAGCATAAATGAATACATGCTCAATGGATGATTTAATAGATGAATTACTCACGTGATAACTACCATAGAAAAATGTGGACTAACAAATTATCCTTTTATCATTCTGATAATTCATCCCAGGAATACCTATACTTAGACAGATAGTCAGTGTGATATGAAAGCAAATAGCTAGATTCTCAGAAATACTCAAGCAATACTAACATGGACATTTCAATGATGCCACTGGAACAGCAAAAGTGACACTCTATCAGTGGTGTTCTGGCAGAACCAAGCAAATCTATCATAGCTGACAAGGTGTCAGATTTCTGGAAACATGCACATGGCATGGTCAAATAAGCAGGCTGTGGCATTCAAATAAGCAGGCAGATTTCTAATGGTCACTGCATGCAAATAGCAATGCAATAGTGCCAAAATGTGGTGCATTTCATTCTAATAACCCCAAATCATTTCTCTAAATGATGCATAGCAATCCGTGTCAATATCAAACAGCAAAAAGCTGAATTTAAGGGTTCATATATCTCATCCTGGTGTTCAAAATGCATAACTATTAAGCATGTGTATTCAAACGAAAACAAAGCATAGCAAATCAAAGCAGGTGTATTCAAAAAATTAAGTGACAAGGTGTCACATAATCAGTCTCTAGCTGAACGGAACTGATCATTTCAGTCTGTAGCCAAACAGTATGTGTGTGGACTAACAGGACAGGCACAGACAGGGGCCAAGGAAAGAGGGCCTTCGATTTTGGGGGCTGACTTACACCTACTGACATTACTATTGGCTCTTAATAAAGCCCAGTGGCCAATTGCCATGTAGTAGCATCCAGGAAGGAGGCATGGTAGAGATCTCGCCGAACCACAAAGGAATCAGACATTTTGTAGTAGTTTCCGATAATGATGTTCTCTTGGTAGAAACAGGCTACTAGAGATAAAGATGCTCGGACGTGACTCAATAACCATTCTACACGATGAAGGTACAGCCAAGTAGACTTGTATCACAGTGCAATGCTGGCGTTGATTCCTGGGTCTGTGCAGATACATTGATTATTTAAAATCTGTTAGATGTGTGTACTCCACCCATAAGACTTACCCAGTGGGTTGCCGGGCTGCGCTGTTCCTGCAGTGAGTGAGGGAGTGTTGGGGTCTCCTGCCTACACAAAGTGGTGGATGAAGGGAGGGTTGGGGGCTTCTGCCCACACAAAGTAGCTGATGAGGGGAATGGATGTGGTCAGGAACTCGGGCACAGACAGGGGCCTTGGAAATGGGGGCCTTTGAGTTTGGGGGCCAGTTTACGCCTACCGGCATTGCTATTGCTCTTAATAGAACCCCGTAGCCAATCACCAGATAGTAGCATCCAGGAAGGAGGCATGGTAGAGATCTTGCCGAGCCACAAAGGAATCGGCCATTTTGAAGTTGTTTCCACGGATCTACGGGATCCGACCGTGGCTGATTTTGCCACGGCTGAAAAGTTTGCATGTGAAATGTATGAACCACAAAAGGTTTGTACATTTCCCATGCAAACACACGTTCATAACCCCTACATACCCACACCCCCACCCACACCCACAACATACACAGGGCACCCCCCCACACACCCCCACCCATACCCCCAACATACCCACACCCCAATTACCTTTCATTGCGTCACGCTGTGTCCCTGCAGCGCCAGTTCCCTTTCACTTCCGTGATCGGGAACCTGCACCAAAGGGACTTTTTCTGTTTTTTTCGGGAGCTGTGGGGGTTTCCCCCCACTCAGTAGACTGTAAAGTATAGTGAGCGGGGTGCTGCGGGGGACAACCCCGCAGTCCCATTTTCTTTTTTTTTCGGTTGTACTGCGGAGGTGTTCCCCGCAACACCCCGCTTTCTTTACCACACAGTATAGGGAGCGGGGTGTTGCGGGGGACACTGCTGCAGTCTTTATTTTTATACTTACCTACAATGCTACCATCAAAGGTTTGAACTTTTGGTGTTCAAACCTTTGGTGCTAGCATTTTACGGTCTTTTTGTATGGTCGGAGCTTTTGTTTTTGGTCCGATCATACAAACCCGTTTCCAACAATGATGTTCTCTTGGCAGCAACAGGCTACTAGGGATAAAGATGCTAGAACATGTCTCAATAACCATTCTACACGATGAAGGTACATCCAAGTAGATTTGTATCACGGTGCAATGCTGGCGTTCTATCCTGGGTTTGTATAGATAAATTGATTATTTAAAATCTGTTAGAGGTGTGTACTCCGCCCACAAGACTTACCCGGTTAGTTGCGGGGCCATGCTGCTCCTGCAGCAAGCGAGGGTTGGGAGCTCCTGCCCACACAAAGTGGCTGATGAGGGGAGGGTTGGGGGATCCTACCCACACAAAGTGGCTGATGAGGGGAATGGATGTGGTCAGGAACTCGGACACAGAAAGGGGCCTTCAGAAGAGGGCCTTCGATTTCAGCGGCCGGCTTACGCCTAGCGGCGTTGCTATTGGCTCCTAATAGAGCCCAGTGGCCAATCGCTAGATAGTAGAATCCTGGAAGGAGGCATGTAGAGATCTTGTTGAGCCACAAACGAATCAGCCATTTTTAAGTTGTTTCCGTCAATGATGTTCTCTTGGTAGCAACAGGCTACTAGGGATAAAGATGCTAGAACGTGATTCAATAACCGTTCTACACGATGACAGTACAGCCAAGTAGATTTGTATCACAGTGCAATGCTAGCGTTCAATCCTGGGTTTGTACAGATACATTATTTGAAATCTGTTAGAGGTGTGTACTCAGCCCATAAGACTTACCCAGTGGGTTGTCGGGCCGCGGGTTGGGTGCTCCTCCCCACACGAAGTGGCTGATGAGGGGAGGGTTGGGGGCTCCTGCCCACATGTAGTGGCTGATGAGGGGAATAGAAGTGGCAAAGAGGGTGAGGGAGATGGTAGAGTTAGAAGAGACTTTGTGAAGAGACTGCGTTTTTAAGTGTTGTGAGGGAGGGACCAAAAGGGGTGAAGAAAGTGTTGAGAATAAACTGCTATTGTGAGAAACTATTGATGGGAGATGGATAAGGAGTGAACAGTTGAAAGAGGAAAATGAAGCAAACTGTATGGAGGACGTGCTAAAGGAGGTGGAGAAATGAAGAAACCTTGGAAAGGTGAAAGAGGAGGCGACAAAGAGAAGTGAATTAGAAACTTTGGGTAACCTTTAGGGGGTGAAGGAGGCTGTATTATCATAATTATATTTATGATTATAATATATTTTTATAGCACAAACTGAACTCGAAGCATTGGTAGTGAGAATTTAACAAGTCATGAAAAGATTACTAATAATTATCACAGTACAATGCGGCTATGTCGGTGTGCACAAGATTTCTGGAATCTGGGTATTAGGAGGAATTGAAGAAAGCACAACAACGAACGTGAAGGACTATGGGAGAGTATAGTAATGAGAATCAGGAAGCAGGGCATTATTAAAGCCAGGCGCTGCCTAAGTTAAGAGGGTATTCCCATGAAGACAGATAACAAAGCAGAAGGATTTATTGGTGCGAGACTTGAGGCGAGACATGGGGAAGACAGAGAGACTGGAGTAGGTGGCTGGAGGAGCAGAACCCTGACAGAGACAAAGGCAATGAGAGGACTATTGAGAACCATGTTTTATCTTTAGGCCACACTCCTCTCATCCTCTGGCCCCAAAGCATTTTGTAAGGCCCACCGATCGCAGCCCCACTTACAGATTCCACCAACGAGCTTCGAGTATGGGGCTGATACCTGGTAATGAGACCCAAGAGGAAATGCTTCTAAGGACTTTAGAAAACAGTGTGCTGAAACCCTTAAACCCTTGACTGAAAACGCAGCAGAAGAGACCCCGAGAACTGTGGGACAGCAGATCGCAGGAATATCTTAAAATGCAGGACTGTGAACTCAAGTCATTGTTTTGAACTGGCATGGGACACCCAGTCCCAGACTTACTGAACATTGGCATACTTTGTTTTTGAATACTTTAGTGCAGCCCATACTTGTTTATTTTGGCGAATCCTGTACACATTCATTAACGAAAACCATTTATTAATCTGGTTCCCTGGACTCGCCTGTTTGTTGATTACAGTCATCTGTGTGATAAACAGAATGTATGAAGTTTGGAGTGGCCAACCAGGAATATTCACCCTAGACAAAATATTTCAGCGGGTGTGGGTCTCACTTTAGCACATTCCTGGAAATTCCCAAACTCTCCAATGATGTTTCTCTATGGGGACAAAAATATGGTGTCTCCCATTGATGGAAGGAATGTAAACTACCATTCCTAACTGCTCCTCACATTCCCAAATGTATGCATTTCTTGTATAGACTGTGTTACGCAAAGTAATAATGTATTAAGTGCTATGCCTACTTCCATGGATAAGTTGAGTACAGCATTCAGAGCTGATGGGGCTATAAGTGAAGTATTGCGAACTAATAGTCCTTCAATGCGTTGGAACTGCTACCTAATAAATGCAGTCAGCAGGTACCAAAGATATTGAAAGACATGTTTAAGCTCATTCTATAAATCATTTCTCTGTATGTTTCTAAACGTATTTATCGTCATTGTTTTGTGTTAACTGTTTGAATTTTTCTTTGATTTATCTGTTTGCTATTCATCGATCAAAGACAATTAACATATGGTTTTAATTAATATTTACTAAAGACTTCAAATGCTGTTTGTTTATATCGTTACGCCACTACAGAAACATGTTTCTGGGCTATAAACAGGTTCATTTGAAATAAAGGGAGTAGGCCTTATCTTTCTAAAGAATTATGTGCAGTAAATCAATAGGAATATGTTGACTTAGGGTTCTGAAGAGAATAATTTTTAAGTGTTGTGAGGGAGGGACCAAAAGGGGTGAAGAAAGTGTTGAGAATAAACTGCTATTGTGAGAAACTATTGATGGGAGATGGATAAGGAGTGAACAGTTGAAAGAGGAAAATGAAGCAAACTGTATGGAGGACGTGCTAAAAGAGGTGGAGAAATGAAGAAACCTTGGAAAGGTGAAAGAGGAATAGTTTCTGAGGTTACTTTCGAAGTCCCTTTAATTTTAACTTGGCAAGCGTTGCTGAATTTGCATGTTTGATGTTTGTGACTGTACAAATATTTGCATCATTAAAGCACAACGTATTATCATCTTAATTAAAACTGTAGGTCAGAGGGTGCAGGCCATATCAGTGACTATTGATTTTAACATGTGCTCACAAACAACAGCTGAAGACTTGGTCTAAAATACTTTAATTAACAGAGCTCCCTATGAAATCCTGCTGTTCAATTCAGAATTGAATGCTTGTTGTTCGAATGAACATCTGTCAAGTGAAATAAATGCTAAAGAGACACACCCCTGTAGACTTGATTGAGGGGTGGGTGCTGGCACCTGCATATTACCCATAGCTTGTGGGTAGCCTTTTGAAAATGTGCTATCCATCATCTCCTGCCATGTACAGTAGAAGGGATTTCTTGGCAACATCATCTGGTTCCACACTGCTGCAAAATACAGCTCTAGCCACCTCCAACATCAGGGAATAGGGGAGCAGAAGACCCTCTTGCATCAAACGTACCATTGGGTATCTGGGTACCTAGCCATGGTGGTATGGCCAGGGCTTTGGGTCCCTGAGGGGATAGCCTCACAGTGCCATCACCGAGGCTCTCCTTATCCATGACACGATGGCTTGCTTGCATTTCGGACGTCGTTCAGCTGTCACTTCCAATTGTCCTAGTGGGCAGCGTGAAGCGGGCTGAGATGCTGTGCAGGAGGCCTGCAACAGTATGCGCAATGCAGCCGTGCGCTAATCGAAGGCACCACTGTTACTGCAGGAGAGGCTTGGAGAAGTGCTTAGTGGGACCGCAGGCCAGGGGATTGTAGGCCACATGCAATGGGGTGAGGAAAGTATGGCTTCTTCTGTGGTAGAGCAGCCGAATGCAAGAAGCAGCTGTGAAAATCCTGGGCAATGCGCACCGCTGCTGGGCAGAGGTTGACTGCCATCAGGGGGCGTAGGATACGCATGGAGGGAGTAACAAAGTTACCCTGCACCCTCATCGCTGTCAATCGTTGTGTTCCTCCTCATCCTCGTGGGTGGATGGAAATCCCACAGGGCACACAAGCGACAGATGGTCAAAGTGCTGACATTAATATTGATGTACTCTGTTCATGTGGTTACATGCTGGTATTGACTCTGCAGATCCCCAGTCACCTTTATTCAATTGATGCATGACAGTCGGTGCATCACACATGATCATGTGTATGTACCTCACAGGTGGGAATTGGATCAACAGCGCAAACACGGAAAATCATCCAGCCCGCAGCTCGCCACAGGAAAACGCCTCAGGTAAACTTGATGCGGGTGGACACATTGCATTTGACTGTGATATGATATTACCAGCAGATCGCTCTCTTCCCATGCGCCGCTGGAAACAGTCCAGCATACGCAGCCTATCTCATCACAGAATTGAAGAAATAAAACCACATCCCTCCAAATGCACTGTGCACTTCCTATCGGATTAAAATCACATGCTGCCTCAATCCAGTGGTCGTTCATTTCCTGAGTAAAATCCTATGCTTTACAGCAACATGTAGAGTGTGCTTCTGCCTTTCTCCGCTATCAGCATTGCTTCGCTTGTTTTCTGATTGGCCATTGATGCTTCTCAATGAAGTGTAGTGATGGAAGAACATTCATTGCAGATGGGGGTGGCTAGTCATAGCCACAATTGCCCATGAACTGCGGCCTCAACAGCTGAGATTGACTAAGAAAGATAGCCTCTCACTAGCCCCCATTATTATTATAATTATTATTAAGTTCTACAAAGGGCAACGCGCCCCCAGGCCTCAGTGCGCGCAGGGCAGAGGGGAACACTGAAGAAACACAAGGTAATCACAGAGAAAGGTCTGATAAGAACCAAACAACGGTCCCTAGAGCATCTGAGGTCAGCCCATGAGACTGTTATTAGAGGGGTAGAGTTAGTAGAATCTGTGGTGCCGGTTTCAATAGTTGCTTTTGCCCAGGCTGCAGAAAGATGACTACGGGTCCTTCTTAGAATGCCTGACGCTCACTTAAGCTGTCCATGACTGTCCCACGGCCTTGCACTCTGTTTGAATGCTGGGAAGTGAACCATGACGGGGAAGAGCAGTGCCTTAAGTGGCACGACAAATCGAGCCGGAGCTCATTGAGAGGCCGTGGCCTAACAGCGGGGGCCTTGATTGCCCATTAGGCCACGCCCCCTTGACGAGCCCCAGCTCAATGGGCTACTGGCACCCCTGCCAGGCAGCCTTTTGTAGAGATTAGCACCCTCTCCCCTATGAGGAGAGGGTGCTGATCTCTGCATTTATATTCTATAGGCTTGCCTGGCAGGGGACAACGCCTCCCTATTCAGCCTTAATGGTGGTGCTGCCCCTCGCCAGCTGGGGAGGGGCAGCCTCACCATCAAGGCTGAAAGGGTGAGGCCACTGGAAGCAGAGGCCTTTTTCCTAAAGATTGAAACTGCCGCGAATCCACGGGACTTCAGTATTTAGAAAGAAAGGCCTCACGGGTTCTCCATAATGGTGGCGCCGGCCCATGTGCATCACTTGATTAAAGGGATGCCTCGCAGGTGCGGCGCCACCATTGTGGCTGAAAGGCATTTTTTTCTGAAGCCTGAAGCTCTCGCACACGAGCGAGAGCTTCAGGCTGTAGAAAAAAATGCCTTTTCGTGTAGTAGCCGGGGCTGCCAGGGGAGATTAGTGGGCCCCGGCAGGGCCCCGCCTCAAAACGAAATTTCGGAGTCTGCCGGGCCTAGGGCAAGCCCCGGCCCATTTAAAGCCCTGGGGAAGAGGGAGTGCGCGACAATAAGGGGTCCGGTGCCTCAGTATGACGGGTAGGAATGCTGAGGACTGTTAACAAGGGCTGCTGAGGTGTCCTGTGAACACCTGTGTTTCCAGTTACGCTCTGAATTGTAGGGGAGTACTGGCTAGTCTGATGTTCCAGAATCACGATGCATGTTTGTTCTGGTCTTTTTCTTTTTGTATTTCTTGATTACCAGTCTCACAATATTGAGACTTTCTGTGTTGTGTTTCCCTCCTAAAATGGCTGAATTTTCAGTCTGGTAGGTGGGAGCATTGGTTGTCATAGCCCCCTAAGTGATACATGTAGTCTTAGCTCTGGACGACTTCTTCTAGATGAAGACTCTCACAGAGTGAATTCGAGTAGGAGTGGGATCAGGGCCCCCAGTAACTTGTGGCATGTATTTAACCATATCATGTTCCATAAATGCATCATGGGATCAAGTAAACTTCCTGCTTTGACTACACATTTCTGTCATGCAAGGGGAATCCCAAAGCCATGCACCCCTTCTTCACTCAGCAGTGAATACTACATATGCAGTCATGCAAAGTTTAAAGGATTTGGACGCTAGCCTCTCACGTCGAGTAAATAAACAAGCATCCGCAAAGCCAGTAGTTTTGGCGCTTACTGCTGTTCTTTGCATTTTGCATTTATAGGCACCGGGGTGTTAGGAGAACAGTGCAAAGTTTCAAAGGAGGATGCGATGAGGGACATGGGTGTCCAAGAACATGAGAAGGAAGGGCAACAGAGCAAGGGAGGAAATGATTGAGAGAGGGTGCCATTGATGATGAGCAACAGGAAATATGAGTGAGAAAGCTTGAGAGTGGGAGGGTAAGAAATAAAGTGACAGTGTGAGAGGAAGAATGAGATGGTAGACAGTGGCAGAGGGATAAGTTGAATTTTGTAGAGAGAGTGGGGCAGGTTCGGTATGGGTAGAGAGAGTAGGGATAGGATAGGTGGTTGGGGGTAGAGAGAGTTGGAGGTAAGGTAGGTAGCTGAGATAGAGTGGAGGTAGGGTGGGAAGGGGTAGAGAGTGGGAATAATGGTGGGTGTAGATAGAGTGGTGATTGGGTGGCTGGGTGTAGGTAGGCTGGGTGAGTGGAGGTTGGGTGGATGGGTGGATGTAGAGATAGTGATGGGTGGGTTCCAGGAGAAAGTGGAGGTCGGGTAGATGGAGTAGAGTGAGTGGGGAAAGGGTGAGGGGGTGGGGTGAGGGGGTGGGAGCAGAGAGAATTGGGGTATTGTGGGTGGGGGTACAGAGAGTGGACATAGGGTGTGAAGGGGTAGAGAATGGGGGTACGGTGGGTGGGGTTAGAGTGTGGAGGTAAGGTGGATGAGTGGTGGTAGGGTGGTGTGGGTGAAGAGAGAGGGGTGGTAGGGTGAGTGGGTGTAGAAAGAATGATGGCAGCGTGGGGGTGAGTGGTGGTAGGGTGGGTGGGGATGGGTGGTGGTAGAGTGGGTGTGTGGGGGTGTGTGGCGGTAGAGTGGGTGAGTGGAGGTTTTTGTAGAGATGGTGGAGGGGTGCTGGGAGAAAGAGTGGAGGTAAGGTAGGTGGGGGTAGCGTGAGTGGATGTAGGGTCAGAGGGTGGGAGTAGAGAGAATGGGGTACGGTGGGTGGGGGCAGAGAGATTGCAGATTGGGAGGTTGGGTAGGGGTAGAGAGAGTGGGGTTAGAGTGGATGGGGTAAAGAGAATGGGGGTAGGGTGGGCAGGTGGGGGTACAGAGAGTGGAGATAGGGTAGGTGGGGTAGAGAGAGTAGGGCTGGAGTGGGTGGGGTAGAGAGAGTAGGGATAGGATGGGTGGGTGGGTGGGGTAGAGGGAGTGTGGGTCGGGTCAGTGGGTAGGGTAGAGAGAGTGGGGGTACGGTGGGTGGTTGAGGGTAGGGTGGGTGGGGATAGAGGGAGTGGGTGTAGGGTGGGTAGGTATTGATAGAGGGAGTGGGAGTAGGGTGGGTGGGTATTATAGAGGGAGTAGGGGTAGGGTGGGTGGAGTAGAAGGAGTGGGGGTAGGGTGGGCGGAGTAGAAGGAGTGGGGGTAGGGTGGGTGGGGTAGGGTGGATGGGGTAGAGGGAGTGGGGGTAGGGTGGGCGGGTCATATAGAGGGTGTGGGTCGATGATGGCTGGGTGGGTAGCGAGAGAGTGGGGGTATGGTGGGTGGTTGGAGATATAGAGATTGGGAGTAGGGTGGATGGAGGTAGAGAGAGTGAAGGTAGGATGAGTGGGTAGGGGTAGAGAGAGTGAGAGTCAAGGTAGGGTGGGTGGGGGTGTAGAGGTTGTGGGTAAGGTGAGTGGTGGTAGACAGGGTCGGGTTATAGAGGATTGGGTGGGTGGGGTAGAGAAGGAGTGGGTAGGGTGAGAGGGTTGGTAGTGGTGGGTAAGTAGGTGTGGTTAGAGAGTGGGATTGGGTGGGTGTAGGTAGAGAGAGTGGAGGTTGGGTGTGTGGGGGTAGAGATGGTGGGGGTAGGGTGGGGTAGAGAGTCACAGTTGGGTGGGTTGGGGTAGAGAGAGTTGGGGTAGGATAGGTGAATGGGGTAGAGAACAGTGGTATGATGAGAGAGTGGGGGTAGGATGGGTGTGTGAGGTTACAGAGGCGTAGGATGGATGGGTAGGGGTAGAGAGAGTGAGGTTTAATAGTAGGTGGGGGTAAAGAGAGTGGAGTTAGGGTGCGTGGGGGTGGAAATGGTGGGGTTAGGGTGGGTGGGGGTGTAGAGGGTGGGGTTAGGGTGGGTGGCCACTGGTAGAAAGGGTGGAGTTACAGTGGATTGCGTGGGTGGGAGAAGAGAAGGAGTGGGTAGGGTGAGAGAGTGGGTAAGTAGGTGTGGGTAGAGAGTGGGGGTGGGATGAGTGCGGTTATGGTGATGGAGTGGCAGGTAGAGAGTGGGTGTCGGGTTCAGGTGGACAAATAAACAGGTCTTTCATCAAAAGCAGCCCCAAAAATAAGCCAATTGACTAAAAAAACAGCCCAAAATAGCCCAATATGAAATTGTGGCGCAGCTGAGAAATGGAAAGCCCAGCACCTGACATGCTTCTTACACAGCTGCTGATTAATGCACATTGTTAGGGAGAATTCTCTTAAAAGGCTAATTTCCCTTACCTATAGAGTCCCCCAGCAGCTTTGCTGGATTTGCAGGGTTTATTTTTTTCTCCTGCGAAGAGTGAGACTCTTTTTCTCACTGTTAGACATATTGCTGATGTGTGCACCCTCAGTGTGCACCCTCAGTGCATTAACACAGGGGTGTCATAGTGACCCCCAAACATAGACTCCATACCCTGGGGCTGACTATTGTCTCCCAGGGCTTGTAAAGTTACCATTGACTTTACTAATCAAACCTTATGAACTTAACCAGTACAAACCATCTTATGTGGAAGTACTGGAGGGGTTAATCATTTCTACCCTGTGTCTGTTTTATAGGAGACAATTGGGGTCATTACGACCCAGGCGGTAAGTACACCAACTTTACCACCATGGTGTAAACTACGTTTACACCATGGTGGATGGCGGATTTGCCGCCCCATTCCAAGGTGAGTGGGGTGGTAAATCCCCATTTCCCATTTACCCTTCCCCATTCCCATTTTTGCCCCATAGGGCATAATGGGAGTGGGGAAGGCGCTAATTACGGCACCGTAAATTACGATGCCGTAATTAGCACCAAGGCGGTTTAGCGCCATGGATTTTAACGGCTGCTAAAAGCAGCCGTTAAAATTGGAATCAGGCGTTAAGGGTTAACGACGGCATTAACCCTTAACGCCTGAGTTGTAATGAGGCCCAATGTCTCGTCCCCCTTTTATCGAAGTATGGCTGGTGCCAGTGGTTCTACCACTTTTCGTTTAACCGCGAATAGTTTCCTATGGGAATTTCCCATTGTTCGAGGCAATTTCTTTAAATAGTAGCCTCGAACATACCCCCGGTTTATTTAATTATTATTTATACTCCGGTTTGGTATTTTTGCCATATCTTTGTTAAAACTTCTTTCGAGCGTCTTACTCTGTAATCCTAACCCAGGTCGGAGTTCCTTTGTTCGTCCTTTTGGCGGGCTTCTGCAGAAGCCCTCCTTTCGGCGCCAGTGAGTCTGGAGTAGACATGATGTGTCGGAGGGGGAGTAGGCCCCCTGGATAGGGTTGCTTCAGCAACCAAAGTCGCACTCTGCCCTGATAGGCTGGGGGGTTATCCCGCCAGGATAACCACCCCGCTGCGTGAGTGACAGCTAGGCTGTATGAATGGGGTTTTTTCTGCATAAAAGCAGGGATCTGAGGATTGGAGGACAAGACGTCACCACTGGACCTGAGAAAACTGAAGAGGAGAGAAGCCGAAAGACATCTGCAACGACTGAACCACTGGTGAAGCCCTGCTGCAGATCCTCACCACTTTTCTCCCACGACAAGAGAAGATCTTCACCTTCCCTTGAGCTGGTGGGGACAACCAGTTCGCCAATCACCTTCCAGGGCCTGCCTTGGTCGAATCACCAGTGCCAAGCACTAGGAGACCGGATAGCCAGGCACCACGACTGCGATTTAAAAGAGCATACCTTTTATTCCGTTTTGGCATCACCGCGGCACTTCTTCCCTGGGCAGTGCAACGACTCTAACCTTCCTCCACGACGAGAGCCTCTCTTCCTCATCTGTATCTCCCGAACTGCAGGAACAGCCAGGAACCAGCGCCGCCACAGGAGCCTCATCCACCTTTAAGGTACATTGTTCCGCCAGGCCTCCCGTTTCGTTCGATACTGCTAAAGGTGTTTTAAATCCTTTACTTTCCTTCTGGGCTGGCCGTCCCTATTGCCTAACATTGTCTTTTTACCTACTGCACCCTTGTTTTCAACCGTTAAACAAAGACTTGACTGCAGCTATTAGAACCGTTTGATCCTGGGCACTTTGCCTTGTACCACTGACTCTGGCACAGGCCTATTGACTCTGGCTAATTCTGTTACAACTGCCCACTCTAGATTGCTTTTCATCAAGAAATGTGTTGGTGCACCTAAACTCTTATAACCACCTTTTCCTTCCCCTTTATATATTGTTGAAGTGCCATTTTGCTCGGTTTTCACCTAAGTATTGCTTATGCTAAAGTACTGCCTTGCCTAACCTGTTCACAATCCAATTGGGAAGTGTTGCTGGTGTATTTAGGAGTCTAACCCTGTATAACTTGACCTTTTCCTCCCTCTGAAGAAATTGTTAGAATGCCATTTCTGCTTGGTTTACACTGTGTCATTTTGCTCAGTTTTCACTCTTGCTCAAACTTGTCTACAATTTAAATAGGAAGTGGTGTATACTTTTATTGACTGTTTTAACTTGCTTTATTGATAGTGATTTGTGTGTTAAGAGTGTGTAAAATAAATATATCTATTCTTTTTGATACCAAGCTTTGGTCAGTGTTTCCTTGTCCCATAGTACTGTAGTCCTATTGTGTAAACCCTGAATACTGCTCATCTCCCTCTTGAGATAAGTCTGACTGCTCAACCACAGCTACCAACTACATCTTTATGGTACAGACTGATACCAAAGGGGATTTATTGCATATACCTGTAGTCGTAGTCTTCTGCAGTGCTCCCTAAGGGAACTGCATAGGATACTGCCTAACACAAATATTGTCAGGGAACTTCTTTTTGTGTAGTATGGTGGAGGTGTTTGGAAAAAGAGATTTGAGTGATTCTGCGGTTTCATGCCATGGCATTGCCCGTTGCTATACCAACCAGATATTCTCAATCCAGAACCCCAATTCCCTGTCTCTCTCTTCTGTAACAATGGTTTCGGCATCAGAAAACCACCTAACCTGTAGAGATGCAGAATTAGTGGAAAGTGGGGGAAGACTGCAGCACACAAAGTGATAAGAAACCATGGGGAAATGGCACTCATTGCAACAGTAAGAAAATATTGTCTTAGTGCTCCCAACACTATACCTTGATGTATACATTGCGCTAGCCCACTTTTCAGATCACAGAGATGAGATAATATATGCCACATGCTTTTTGTTCTATAGAATGAAGAGGACACATCACACAGAGTAAAACACTCTATAAATTCCCACTTTTTTGTGGAATTCATTTTAGATTCTGTCAATGAGTTCAAATTTTATTTTTGGATTGTTAATTAATGAAGATTACCAAGGCGGCTAGCACGTGTAGTCTTTATTCTATTAAAGACGTAGAGATGAGCATTATGCTTAACTCTCTTATTGCCACTTCCCACAGCAGCCAAAATTTCAAAACTCTGAACTTCAAATATAAAAACGTTCTTCTCTTTTTGCAAACCACAACACCAAACATAGAAAGAAAACAGTCCACATGACCAAATACACTTAGAACTACAAGTCCCCACAATCCTTTAAGGCCCTTGTAGTCTTGACCTCCACCACAGCACCAATCCGAGGTCGGCACAGTCCATGTCTCACTTCCTGTCCCAAACTCCTTTATCTTTCTTTGATGATTCGATAACCAAACTGTGAACTCCTTCAACATAAACCGGAAATGTCAACAACTAGACAGCTTTCCAAAACTCTGTGTGTGCTCATTTCCTTCGAGGTACCTTCTCCCTCAGCCGTTCATGGCTTCCTCCCCTAGAACCAAATCAGAAAATACATCATTAGGGCGGGAGAATGCGGTCTCCAGTTACGAGACATCAACAAAATAACTAAACCGATAATATCAGACTTCCATTATTCCATTTAAATTATCAACTTCATCATCCAGATGATCACTTTACCTCACCATCCAAACCTTCCTCGCGTACAAGGGTGGGAATAATGCTCCCCTCCGAGTCTTTAAGAGAATCAAGACTACTTGCACTAGCCGCCTTGGTAATCTTCTTTCCATGACAAGACTGGAGGCGAGCATTATGCTTGTTCAAAGCTTTCCAACACCATCTTGGCCAAAGAATCTACCGGTTTGAAATAGTCCTAAAAATAAATTCTGAAGACCAATCTGCTGTTTTTAAAATATCATGCAATGACACTCCTGCCGCAAAGGCTCTGGAAGCCATCGCTCCTCTCACGGAATGCGCTCTAAACATGTTTTAACATGTTACAGTTTAAGCAAACCCATCGTGTTAATATGGCCTATTTCTAGTTAAAAGCATAAATGAATACATGGTCAATGGATGATTTATTAGATGAATTACTCACATGATAACTACCATAGAAAAATGTGGACTAACAAATTATCCTTTTATCATTCTGATAATCCATCCCAGGAATACATATACTTAGACAGATAGTCAGTGTGATATGAAAGCAAATAGCTAGATTCTCAGAAATACTCAAGCAATACTAACATGGACATTTCAATGATGCCACTGGAACAGCAATAGTGACACTCCATCAGTGGTGTTCTGGCAGAACCAAGCAAATCTATCATAGCTGACAAGGGGTCAGATTTCTGCAAACATGCACATGGCATGGTGAAATAAGCAGGCTGTGGCATTCAAATAAGCAGGCAGATTTCTAATGGTTACTGTATGCAAATAGCAATGCAATAGTGCCAAAATGTGGTGCATTTCATTCTAATAACCCCAAATCATTTCTCTAAATGATACATAGCAATCCGTGTCAATATCAAACAGCAAAAAGCTGAATTTAAGGGTTCATATATCTCATCCTGTTGTTCAAAATGCATAACAATTAAGCATGTGTATTCAAACAAAAACAAAGCATAGCAAATCAAAGCAGGTGTATTCAAAACGAAAGCAAAGCATAGGAAATCAAGCATAGGAAATCAATGCATGTGTTCTCTGGACATAGGCCAATCATTTCAGTTTTCTCTGATGTTGTACATTCATTCTCTTGAACACAAGAGACATTTCAGAATATTTCCAGTCATTAGCAAGTGACAAGGTGTCACATAATCAGTCTCTAGCTGAACGGAACTGATCATTTCAGTCTGTAGCCAAACAGTATGTGTGTGGACTTACAGGACAGGCACAGACAGGGGCCTTGGAAAGAGGGCCTTCGATTTCGGGGGCTGACTTACACCTACTGGCATTACTATTGGCTCTTAATAGAGCCCAGTGGCCAATTGCCAGGTAGTAGCATCCAGGAAGGATGCATGGTAGAGATCTCACCGAACCACAAAGGAATCAGACATTTTGTAGTAGTTTCCGACAATGATGTTCTCTTGGTAGAAACAGGCTACTAGAGATAAAGATGCTCGGACGTGACTCAATAACCATTCTACACGATGAAGGTACAGCCAAGTAGACTTGTATCATAGTGCAATGCTGGCGTTGATTCCTGAGTCTGTACAGATACATTGATTATTTAAAATCTGTTAGATGTGTGTACTCTACCCATAAGACTTACCCGGTGGGTTGCCGGGCCGCACTGCTCCTGCAGTGAGCGAGGGAGTGTTGGGGTCTCCTGCCTACACAAAGTGGTGGATGAAGGGAGGGTTGGGGGCTCCTGCCCACACAAAGCAGTTGATGAGGGGAATGGATGTGGTCAGGAACTCGGGCACAGACAGGGGCCTTGGAAATGGGGGCCTTTGAGTTCGGGGGCCAGCTTACACCTACCGGCATTGCTATTGGCTCTTAATAGAACCCCGTGGCCAATTACCAGATAGTAGCATCCAGGAAGGAGGCATGGTAGAGATCTCGCGGAGCCACAAAGGAATCGGCCATTTTGAAGTTGTTTCCATGGATTTACGGGATCCGACCGCGGCTGATTTTTCCACGGCTGAAATGTTTGCATGTGAAATGTATGAACCACAAAAGGTTTGTACATTTCCCATGCAAACACACGTTCATAAGCCCTACATACCCACACCCCCACCCATACCCACAACACACACAGGACACATCCCCCCACATATCCCCACCCACACCCCCAACATACCCAAACCCCACTTACCTTTCATAGCGTCGCGCTGTGTCCCTGCAGCGCCAGTTCTCTTTCACTTCCGTGATCGGGAAATGGCGCCAAAGGGACTTTTTCTTTTTTTTTCGTGAGCTGCCGGGTTTTCCCCCTACTCAGTAGACTGTAAAGTATAGAGCGGGGTGCTGCGGGGGACACCCCCGCATCCCCATTTTCTTTTTTTTTCGGTTGTACTGCGGGGTTGCTCCCCGCAACACCCCGCTTACTTTACCACACAGTATAGGGAGCGGGGTGTTGCGGGGGACACCGCTGCAGTCTTTTTTTATACTTACTTACAATGCTACCATCAAAGGTTCGAACTTTTGGTGTTCGAACCTTTGGTGGTAGCATTTTACGGTCTTTTTGTATGGTCAGAGCTTTTATTTTTGGTCCGATCATACAAACCCGTTTCCAACAATGATGTTCTCTTGGCAGCAACAGGCTACTAGGGATAAAGATGCTAGAACATGACTCAATAACCATTCTACACGATGAAAGTACATCCAAGTAGATTTGTATCACGGTGCAATGCTGGCGTTCAATCCTGGGTTTGTGTAGATAAATTGATTATTTAAAATCTGTTAGAGGTGTGTACTCCGCCCCCAAGACTTACCCGGTTAGTTGCAGGGCCATGCTGCTCCTGAAGCAAGCGAGGGTTGGGGACTCCTGCCCACACAAAGTGGCTGATGAGGGGAGGGTTGGGGGATCCTGCCCACACAAAGTGGCTGATGAGGGGAATGGATGTGGTCAGGAACTCGGACACAGAAAGGGGCCTTCAGAAGAGGGCCTTCGATTTCAGCGGCCGGCTTACGCCTAGCGGCGTTGCTATTGGCTCCTAATAGAGCCCAGTGGCCCATCGCTAGATAGTAGCATCCAGGAAGGAGGCATGTAGAGATCTTGTCGAGCCACAAACGAATCAGCCATTTTGAAGTTGTTTCCGTCAATGATGTTCTCTTGGTAGGGATAAAGATGCTAGAACGTGATTCAATAACCGTTCTACACGATGACAGTACAGCCAAGTAGATTTGTATCACGGTGCAATGCTAGCGTTCAATCCTGGGTTTGTACAGATACATTATTTAAAATCTGTTAGAGGTGTGTACTCGGCCCATAAGACTTACTCAGTGGTTTGTCGGGTGCTCTTCCCCACACAAAGTGGCTGATATGGGGAGGGTTGGGGGCTCCTGCCCACATGTAGTGGCTGATGAGGGGAATAGAAGTGGCAAAGAGGGTGAGGGAGATGGTAGAGTTAGAAGAGACTTTGTGAAGAGACTTTGCGTTTTTCAGTGTTGTGAGGTAGGGACCGAAAGAGGTGAAGAAGGTGTTGAGAAATAACTGCTATTGTGAGAAACTATTGATGAGAGATGGATAAGGAGTGAACAGTTGAAAGAGGAAAATGAAGCAAACTGTATGGAGGACGTGCTAAAGGAGGGGGAGAAATTAAGAAACCTTGGAATGGTGAAAGAGGAGGTGACAAAGAGAAGTGAATTAGAAACTTTGGGTAACCTTTAGGCGGTGAAGGAGGCTGTATTATTATTATTATATTTATGATTATAATATATTTTTATTGCAAAAACCGAACTCGAGAGAAACAGAGCACTGGACAGGACAAGAAGCATTGGTAGTGAGAATTTAACAAGTCATGAAAAGATTACTAATAATTATCACAGTACAATGTGGCTATGTCGGTGTGCACAAGATTTCTGGAATCTGGGTATTAGGAGGAATTGAAGAAAGCACAACAACGAACGTGAATGACTATGGGAGAGTATAGTAATGAGAATCAGGAAGCAGGGCATTATTAAAGCCAGGCGCTGCCTAAGTTAAGAGGGTATTCCCATGAAGACAGATAACAAAGCAGAAGGATTTATTGGTGCGAGACTTGAGGCGAGACATGGGGAAGACAGAGAGACTGGAGTAGGTGGCTGGAGGAGCAGAACCCTGACAGAGACAAAGGCAATGAGAGGACTATTGAGAACCATGTTTTATCTTTAGGCCACACTCCTCTCATCCTCTGGCCCCAAAGCATTTTGTAAGGCCCACCGATCGCAGCCCCACTTACAGATTCCACCAACGAGCTTCGAGTATGGGGCTGATACCTGGTAATGAGACCCAAGAGGAAATGCTTCTAAGGACTTTAGAAAACAGTGTGCTGAAACCCTTAAACCCTTGACTGAAAACGCAGCAGAAGAGACCCCGAGAACTGTGGGACAGCAGATCGCAGGAATATCTTAAAATGCAGGACTGTGAACTCAAGTCATTGTTATGAACTGGCATGGGACACCCAGTCCCAGACTTACTGAACATTGGCATACTTTGTTTTTGAATACTTTAGTGCAGCCCATACTTGTTTATTTTGGCGAATCCTGAACACATTCATTAACGAAAACCATTTATTAATCTGGTTCCCTGGACTCGCCTGTTTGTTGATTACAGTCATCTGTGTGATAAACAGAATGTATGAAGTTTGGAGTGGCCACACAGGAATATTCACCTTAGACAAAATATTTCAGCGGGTGTGGGTCTCACTTTAGCACATTCCTGGAAATTCCCAAACTCTCCAATGATGTTTCTCTATGGGGACAAAAATATGGTGTCTCCTATTGATGGAAGGAATGAAAATTACCATTACTAACTGCTCCTCACATTCCCAAATGTATGCATTTCTTGTATAGACTGTGTTACGCAAAGTAATAATGTGTTAAGTACTATGCCTACTTCCATGGATAAGGTGAGTACAGCATTCAGAGCTGATGGGGCTATAAGTGAAGTATTGCGAACTAATAGTCCTTCAATGCGTTGGAACTGCTAC